>NC_136057.1:1438287284-1438931173 GCF_964261635.1 Lissotriton helveticus
TTCCTGACAGTGGCTTTTAGCAAACACAGCCAGGGACCTCAGCCCAGTCAGCGGAAAACAAGACAAACATTGTAAAGAAAACAATAATGACAACAATAGGGAATGCCATGTCACATTGTCATGGTAACTGTTTGCATTCATTCTGCTGCTTAGCTCCTCGTGCACAGCCGGTGCATTGCTAATTGTGAGGAAAGAGCCTAGGTCATTTGAGAGGAAATATGGCATTCCTTCGCCTTATCCCACTAATAGATTGTGCTAGATACACCAGGTGCTCTAATTCATGACAGACCACCAGGCCCTCTCACGTGTATGCTTATAAAGAGCCTAGTTTATAATAGGACGCCTCGCAGCGCTGTACATTGTATGCCTGGATCTAACTTGGCCTTCTTCACTGGATACAGAATGATTTAGGGGTTCTTTCTGTTATGCACTATGTAAAGCATTTAGGATGACACCCGTGATTTACACCTGCCTCTCCCCTATCAGGCGTAGGCCCTACTAAGAGCCTCGTTAGATCTGCCTCGGTATTTTGGTGCGGTAATACCGCACCTGGTAAATACAGATATTATGGGTGTCCTATTACCCAGGGGTGGGTTTAACGTATTCTGGTTTCTGCGCCTCCTATTTAGGAATACTGCGGGAATACACTGTACTTTCGCTCTTACCAAGTGTGCTATCTCAGAATGTGAGTATTGTGCCCATACAAATGCTGGCAGAGCAGCAGCAGGGCCCAGCAGAGCAGGGCGGGGGGCAGCAGGGGCTCGCAGAGGTGTTTCCTGGGGCAGCCGCCCAGGTCCACCATGGTGCGGCTCCGAGCCCCAAGCCTCTGGTGGTGGTGCTGCTGCGCTCGGTAGCCCATTTAACTTACCGGGCACTCTGGTGGGGGCTCCTTGCGACGGCGGCAATCTCCTGGGCACTTCTCCGGTCTCCCTCTTCGGCATGGGAGACCGGCAACGTCCTCCGCTTCTCCCGGGGCTCCCTCCAGGCCACTGGAGCCCCGCGTGGACCGCCATACTTCTTCTCCTGGGCCGCCGTCCTGGCGGGGGCTCCTTGCGATGGCGGCAATCTCCTGGGCACTTCTCCGGTCTCCCTCTTCAGCATGGGAGACCGGCAACGTCCTCCGCTTCTCCCGGGGCTCCCTCCAGGCCACGGGAGCCCCGCGTGGGCCGCCATACTTCTTCTCCTCCTGGGCTGCCGTCTTCCTTCTTCCCCCGGGCTGGGGGGGGTGGGAGGGGGGGGCGGGCACTTCCGGCCGGCCGCGCTAGGATTGGCCGGCCGGCTAGTCACTTCCGGGTCGCCGCGGGCAGCGCGGCGGCCCGTCTCTAGCTCAGGCAGGCGGGCGGCGAAGTTTCCCGATGGATGCGCCGCTCTCAGGGCGAGCCTCCGATGGTGGCGAAGCTGCGGCCAATCGCAGCGCGGCTCCAGCGATGACGTGGCGGCTCAATAACCACTCCTAGCGCGGCGGCACTGAGGGGGCTCGACCGCCTCAGCCAATGGGAGGGCAGCCTCCTTCGTTCTTGCTCTCCGCGGCCCCGGCGAAATCCTCAAGTTATTCTCGGCCCCGGGCAGCGGCGGCAATCAGGGAGGCAGCGTTTGCACCGTAGTAGGAGGCGGCCGAGCGCTCGGGGTGCCACTAGTGCCTTACCAGATTCGGGGGCGTTCCCGAGAATCGGCTTTCGGCTGACGTAGCGTGACGTCGGCAAAAGCCAAAGAATCTCGGGAACGCCCCCGAATCTGGTCCGGCATTGACGGACAGGCCCCTCGTCCAATGGCTAGGCTCCATTTATGGAGCCAGCCAATGAATGACGAGGGCCGACCCAAACCCACACTACAGTTCTCATCAGGTTTTCGCCTGCGCGAAAAAGATGCGCAGAGCGCATCTTTTCGCCAGGCAAAACCTAAAAAGGGGGAGAGAGCTGCTGGGTGCTATCGCCCCCCCTCCCCCTGTGAACGGTGCCGGCCGCCGGGAGACCCGCGGGGCGTGTGACGAGCCACGAGCCTGTATGCAGATTATGAGGTGACCGGGAGCCTACCCCGCACGCACCTCATGAGCCCGCCGTGAGCCGCCCCCCTCCCCGGGGTGGAAGGGACGTGGAGAGCAGTGCCAGCCGAGTGAAGCCCACCCGCATCGGCTGCGTCGGAGTACCCCCGCAAGTGAGGAGGAACACACAGAGCCCACCCGCGTGGATGAAAGGGCCCGCTGGCCGAAGGTGAGGAAGGGGGAACGCAAAGAGAAGTGACCCTGTGCAATCAGATGCCAGCGGGAGGCCACCCCGCTCCTTCAGCCCCGAGAACGAAGCGTGACATGCCCTGAGGTGATCCCAGGCCAGCGAGAGCCCACCCCGCTGCACCTGGCAAAAGTACGCACTGACCTTCCCCCTCGTGCAGCGGAGTAAAATGTAAGTGGCTGCGGTAGGCGGGCGTGATGAGGGTGAATCAGCTGCCGGTCTGAAGCCCAGTGGAGCAACCCGCGGCCGATCAGTGCGGCACCAGCAACACCCTGCGCAGCCCATGTAGAAAAAGGCATGCTGCGAGGGGCAGAAAGCCGCGAAAAGTGTATGGCTGGCCGCTGCGCCCAACAAGTGAGGCGACACAAGAGGGAGAATAGCGCTTGCCCAGAGGCCCCGCTAAGGTCCGCTATGCCGTCCCGCAGGCTCTAAGACTGCCCAAAAACAGAGCCAGCATGCTACGGCAATAGCGCTAACACCCCCCACCTCTCTGCGCAGCGTGATAACTGAGAGGCTGCTGCGGGCGGGGGTAGCGGGGAAAACAAGCACGAGACAGCGGGCAGCCGGTGGCCGGTCAGAGCGGCCAACGTGTAATGGAGCCAGCCCTCCTCCCTGCAAATTGAACAGACTGCCTGTAATGACGTGTCCCCGCGCCGCCAGTGAAGCACAGTGAGCCTGCTGCGAGGGGCGGGACATGGAGAGTGACTGCATGCGGCCAGCGCCACCGTGTGATCAGCTGTGAGGGCCCTGTGCAGAGAAGCAGTATTGGCTGTGTGGGGACAATAAAACAAAACAAGTGAGCAACTCACTGCTTGAAGTTGGAGTGTACCTCTGATGTGGGGGCAGGCAGCAGCGTGAGAAATCCCTGTCCTGCTCGGAATGTAGGGAAACAGCAAGGCGTGGCCAACAGCGTGGGTGAAGCTGCTCTGGCCGATCAGCACGCCGCAGGGCCCGTGAACAACTGCAGGAGAGTCTTACCCTGAGCCCATTGAGAGAGGCTCTTCACCCAGCTTCAAAGCTGCACCGAAGCCCAGCACCGGCAGCAAAGCCCAGAGTGAGAAGACTGCCGGTGCCTGTGAGATCGCTCCCCTGCCATCTAGTGGCTGTGTGTGTTATGGCAGCTAGGACAAATCAAGATAATTTAGAGCACAAGTCTGTAGCAAGGAGATGATTACTGTAGCCTGCCGTAAACCAGTGCCAAAGAGGGTCAAGAGAAGCTGGCCCAGGCAGGCAAAAGGGACACAGAGCATTAGCAAACAAAACAAACAGAAAGGCAACACTGGACAGTGAGAACTTCCAAGCACAGAAAAGAGTGAGCAAGAGACTTGCCATGCGAGAGTGGCGCCAAACCACTGCTAAGGGACGGGGCAGGAACGTGCCAGGAGTGCAGGAACTCACACGAAGGCAGTTGTGGGTATGTTACTCAAAGCGCATGAGGACAGTGAACAGGATCCGACTGAAGGGGCAGGCAGATCCCTAAGACATTGTCATTCCATTGGAAAAGAAGTAAGCAAGCCCCCCCCTTCGGAAAAGGAAAACTGGAGACGCCTGGGGATATCAAATGGAAGAGTGAAAGCTAACTGACAGCTGAACAGAGACTGCCAGGGCCGAAGAGGGAGAGTGCGGTGATGCCTTGTGGCCACAGGTAATCACTGCAGAGGCAAGACTACAAGATAGCCGCCCAAAGCAGCAAGTCACGGAAGGGACAGGAGAGCGCAGTCAGAAGCGCGCTGAAGCACTGCAACTGCGGAGAGATGACGGAGCGGTTGCAATGACCACCAGAAGCATGAAGATTCACAAGAAGGAAAAAGCCAACCACCCAGTTGGTCACAAGGAGGAAGAAGCCGACCACCCAGTTTGGTTGCAAGGAAGAAGAAGCCGACCACCCAGTTTGGTTGCAAGGAAGAAGAAGCCGACCACCCAGTTTGATTGCAAGGAAGAAGAAGCCGACCACCCAGTTTGGTCGCAAGGAGGAAGAAGCCGACCACCCAGTTTGGTCGCAAGGAGGAAGAAGCCGACCTGCCAGTTTGGTCGCAAGGATGATGCTGAACTGCAAGAAGTCAGCGAGCGAGGAGATCCGAAAAAGACGTCCAACAAGAAGAACTGAGAAGACCTCTGTGAAAAGAATGACCGAGGAGATGTCAACTAAGAGGACCAGAAGGAGACGGACGTGAAGTCCAACAACATCACTTGAAGCCAGATGTTATTATGTGAAGGAAGGTCGCGACGACTGGCCCAGTCACAGACGGATGTGAAGTTTGTGTTCTAGGGAGGACAAGACCAGGGAGACCCGGGTATAGTGCACGCTACACGGAGACGCCTGGTGAGGGAAGACCAACCAGATAGAAGACCAGACCGAGACGCGAAGGAAGGAAGAGAAGACCAATCCTGAGTGGTACGACGTCACGACGAAGGAAGAAGAGAGGAAAGGAGAAGAGCAAAGAGGTGTGCGTGACAGACCAACACAACACACACCAGAAGGGGAACACCCGAAGAGGAAAGGAAAAGAGCAAAGAAGTGTGCGTGACGGAACACCACAACACACACCAAAAGGGGAACACCCCATGGGGAAAGTGAAAAGATGCATGGACATCCGAACAGAGTACCTGGAAAGCATCAGCACCATCGAGAGTACACATCTATGTGCAAACCCGAAGGTCATCCGGGAACGACAGAGGCGAGCAGGCCGGTCCGTTGGTAACAACCACCTCTGAGATGAAACGGACACAGGACCGTGGCTATCCAAGGGGCAGAGGCCTTAGGGACACCGGTGGCAGAGGGTCCCAAAACGAGAGATGGACCATTGAAGCTTGCTCGGAGATCCAGGGAGAACAAAGGTAGCATGTGACAGAACAAGTGCCAACAACACCCTTTTCAGGTTGAGCTTCGGACACAGAGAAGGGACCCGTAGCGACTCCTCCAACGCGTTTGGAGCGACAAGGCAGCAGCCCTGCGGTCCAGTGGAAGCCTGGCAACAAAGGGCCTCCGGGTCATCCAGTGAAAGGGGACACCCACGAGAGAGGGGTATCCGTGAGAGGGCTATCCTGCAACTGCAAATCCCATTGGAGATAATCACCAGTCGGAGAAAATAGTTCAACCAGGACTGTACAGAGGAAAGTAACACATAACTGATCAACCATCATTCCATCTGCACTTTCACTGGATGTGGAACAGAAAAAGAGAGACTACAGATCCCACCTCCAGGTTGCAAGTCTGCAAATCCAAGAAAAGACTACATCCACAGAGCACCCTGGCATTGTGCCAAGGAGAACTAGTGGTCCTGGAGGCAAGGACACCATCGTCAGTGGTTGACCATCAGCGGAAGAGACTACGTGGGAGTTGTCATTATTGTGTTGTGGTTTTGTTTGCAAATTGTATTCTCTCCCACAGGCTCGGACTTCATTTGTTTGGACCTTCATTAAAGTTTGGGAGGGATGTAGTATCCGGCTGGATACGTTCTAGTGTCTCAGCATGTTGTAACACACACTGAACACCCACCCACCACGGGCGTCATCAGTCAGATGACCCTGACAATAAAAGGGGGCGAGCACATGTGCTCTGGGCCAGTTATCTAACCATACCAACTGTGTCTGCATCCATCATTCTATGAGTTTGAGACCCCTGTCTCTTCCCCTAAATGGTGCGGCATGGGGCGTAGCTGCTCAAGTCGCGGCACAAGAGGAATAGCGGCTGCCCGAGACGCGTAGGAGGGCTCCAGCTGTGCATGCGGCTGATGATCGGGGGCTCCTGAGCGGCTGAGGACGACTGGGGAGTGTCATGGACCCTGGTCTGCCCCATGCCCCCATCCAGATCAGAGGTGAGGGAGCGATGTCACCCAGTGGCCTTGCTGTCCAGTGAATGTGTGCTGTGGCTGGGAGAGCCTGGGCCCCCCTCTGAAGGCATCACGCGGCGCAACAGAGGAATTGGAAGAGACCTAGCCGCGACCGGTCCCTAAGGAAAGGCCCGCGGGACGAAGGTGCAGAACCACACCCCCCCTGAGCGGGACAAGATACCACGTCCTTAGAGGCACTTGAAAACCTCTGCTAAGCCCGGGAGAGAGCCCTGGGAAGCTCTAGGGCCCTAGAGGAATCAAGATGGATGCCCACCAATAATTGAAGACCCGGCAAGCAGGCCGACACTCTGCCATGGAGCACTACTGACTCTGAGTCAGGGATTCCCCCAAGATGCCGTGAGGACAGCACTGCCCCTGGGGAGGACTGACGACTCCGGAGTGGGTGTTTGGCGGACGATTTGTGTGCGTTCCCGGTCCACAGGAGGAACAAGTGAAAGAGGGGTCTGAGGGATGTTTCCCCCCTCCCTTCCTTGGGATCCTACGGTGCTGAGAGGGTGACCCACTACTTGCTTGAATGTGAGGGGTAGGAGGCGCCTAACACCCTGGACTGGAGGTGGTGTGGGAGTGGACACCCAGACAGGTGAGGACAGCTAAAACTGGTACCCAGGGAGGCATAACTGATCCGTGGGTCTACTGACAAGGGATATGACACAGGACCAATACACCTGACCTAGGGGCCGGGAGCCATGGCCTGAGGCACTGGCGTAGCCACCCCAGGCTGTCCTCAATAACTCTGCTTTCCCTCCCCCTGATCTCGGACTCGGAAGCAGAGGACCATACACTCTTTCTCACTTTCACAGGAACCTGTGCGATTTGGAAACGTGGGGAGTTGACAGGCCGCCCGGATGCAAGAGGAAGCACAGATTGGGAACCCCTCCTTGTACGTGAGACACAAGTCACCGCGATGACCAAAGACAAAGATCCAAAGCGTCGGAGACAGGGGAAAATGGATAAATACACTAAGGTGCTCCTGCACAGGCCGCGACAGCGGAGATGGCGCAGTCATCGTCCGACACGACTCTGCTCCTACAGGCCATATAAAGGTTGAGAGAGGACCTGGAGGGGTGGAATGGAGAGGTCTAACCGAGGAATCGCTGCACTGACAGGACCTTCGCAAGGTATCTGAGAGGGTGACAGAGGCCGAGACCCGGGTGTCGGAGGCAGAGGACGCCGTAAAAGATCTCCAGAAGGGGATGAGAGACATGCAAAGTGCCACAACAGACATGCTATGGAGGATCGATGATGCAGAAAATCGGGCCCGGAGGAATAGCCTCCGCTTCGTGGGATTCCCAGAGGAAGCGGAAGACACTAACACAGTGGTATTCCTGACATCTTGGCTGAAGGATCTTATCCCGGTGGAGCGTTTCTCCCAGTGCTTTGTTATAGAACACGCACATCGCGCAGTAAGTGCGAAATCCCCTCCCAGGGCACCGCCTAGGCCCATCATCGCAACTCTGTTACATTTTTTCAATGGAGACATGATACTCCAGGAAATGCATCAGAGGGGAGAAGTCCACTATGAGAATCGCAAAATTATAACTTTCCCGGATTACAGCCGGAAGGTTCAAAAGCAACGCTACACCTTCGACTCTGTTTAGGTTAAGCTACGGGCACTCCAACTTCAATACATGCTGTTGTCCCCAGCAAAGCTGAAGGTTCTTTTCCGGCGAGGGCCCTCTTCTTTCAGACCTCAGAAGAGGCCTGGGCATGGGTGGAGGAACGACCGGTTTCTCCACCCCAAGGGGGATCACAACTGAACAATGCTATTTCACGGAGAGGCCTCGGGGGAGAGAGGTCTCCATGACAGCGGGATTGTAACGGCGAGCCAAACCCGGAAACTGAGTAAAGGAAGTCCATATGCCCTGCGAAAACCCAAGCATGTTCAGCAAAGCCAAGACCAACACAGAAATATGCAAGAGCAATCTGATACTTAAACGGCACAGAAGTTGGGATCCCTTAATCAACAAACGGACTCTGAAGACAACAACTTGTCTTCTGGTGTGGAATCTAGACATCCTTTGGAGAAGGCAATCCAGGCTCTTGAACAGAGCAAAGGGGCCGCTGAGGGAGTTCCGCCTTCAGAGAACGACGTGAACGAACTGGGTACTGCAACTTGAATCCCAGCGGAAAGACATCGCCTATCAGTACTGATTCCCCCCTTCAGTGTTTTGAAGCACCCGAGCTTAAAACAGTGATTACCATGGCCATCTGAACAGTAAACCGTAAGAGTTGGGGGTTTTTAAATCGGGTGGGGGGGGGACAACAGACCGACTCACTCTTGCCTGCCAAGGCCCACTTCCAGAGCTGGGGGGGGGAAATGGCTAGGGGGAGGGAGGGAGGGAGGTGGGGTGGGGGAGAGTTGGGGCTTCACACAGTTGGGGTTTAAACATTTTTATGTTATTTGGTTCAGCGCAATGACTGCCGTAGCGGGCCAATCTTGCAGATCAAGATGCAATGGGGAGCTGTCTTCTCACCTACCTCTAGTTTTGAGGGCCACAATCTTGACGCCGTCAGATGTAACATGTCACATAATTCTCACCTAACTGTTCTTACTTGGAACGTTAATGGGCTGGGGGATAAGATCAAGAGAGGACTGGTGTCTCAACACATTAAGAGACTTCACAGACTTCACAAACAGAGTGTATAGTGAATTTATAAGTGCTAAGGTATTGGTGGAGTAATAGGATAAGTAGATAGTGCTGGATGGGTGATTGAAGAAATGCATGGGACAGACAGGAGGATTCCTACACTGCATATGTACTAACTGGGTACTTAGAAGAGCTTATCAATAGTATGTAGCTGGTTAGAGGTGTGCATGCATAGTGTACAAAATATTGTACCTGCACTTGTTTTAGTGGCTATGCCATTCCTTAAGTATGCGACTAATAACTGGAGTAATTTTAGTGTTGCAAAGAGAGTGCATGCAGAATTTATAAGTGCTTAGGTATTGGCGGAGTGATAGGATACGTAGATAGTGCTGGATAGGTGATTGGAGAAATACATGGGACAGACAGAAGGATTCCTAGACTGCATAGGTATTAACTGGGTATTTAGAAGAGCGTATCAATAGTATGTAGCTTGTTAGAGGTCTGCATGCATAGCGTACAAAATATTATACCTGCACTTGGGTTAGTGGCTAGGCCATTCCTTAAGTATATGACTAATAACTGGAATAATTTCAGTGATGTAAAGAGAATGCATGCTTAATTTATTAGTGCTTAGGTATTGGCAGAGTGATAGAATACATATATAGTGGTGGATGGGTGATTGGAAAAGTGCATGGGACAGACAGGAGGATTCCTAGGCTGCATGGGTAGTAATTTACTAAGTAGCTGGTTAGAGGTGTATATATATAGTGTACTGCTGAATGTAGTAGTGCATTGATAGTGTTTGCATTACTTAATCTTACCTTGACAGTAGTACATATCAAAAAATGCTAAACATTTTTTTAGTTGTTTTTTTATAATTTAAATTTCTCAACATTTCGTACTTTAGAATTAGGATCTGTGAAAGAGAAGAAAAAATACAGTTATAATATATAATATAATATTTTTTACAACACAACATCATTTTAGCATTATATGAATGATATTGTTAGCCTTTTTTCCTGTTTTCAGAATATATTGAATTTCACTACAGATAGTGATTTCACTGTTACTCATCACATAACAGCGGGCAAAAAAAAACAATCAATAAGATTGTTTCAAAAAATCTGTGTCAAAAATATTTTCAATATAGTCAACTATCTCTGCACATTCCATAAAAACAACATCCTCAATAACATAGCATATAATACAAATCACACATATATAAAATGCTTCTTTCTAAGAGAATTTTGTTACTGCAATATGAAAGAACCAAAACAATAAATCAATCAACAATTGTTTATAATTTCCTTATACTCTAAATGATGTTCTTTAAAATATATGCTGTCAGAATATCCAAGAGAAAGTCCTTAATTGATATAAATATCTTTCCTCTAGGTCAAATGATATTCCTTAAATCCTTTATACTGAAATTGTCCAATAGGAATCGTATTAATACATATTAATATATTACCAATCGGCCGAATTATGTTCTTAGAAATTTGGCTTTAAAAATATTAGGTAGGAATTTGGTAATTCGTTAGGCAAACGATATCTAAAAACCAAATGAGCCTCATTACAAAATGTCCATCCTTTATTGCATTTTAAATAAACAGTGTAATGTCCAGATCTTGTAGAAGGGCCATCGTGGAAAATAATTGCTACTGCTATAAAAGTTCTTCCTGATATGGATAGTTGATTTGCTACAACATTTTTTTTTTTTTCATTTCCCTGCTTTTTATATAAATCTTTCTGGGTATACTGCTATGAGCAAGGACTGCAAGCAGAAAAGTTGCCAACCCTTAACCTCGCTGTCCTTTTTTCTTTTGATTTCTTTATTATTCAGTTCATAGCAAATAGCATTTGTGAATCAGCCAATTAAATCATAAATGTAGGAATATTACACAATTGCATGTGGGGGGCGTAGCTTGACTGCCGACGGGAATGGCGGCGTGAGCTTGGAGCTCCGCGTCCGATCCCTCGTTTATCCTGCTAGTAAAGCTGCGAATCGCATGAAATTGGATTTGCCACATTGCAACGAAGATCGGGATAGCAGCGGCACAGTCGGACGCTGCAGAAACTACTCCACAACCCACATTGACGGCGGAGCAAGTACCGATAGATCTCTGGCCGATGGGACCCAAAATGGCGCCTGGGCGGGGATCGGACCCTGGAGGAGGGGTCCCTGCGGACTAGCAGAGCTCCGTGGAGACTTCTGAGGAGGTGTGCTGGCGACGCATGTGGAGCGAAACTGTGCAGAGCAGTAACACCAGTGAATAGAAGGGTCACATCTGATGTCAGGTCTGAAGGGGGGTGACGAGACCGGCAGCTGGCAGCGGTCGAGGGACCGGAACGAGAGGAGGCGAGGTTTGGCGAGGTCTGTGGCCCGGAGCCCGGGGACAGCGATCGAGATCGGAGCAGTGCCCTGGACAACCGGACACGAGATACTGGTCTGCAGCGGGGAACGCGCTGCCGCAGGACCTGCTGCGGAGCGGGGGACGGCAATACACAGAAACCGCTAGCGCTGGAGGACGGTGAGCACCGGCTGCGGAGCTGAAGGGGTGCCGATGCTGCGAGCTTGATGAATGTCGGATTGAGACTGGACCTGGCATGGAAGCATAGTACTCAGCGGATCCGAGGACCGGCGTGCAGCCGGCTACAGATCCTCTATGGTCTGGGAGGCGCCGGAATCTTCAACCACGTAGCACAACTCGGCGAGGGATTCCCGAGCCCCCCCTCCGACGCATCTAGGCCACCGGGGGACAATCTAACACATAACCCAAAGCCGGAGCGCAAGAGGATCACGGGGAACGCTTGGGGGACCCGGATCGGCGAGAGGGAGTGTAGTCAGGCTGGGGACATTTCAAGCGCACCACTCCTGTGGAATTTGATATCCGGGAGGGCTTCCCTGATCAGAGCCCGGACATATCACCAAAGACAAGGAAGGGGCACGGCTTGGAGTCCAATCCACCACAACGTTACTGAGACCCATTTGGGCACGAGGTGGAGGGAGCTTAATCGCTGAACTACTAAGCTGAGAGCACTAATTAAACCCGAGGAGCTTGCGAGGAGCCGCAGCCACGTGGCCGCAATAAACCACTGGGCCGGCGTGAACGACGGGCCTCTAAGAAGGCCGGAAAGGGATCGTAGTCGACGCTTGGACAGCCCATCCCCTTCGGCAAACTTGGGCTTGAGACTACGGATACCCCACAGGGGGCCCACAAGAAGTGTGAGACGATCCACAACATGGGGAAGCCCAAGGGGAAGGTGGATGGCACCTCGACAACGGAGACGCAAGACCCTGTCGCGGCGGGTCCAGCAGACATCCAGCAGATGCAAGACCGGATCCTAGATGCCATAACAGCCACAAAAGACACCCTGCAACAGGATATTGCGCAAGTGGCATCCGGGCTCGGGCTACTCCGCGCGGACCATGCCAAGTTGGCGGACAGAGTCAAACAGAATGAGGTGGCACTGCAGGAATTGGCCCCCGATCACTCGGACTTGAAGAGGAAGGTGGAGGACGCCGTTGCCCGGATAACAACGCTGGAGAAGAGGGCCGAGGATGCCAAAAATAGGAGCCGACGTAATAATATCCGCTTGGTCGGCCTTCCTGAAAAAATTGAAGGGAGCGATATGATAGGCTACCTGGACTCCTGGCTCAAGACAACAGTGGCCCCAGAGGGCCTGTCCCCCTTCTTTACGCTTGAACGGGCACATCGGGTTCCAGCCAGGCCCCCCAAGCCAGGCCTGCCACCTAGACCGGTTATAGCAAGAATACTCCACTACAAGGACAGGGACTTGCTGCTGCAGAAAGCCCGAGTGGATGGCCCATACCAAGTAGATAATAGTAAGGTATCCATGTTCCCGGACTACACTTACGAAACGCAACGCTTGAGGTCCTCCTTCCTATCGGTGAAACGAGCACTTAGGGACGACGGTATACGGTATTCCCTACTTTTCCCGGCCAGGCTGCGAATCGAATTGGATGGCACGGCCCATTTCTTCCATACCCCGGAGGACGCCTGGACGTGGATAGAAACTTACAAAGCAGGAACCGACGGCACGCGTCAACAGGAAAAGGAGACGCTAAGGGAGAAGCAGGTGCGGAAATCACGAAGACTCCACGGAAAGAGACAGGGCACCCGGACACCATCGGCCTCGCAAACAGTGGAGGAACGACAGGCAGCGCTGCAAGCAGTGGTTGAACTATCGGGTGCCAGTCCGCCGCTATCGAAACAGGGCACGGACTCAGAGGGAAATAACACGGGATCAGAGGCGGACATGTCGGAGACGCAAGGCGCCAAGGGTCCAAAGGTGACACCGAACTCAGCAGACGAGGTGCTAGATGCCTGACACGTGAGAACTCATATCTTTCTTGTACCATTGTCTGATTAAAATTGATGGGGACAATATAAGGTGACATGTGTTCGAGTACACGATCGCAGCATATAATTTCTCTGGGATCCTAGAGGGGCGGGGTATAGTTGGCGTGGCCGCCCGTTGGTCCAGAGCCTACCCCTAACCGCCCTTAAGGCTACTGCAGCGACGACTGCAGGATAGATTGGGGATAAGTTGAATGAGGGGAGTTTGGACGGGGGCTGATGGGTTGCTATTGGGTCCTGTTCTGGGGAGGAGAGGGAGGGTAACAGTTGGGGTTGTTTCTATGGAATGGATGTTTGAATTCATTGTTGGGAGGGGGGGAGGGGTGAGGTACGAGGGGGTCTGTTGGGAAGGTTCCACCACCGAAGCTAGATCGACAGTTGATTTGATCAGTACTGCGAAGGAATGGGACTATGGTTGAAGTTGATAACTTGAAATGTGTGACCTGGAATGTCAGGGGGCTACATACGATGGTGAGAAGGCATAAAGTTCACTCTTATTTAACCCGTAGAGGGGTCCAGATTTCTTTTCTCCAGGAAACGCATTTAACAGCACCAGAGGAGCTAGCTCTGCAGCGCAGATGGCGGGGACAAGTGTTTAGTACTACTTATTCTGCATACGCTAGAGGGACGTTGATCTGGATCAGAGCCGGAGTTCAATTCCAGATGACCAGACAGGTGATCGATCCCGAGGGTAGATTTGTGGCTGTGGCGGGTAGATTGCGGGGCCGAGACATTACCCTATGCAGCATTTATGCACCCAACACGGAACAGCTGGTATTCCTGGGGACACTGTCGGGGACACTGGCGCACTTACTAGCGGGACCCATAGTGGTTGGTGGAGATTTTAATTCAGTAACGGATGTCTCACTAGATAGGTCTCACCCTCCGCTACATAAGTCCCTGGTTCATAGGTTAGCTAAGGGCAGGTTGGAATGGCAGGCTCAGTGGACTCTGGTTGATGCCTGGCGCACACGGCACCCAGCAGGTCGGGATTACTCATACTTTTCGAGAGTGCACGAGCTACATGTACGGTTGGATACGATGCTGTGTTCTCCACAGATAATGCCATTGGTAGTGCAGACTGAATATCTCACCAGGACAATCTCAGACCATAACCCTCTATTGGTCACCCTAAACTGGATGCCAGAGATTCCATGTGTTCCCACGTGGAAGTTGCGGCCTGACACCTTGGACGACCCGTTGTTTCAGGTGATGCTGGAAGACGGGATTAGGCAGTATTTCGAAGTGAATGTTGGCACTGCCGCGACTAGGGCAGTAGAATGGGACGCCTTCAAGGTTGTCACCAGGGGGCTCTGTATTGGGAAGCAGGCGGGGGTGCGGAGGGTTCTCCTGGGGGATCTTGACACTGCGGAGGGAAACCTCCGGAGACTTGAACGGGAAAGGCCGGGACACCCTGAGCTCCAGGAGAGCCTCAATGCAGCCCGAGAGGCAGTCGCAGTTGAGGTGGAGCGACTCCGTTGCTTTGACTTCAAGGCTTACTCGACCAGGGCACACGCGGAGGGGGACAAGGCGGGCACGCTGCTGGCATGGTTGGCCAACCCCGGGAGACGATGCTTACCCTTCCTGGCTGTGGAGGATGACGAGGGAGCCATGGTGTACACACAGGCTGAGATATTACAGTGTTTCACGAGGTATTATGAAGAGCTTTACAAAAGTAAGGTGGCAGAGGGAAACCCAGCATTGGATGCCTTCATGAACGAGCTGGATCTCCCGCAAATAGATTCCGACCAAGCAAAAGATCTAGGTAAGGATATCGATCTAGCGGAGATTCGAGGGGCTATTAACCGTATGGCTCGTAATAAAACGCCAGGACTGGATGGTTTGCCGGTGGAATTTTATAGTAAATATTTGGACCTATTAGCGCCACGGCTACTGGAGGTTTACAAAGAGGCCAAGGAAATAGGCTGTTTACCTCAATCAATGAGAGAGGCGTTGGTGATACCGCTCTTGAAACCAGGGAGGGAGGGTAGCGACAGGACCTCCTATAGGCCGTTGTCTATGCTGACCACGGACTATAAGATCCTTAGCAGCATATTAGCGGCCCGTTTGCTGCCATGCATGACCTCGTTGGTCCACGATAACCAGTCGGGGTTTATTCCCATGCGTAATACTACCTCGAATATTCGGAGACTTATACGCCTCATGAACGCAGACGACTCTGAGGCACAGGTACCCCTGATCCTCTCCGTAGACTTAGAGAAGGCTTTTGACAGCCTGGAGTGGGACTACCTGTACAATGTTCTGCGATGTTTCGGACTGGGTGAGGAATATGTAAAATGGACGAGAGTCTTGTATACCTAGGCGACGGCACGGGTCCGGGTAGGGAGGTTGATATCGCCTCACTACCAGGTGACGCGCGGGACTAGACAGGGGTGCTCACTGTCCCCCCTCTTGTTTGCCCTGCCAATAGAACCCTTAGCTAGTGAGATCAGAACGGGAAGACATTACAAAGGGTTAGTAGACAGGGATGGGAGGCACTTGATATCCTTATATGCGGATGACCTATTGCTATTCCTGGAAAATGCGGGGGCAGCTTTGACCGGAGCAGAAAAACTGTTGCATAACTTCGGGGAGATCTCGGGCCTAAAAGTCAACTGGTCCAAAACGTGCATGTTTCCTGTCCGACAAGGAGAGCCCAGACCGGAGGGTCACCGGCTGATAAAATGGGAACCCACCTGCTTCAAATATCTCGGTGTACATATATACCATACTCCGGCAGACATGCTAGAAGGTAATGTGGGTCGGTGTATACGAGCGCTGAAGGGCAACATGGCCTTCTGGGCGACTCTACCCCTATCATTGATGGGTCGGATCTCCCTGTTGAAAATGGTGGCCCTACCTAGACTTTTATATTACTTCCGAACGCTGCCTGTGTGGGTACCTTGCTCCATTTTTAAAGCGCTGAAATCGCAGGTCTCCTCCTTTCTTTGGGGGGCGGGGAGATGTAGGGTTGCCCAGAACACACTCATTAGACCAAAAGACGAGGGGGGACTTGCGGTCCCAAATTTTGAACTTTACTATCTGGCAGCGCAACTGCAAATGTTTACTCAGGAGGTGGCGAGAGTATTCAGGGGACCAGAGCAGGAGAGAGGGAGGGGTACACCGCGTCACATTTTGGCTTATATAACACTACAGCAGAAACTGCACTTGCGTGATCTGACCATTGAGGAGCAAACGCTCCGACTGTGTTGGAATAGGTCTCAACGCCTGGCAGGAGTGCATCACCCGTATGCACCAGAAATCCCACTTGGGATGTTGACGGCGTTACCGCATGGAGGGGACTGGTCCCAACTGCAGACATGGGAGGGGTCGGGGCTACAGGTTGTGGGGGATCTCTATGTGAATGGGGCCCTACTGCCTTACCAAGCGCTCCAGGAAAGATTTGATCTACCTAGAGGGGATTTCTTGTTGCATGCCGCAATCACCAGGGCGATACAGGCGCACTGGCGGGAGGGACTAATGGAACCCACGACATCACTGGCCTGCCAGTATGTCATGACTGCGGGCACCTATAAAGCGGTCACATGCCTCTATAGTAGAATGCTCCGTGAAAACTTGCCTCCGTTGACAGTGTTGAAAACTAAATGGGAAGCAGACATAGGTAGAGAGATCCCGGATACAGCCTGGGCACAGATAGTGAGACGGGCCAGAAAAAGCACTAGAAACGCTCGCTTCCAGTTGGTGCATTTTTTCATACTACATAGAGCGTACTTGACCCCAGGGAAAGTAAGGAAATATTTCGGAGTACAGGAAGCGGCGTGCCCAAGATGTTCTAGGGAGGCCGTAGAATTGGACCACATGCTTTGGACTTGTCCGGGTCTGGGAGATTATTGGAAGACAATAGGAGAAGTTTTGAACGAGGTGACGGGGAGACAGATACAGTTTGATATGGCTGTCGGGGTTCTACACTGGTTTCCACATGCCCCCAAGCACAAGAATACCAGCAAATTCATTGATATGGGCCTTATACTAGCCAAACGAGAGATTACTAGGCATTGGAAGGCAAGAGCTGGGCCTTCGTATAGACGATGGCTGAGCGAATTCATGAAATGGGCCACGTGTGAAAGCACCCTTAGATATCAGATGGCACGCAGACGAGGAGATGACAGGGCGTTAGCAGCAGCGTCAGCGTGGGAGGTACTAGTACAGGCCCTGAGGGATCTGGAGGTACAGGATGAAGAAGAGGAGCTGGACACTGACAGCGGGCCCTGACAGCACACCCAAGACACACTATACTCCACAACGTCTAACACTCCTGTTACATGACATCAATATTAGACTGTGATGCTCTGCGAAGTGGTGGGACTGTGGGAGGGGGGTGGGTTGAGGGACCATAATAGGGGTAACAGGAGACAACATTGGGCGTATCGAGACCCCTAGCGACAGCAGTAGGGGGCGCCACCGACCCATGACGCAGTCCGCCTTCAGCTTACTGAGGGACTTCCCGGCATGACAAGAATAATGACGCCTGCAATAGAGAGAGGTGGAATTGGCAGGTACAATTGCCATATGTGAGATCTGCAAGATTATGATCGGGGAGGGACTACAGAAGAAATAAGACGGCACCAAATAAATCTGATTGTTTTCTTTAGCTGCCCATTGGATTGGGATTTATGGGGAGGGGTGGGGAATTCTGTTTGGGGGTTGTTTCAAAATAGAAAAAGAGGAAAGCAGACTCGAGATGCTCCTACTAGGAGGGGGTTATGTTCTAATCTTGAATATCCTTTCATTGTTCTGACTTACGCCGCCCGGCCTCCGGGATGTGGGCAATAGGGCTGTGTAAAGATTGCAATAGATGATCAATGAGACATACCCACTAGGTAGGGGGGGTGAATAATGTTGTAATGTGTGACATATATGATACCTGCAATAAAAACATATAAAAAAAATTACACAATTGCATGTAATAGCATCAAACGATAAATCACATTAAAACAAAAATGAGAAAAAAACAAAGATAATCAAAAGCAGCTACATTTCAAATCGACATCTCCATATATTGTAGCATAGGCTGCCAGATTTTAATCCCTAGTTGTTTCTTCCTCAAAGATTTTATGCGATACAAGCTAAATTCAAGATTAAACACATTATGAAACTTTTCATATGATGGCGCCTCTGATTGTAGCAACATAGAAGCAACACATAATCGGCAACAGCCATAGCTATAAATATAAAATATCGAAAAGGATAGCAAATCTGCGTGGGTTCAATATCCTCACCCACACCCACTAACATAATCTCTCTAGAAATACGGACATCGACCCCCGTGGTTTGCGATAGAAATTCTGATATGCCAGCTAGAAATTGTTTTAAAACTGTACAATCAAAGACTATATGTACAATATCCGCTTTCTCTGCCTGACATCTAAAACATTTCCCATCGTGTACCCCACCCCACTTCCTCACCTTGAACGGTGTATGGTATAGATTAAACAGAGTTTTATAGTGTTGGGTGCGTAGATTTGCCGTTAGTATAAATTTACTAGCCATACCTATTGATGATTGCACATATGAACCAATATTACCAAATCTATCCCTCCACTTTACATCTCAATGTCATCCCGCTGAGTTGCCCGTAATATGTCGTACAGTGCCCCGATCTTAGCTCTTTTAGACAATGCCTCTAATAAATCATTGGTTGTTATAGACATATACCTGCAATATTTATTAATAAAATCACGAATTTGCAAATATTTGAAAAAATCATACTTAGATATTTTGTATCGTACCACTAAATCTGAAAAGGGATATTTACCCCAGCCCTGTACATAGCCCCTAGATGTCGTATCCCCTTGCCCTTCCAAGTAGCCATCTTTGAGTCCCAAAACACCAACGGAAATATTTCCGTGGAGTTAAAAGGCGTATAATAGCCAATCTGATTTATAGATACAATTTTGTTTATCAACTTCCACGCCTTATATGCAGCAGAGGCGATTTTAAATCGAGTTCTTTTGAAATAGCTTGGTTCATAGAACTTAAGCAAGGCCTCACTCGCCTGAGTCCCCAACATCATCTGATATATGTTAGGAGCTTCAAATGGCCTTGCTTCATCCCCAACCACCAGATACTGCATATTCTGCGAAAAGCAAACTAGATAATAAAATGCAAAGTTCGGCACCCCCATCCACCATGTGCCAATGGAAGCGTCATAAATTTTGAAGCACGCCGATTTTTCTTCCATCCCCATATAAACCTATCTGCAATAGAATGAAGCTGCTTTAATTGTACTCGTGTCAACTCTAGCGTTACCGTCCTAAAATACTATATTACCCGGGGGAGTATACGCATTTTTAAAACATTGCAGCGCCCTACCATTGATAAGTGGAGACATTCTACCTTTTCCAATTGACTTTTCATTAAAGCTAGTATGTCTGCCCAGTACACTTCAACTATCTCCTGGAGTGACATCCTGATCTTTATTCCCACATATCTTGCTTCTGGTGTGACACGGAATTCACCAGGACAAAGCCCCTCGGTACAAACAACTTGGGTTTTAGAGACGTTTAACTCGTACCCCCTCAACTTCCCCATACTGCTGAGTCTGATTCTCAATTTCACTTAGTGCTTACTCTGGGTCAGATGTTACTACCGCTATATCATCTGTGTAAGCAAGAACACGTGCTTGATGTTGCCCCACTACCATCGACTGTATACCATTGGTGGTCTCCAATATTTTCAACAGTGGGTTGATGTAAATAGCAAAGAGTAAAGGCGAACAGGGGCATCCCTGCCGGGCGTCCTTAGTTATATATACGAAAGATGACTCTTTCCCCATTGTACAAATTTTAGCCCGCGGGCGTTTGTGCATAGTCTGTAGTGCTAGCAAAAATTGGGGACCAAACCCCATCTTTCGCATTACAGCCCACAAAAACGACCACGATACACGGTCAAATGCTTTTTCAGCATCTAAAAAAATTATACCTATATGTTTTTGACATGTAGTAACGTAGTCTAGCAACACGATTACCCTGTGTATATGATTTACCGTGCTCCTGCCGGGCAAGAAGCAATGCTGATGCTGAGATACCAATGGTGTTATAACTTGTGCTAACCGAGTTGCAAGGATTTTTTAATACACCTTGCTATCAGCATTTATTAATCATATTGGTCTATATGAACCCGGGAGCCTAGGAGAATTGTCCTTCTTTTTAAAAATCACTTTATTGGCATCGTCCCAAGATGGTGGGGTGTTCCCACACTGAGCTTCTAAAAACGTGGCCAGCATATCGTCCTTAATAATTGAAAAAATTATCCGATAGACCTCCAGGAGAAGTTTATCCGGCCCTGCCGCTTTCCCTAACGCTAGTCTATCTAGTGCTGTCTGAAGTTCTAGCATATTAATAGGAGCCTCTAGCTCTTCCCGTTCACCTAACCCTATCTCAGTTAAATCAGAATTGCGGAAGTACCGCTCTATAGTACCTTGCTCCACAAGATCTTGAGTATATAATTCTTTATAAAACAAGTGAAGTACGTCCATTATGCCTTCCATAGTCTCAGCTGTGCCCCTTTACCATCTTCCAAAATTTCTATTCGCTGGGAGGTTTGGCTAACCCCGCAGTCTTTGAGCTAGACATCTGCCAGTTGCCTCCCCATATTCATATCTTTCTGCCTTATGTATTCTGAACTGAGCAGCTATTTATTGACTCCATACCCCGTTGATCCTAGCCTTACAACAGGCCGTCTTAGCTTGCACTTCTTTACTATCCACATTCGCTCTAACCACTTGTATAAGTTCACATTCAGCCTTTAGTTCCTCAAGTAGAGCCAGCATTTGTTCTTTCTGTTGTTTCTGCTTAGCCCAGCCATAACTAAGTGTTTCACCCCTTAGTCCCGCTTACAAAACGTCCCAGATTATTGGTTGGGTAGTCGATCCTCTATTACTCTCCAGAAGCAATGTAGCCCAGATTCGAATATGATGAATATATTTCTCACTGCTTAGAAGTTTTTTATTAAATGTGAAGGATCGCTGCTCCCTTGTACGACTAAAGCTGGCAAGATCCATAACCACAGGTCCATGACCATAGCACCCACATTCAACAAACGAGGTAAAACAATATAGTCAAGCCGAACAAACTTATTATGTGGGGATGAAAAAAATGTATACCCAGGATCTCCATCTCCATGATTCGCTGCTGTCCACCCATTGACTAATCCATTATTCTGTAACAACTGCTGCAAAGCCCTAAATACTTTAGGCTTACGCCCTTTATAATTAACAAAATGAGAATCCCATGTCTGTGCTTCCCCGTGTATATTAAAGTCCCCAACTAGTATCAATGGGGTCCCCCAAAGTGCAAGCTCAACATTTAAAAACTCTAAAGTCTCAGCCTCATCCAAGTTTGAGCCATATACTGTGCAAAGTGCAGTCTTAATACCCCCTAGGATACACTCAGTGATAGCCCACCTCCCAAGATTATCCACCCTCTCTTTACCTGTACCAATTATACCATGACGCACCAATATCGCCACCCCCCTATTCATAGTAGATTGTCTGAAGGTTGATAGCAATTTAAATCCCAACTCAGATAATATCCTACGATTAGCCCAGGGGACGTGCGTCTCTTGCAGACAGAAAATATCAGGGTCAATTAACCGTAGCTCAGCAGTAACACATTTCCGCTTCAGGACATTATTCAGCCCACAAACAGTAAATGAACATATGCGCAGCCTCCTATCTGCTATTACTATATGAATACCTCATGGCCATCAATATACCCAAAAGACAAAGTCTAAAATTCCTACAACACATGCTATGAACTGAGTGTTTGCCCTTTAACACCTTCCCACCCAACCCTTCACTCCCCAAGTGACTCTCTACACCCATCACCGCCAACCCACAGAAACCCCCCCACCCACCCTGACCGTGACCCTCCCCCATCAATAAGGCTTTAGGGCCAATCGCCCTTGTGATGCTGGGGAATAGCCCACTTGGTAATCGCCTTTCCCGCATCCTTTTATATATACGGCTTAAGGACAAACAAAGAACAAACAAACAAAAGGTGACAGGAAATAGTCAAAAAAGCAATCATATCGTTGCATATAAAATCCATTGCCTATATAATTTATCTCAAATCAAAGATTGAAGACATTCTTTGGCTGCAGTATCAGAGGTGACAAAACGTATCTGTCCCTTGTTTACAATCTTTAAAGTAGCTGGTTGTAATAGAAACACTTGTACGCCTTTTGCTTGGAAAGAAGTGATCAGCTGCCGCAGCTGCCATCTCCTTTCCACTGTAAAGTGGCACTAGTCATGTCTCACAAAGAGTTGCGTCCCCTTGCCGGTTCTTTTCTTATCAGGTCTAGCCAAATCATACAGTGCCTGTCTAGCCAGGAAGTTATTCAGGGAAATCAAAATGGCACTCGGCTGTTGCACCACTTGCTCACTCCTTGCAGGCCGTTGTCGAAACGGAAATCTGTGCGCCCGGTGTATCTTCTGCAACCAGTTCCATTCTTTCAGCTCAGGGAGCGCTTCCTCAAACAGCTCAACTTCAGATTTTTGGTTGTCTTGCCCCTCGAGTTCTTCTGGCACCCCTAAGATGCGCAGATTGTTGCGACGCAGGCGATTTTCTAAATCAACTTGCTTGTCCTGCATATCATCTTTATTGGCTTTTATATCTGCAACAGCGTCCTTTTGAGCCACCATCTGATCTTCCGGCAATGAAATGCGAGTCTCTGCTTCCACCATCCTGTCGGTAAAATCATTGCATGTTTTTGCCAGCCATCTAACTGTATTTTGCAGCTTTCTACATGCGGTATGTGTTTTTAAATTCTCTGCTCGCGTTTCCAACCTATGCTCTGCGATTGATCTATAAATCGCTTCCAACTATTTTTTTTTGTCAAATCTGTTTATTAGCATTTCGAAAAGGTATCACAGTACATTAGACTTTTCAAAATTAATAGCCTAGTAATTGGGCACGTCAGGCATGCATTTAAAGGCGTGTTATCATATGATTAAGGAGTACAAGACCACATATGAATTAAGAAGGAAGGATACCCACCCCATACTGGCGAAACACATGTTGTCGGGGCAGCCGCCCCAAAGTAGGTCCATGAATGTCCGCACGTTGAGTTTTTGTGCATGAGCATAGTTGGGGGTGGATCTTCCCAGCTCCTGGTTTGTGCACAGAGATGGCTTTTATACAACAACTGTGATTAAACAACAAACGGAAGAGCATAAGAAAACAATAGCGGCAAAACCCATAACACTGGTACCTATTAATTCTCTCCCCCTTCCCCTTAGGCTACCCCCCCTCCCCACACACACGCATGCGTCCCAGTCTCAACTGGACTTGCACCTGAATCCTATGTGACCCCAGGAGTCAATGATGGTGTCAAGCCATCTTATTTGGCAGGAAAGTAACCCGCGGCGCACCCCAATCCCAAAGGGTGACATTTAGTCCGCCACAACACCTACGCCCCCAGCTCCACCCGTCGGCTGCAAGGCTTTAAGCATACTCTCCCAGTGCTCCGCCATTGGTTCTTTTTGAAGCCCCACCGTCTCCTCCCTGCGTATGGCCGTCCACTCTGCCCGGGCCCATGCCTGAAAGGAGGAGGTCCACGCCTGTGCGCTTGGAGGATCACTTGCCTTCCAGCGCCTCATAAGGAGGCACGTAGCCACCACCATACCCAAATCTAAAAAGCGGGACGACACCTTGTCTTTAGGTGGCCTTCTGAACTGATGCAAAATGTATTCCGGCCAGTCAAGGGGTATTGTGCGCCCAGTGCATCTGCTGAGCAGCTCGCCGATTACACTCCAGTAGGAGCTCAGCCTAGGGCAGCTCCATAAGAGGTGAAGGATCCCCGCGTCTAACTCTCCGCATCTGGGGCAGGAAGCATCTGCGCGGTGGAAATACCTATTGATGAGCGCAGGCGTGAGGTAGGCCCTATGAACTACATAAATCTGTATCTGTCGGAAGCGCCATTTTCTGGGGACGCGCACCGGGCTTTTAAGGATTCTTTCCCACTCCTTATCCAATAGTTGTCTGCCCATGTCACACTCCCATTTGATAAATCGCTTCCAACGATGCATGACCCTGTATCTCCTCTACCGGGCTTGATCAGATAAGTCCAAACCATCAAACAGCTGCTCCCCACTGGAGAGCTCCCAGTCGGGCATTTCTGTCATCGCTGATCCAGCCATTCCTTCCTTAGTTTTCTTCCGTACAGTTTGTGCTACTGTAGATACCCCACCCAAAGAGAATTCTTAGTGTGGTTTTCTTCCATGGCTGTAGGGGTAGTGTCACCAAGCCCCTCCTCGTGCACTTGGAAATTTCCTTCCACATCAGACTCTTCCGAGTGCTCTGAGAGTGAATAAAACTCACTATCCTTACTACTAGTAGGTTTGTTCCTATCATCACTAATGAATCCAATGTCATCCGTTAATGCAAGTTCATTAACAGTGTCAATAATAACCTGGGGTGGTGCAGAATGTTCCAAAAATAAACGTCTCTACTCAAGAGATAAACCAAACGGTTCACCCCTCCTTGTTGGGCGTCAAGAATATCGGGTTTTGAAGAAGCTGTCAAGGAAGTCACCGCTTTTTTGCCAGCAGCCACTGGAAAAATCTGCGATATCTTAGGTGTCCCTTGTACAAAACCCGTGCCCTGTGAACCGCTATCCTGATGCTCAACGCCAAGCATTTCTTTGGAGCTTTTTGCTGCAAGTGCTGCACGTGTTCCTACCGCAGCCTCCCCAGTAGCTCTTGTTTTCCCACCTCGAGCAACTTTAGGTGCCATATCAGACTCCAAGAGTATCCCAAAGCACCCAAAAACGATGTATTTCTGACTCTCCAGCAGTTATTTTATAAAAGTATAGTCAATCCCAACAGCAGAGAGTTCGCCAGGTAATCCAGCCTCTCCAAACCAGCAAAATCCACAGAAAGTCGACTTTGTTTGTATAATCAATCTCACAGTGATTACTTTTAGAAAGAAAAAATTTCACCCTTTTTTAAGCAGACTTGTTGCAAAGGATTTATCTAGAATTAGCTCTCCCGTAGTTTGTCAGCTCGTAGCCAGAACAAGTAGCATAGTTGCAGAAAGCAGTCTTCAAATACCTTCATACCAGAAAAAAAAGAGTTTTGCCAGAGCCACACACGCCATGGTCTGCCTACTCGTAGCCGAGACCCACTACATTGCTTGCAGGAAACTTGTCTGAGAATAACATTGTATCACAAACTTTACCCAAATGTTCTGCCTCTCCAAACCAGCAACAATTGCTCTCGCTGAGCTCCAGACCCAGTCGTGAGTCCGGCCGCGAATCTGGCCGCGGGTCGTGGATTCCACAGAGAGCCGACCTGGCTGCCGTTAACAACCCCGCACAGGTGCGGTACTACAACATTTTTTATTAAAGTTTCCAATTTTCTTCCATCAGCTGTACAGTGTTGTATCATTAAAATTATATATTTTCCAAATCTTTGTATAAATAATGTTGATAACATTTCTGATTTGCATTGGCTACACTCCATGTTTTGATTTGCTGCTTTAACTAGTTTGTTGAAAGACACTGTTTTACAGTCTTGTATTGTAAAATATATGAATCTTTCAGTGTCTATGTTAGTGGTAGAAGTAAACATACAATTTTCACATTCATGTTTCCATTTATAACGGAGGCCAAAAAGATTTTCAATTTCTATTCCTTCATTTTCCAATACTGCAAGCATATACATTAGAAATTCCTGAGCATCTTGTTGAACATTCTGCGTAAATTGCGTAGAACCAGAACATATATCCAGAAGATTACGAATACCAGAAACACTTTGTATTTTACTTTTATCAGTTCTCAATTTTTCATAAATACAATGCAACAAGGAACAAAATCTTTTTTCACGTTTCTCTATAATTTGCTGTTGCTGACCTTCTAGAAAAAAACAACATTGACCACTACATTAGCATAGCAGTTGATACATGAACTATTTTCGAAGTGATATCCGACAATATCTTCAATACTGTCCTTTATCTTTTTGCTTGCAATCTCAACATTATCTTGATTTTTTTTCTTATCTTCAACTTCACTACAGATATTCTCATATCTTTTTTTTCGAACTACTACACCCTTTTCATATACAGGATATTCACCTAAATTGGGAGCATACAATCTTCTTCACCGATTATTCTCTCACACAATTTGCATCTACACTAATCTTTCTCTCATCAAAATCAATCAAATGCAATCCGGATAAAGTTCTGACTCTGGACAAACAGTGGTTTAAGAGCTAAAATAACGAAATGAAAAATAATTAAAGTGAAAGAAAGAGAGAGATAGTGCAAGAACACAGCAAAAACTAACTTAATTTTACAAAAACCATGTACATAAATAATCTTAGAAATCTTTTTTTTTAATACTAATTCATTAAAACACAGAAGAAAAACAAACAGTTACACGAACAATGATGAAATTGTGAACATTGACAGGTGTAGACTAAACAAACAGTGGCAGAGAAAAAGACATAAAACACCAAATAACAAAATACACATAGTGCCAATATCGGCCCACTCACCAGCCCTCCCGCAGCAACATGCATGTATCATAAATAAGCAGACAAGACAACTTTTTGTTGGGATAAAATTGCTGCAGGTTTATTAGCATAACAAATGCCAACAAGGTGGGTTATCTTACAGACGATCCAAAGGCAAGCCGCCCCTCGCGGCCTACCACCTGATGGGCCAACTTGCATCGTGGCCTTAGCCAATCTGTGCTTAGCGGTTGTGGGAGGGGATAGCCACTCCCACTTCCGGTGAACCACGGTCCAACCTCTTGCTCACGCCCCCCCCTACGAGGGCGGAGCGTTCAAGCGACCCCCGGTTGTTCAGGTTTCCCACCGCCCGTAGGATAGACAGGGCGCCGTCGCACCCCAGGGTCCACCACACAGACTTCCTAGGGATATTAGGCCTCAGCACCCTTTGTGCTCCTGAAGAGGGTACCCCTGAGTACCTTTCCGCCTCTGGATCGCCCTGTAACTCCGCCTGCAACACAAATAAAAAGGATTAGAACATAATCCCCCCCACCATGAGACGCCGGGTATGCGGTAGGGAGGGAAACGGCATCAGGGTGAGGGGACAATGAGGCCGCCAGGTGGGCGGGGAAGGACTATATACCTCTCACCGCCTCCCACCACGGCCGGAAGTGACGTCCAGGACCCCTTAGGGTCGAGGAACACTGGGCTGCCCCATGTGCCATCTTGTGGCACTAAGGGGCCGCCCTCTTATGAGTGTCCCCTGCGGGGACGTGTCGGTCGGCCCGCAATATAACAATTGTGCCTTCTCTTAATTAGGCCACCTTTTACGGCGATGTTGGCGTTTTGACCCGGGGTACTTAGAGGGTCATCTTCAGGACAAAGACTTCCAGTATAAGAGCGTCCACTTTCTTTTCTGACAGGATCTCCGTAATATACCCAGAGGCACCAATCTGGGTATATATGGCAAAAGTGCCGAATTAAAATGGAGAACCAATGGCTGTCAATATGCCTCAGAAATTTCTCACAGTTTCCATTAAACCTTAATAAATAAGGAAATGGGCCGGCTAGGACTGTGACTTCAAAATAAAAATCAGGACATAGGTGTGCCCAACAATCGGGTAATAGGGATCCTGGTCAGAAAGAGTAATTAGATAATTTCAAAGTTTCGGTACTCCCGCCTGCCGTATTCCGTCAGCGTTTCAGATCCGGCAAAGTCGGACCGATACAGGAAGGAGACTTGCACGCTGATTCAAAAGCGTGCCGTCATCATCATACAAAGAGGACTAGTCCTGTTCTTCTTATTTCTCATGTGGTCCCATAAAAGTTTTCACAAGGTCGCCATGGCTTTGCCCTTATTTTTTGCTTGTTGAAACAATGGTCGTGGTTGCTGATGCCACTTTGAGGACTTTAAGGGGTTTTCGTTTTGACTTATGGCGTCAAATTACTGTGCTTTCCTCGCATGCGTCAGTATTTTTGGGGTGGTGGTAGTCCTCCCACGGGGCGGATGACTGGGGGTCAGCAGTGCTCATTTTCCCAGGACTTCCTCCCCCATTGTTGGAGGGCATTGATGGGAACTGTAATAAGCCTGCGGTTATCTATGGGTCCCGGTTTGATAGTTACAGCAGCACCCATGCGACTGTCTTGCCCCTGGTCTTTTACCTTTCACAGATGTCTCCGCTGTTTCACCACAGTCACGTGATGGTGAATGAAAGTGGGTGTGGGACTAGGGTGGTGTGAGCTGCAAGCCGCACTGAGTCGTGGCTTGGCCACCTCCGCTGCACCCCCCTCCTTTCCGGTGCCCCCCTATTGGGGGACTTGCGACCATGCAGTTCGACCTACCACTCACCTTTCGTCTTGCACCATTCGATGGCACCCCTGGTGCTGCAGCCTGACTCAGCGAGCCAGTAGTTAAGCCGATGACAAAGCTACGGTGATGAGTGGGGGCTGTGAGCAACAGGTGATGCCTGCTGTGGCATCGAAACGGTGTTGAGATGGTGCCAATGCAGCATTGATGTCGGGGGCCGCAGCCGCCGCAGTCTGTACTGCACGTACCATGGTCACGCCCACTGTTGTAGGTGTTTTAAGGCGGGAATATAGCGTAGTAACCGCAAAATATTTGCTCTATTGAAGATGTCTATATTTTCCCTTGAAATGTATTGTGGGCATAAAATAAGTCGAGTCTCCTGATTTCCTCGGTCCCGGGTGGTAGTGAGATTGTGAAGCTTGTTAATGCTGGCTGCCCTCAGCTGAGTCGCTGGCTTTGTAGGTAACCTATTTACAACCCTTTGAACTCTTGTTGAGCAGTTACTCTGTGATAATGCCATTAGTTGCTAGTGGGAGGGGGCTCTAATAGTGGCTTCTGCTCATTGGAAGGAGCATTGGTCTCTCTTGTGGAGACGTAGTTCTGCCCTTTCGAGCTATAGTACTGCACACCTGTTGTGCACCAGTAGATGAGAGTTGACCAGGCTCTTTCATACATGTCAGGCAGGTGCACCTGGGATATCTTGCCCCGTGCTCGAATGGAATACTTCTGGAGGCAATGTGACTGGTGTTAAGGAAGAGCTAAGTGATGCTTGACAGACCAAAGTTGAATTCCTTCTTTAGCCTGGGGAGGTGAATCATTGCGATGGCCAGGTCTTAATGTTTGTCCTTCCTTCATTTGTGAATAACAAAAGATGGGAAAGACTTTCGGATGTGATGTAATGCTTTGGGTGACATTACCTGCTAGTCCCTTTGTGTTCAGTTTGTCAAATACCTTATAATTTTTTTTTTATTCATCATTTTTTTTCTTTCTTTGTTAAGGGTTTGTTAATAGTTTGAGTGTTTGAGGTAGATCAGTACCAATTTTGTTGTTGTGACATATCAACAACAGTCACTAGCTTTAGACGCTCACACAAGTCGTCTTTAGCCAGAGAGGACATAGGATTATCATTTTGGTGTGGTGTTTTTTTTGTTGTTGTAGTGACTTTTCGTAGTTTTATGTGCACTGGCAGGAGCTGATGGGTGACTCAAGCAACCTGTGCACCCTCCTCCTCCTCGCACCTTTCCCAAAGAAGCTCTCAGTAGTCTCAAACAATGTGTCGGGTTAAGGCAGATTAAATCAGACTGAGGCAACAAACAGGCAGAGGAGATACTGCCACTGGTGTAATAATCAGACAAAATGATTAGTGGATGGTAAGTTTCAAGGGGTGCGATTGTTTAGCAGGGGAAAAACCGTTCATCAGGTAGACAGCCCCCACACAAGCAAGCCACACTGGCCTACCTCCAACTGCTTCTGCTCATAGAGGGGCTTGCCACCAGTGCCTAGCACTTACCGAACGGTCTGCCCTGTCTTAGGCCGCACACTTCACCCAACATGGAGGTGCACTGCCGCTTGCCGTCACTTCAACTTGTTGTTGCTGTTCCTGGCGGCAGGATGCTGGGGCTGCTTGGTGCGGGTTGTCCTAGAGCTTTTCCTGGAAGCTCGTGGACAGTCAGGACTTGGTGCCCATCCGGCGCACTGCTCCCTTGCGCTTGTGCCTCCTCAATCTCAGGGGTGTTTACTGGTAAAGGGCGGTATGGGTAATTTTAGGGTTTAGGGGTGGGTAGTGGTAATGGAAAGTTATGAGTAAAGTAAAAGTAAAGGGGTGCTGGGCTGTCGTCCACCCAAAAAAGAAAATAAATTACATTAAATATTAATTTTAGGGTTTTATGGGTGGGTAGTGGTAAAGCAAGGTTAGGAGTCAACTGAAAACGGAGGGTTGGGGAGTTTCTCCCATAAAAAAGGTAACCTAAATATATTAAATATCACATTATAAATACATATATATACATATATATATATATACATATTTCAAGCACAAAATAACAACGCTGCACTCGCGGGGGGCTTAAAATCCACATAGATTTTAATTGGCACATCAGCTTCCCCAGAATGCCAACAACGCGTTTCAACCATTGCCGCCATGTGCCCACATGTCTTATATCCCCCAGAAGGCATTCTGGTACTCGAAGCCCAATAAATATTAACCTTTGATTATTGCTGGATTCACACCTTTATTCATATATTTGGGCCATCCTTTTAAGATCTAATCAGTATTGTCACCAAGCGGTGTCAACCTGAGTCCTTAGAGCATAATGCCAATGCAGTCTGCTGCGACACTCCACACTGTTTTAACTTTCCTGAATTCCTTTGACAGTCTGTGTGTGTAAGACAAATCCTTTCACCAGCAACACTTGTGTTCTTTAAAACAATATTTCATTTACTAGTCACCAGATTCTTTAGTTAGGCACTCATAATTGCCAGTCATACCAACATGGATTCTGAAGCCCCCGTACCCCAACCAGTTATGGGGTTGCATCGATCAGAAAGGCAATTAAGCCAAAGACACATACTTACCATATCTCACTAGACTGTCTCGGCTTCACAGCTGCAGAGATTTACAAGCCATTTTGGAAGTGCAGGCCTATCCGGCTGCTGCAGTCTCCCAATTGTTAAGTATATATCAAACAATTAGTATCGCTTGTTTGTCCCCGCAACAATTTGAGCCTCAGAAGTAGCTTTCATGCCGGATGCAGCCGCTACACAAATGAATTCCTGAAGCAATGCAATCAAAAAACGTGGCGCAAAAAAAAGACATATATATGTGTGTGTGTATATCTATATATGTATGTATATATATGTGTGTGTATCTATGTAGTTATATCTATGTATGTGTGTATATATATATATATATATATATATATATATATTCACGCTCCAACTTGCCCTCAGGCGCGGCAGCACCCACCAACAACGTCTTCGGGTAAAAGCTCAACTCGCACTCCGTTTCCTTTCAGTTCTCATGTCGTCAATTATTGCCTGACGCGTTTCTGGGCATCCGCCCTCATCAGAGGCTTCGACAAAGAGATTGTGCGTTATAGACACGCCCACATTTATTTATCACTCAGGTGAGTAAAACGCAATGTCTTGTGGGTCTTGTAGTGCCTATCTTCAATAATCCTTGATGGTCGCACCCATTATTACTGTTCAAGGGTCCTGGATGGGCCCCCAGAGTGTGGATGAGCCATAGATCCCTGTTGTTGGTCCACAACCGAAGCCCAGAATATTCAAGGCCCCATGGCCCCCAGTCCTCACGGGGTGGTGCAAGCCGCTGCGGCCGGACCGACCGCATTCATATTCACGCTCCAACTTGCCCTCAGGCGCGGCAGCACCCACCAACAACGTCTTCGGGTAAAAGCTCAACTCGCACTCCGTTTCCTTTCAGTCCTCATGTCGTCAATTATTGCCTGACGCATTTCCGGGCATCCCCCCTCATCAGAGGCTTCGACAAAGAGATTGTGCGTTATAGACACGCCCACATTTATTTATCACTCAGGTGAGTAAAACGCAATGTCTTGTGGGTCTTGTAGTGCCTATCTTCATTAATCCTTGATGGTCGCACCCATTATTACTGTTCAAGGGTCCTGGATGGGCCCCCAGAGTGTGGATGAGCCATAGATCCCTGTTGTTGGTCCACAACCGAAGCCCAGAATATTCAAGGCCCCATGGCCCCCAGTCCTCACGGGGTGGTGCAAGCCGCTGCGGCCGGACCGACCGCATTCATATTCACGCTCCAACTTGCCCTCAGGCGCGGCAGCACCCACCAACAACGTCTTCGGGTAAAAGCTCAACTCGCACTCCGTTTCCTTTCAGTCCTCATGTCGTCAATTATTGCCTGAAGCGTTTCTGGGCATCCGCCCTCATCAGAGGCTTCGACAAAGACGACGAAGACGTTGTTGGTGGGTGCTGCCGCGCCTGAGGGCAAGATGGAGCGTGAATATGAATGCGGTCGGTCCGGCCGCTGCGGCTTGCACCACCCCGTGAGGACTGGGGGCCATGGGGCCTTGAATATTCTGGGCTTCGGTTGTGGACCAACAACAGGGATCTATGGCTCATCCACACTCTGGGGGCCCATCCAGGACCCTTGAACAGTAATAATGGGTGCGACCATCAAGGATTAATGAAGATAGGCATTACAAGACCCACAAAACATTGCGTTTTACTCACCTGAGTGATAAATAAATGTGGGCGTGTCTATAACGCACAATCTCTTTGTCGAAGCCTCTGATGAGGGCGGATGCCCAGAAACGCGTCAGGCAATAATTGACGACATGAGGACTGAAAGGAAACGGAGTGCGAGTTGAGCTTTTGCCCGAAGACGTTGTTGGTGGGTGCTGCCGCGCCTGAGGGCAAGTTGGAGCGTGAATATGAATGCGGTCGGTCCGGCTGCAGCGGCTTGCACCACCCCGTGAGGACTGGGGGCCATGGGGCCTTGAATATTCTGGGCTTCGGTTGTGGACCAACAACAGGGATCTATGGCTCATCCACACTCTGGGGGCCCATCCAGGACCCTTGAACAGTAATAATGGGTGCGACCATCAAGGATTAATGATGATAGGCACTACAAGACCCACAAGACATTGCGTTTTACTCACCCGAGTGATAAATAAATGTGGGCGTGTCTATAACGCACAATCTCTTTGTCGAAGCCTCTGATGAGGGCGGATGCCCAGAAACGCGTCAGGCAATAATTGACGACATGAGGACTGAAAGGAAACGGAGTGTGAGTTGAGCTTTTACCCGAAGACGTTGTTGGTGGGTGCTGCCGCGCCTGAGGGCAAGTTGGAGCGTGAATATGAATGCGGTCGGTCCGGCCGCAGCGGCTTGCACCACCCCGTGAGGACTGGGGGCCATGGGGCCTTGAATATTCTGGGCTTCGGTTGTGGACCAACAACAGGGATCTATGGCTCATCCACACTCTGGGGGCCCATCCAGGACCCTTGAACAGTAATAATGGGTGCAACCATCAAGGAAATAATGAAGATAGGCACTACAAGACCCACAAGACATTGCGTTTTACTCACCTGAGTGATAAATAAATGTGGGCGTGTCTATAACGCACAATCTCTTTGTTGATGCCTCTGATGAGGGCGGATGCCCAGAAATGCGTCAGGCAATAATTGACGACATGAGGACTGAAAGGAAACGGAGTGCGAGTTGAGCTTTTACCCGAAGACGTTGTTGGTGGGTGCTGCCGCGCCTGAGGGCAAGTTGGAGCATGAATATGAATGCGGTCGGTCCGGCCGCAGCGGCTTGCACCACCCCGTGAGGACTGGGGGCCATGGGGCCTTGAATATTCTGGGCTTCGGTTGTGGACCAACAACAGGGATCTATGGCTCATCCACACTCTGGGGGCCCATTCAGGACCCTTGAACAGTAATAATGGGTGCGACCATCAAGGATTAATGAAGATAGGCACTACAAGACCCACAAGACATTGCGTTTTACTCACCTGAGTGATAAATAAATGTGGGCGTGTCTATAACGCACAATCTCTTTGTCGAAGCCTCTGATGAGGGCGGATGCCCAGAAACGCGTCAGGCAATAATTGACGACATGAGGACTGAAAGGAAACGGAGTGCGAGTTGAGCTTTTACCCGAAGACGTTGTTGGTGGGTGCTGCCGCGCCTTAGGGCAAGTTGGAGCGTGAATATATATATATATATATATAGATAGATATATTATATATATATATATATATATATATATTACCTACTGGCGGTCGCCAGTAGGTATATATAGTTAGGATTTTTTCTCTATGGGTTTTTTGAAAATTCTATGTCTAATAACTTTGGCGTTTGTGGACGGAATTGGCTGAAATTTTCAGGAAAATGGCACATTTTGTTTCTGAGCAGCCCCTGAAAATTGGGGGGGGGGGGTTCGTCCAGGGGGGGTCGAGAAAAAAGGGGGTCCCAAAACGTGTTTTTAACATTGAGTTTTCCATAGGGCGGTTGGCCTCACTTTTAGCCCGAACGGCTGAATGGATTTGCACGAAACTTGGCAAAATTGTAGGGACTGGTAGCCCGATGTGCCTTTTGTAGGTCTCAATATATGTGCTACAGTGGATTTTGAGAAATTAACGTTTAAAAAAAGATATATATCTGTAACAGCGGACCGGGCAGCGCTCCAGAACGCGTACTTTTCGCGCAACGGAGCTTTGTGAAGCGAAGCTGATTGGTTCTCCGGCGTCTGTCAACATTCCAAACAGTCCGTAGCGGCCGCCATCTTGTCTCTCGGTAGGATCGAGAGACAAGAGGAGGCCAAAGCGAAGGGGCAAATGACCATAAGGGGGAATAGTAGATCCTCGCTGACCCCCTAGGTTTGATGTGGAGGTTTTAAAAGGGCCCCGCGGGGCAACAAAAAAAAATAATAATAATAATCGAACGGCTGAATGGATTTGCACGAAACTTGGCAAAATTGTAGGGACTGGTAGCCCGATGTGCCTTTGCTAGGTCTCAATATATGTGCTTCAGTGGATTTTGAGAAATTAACGTTCAAAAAAAGATATATATCTGTAACAGCGCACCGCTTCGCGTACTTTTCGCGTTACGGAGCTTTGCGAAGCGAAGCTGATTGGCTCTCCGGTGTCTGTAAACATTCCAAACAGTCCGTAGCGGCCGCCATCTTGTCTCTCGGTAGGATCGAGAGACAAGAGGAGGCCAAAGCGAAGGGGCAAATGACCATAAGGGGGCATAGTAGATCCTCGCTGACCCCCTAGGTTTGATGTGGAGGTTTTAAAAGGGCCCCGCGGGGCAAAAAAAAAAAATAATAATAATAATCGAACGGCTGAATGGATTTGCACGAAACTTGGTAAAATATTAGGGACTGGTAGCCCGATGTGCCTTTGCTAGGTCTCAATATATGTGCTTCAGTGCATTTTGAGAAATTAACGTTCAAAAACAAGATATATATCTGTAACAGCGCTCCGCGGAGATAAAATTATATCTGTATTACCTAGCTGTTGCTAACACCAGTTAGCGACGGCTAGTAGGAGATAGCGACCATCTTGGGCCCCACTTTGCATGTGAGTGATATTTATCACTAATGACATGCAAAGTGGGCATGCCAAGATGTTAGCGACTGGAAACAGTCGCTAACATCGCTATCTCCTATTATCAACTTTTGGAAATATTCGAGATAAGCGCGAATATCTCCAAAAAGTAACAGCTGCCCTGAGCAGTTCTTAGCCATGTTATCCAATGGGAGGTGGATAACATGGCTAAGAGCATTAGCTCGGTAATGCATGAATATCGCTGAGTTTTCAGCGATATTAATGCATTGCGGTCGTTTTTTATCGTATTTGCGATAAACCTTGATAATAGCAAGGTTTATCTGCGATAATTTCTGACGGTAAAAAAATCTTTGCAATGCATCGTTAGGGATAAATATCGCTTAACTTTGGTAATATGCCCCAACGTCTGTTAACGTTCGATTCGAAGGAAATCAGGAAGTGTTGAAAAACATTGTCTGCGCCATCTTGTCTTTTTTCAAATGCCACACTTTTGTCGTGCACGGCAGCCATTTTAGATGCCTTGACCAGACCCACTCTGTGCACGCTGTCGATCCTTAGCATGGCTCCCCACCCTCGCAAGCATCTCACCCAGGCAGTGGTCACCCCCGCTCTCTGTCTTATGCATGGGTAATAAACCTCCCCCCATCTGCGCTGCTCTTCCCTGAGAATCACACCCTGTGCCCGCCCGACACCTCCCTTTCGCCCTATTCACTACCGCACCCTCTGACACTCCTTTTCCTCTGTGTCCGATTGTCCAGGCCGGTCCTAGGCTATCAGCTAGCCCTGTAGATGTAGTTTATGGCCACAGCTGTAAAGAATCACCCCTCTTCAAAGGAGTTATAGTAGATCAAGGCCCACACTCGATGAGATCCGTCACAGCAGAAGCGTTGCTATTATCTGAAAACCATCCTGTATTGTGATTGGGGAGGGGACCGAGCGTGAAGCGGAAGATTCCAGGGATGACTCTTTGTACATCAAAGTTTTTACAATTATGTGTCACATTAAAAATATATAGCACTCCGACAAAGTAGTAAGATTATAAAACTTTAATAATTTATAAATATATACAAGAAAACAAAAATAGTAATAACATATAAACATTTTTAGGGAAAAACAACGAAGTAGCGGTCGGCTGTGCGAATAGTCCCAACGCAGCACAACGTCCAGATTTCCGGCGTGGGGCGTCGCGGGGGGTGGGTCATCAGTAGCAAACTGTTGTGCGAATAGTTCCAAGGCAGCAGAACGCGCCGAAATCTAGATGACACGAAAGTGATGTCTAGTAAGTTGCCACCCAGCTATTAACGGCGTGGGGCGTCGCGGGGGGTGGGTCATCAGTAGCAAACTGTTGTGCGAATAGTTCCAAGGCAGCAGAACGATGGCACCAAGGTGATGTCCAGTAAGTTGCCGCACTGGTTTTGGTATCCTACAATGCTGCTCCGAATAACGGCGTGGGGCGCCCCGGGGGAGGCGGCGTGAACGGGCCTCTCCAGGTGGAGTGTCATCTGTTGTAGTGGGGCGCCCCTTTACCGTTTCAGTTGCCATTCCGTCCGTTTTTGGTCCACTGTGTCAAAAGCCGCAATTCAGCTGAGTTGCGCCCACTCTTGCGGTGCAGCGATAGGCGGCTGTCACAGGACTCTCAAAATGGCGGCAGGCTCTTTCCTTTTTGGGCCTGGTCCACTGAAATGGCCCTGGGACACCTTGGAAATCGGACGCTTGTCTGCTAGGTCTTGGACCCCATTCTCGAAAGCGTCCCCTCCGCCTTGAGAATTCATCAAAAGTTTTGGGGGCCCCGACTCCTGCAGGCTTCTGGTGGGGAGCGGCTGCCATGATTGCTCGTGGAATGACCACGACGGAGCTACGAGATGGTGGTGCTCTCATGCTGACGCCAGTTTAGTCTGAAACATCCAGAAACAAGGTGGGGCTTTCATCGTTTGGGAAAAAAAAAAGTTTTCATCCAATGAAAAGTGTTGTTTTTAGGTCATACGATCAAGCCTTCCATCATTAGGAAACCAAAAGTAAAATGAACCAATGAAAAGTTTTATAAACAAGTCACATGACCTGTTATGCGGCATAGGGTATAAAATGCGGAGAAAATACGTTGGCACGTGAGGCGGCGTCAGTAGCGGACCGATGTGCGAATAGGCCGAAGGCAATACAACGCGCCAAGATCCGGATGGCACCGAGGTGGTGTCCAGCAAGTTGCAGCACTGGTGTGGCCATCCTACAATGCTGAAAGTCGGCATGGGGCGCCCCGTTGGCCTGTGAGTTTGCGTCAGTAGCGGACCGATGTGCGAATAGGCCGAAGGCAGCACAACGCGCCAAGATCCGGATGGCACCGAGGTGGTGTCTAGTAAGTTGCCGCACTGGTGTGGCCATCCAACAATGCTGAAAGTCGGCGTGGGGCACCCCGTTGGCCTGTGAGTTTGCGTCAGTAGCGGACCGATGTGCGAATAGGCCGAAGGCAGCACAACGCGCCAAGATCCGGATGGCACCGAGGTGGTGTCTAGTAAGTTGCCGCACTGGTGTGGCCATCATACAATGCTGAAAGTCGGCGTGGGGCGCCCCGTTGGCCTGTGAGATGGCGTCAGTAGCGGACCGATGTGTAAATGGGGCCAAAGGCAGTGCAACAATATTTTCGGAATAGAAGACACCACTAGGCGCTGAGATGCCAAGATCCGGATGGCACCGAGGTGGTGTGTAGCAAGTTGCCGCACTGGTGTGGCCATCCTACAATGCTGAAAGTCGGCGTGGGGCGCCCCGTTGGCCTGTGAGTTTGCGTCAGTAGCGGACCGATGTGCGAATGGGGCCAAAGGCAGCGCAACAATAGTTTCTGACTGACACCACAAGGCGCTGAGATGCCAAGATCCGGATGGCACCGAGGTGGTGTCATAGTTGAGAGTTCTGAGCAGCGGTTGTAACACTGTCTGAAGCTTATTTGCAGCTGCTGCAGCTTCACTACGCGTCAAGATCCGGATGGCACCGAGGTGGTGTCTAGTAAGGTGCACTGGTGTGGCCATCCTACAATGCTGAAAGTCGGCGTGGGGCGCCCCGTTGGCCTGTGAGTTTGTGTCAGTAGCGGACCGATGTGCGAATAGGCCGAAGGCAGCACAACGCGCCAAGATCCGGATGGCACCGAGGTGGTGTCTAGTAAGTTGTTGCACTTCTGTGGCCATCCTACAATGTTGAAAGTCGGCGTGGGGCGCCCCGTTGGCCTGTGAGATGGCGTCAGTAGCGGACCGATGTGCGAATGGGGCCAAAGGCAGCGCAACAATATTTTCTGATTTGAAGACACCACAAGGCGCTGAGATGCCAAGATCCGGATGGCACCGAGGTGGTGTCTAGCAAGTTGTGGCACTGGTGTGGCCATCGTACAATGGTAAAAGTCGGCGTGGGGCGCCCTGTTGGCCTGTGAGATGGTGTCAGTAGCGGACTGATGTGCGAATGGGGCCAAAGGCAGCGCAACAATATTTTCTGACTGACACCACAAGGCGCTGAGATGCCAAGATCCGGATGGCACCGAGGTGATGTCTAAGTTGCGGACTGATGTGCGAATGGGGCCAAAGGCAGCGTAACAATATTTTTTGTATGGAAGATACCACTAGGCGTTGAGATGCCAAGATTCGGATGGCACCGAGGTGATGTCTAGCAAGTTGCTGTACTGGTGTGGTCATCCTACAATGCTGAAACTCGGCGTGGGTCGCCCCATTAGCCTGTGAGATGGCGTCAGTAGCGGACCGATGTGCGAATAGGCCGAAGGCAGCACAACGCGCCAAGATCCGGATGTCACCGTGGTGGTTTCATAGTTGAGAGGCACTTCATCTGCAGTGGGGCGCCGAGATCCGGATGGCACCGAGGTGATGTCTAGCAAGTTGCTGTACTGGTGTGGTCATTCTACAATGCTGAAAGTCGGCGTGGGGCGCCCCATTAGCCTGTGAGATGGCGTCAGTAGCGGACTGATGTGCGAATGGGGCCAAAGGCAGCGCAACAATATTTTCTGAAGAGAAGACACCAAAAGGTGCTGACATTCCAAGATCCGGATGGCACCGAGGTGGTGTCTAGCAAGCTATGCAGTTGAGTTGTGTGCGCACTTGCGGCGAATAGGTCGAAGGCAGCATAACAATGTTTTCTGAATAGAAGACACCACAAGGCGTTGAGATTCGGTTACCACCGAGGTGATGTCTAGCAAGTTGCCGCACTGGTGTGGCCATCCTACAATACTGCTCCGAATAACGGCGTGGGGTGCCCGAAGGGGGGGGGAGCTGGCGTGAATGGGCCTTCCTAGGTGGAGGCTCGTCTGCTGTAGTGGGGCGCCCCTTTACCGTTTCAGTTGCCATTCAGCTGAGTTTCGGCTGCTCTTGATGCTACAGCGACAGGCGGCTGCAAGAGGACTCTCAAAATGGCGGCCTGTTCTTTGGATTTGGGCCTGGTCCACTAAAATGGCCCTGGGACACCTTAGAACTCGGACGCTCGATTTTTTTTTCCTTTCCTGTACATGCAAAAAAAGGTAAATGCCCGGTACGTTACACGCTTCATCTGCCACGATGAACTCTCCAGAGGAACCGAAAAAAAATATAGTTGTGGTAACTATACCATGCATCGTCATATGGAGAGGTGGCACCAATTAATTATAGTGCTGCATAAAAGAGAGATTTGGAGGAGAACCCCTGACCTGCTAGTACATTCATCAAAGAAGTGGCACTGAGAGCTTCAGAGGCAAGGGAAACGGTCCCAAATATTTAGAAGAACTTTGGAAAGATTAAAATGACATGTTTAGATTGTGGCAAATTAATTTCATGTGGACAGATGAGTGTTACTCTAATAAATACAGCATATGAACATCATCATAGTCGATGGTTGGTAGAGACATTTTGACTATATCCTGGACCTGCCCGTCCTCGCCCAAAATGGCGCCGGAATAAATGGGACTCGTAACTCCTTGTTGTGTACTGGTTGCAGAACCTTGAAATCACGAGATACGTATGCAGTTTTGAAGCACATGGCGGGCGGGGACGAGAATTGATTGAATATTTCGACATCCCTATTGATATTAAGTTCTGATGTGTTATTGATTACTGTACTGTTGAAAGTTCGAATTAACGTCACCCATGGTACTTGCCCGCAAATGTATATCTAGATAATTTTATTGTAACTGGCCCTGTCGTATTTTAATTATAAAATGTACGTCCACCGATTCCGTAACTGTTAGACACCTTAGTTCTTGCAACCTAATGGCCCGCCCGTTACGTTCCTCTACAGTGTAAATGTCTATTCATCATATACGATTACAGTTTGCTCCGTGGCAGGCCCACGTGGTTATAGGCTCGTATTTGTATAATGAAATTTTCACAATAAAGGTTTTTAAAAGAAAACATGGTAGTAGTATATACATTGGTAAAGTTTTTAATAATAGTGACTGTTTTAGAATCATTAAAAGGCAAGTGAAATAAAGCAGACCAATTACATGAAGGGTAAAAGGTATAATACGAAGGAACGCAGTAAAGATAAATGGTCAAGGGCTGTTGTGTTTTCTATTCCTGCAACATAAAGTGATCGATAAGAATCTCATATTCAGGCGTATCGGCGACTAAGACAGCAGGTCGACCCTCTTTTGCTCAACGGCTCCGTCATGGGACGAAGAAACGCTCTTTTTCTCGAAAAAAGAATATATTTTACTTGCAGGACAGTTGTAAAATTTCCAGGAAAGTACATTAGCCTGGAACATTATAACATATATTTAAGAAAAAATAATGTTCGGAAGTAATGAAAAGCGTAATTTTTAGGTCATATGACCAAGCCTTTCATCATTACAATAAGAAAAGTAAAATGAACCAATGAAAAGTTTTATTAACAAGTCACATGACTTGTTATGCTTACGTTACGCGCTGCGCGCCCCGGATGACTTCCGGATGCGCTAACGCGGCGCGTCATATGACGCATTACGCGACAACGCAGGTACAGAATATAGTCAAAATGTCTCCACCAACCAGCGGTCGGAACACAACCCCTTTCAGCAGGCTAAATAGTTCTGTTAAATGACAACAGAAGGGACAGGCAACAAGAACCATCAGTCAAAGAGGGGAGGGCTAGTTCTTCTCTACCGGGTTACATTGGGGCGCTACCGGAACTGATCGAATTGGTAGTCTACAGTGTTTCTGGATGTTTCAGACTGAAGCTGGGGTTAGCATGAGAGCAGCACCATTTCGTAGCTCCGTCGTGGCCATTCCGCAACCAATCATGGCAGCCGCTCTTTATCGTTATTTTGGGCGGGGTGGGTGGCGGAGCCGAGCTGTTTTGCAGCCATCATTGTGTGGAGTTCAGTTCATCTCACTAGTTTTGTATTTGTCATGAGGGGTTGTTCCTAATGTTTCTATTTTAGCGAGGTCAAAAAGAGATCCCATTAGTGGCCTACTGATTTTGCTCGATTCCTTTTCTTTTTTTTTACACGATTTTTCGTTATCTGCAAAGACTAAACAGAGTATTGCGACTCTGTGTTTGTTTGTAAATAGAGAATGAACCAAAGAGAACTAATTCTAAAACAGTAAATACTTGGATAACAATCAATCAAATGGAGAGAGAAGCAGGCACGACGGATTACAACGGGGGCAAAGGCCTGCGTTAACTACCTTTCACTATCTGCAAAGAGAGAGTACTCCTAATAGAAATGAGGGGGGGGGGGGCACCATTCAAAGCAGATCAGTGTGCATAAACACGAAAATGTTTTCACTTACCACGTACTTGACATTCGACAGCTTATGATATTTGCTATTAAAAAACCATTGAAATTCACTGAAAAAACCATAGGTTATAGACCATATATAGTTAGGAATTAGCATTTACAAAACCTTGAAAATTCACTGAAAAAACCATAGGTTATAGACCATATATAGTTAGGAATTAGCATTTAAAAAACCTTATTTTACTCACACAAAACCATTGAAATTCCATATATAGTTAGTTGCACTAACTATATATCGCGCACCCGCAATCCACTGCTGATCATGTCACATATTACATCATTCATGACATGGTCAGTGACATCACTGATGACATCACTGATGACATCTCAAATGACATCACTGATGACATCTCAAATGACATCACTGATGACATCACTGATGACATCTCAAATGACATCACTGATGACATCTCATTTGACATTACTGATCACATCACTGATGACATCATTCATGTGATAATACGATGAACCTCTTCAGACTCTAATATAACCTTAGATACACTCAGTGTAAACAGACACTCATAGACTGTCACTCATCCATGGAGTTACTCAGACACTTAGTCAGTCATGCAAAGAATCAATCACACCTCCATTTCCTCAACTATACAGTTATACACACCTTACTTATTCAAACATATACTAAAACATATTTACTCACTTATACAATCCTGGATACAAGTTCACAATGATCCATACAGCCACTCACACATTCACTGGCTCTTATGTACAGTTATTTATATATGTCAACTCTCACATGTACTGTGTTTTACATATGTACTTACTTTGACATGTAGCAATGAGATATCCATTCACTCACCAATACACTCATGCACACAGTCAACCGCCCATACAGCTGTTTCCACATGCACTTTTGAACCCATACATCTAGTCAATCAACTGCTCACACATCTATGCAGAGAGTCATACACCTCCCAGCCACCCAGACACACACTCAGTCTCCCATACAAATGCTTGGGCAACCAATCAATAACCCATACAGTTAATCATATAGCTAATGATCAACACATGCAGCAGTTTACAGAACAACAGACATAATAATGCACAAATTAAGACAGTTTAGTCACTAACCCATGCACTCAGTGAGACACATTTAATCAGTCACTCATACAGTCAGCCATGCCCCTACTAAATCCTTCATCAAGACACTTATACATCCACTCATTCTTCAATATGTAAGACATATTTTAACTTTACAGAATTATACAGTCACTGGATGTAGTCATCAGTGATGTCATCAGTGATGTCATTTGAGATGTCATCAGTGATGTCATCAGTGATGTCACTGACCATGTCATGAATGATGTAATATGTGACATGATCATCAGTGGATTGCGGGTGCGCGATATATAGTTAGTGCAACTAACTATATATGGAATTTCAATGGTTTTGTGTGAGTAAAATAAGGTTTTTTAAATGCTAATTCCTAACTATATATGGTCTATAACCTATGGTTTTTTCAGTGAATTTTCAAGGTTTTGTAAATGCTAATTCCTAACTATATATGGTCTATAACCTATGGTTTTTTCAGTGAATATATATATATATATATATATATATATATATATATATATATATTCACTGAAAAAACCATAGGTTTCAGGCACGTTATAGTTAGGAATTAGCATTTAAAAAACCTTCGAAATTCACTGAAAAAACCATAGGTTTCACACACGTTATAGTTAGCTGGACATTTCAGTCATACAAAACCATTGAAATTCCCCCGTTATAGTTAGTTCAGCTAACTATAACTTGCGCGCCCACAATGCACTGCTGATAACGTCACATATTACATCACTCATGACATGGTCAGTGACCTCACTCATGACATCACTGATGACATCTCAAATGACATCACTGATGATATCATCCAGTGAATGTGTGTCTTTCTGAAAAATAAATCTTTTTTATATATGTATACCTAAACGTCGATGGAAGAACAAACGGTTAAATAAGTGTCTAAATGGATGGTTTTTTTTGTAAAATTGATTGTATAACTGACTAATTAAGTGTATCTGAGTGAATACATGTATTAGCGAGTAATGTTTAAATATGTAAATATCTGTATCAGTGTCTCACTTTGTGTATATGTGGCTGCATGGGTTGGTGAGTAGCTATATGAGTGTGTATATGGGTTATTAGTTGGTTTTTTGAGTATCAGAATGAGTGTCTGTATGGTTTGGGGGGGTATTACTTAACGCACAGATGCATGAATGAGTGACTCACTGTTTGTATGTGTTTTGAAGACAGCATGTGTGCAGGACTATATGGGTGGATGAGTGTGTGTATGGGTGTGTTAGTGAGTGAGTAACTACATATGTTTTAAACTAGTATATGTGAGTATTGATGTATATAAGTCAGTATATGTGACAGTGACAGATTGGAAGACTTCCTGTATAAATAAGTATGTGCTTCTATAATTGATTGTTTAAGAGAGTAAGTATGTGTTCGTTTTTGTAGAAGTAAGTGTAGTGGTGTGTGTGTATAGCTGTATATGCAAGTAAATGGATGTTTGATAGTTTATTTGCATGTGTGAGTATGTGTGTGAGTAACTCTATGGATGAGTATCAGTGTGTAACAGGATGTATAGTTGTATGAATTCATATGATGAGTGAGTACATGTATGAGTGACTATATAGAACTGTTGGTGAATGAGTGGATGTGTATGTAGATGTTGGAATTACTGAATAGGTTGTTGTAACTGGTATTGGTATCTCCATTTTTGTGAAAATTTTAGTTTCTATTTTTGAAGGTGTGTATCAAAGGTTATATTAGGGAGATAGGAAGTCTGCCACTCTTTCACAAGGATGATATAATCAGTGATGTCATCAGTGATGTCATTTGAGATGTCATCAGTGATGTCATGAGTGATGTCACTGACCATGTCATGAGTGATGTAATATGTGACGTCATCAGCAGTGCATTGCGGGCGCGCAAGTTATAGTTAGCTGAACTAACTATAACGGGGGAATTTCAATGGTTTTGTATGAGTGAAATATCCAGCTAACTATAACATGTGTGAACCCTATGGTTTTTTCAGTGAATTTCTAAGGTTTTTAAAATGCTAATTCCTAACTATAACGTGCCTGAAACCTATGTTTTTTTCAGCGAATTTCAAAGGTTTTGCAAATTAGAATATTAAAATGTATTAATTATTATATTTCTTTCTTATAGTAATTTCCTAAATTTTTATTATAAAAACTTATGTTTATTTTATTTTTAAAGTTACATTTCATATTTTTTATGTAAAATAATAACAAAAGTAAATTAAAAAATAATGCACTGCTAGTGAAACTGCCTGGGTGAATTTGTAAGTGTTTGTTAGGGGCAGATTTACAACACCCTTGTGGCTGTTTTACACCGCAGTTGCATCACTTTTCTGATGAAGCGGTGGTGCAAAAGATGCGCCATGGTATGTGGTATTTAGAATGTGACGTATCTGGGAGGTGCGTCACATTCTAAATCCCTGTACCAGAAGGAGACATTCTTACATGGGGGGGCGTTCCGGCGCAGGAACACCTCCTAAAAGTGGCTGAGTGAAATCTACAAGATTTCACTTTGTCACTTTTGGGCTCATGCTGTGTCAAAACCCTTCACTAGCTTGAAGCAGGTGTAAGGATTGACACAGCATTCTGAGCATAGGGCCCCCAGAGCATTGCTGGAGATGCGTTGCACTTGCAACATAACTCAAACAATGAACCACCTTTACAACACAGATACATCACATATATGTGCCATTTTTGTCCCATGGTACACTGCATTGTAAATACGGCGCATCCATGGTGGTGGTATCACGGTGCACAATAACTGGCACATTCCTGGGGATATGCCAGTTATTGTATATGTTCCCATTAGTGTTTTAATGTAGTGAATGGATTACTACATACCGATGAATGAGTCACTACAAAACTAAAACAACTGTGACAGAGTGTTTGGTGGAAGTGTAAGGATGAAAACTGGTGAATTGAAGGTATAAAAGACAAATTTGCAAGTACATAGAAGACTGCATACATAGTCTATAAGGGTTTGAAGCAGTCTATGGCCTAAGGCCTATTTTAATGCATGAGTACTTAGGTAGTGAGTGGATGATTACAGTTCTGCAAGGAAAGAGCCTGATTGAATTGATAACAGCCTCAGTTTTACCACAGTATACAGATAAACACATACTGCTGAATGGCTCACTACAATATTGAAACAGTAGTGTGAGAGTGTTTGCTGGAAGTGTAAAGATACACATTGAGGAATTGAAGGTATAAAACATAAGTTTGCTGGTGCAAAGAACAGTGCATGCACAGTCTATAGGGGTTTGAAACAGTCTATGGACTAAGGCCTGTTTTAATCCATAAGTATCTAGATAGTGAGTGGATCATTACAGTTCTGCAAAGAAAGTTCCTCACTCAATTTATTACAGCTTCAGTTTTACCACGGTACAATGGAAAATAACATACTGCTGACTGGCTCACTACAATACTAAAACAGCAGTGTCAGAGTGTTTGGTGGAAGTCTAAGGATACAGACTGGGGAATTGAAGGTATAAAACACAAGTTTGCAGGTGCATACAAGACTGCATGTATACTCCATAAGGATTTTAAGCAATCCATACCCTCAGACCCACTTTGCATATTTTAAATCAATACAAACATTTAAAGAATATATAACTGAATGTATAAGTGCTTCACTTTTAGTACAATGAATACATTAGTAGATAGTGCTCAAACCTTTATTATTTTTAAACAATAAATGTATTCTTGTAACATCTCATAATTTAACAGACCTTCCAATACAAGTTCATCAGGTATGTCATACAGATCAATTCCCTCGTTAGCAGTTTCTGAATTAATTTGTTCTAAAATGTCAACATAATTTAATGCTTCCAGAAAATCAAAGCTTCGAAATCATAGCTCATGTCTGCAGCACTAATTTCCCCTTCTTCACTCTCATTGCCTGTGACACATACGATTAGTTCTTCAATTACACTCAAGGTAATATCCAAAATCTCCTCAGTATGAGGCTCTTCTCTTTCCATTATTTTTTCCTTTATGTTCTTGCTACTTGTATAAAAATATAAACAGTTAATTTTATCACTTTTCATAATATATAATCCAAAACTACAGATTTTACCAATTTTGGCCTACAAAAAATACTATATAAATACTATTATCTAATAACATTCCATTAGTAGAGTTTTAGTCCTTTGCAAAGTTATATAAATATAATTACTTATAAGGATATCCTGTTCTTAGCTTTTCTTAAATTTTGAAACCAGTCACTCTTTATGACTATAGGAAAAGACTCAGGCTTTTATAGTAAAATACACTACTAAAAGATGTAGAATATGTCTATTCACCTTACCCATTCCAAAATAGTAAATGTGTTTTAGTAAAATGCAAAAGATACTATGATTGTCCAGGATAACACTGTGTATCTGTGTATATTTAGATATCATTATCACACTACTTTTTGAAAACTTCTTGTGTTTTCACACAAATAAACTCTTAAAGACCTATCCAATACTTACCTTTTAACATAATTAGAAAGTAGTAATTCCTTATATAAGTCGGAAATACTCACAACAACAGGTATAGAACACTGGTACTGTCAGGAACAGTAAGCCCAGAAACTCTTACCGAATACTTGCACATGAACAGATGACGCTAGTTCCCAACTCCCCCTCCAGGATCCTCCAGAGGCCAAACTTTTTAATCTAATCTCTAAAAAAACACAAGGGAGAAGGGAGATAGGAAAAAATAATAAAGAAGAAGAGACTGGCTCGCAACCTCTGCATTTCCTCCTTGGCACCTTCTCTCTGGCTATCTTGTTTTATTCACAGACAATCCCTTCACATGGATACATAACGGAAACTAACAAAGAACAATTATTTAATAACCTACCTACTCTATCTCTATTCCTCATCTATAACTTAGTCTAATGCTACTAATTACCTACCCCTTGGTCTTTCGAACTAGCCTCTCCTCTAGTATTTATCTGCAACCTTGTAGCTTGCGGTTCTTTATTTTTCTCACTGCTTATAACCTATAATTACGTAACATTCATTAACCTAGGCCTCTCAGTTTATTGCCTAATTTTTATATTATTAATTTCCTTGTGTTCTTCTACTAACCTTTCTTTATGCAGTTGCTTGTTATCTATTCTGTCAATCCTTGAATATCTTGTGTTTTTCACTAATGTTCCTTCTTAATTCAACAATCTTTCTGGTATTCCTTACTCAATGTGTTCTTTTCCCTTAAAACCCTGCTTATCACAAATTTTATCATTTCTTGTTTTAGGTTAGAGAAAATACATCAAGTGGGTACGTTCAATATTCTCTATAATGTCAGGTAAGTCACTCAGTAACTTGTCATACGATTATTTTCCAAGAATATACCTTTGTCAACTATAAGGTATCACTTAGGTTTCTTGTATGGTTTCTTGTTCTCTCTGCTCTTCAGGTGCTGAACACAACTGAGTCCGTCTGCCCTGAAGGAGCCGCGACGGGAAATTCAACCGCTGTGCTATGTGCGGGCTTCTTCCAACTCGGAAGTTGAATTCTAGTTGCGGGCACGATAACTAAGGTAAGTTTAACCGGGAACCTTTTTTAACTCTCACAAATATTTGTGCTTTCTCTTCAGGAATATCTATGGAGTAATTGAAAACAGGTCTGAACTCGGGAACGTCTTAGGTGAAGTGCGGAATCGTTAGGGAGCGCGCACCTCACCAAGGATTCCCCACAGGTGTGTGGTAAATGACTAGATGGCCACCGTGTCTTTCCTCGAGGCGGCCATCTTAGAATTCCTCTGTTGCACTAAAGCACTCCAAGTATGTTTCCTTGCGGATTCTTCATCTCTCCTGCGGCAGCTAGGGTTTAGATAAGTCATTATCGTATCCACTGATTGATGAGGGGTTCTGACAGGTACACTCAGTATATAATTTTTTGAAATATCTTTAAAAGATACAAACCATCTTTACACATTTATGTTCTCTGTCCATGTTTTGTTACTTCAGCTCGGTTGAAGCACATTCCATCGACCAATTTTAACAGTTACTTGTACTTACCTTAAGCATATTAAATAATAAAAAAATTATATATTATAAAATTACCATCTGTGGAAGACACAAAAAAATACAGTTACAATATATCTTTTATAACACAAAATAATTTGTAAAGTATTACATTTGCCTTTTTTGCTGTTCTCAGAATATATAGAATTCCACTAGAAACAGTGAGTTCAATAGTACTCATCACATAACAGCAAGCAAAAAAAAGACAATCAATAAGATTATCTTAAAAAAGCATTCAACATTCTCAATAACAATCTAAAAAATAGAAATAAAACATAGCTTAAATGTTTTTTCTAAGAGCAATTTCTTACGTAAATATGACACATCTCAAACAATCATAATATAACAAAACATTATGATTAATTTTCATACACTGTAAATAATATTACTTACAAATATATAGTGACAAAATATACAACAAGTCCTTTATGGTTTCACGTACTTTTCCACACGGCCAAATAGTATGCGTCATATTCTTAGTTTGGAAATTGTTCAATAGTAATCCTGAGCGTCTGCCTCCCAGCCTCTGATCCAAAACCACCAACATCATTTGCTCCGTCCCCCAGTACTCATCCCTCAACCCGACGCTATTCAACATCTACATGGCCACCCTCACACAAGTAGCCCACCATCACAACCTCAACATCATCTCCTACATCGACAACACCGAGCTCATCCTCTTCCTCACCAAGAATCCACATACCACCAAAAGCAACCTCCACGACACAATGAAGAACACCACAAACTACACAAAGAGCAGCTCTCTAAACATGAACTTGCACAAAATGAAAGTACTCATCCTCAGAACCACCCCCTCAGCCACGGACAACTCCTGCTAGCTGACTACACTGTGGACAGTACCAACACCTATCAACCATGTCCACAACCTAGGATTCATCCTAAAGTCCTCCCTCTCCATGTGTAAGCAAGTCTACACCGTCTCCTCGTACTGCCATAACACCCTCCACATGCTCCGCAACATTTACAAGTGGATCCTTACCAAAAGAAGAAGAACAGTGAGACACTCCCTCATCAGAAGCAGACTACACTGTGGCAAAACACTCTACACATGAATTCCAGCCAAACACCTACAACAACTACAACAAATGCAAAAGACCTCCACCTGGGTGATTATGAATGTTCCCTGCTGCAGCCACATCACTCACCACCTGATACACCTACACTGCCTCAATATCAACAAGAGGATCACATTCAAGCTCCTCACCCTCACTTACAAAATACTCTACAACACCAGACTAATCTACCTTAACAGCAGTAATCCTGAAAGGCCAAATTTTGATCTTAAAATTTTGGCTTTAAAAATATTAGGTAAGAATTTGGTAACTCTTTAGGCAAACGTTGCTTAAAAACGAATTGACTATCATTACAATGTATCTAACCTTTCAGACATTTTAAATAAACAGTGTAATGTTCAGATGTTGTAGAAGGTCCATCATGAAAAATAATTGCAACAGCTATAAAAGTTCTTCCTGATATTGAAACTTGACCAGCTACAACATTTTTAATTACATTTTCCAATTTTCTTCCATCAGGTCTACAACGTTGCAGCATTAAAATTACATACTGTCCATACCTTTGTAAAAATAATGTTGATGACATTTCTGATTTACATTGGCTACACTCCTTGTTTTGACTTGCTCCTCTAATTAGATTGTTAAAGCACACTGATTCACAGTCAGGTAAAGTCAAATATATGAATCTTTCAGTGTCTATGTTAGTGCTACATATGCTACATATAAACAAACAATTTTGACAGTCATGTTCCCATTTATAAGAAAGGCCAAAATGGTTTTCAATATCTATACCTTCATTTTCCAGTACACCAAGCATAAACATTAAAAATTCCTGACAATCTTGCTGAATATTCTGCGTAAATTGATTAGAAACAGAACATATGTCCAAAACATTTCGAACATCAGAAACACTTTGAATTCTACTTTTATCACTACTACATTTCTCATAAACAGAATACAACAAAGAACAGAATCTTTCGTCCCGATTTTCAACAATTTGCAGTTGCAGATTTTCAAGAACAAAAACAACATTAACAACTACATTAGCATAGCAGTTGACACCACAACTTTTTTCAAACCGATAACCAACATTCTCTTCAACACTGTCCTTTTTCTTTTTGCTTGCAGGTGCAACTTCATCTTGTTTTTTTGCTTTCTCTACAGTTTCACTACAGATATTCTCAAATCTTCTTTTTCTACCTACCACACGCTTTTCAAATACTGGATATTGACCTAAATTGGGTGCATATTCTCTTCTTAACCTATTATACTCTTTCACACAATTTGCATCTGCACTAACCTTTGTCTCATCAAAATCAATCAAGTACAATCCAGGTAAAGTTCTCACTCGAGACAAAGCAACATATGCCATACCCTCTTTAAACACGGTACTTCCAATAGTAACTAAAGCACTATCTACACTTAAACCTTGAGATTTATGAATGGTCACTGCATATGCCAAACAAACAGGAAACTGTTTTCTGCGTACATACAAATCTTTTACAAGCAAAAACCGAGATGAACAACGACTAAATTGTTGTACTTCAGCAATTTCATCAAATTTGATTTTCAAAAATTCAATCCCATCTCTATTTACATAACTAACAAAATCAACAATTTTACCCATTGCTCCATTTACTAAACCTTTTTCCACATTCAAATTACGTTGTAAAATTACCCTACAGTTTACACATGCATACAAATTCTTTTCTAAACCAGCAATTTAACTTATCGATTTCTCTAAAGAATCCAATGTCCTCTTCAACTTTTCAGTCAAAATAATAGTGATTCCTTCATGTTCTATTTTATCAATAGCTTCCAATTTTATAATTTCTTCATTTTCCAACTTTAACATTTCTTCATTGAATATAGAACATTCACGTAGTGTTGGCATTAAGCAGATTACAGATTTGTTTTCTGCAATTCTTATGTATATTTTCTCTGGGACAATATTTTAATTTGGAAACAAATTGGAAAGTAATCGTCTCTGTAAAGCTTGTTTGCAATGTTCAGTCATTTTTACAATTCTTATATCTTGAAGAATAGTTCCATAATCAGCATCATTTGCATGTCGCATATTTGTAATAAGTTCCTTATACTCAAAATATGACCAAATGTTTACATTTCCAATGCTCCCCAAAGACTTTCTGGTATCTTCATGCGACAGTGTTTTAAACACTGGCTGTCCTTTTACAGGAGTAAGTTGTAGTAGATCTCCAAAAACTATGACGTGCTTTCCTCCAAATAATATGTCATACTCTGTTTTAAGAATTTACTGCATTCTTAAATGCACAAAAGCAAGCATTAAGTTTGATACCATGCTTACCTCATCAATAATGAGAAGTTTCATTTTCCTCAAGACTCTTGAAGCTTCATAAGAAGCTTCTCCAGATAGCTTGTGGTATTCTAATTTATTTTCATGCTCTACTGGTAGCATTAATAAACGATGTATGTAAAGTAATTCCTTTAATATTGTGGGCTGCTAATCCAGTTGGAGCAGTGACAACACAAAACAAATGCGACTCAGTTGTTTTCTGTAGAAAAGTTGTGATTACTTTAATTAAAAAACTTTTGCCTATTCCAGCTTGTCCACTCACATACATTCGGATAGGTTCAAATGATGAGGAAGAGCACACTTACTTCTCATGAAGTAATCCATGGTCAATCTGTTCTCTCACTTGCTCATATATTTCTTTCTGCTCAAGATTTAGTTGTTCTTCCAAGTTTCCTAAGTTTGTTACATCTTCTTGACCTTGATACATTACTGTTTCCACCTCTTCCATAGCAGTTGCTACTTCATTTTGAACAATTGGTTCTCCTAGTGGGTTCTGACTCAACGGAGCAGAAGTTTGACTGTCTTGAGAACTGTCTCTAGCAATCTCAGCTGCAATTCTAGCTTCTTGCTCAATTTCGTCATTCAACATTTTCACATAATTAGCAAAAACAGGACATTCTATAGTATCTTTAGTTGCATTGAAGGAATCTTCATAGCGCTCGAAATCTCCAAGTAATTCCAATTCTAAACGCCATGGCTGGAAAAGTTGCAAAAGAGCTGAATAGTAAAATTCCCTTTTGTCAGGTGTTTCGCAACTCAGTTTACGGTGATTAATCAAATGTCCTTTTCTTTGTTTCACCAGATATCCTTCAGAACCAATAACGGCATATATATCATTAGTAATGTTTTCTGTAATATTCCGTTTAAAAATATAGTTTTGCAGCACTTCATAGAGACAAATGTTCTCAAGATGATGACTTCTATTTGGATAATATGTATCCAACATATTTGTTTTCACAATATCTGTACTTTCTGGCTCTTTTTCAGCTAAATATTCAATTTCTTGTACAGATTTAAGAACTCGGTTTCGTGTTGCTAGATTTGGAGTAGAGACTTGCAGATGATAACCGATCCGAGCATCGATACGCTCCAATTTCTCGATGAGATAACATCTTCAAACTGTAAGTATATAACTTCTTACTTAGACTCTTCTCGTGGGAAATCTCTTCCCATATTTCCTTCAATTCTGTCTTTTCTGATTTTGTTATGTAGGATGTTACATATCGAGCAACAGCAATGGATATGTCCGCAACATATTGAATATCTATATTAGCATTCCACATGGACAAAATGACTGGGTTATAGTCATTTATATATTTTGACTCTTCATTTCTTCTTAAGTTGTAGGTATTTTTTGGAGACTTTCTTGTGATAGTATGTCGCAAAGATGACAAAAAAAATGTTCACTCTTCCTTTTGATATTACAGGTCGTGGAAACGCAAAACGGCATTTAGTGTAGAATTAGTCCTTAGATTTGTACTTTCGATGACAGTATTTCCCACAACGATGGCTTTGGAATCGTAAGACTTGTTGTCTTAAGTCCTTATCTTGTGTACTTTTGGGTATATCACATGTAGCATATTCTTCAATAAAAGACAACACAGTATCATCTGAGTCTGTTCCAAATTTGGGAGCATCTTTGATCCATATTAGCATGTGTATGTGAGGAGCACCTCTTGCTTGATACTCCTTTCTCCAAAAGAAGTCCAGAACCTCTCCAAGAGGAGGATTTTGTTTATTGGTGATAAAAGACATCATAGCTTCAAATCTATGATTGAAATACCTGCATACACTAACTGGATCCAAAGAGCACAATTCTCCAGGTGTCTTGTATTCAATATTTACTATATTTGGATTTGCCTCTCGAAGAAATTGAAGTAAATCATCCCAAGCATATTCAGCACAGCTTAGAGTAAGGAACCATGTAGGAGTTCTTAAATTCCTTAGCATACATTTCAGTTCTCCTTGACGACGGTACCAGTACTCATTAGTACCACGCTGACATGACATGAGATTAATCAGCTGAGATTCCAAAACAATATCTTTCTGCAGTACTTTATCCATTAATTACTTTGCCGAAACATTTTGCAGATGTACACCTGTTTTCAATATATGGTTTTCTGCATAAGAAAGTCCAGACAAATCACTCTCAAACAAAAGATGAAACAAATACGGAATACATTGTCGAAATCTTGGATCTTCTGCATATAATCTTGATGTCCGGTATTCAGATGCAGGAATCTGCACAGGTCGGTCATCATATCGCCCTCCTTTTCCTGTGGGGAACAACTGAGGGAAACAACGACCTTCCGAGCTTTTTTCCCATACACTAATGGGACTTCCTTTTGCTTCTTTCATTTGGAATAACTCTATAGTATTCCCCATCACTTCTTTAGAATGCAGTGGATGAACACTGTAATGGTCGTAGATTTCTTCAGTTCTGGACGCATCCACTTTTTCAATTTGTCCAGATGGCAAGTCACTATCTTCTTCTACAGTTATTTCTTCTTCTCTCACAAACACATTTCTGTAATATTGATTATTTTTTCCCAGATACAACGTTGCCTTTTTCACTTTCCTAACATTCACTAATTCTTGCCAGATTTTCTTACTCTTAGTAGGAATGCCATTAACAAGAATAACTAAAGGTTCATCCTCTACATTCTCTACACCAATTGTTTCAATGTTTTTCTTTAAATCTAGAGGCAAATATACAACTCTTCCCTTTAATCCTCTTTGTAAATCAGAAGGAGGCAACTTTCCTGTCTTAGGCTCCATACGAACAGTAGCCTGAAATGGATGCACACATTGAATAAGAATATACTCATAGGTATTTAAATCCATCAGTTCAGAAGGAATATTTACCAACTCAAGATTATTATGCACTGCTCTAGTAGGCATTTTGTTCTCGTCCAATTTGTTATAACAATACTTACAAATACGCAGATCAAAACCCAAATTAAAACAATTCTCTACCAACAAATAAGTTGCAAAATCCTTCCACTCATTATTTTCCTTTTCACTTTTTAAATACAAATCAACAGTTCTGGTCTGATTTTTATAATGAGTTCGTCGACAACAGACACAACAATAATTTGGCCTTTCACTAGTAATCACCTTAAACTTTGTAATTTCTTGCTCAAAATGTTCTGTACTACAATGTTGTACATTCTCTTCTACATTGCCTTCTATTAATATCTCAACTTCTGCACTGTCTTCCTCAGAAGCAAAATAACTAACCTCAATTTCACCACAAACGTTCTTTACATCTGATACTGACCCACGTAAAAGAGCACCATTCAACTTTTTTAACAGTAGAGCTGGACTTTTTGCATAATACAATCTTCTGACTAATTTCCTCATTTCAGAATGATGTACTGCTAACATCCTAAAATGGTGAAAAGCACTTCGACATACTTTTTTAGAAAGCCAAGCCAGAGAATGACCTTGCAAACCAGTATTTTCTCTCACTCTGCAAGGGTCTAGTCCTTGCAACATCCTAATCTTTTGTTTAACACTTTTCTTAGTATAGTTACGTAAGAAATTGCGTAAAAAATCAATAGATTCTTGCCGTACACTACAAATACTACTACAATTCCAAGTGTACACTGGAGCTTTAGGACCTCTCCCTAAAATTTCATTAGCTAACAGCTCTTCTGCATTTCTAGGAACAATTTTCTCTTTCTCAATAGGACAACCATTTCTAACCTCATAAGCACGACCACTAGTGTCAACTGCATGCAACAAATCATTACTCTGAAGATAACTTTCTTAATTAAAAAAAGGCTCAGAACTTGAACTATGTTTCCATTCACCCAAAAAAAATTCACAAAAGTTACTTCTGTTAATTACTCTTCTCCACTTACTTTTGGCCTTCATTAAATGGATTGGCTTATCTAGTGATCGAATTCTATTGATTACTAAAATAAACAATTTTCTTTTCAATTCGAAAGCTTTCCCAACTACATTTTCTATACCTTTCTTCTTCTTATAAAATGCTGCTTTTTTTACATCCTTTAATTTCTTTAATTAAATTTAACACTACTCTATTATAAAACATTTTTTTCCTAATTTCCATAAATTGGTTTTTCCTCCATTTACTATAAACTAATTTTTCTGCACTTGACTTTCCATGATTGTTCTCTTTATTCTTCTTTTTCTTTTTCGTTGCAGACACACTAAAACCATTTTTCACTTTGTGCACACTACTCTTAATCTTTAATATTTTCCTCAGAAAAGTGTTCCTTCTCTTACCAGGACTTTTTTTCTTTTTGTTAACACATGGTTCTTCATGTAAATCTTGTGGATGACTTCTCTTCAAATAAACACCTTTCTTTCGTTGTTTCCTCCTTTGACATTTCGTAGGCATGATACCGTTTTTTCAGTATTGATAAACAGAATCTATTATAAAAAAAGATATAACATTACAAAAATAAATATATGAAATATTCTATAATATTACTTATAAGAACAGAGGGAGGATTATGAGCACAAATGTGGGACTATGAAAATAAAAGTACTTACAACAAGAGAGGAAGGAGTATGAAACAAGGGAAACTATAACGAAAAAGGTGAGCATAAACAGACTGCAATATAACGGGATAAAGGAACTATGAATAAAGTGGAAAGTATGAATAGGTAAGGGAGAATATGAAGAGAAAGATGAAGATATGAGGAGAGAAGAAAGAGTATAAGAAGAATAAAAGAGAGTAAGAGGACAGAGGGGGCACTATAAAAAGAGAGAGAAAGACTCTAAAGAAAAAAGAAGGAATATGTGAAAAGACGCGCAACTATAAGAACAAAAAAGGAATACTAGCAAAGAACAGTGTGTATAAGAACAGAGAGAACAGTACCAGAACAGAGCACGGACAAATTGAGGAAAAGTGGACCATAAGTAAAAAAGGGGTTACAAGAACAGAGGATACAGTCTCAGGAGAAAAAAAGGACTATAAACAGATGGAGGATTATGAAGAGTGAAAAGTGTATTGTCCTTCACATCTAACATGGGCTTCGATTGGAATTCCATATAGCATATTATCAAGCCCATTATCGCCGCTTTATCGGCAGTTTTCTGCCGATAAAGCGGCTATAATTTTATCGCCTGTCTTGATAATATGCCCCATAATTCCTTAATGTACAAAGATGGACCACATACATTCCCATACAATTTATCAACTCACCTTTCAAATTGATTTGTAGATTAAGAAGAATGCCACTCACACAGTAGATATTGTTATACAGAATCTCCCTAGTTAAGTGTTTCCAGCACAACCACAAAATGAAACATTTTCCCTCTCTTTTTACACATAAACAACCAATTAAAATCCTTCATACATTAATTGAAAACAAAACACACATTTCTATTGCTTTAACATTTCAAACCTTTCCAACTGACATAACTTTCCACCCTACCCCCAACAGATCATGCAAAAGTCAACTGTCAACAGAGGTCTAAAGTTCAGCACTGCATAAAACACTGCTCCTCAACAAATTTAGACTATGCATAAGCACTTACTTATAAGTACCAATAAAAAGAAAAGGTCTCATTACAAGCAACCAACATATAAACACATAAACCTGATAGAAATCTGTAAAATATATATTTCTAATTGATTTTTTCTTCCTTATGTGTGTTTATGAAATGACTTTCAGAATTCGCACGGTACGCGTACACTAAACACACTGTAAAAAAATAAATATAGCATCTATCACTAATTTTTTACAATCCCTGGGGACCCCATCCCCCGAGACTCAAATATAACGTTCAGGACCGTGGGGGAAGCCCCAAAACCCCCACGGTCCTAGCTGGCTCCCTGCGTCCTTCGAGATCCGGCATTGCTTTTTGTCATACATGCTGATCTCTCAGACCAAAAGCAATCTGCTTTCCTACTTCAAAGAGAACTCTCGCCCCACCATAGCAAACACCAATGTCCCAAGGATAGGCACCCCGTAACACTACAGGAGCCGGCCATGGGAGGTGGTGGTCCCCAGGGCCATCAAAGGCTCAACAAAGTCCATCAAAGATTTTGACCTTGGAGATCATTGTAAACCCCCCTAAGCAGTCCTAGGGGTACAGGAAGTCCTATAGCAAATAGCAAACTTTTCCTGTCAAGCTACACACTCAATCTACACACATATACAAATAAATAACAAATCACATTTATTCCCACATTAAATCAAAACGAAACACACTTTTATATTGCTTGAACTTTTGCACCCTTTCCAACTGACAAAACTTTCAACCCTTCCCCCTTTCTACAATCTGCCAGTTACCATAGAAACACTTCAGGGAACACCTAACCTAGCACACAGGTGAAAAGTTCATCATACATTGTTGCAAATTAAAACAGCAAGTGTGCTTCACTTGAGAATATACCAGCTTATCTTATGTAACGTTCTTTTCTATCAGTTTTTCTTAACCAATAACAATCAGTCTTTTAAAACACAGAAACATGCATCCTAGCTTAGTGTTGAATGTTGTCGAACAACTAATCATTTCTTTTCTTTTTTCAAAATTGCATATTGTCCATCATTTTAGAAAAATCTTACTTTTCAAACTGCCATTTCATTTACAGACACCTTCAGAGTGCATCCAGACCTTTCTTCAACATTCTAAGAGTGTGGATTGTGGGACACAGCTATATTTTCTGGAGCCAAAGGTACGCACAACAGAAAAGAATTCACAAAGACCTACGTTTACCAAATGTAGACATTAAATGGATTGGACAGAGAGGATTAAAGTGGCACCAATTGATGCCATTGGTGAAATCCTTTTTACATCTCCAACACCCTGACCTCATAATTGTGCACTGTGGTGGCAATGGCCTAGGCACTTTGACAGGGGTAGGTCTGGAAATGCTTATGAAGGACACCTTTGCACAATTGATGATACTTTTCACCAAAACTGCCTTTGTCTATACTAATATATGCCAAAGGCAGAAATGGAACTGGTCCAACCACTATTGTCAACAGATTGAGAAAGCTAGGAAACATGTGAATAAATCTGTTTCTGCATTTCTCCGAGACTATAAAATGGGTCCATCTACCACAACAATCTGCGTTTCAATATCCAAGACACCTATAGGAGAGACGGTGTACATTTTACAGATGAGGGAAACAGAGTCTTCCTCTTGAACTTTAGACTCTGCATTGGTACTTACTTGCAGCAACTAAAATCTCCCAATAAACACATGGGTTCTTTTTAGAGCCACCCAACATCTAAACACATACACTTCATAAATATCGGAAAAATATTCTTCTTTTTCTTCCTTCAGTACGCCTATGGGACGACTTTCAACCTTCGCACGGTACGTCGTCCATACGTGCTTCGTACGCGTACGATAAATCTACCATAAAAAAATAGCCTTTATCGCTAATTTTTAATAATCCCCGAGGACCCCATCCACCTGGACTCAAATGTAATGTTGCGGACCGTGGGAAGAGCCCCAAGGCCTCCACGGTCCCAGTCGGCTCCCCACTTCCTGCGGGAGCCGGCATTGCTTTTCGTCACAGAGAACAGCTTACATGATTCCATTCTACTTTCAAAGATGATTTCCACACTCATACATTTTATAAAATAATATAGTACTGCACGCTAAAGGAGAAAACTCAGCACAATTATGATAGAATAGAAAATAGAACAAAAAAAATACTTCTACACTCAACAAACTCGTAAACAGAGTACACAGTTTAATTTAAAAACACCCTACCACAACTAGTTTTTGAAACGCATTATACAATAAAATGCGGCACAAAATAGGCTACATACATGGTGACTGTATCGTAACATCACATAGAAAAAAGAAAGCCACTCTTACGCTACCAGGAAAACATAACAACAGTACAAGGCCTTCCATTCTAGTGGTTTCTTAGTTGCAGGTCTAGTTGTCAGATCGACACACACACTCCCTCATGGCTGGTATACACCCACACCACACGCATTCAGCGCATCCGTCACTACACACGTGACCCTATGTATAAAAAAGATGAAGCGCACGTGTCGTACGCCATTTTAGAGTTGTTCCCAAAGCACCGAACAAGGGGCCCACTACTACATGGGTGGCCTCTTTGGTCACTGAGTTAGTGGTGCCCGAATCACTGAGCCGGTGAAGAACCTGCGATGATGATGATGGGAGGAGGAGTATGTTGTGAGCCATAGAGGTATCAAGACTCAGCAACACGTATGAGACTTCTTTGTTGGAGATCGGGACTACATCATGCAGAAGGTGTCTTATCCACGAAAAGGTGAGCAGTGAGACCGGTGTACGCATCGGAGGGAGTCAAAGGGTTGTAGCTGACTAGATACAAAAACACAACATAGTATTTTAGAGGAACGCACTCCTATATAGTGTATTAATTTACATGCATTCATTTTTTCCCCAATAGCAGTAATGTTTTTATCATCGCTGCAATGAGCGGAATATTACCAATACAAACAGTTCGTAGAAATGTGAGAATGAACGTGTATAAAAGCGCGATGTTATCTAACTCCAAAATAATATGGTAACAATTACCAATCATAACATCTTTCTTTTAATATCTTTTAGATGTAGAGCTTCGCAATGGATTATGTAAGAAGTACGACGGCAATGGCACAAGGTGAGCAAAGAAGCTTGTTTCCGAAAGAACGACAAGTTATCTGTGAAAGGAGAGAATGTGTAGTATGCAGCAGGCGCGCAAAACACACATTGGGCTAACGGGGCTACAGCTAGGATCAGATAGCTTCCTGGGCCCACACACAGTCGCACCCGAGTACTTCACAGGTCTTTTAAAGACATTTTGCTTGTTAATGAGGCTGTGATGTCCCCCCCTTACAGCTCCTGCAGCTCCACTCTTGTTTCCTTGAAGTTAAGCCCCCCCCAAAAGGAGCTTGTAAATCTGCATTTGAATTTAAAAGAAAAAATCTCAACTCCAGACTCTGCGAGACAGTTTTAATGTTGTTTTCTCTTTCTTTCTTTCTCTCTCTCACTCTCTGTGACATCATTTCTCTTTTAAACTAATAGACACTGCTGTCTGCTTAGACGTGTAGAACAACAGCTAACGTGAAGTTGTGAATTCCACTGGCCGCAGTGTTTGGCCGCAGTGTTTATACAACGGTAAGCACAGAGGCCTACATAAACAATGCCTTCATTACAATGCATTAGAAATAAGTCGGCATATTTACAATCCCGTTCTGCCACTTTTGTGTCAGTAACGCAGTAGGCACTTCCATATAGACACCACTTGAACGCGGCTCTATAACAGAAGCGAAATGTACCAGGCACACTGCACACCTAAAATCGTAGTGTTACCTTGACTTGTAATGCTTCAGCTCATTTACTCATATCTACATAATTCTAAACTCTAATTCTTTTTTTGTTTTGCAGATTACCAATCGTACGTCTTTTGGAGTCCATCTTACAATTTTTTATAATATTGTTCTTTTAAAGTTATTTTTCTAGTAGTTTATAATATAGTTATCATTAAGTTTCGTTTACAGTTATTGTTTTAATAAAACTTAATTAAAAAACTACATACTACTTTTTCTTTGTGGGGGGGTGACGATCCACAATACAAATAATATTTATAATGTTGAAGTACTATAGTAAAATGTTCAAGAGTAGGATTGAAAAGTATTGAGTTATATTTTCTCTGGATAGACTACAACATGGTAAAGAAACCAAAATAATACGAAACAATGTGTACCACATTTACAAACCTCTTGCAACATTTTCCCATGCAAACTTACCCCCCTACAAAATTAAGTGTGTGGGCCTCAATGACGCCCCTCAAACCACGGAAACAATCACCCCACAAAGATTTCTATATTGTATGAGAGGGACTGCGTGCCCTCCGCCTGGTGCCCTGGAGTCCGCCACGCCAGACCCGGTTGCTGCAGTGTCCTAGGGGGAAACAGCCATTACAACGCGGTCATAATCAAGCGTGATAGTCACCACGAAGCCATTAGCACGCATATGGGTTTACCACGCATGCCTTTACCACGCATGCTTTTACAACTAGTAAACATTTACCACGCATGATAAACGCATAATCATAATAATGTCTTTGTGTTGATGAAAACGCGTTGTAATGGCTGTGGCTTACGTGCTTCAAATTAGTTTTTAGGTATACGTGTGACCAAGTCTAATAACATCAGACGACAAGGACAAACACCGTAGTGTCTGTGGCAGGAAATCTCATCGATCACAGAGAAGATAAGCAGAGGGTAAAATGAAAGTAGCACGTATAATAAAAATAACAGAGGAAAACTACTAAAATGGCAGTGGTCGGAGTATATAATCAACGTTTGGCGCCTCAGCAATACATTTCAAATCAATATAGATAGAATATAATTATTAATATATTACAAAAGTATAGCAGCGGATGACACACATGGCCCGGGAAAAGAAAGCGGCAAATTTAATACCTGAAATGAGGACACCTTTCCTTGGCGAACTTAAAGAAACATGGGCTTGGAAACGAGGCTGCGCATGCGTAGAGAGTACAACTGGTGCACAAAAAAAAACGGAAAGTTTTACATACTATCAGAGAAATATAGCTTTTTTTTACCAGTTTTTTTTAGCCGCAATGCCGCCACGATCCCAGACAGCTCCCCGCGTCCATACTCCAAAATAAAACCACAGAGGGGTGCCGTTCCCAGGTGCTCGGGGCACCTTACAAGCTCCCCATTATGGAAGAAAATTGCCCCCGGAATTTGCCCCCCCGGGACCTAATGAATAAAACGGACTTCTAGTTTTTTCCCTTTTCCACCGTGTAAGAGTACGATACGCGTAGCCCGCGATTTCTTATTTAAAAAAAATAAATACAAAATTGATCCTAAAGATCCATGTACGACCTCCTGAGCAAACCTAGAGGGTCAGGATGTTCCTACCCTGCACCCTTTCCTTATTTCTCAACTTTGTTTTACTGTTTTCTTGTGACTCGGTTCTAGCGACGAACAAGATGGCTGCCAACACTTCCTGGTTTGGAGTGTTGACAGACAGTTGACAGCCAATCAGCATGCAACTCGTGCTCGTAATTGTACGGATTTCCGTACGCGTGCTGTACTTCGTCTCTAGATATTGCTATGATTTTACTTTTAATTTTCTCAGAAACTACTGAACGGATATACACCATTTAACAGAAAGCACAATCTGCGAACCGAACTGTACCTCTCTGCCAAATTTTGTGTAATTCCGGTCAGCCGTTCGAGCTGTAGCCCTGGCTAAAGTTCCCTATGGAAAATTGCATGGGGAAAACACGTTTTGGGACCCCCTTTTTTCTCGGCCCCCACTTGACGAATCACCCCCAAACTTTCAGGGAAGGAGCGGAGCCAAGAAGGCCATTTTCTTGGAGAAATTCGCGAAGATTAGTCCACCAGTGCCAAAGTTATTCCAAATAGAATGTTGTGGATTTCCTATAAAAACTAGGTCCTAACTATAACTAACTACTGGCGACCGCCAGTAGGTATATATATATATATATATATATATATATATATATATATATATATATATACACACACACACACTCACACATATATATATATATATGGAGAACTACCCAGAGTTATCTCCTTTTTTGTGTGTATATATATATATATATATAGGACTGTACTATTACAAACTTAACAACTGAAACTTTAACAGCAGCAGAGGAGCAACTTTTGTCTCTGGGGTTGAACTTTTGCCCTGAAAGCAACTTTAATTATACAAATACAAGGGCCGACATTTTTTGCTACATACGCAAGTTGAAACTTTAAAAGTTTTTCACTTTAAAATCAGGCACATGTACAGACCAAGAAATTGCGGCAACATCAACGCAGTCACAAATGAAACCACCGTTAGCAGCAGCGGCAAATGCAAAATTGCTGTTAACTTTATGTGACTTGGGAGAAACATCCAACAGGACTTCACAAACAAAAATACGGGAAATTCCTAGTACTCAAACTGATCTACATGGGATTGGCATCGGACAAAAAGGAGTGGGTGAGAGCCCCTTTAAATCAAAGAGTACGTTTGTGCCGATAATGCCTAAAGATGCTGTGGGCATATTCCACGAGTGTGTGATTGAAGAACTCAAAAGTTTGAACCGCAGAGTTCATAGTTAAAAACGCACCCAAACAAACAAAGAAGTACAATACGCCAACTTAGTTAACAAACTCAGCAAAAACCACGAAATTGTGATCAATAAATCCGATAAGGGTGGAAATATTGTACTGTGGCAGAAAAAAGAATATATCGCTGAGGCCATGAGGCAATTAGAAAATGGTGATTGCTATGTGAGATCCAATGGATTGGAATATAAAAAAGCAAAGGACAATTAAAAAAAATTCCTTTTTACATTCAAGAGGGAAGGTCTAATATCACCAACAGAATTCAATTTCTTACATTCTGAAAACCCTGTGATCCCGAGTATGTACCTAATACCTAAGATACACAAGCTGCAAACACCAACTCCGGGCCGACCGATAATCTCTGCCATAAACAGCCCAAGTGAGAAGGGGCGGAGCTAGCCTGCAAGCGAGATGGCTGCCTGATCCCGCGGCTCCGCCGTGCACTGACTTCAATATCCTTAATAATCCGCAAATAGCAACGTTAGAGGGCAGTTTCCAAATTCCTTGCACTGCCCAGAGCAAGGAGATCGGGCAAGCGCCCCAGCGGCAGCGAGGGAGCGGAGGCGAGACTGCGTGGAGCTGCGGTAGTGTCCCCGAGGTCCTAGGCCGGGGAGCCGCGGACTAGAGTGCGCCCGGTGCCCGTGCGGCGTAACGAGGCGTGCGGACACGGACTGCGCACGGTGCCGGTCCGGCAGACGCTTCTCGCCCGGGAGTGAGGGGCTTACCAGAAGAGCTACGAAGAGCTGCAGCATCCCATGCGCTCACGCCCATCGGCGCGGGACCCCCTGAGACTGCCCCCGCACCTACTCCAATTTTCCATCGGATGGAGGAGCGCCCTGGCCCCTCCCGGGACTCCGAGCGGGCGAGGGCCTGACCTTGGCTGGATCGGGAGACTTACAGTGAGTTTGGCAACGTCGAGGGCCGGCCGGGAGGCTCCTACCCTGACCTGCTCGAGTGGGGGGACGGACTATCCTTCGGAAGGGCTTCGCGCCATTTTCCCCATTCACGCTTAGCTGGCCGGTGGGGCATCGCGCTCTCGAGGCTGAAGACTGTATCGTGCCTGGTGCGAGGTGTGTCCCCTGGTCGGAATGAGGTTGGAACAATTGGTGAAGGGCTGTGTTTCGGACCCCCCCCCTCAGGCTGGCCTTTCATTCGGGGTTGCAGTCCATTTTACTCAGCTTCTGCGGCACGCACCCTACTTGCCCTGGGCCGGAGCGGTGCTTGGCTCCTGAGACGAGGCGGCAATTGCATAGTGTTGGATATTACCTCTCTCTGACGCACTTTGGACGGCGGCTTGGGGTGCGGTGACGACCGCGGGCTGCATAGCCCCGTGACTACACGTTCTGCGGCCTATCCCACGTGCTCCACGTTACCTCGCAGACTTCCGGTGAACATTGTGGTGAGATGGGCAAAGGCGATAGAACCCAAAGTAAGCTGCCCTTTTCGCAGAAGCGGTTGCTACAGCAGAGCCCAATAACGGAGGATGGCCCTACGACGCGGTCTGAGGAGGCTCGGGGCACTGATTTGGACATTAAGGCCATGCTGCTCTCCATGGAGCAGGGCATACAGACCAGTATCTCAGCCCTGGGGTCGAAGATAGACGCTATGTCATACAGAATGGACCGGATGGCGGAACGGCTAGATAAACATGCCGAGAGACATGATATGGCCGAAAGGAGGATGACCGAAGTCGAAGAGGCCCAAACGGACCTAGACACGGCGCACAAAAAGATGGAGAGGCTGATGCAGACCCTGCAGGACAAGACGGAAGATTTGGAAGCGCGCTCGCGGCGCTGCAATCTGCGCATCACGGGCCTTCCGGAGAGCACATCTAGCGCTTTGTGGAGCAGCTACTCACGAAACTTCTGGGAGACGGAGTGTTCTCAGCCATGTTTACGGTAGAGAGGGCGCATCGATCGCTAGCCCCTCGACCGCAGCCTGGAGCGCCTCCGCGCCCTATAATAGCGAAACTTCTTAACTATAGGGACAGGGACACTGCGCTCCGTCTGGCGAGGTCCAAACAACAACTGCAATATGAGGGGTCCGCCATCTCGCTGTACCCAGATTTCACAGCGAAGGTGCAGGAGGAGCGAAAACAGTTCATCCCACACAAAAAGCGTCTGAGGGAGATGGGCCTGGACTATGCCTTGCTGTACCCGGCCAAGCTGCGCATCAACAGAGGAGGCCATTCCCATATCTTCACGGATCCCAAGGCTCTACAGCAAGCGATGAAGCGCTGGTCGAAGGAGCAAAAAGCGAGCACTGACAGGAACCCTGAGGAAGATGAAAACGGCAGCCGGCTAGATGATCAGGATTGATCTCTTTCACTGACCGGTTGATAGCCTAGCATCTGAGCTGCGAGGTCCCGGGAAGACCATGAACAGCTCCCCCCTGGAGGAGTGATGGGACAATCGACACAGCTTACGAAGACTACAAGCTATACAGATAAGTGGTTCTGGGAGGGGGGTGATGCATGGCAAAAGAAGCTACTCTGGGTGCGTCGCAGTTCACAGTTGATTCCTGCGCACACTGAGACCTATCACACGGGTCTTCTCATTGACATTCAGTGGCGACTCGCCCAGAATTGGGGCCATTCACTGGGCAGGGACTCGGGCGCACATCGCAGAGGTGTGGCGCGCAACAAACAATCTTAACTGTTATGGAAACGTTGCGATAATTGAAGTCACTGTGCATGGCGGGAGCGGGTGGAGGGACACACAAGCGTTCTGATACATAGGTAGAGACTATGACACCTGGCTACCTAGGCCCCCGCGCATTAAGCACACAGTTGTGGTGGTTGATTAAGGTTGGGGTGGGACTGCTGGGGAGTGGGGTGGGTGGACTACTGTCGGACCGGGTTGGGGTGGGTCTGCTGTGGGCGGTGGGATGGAGAATGGAACTATGGGAGTTAACGTTTTTGTTGTGGGAAGACAGGGTGGGGGAGGGGGAGGGAAGGGTGCAGTTCGCAGAATATTCGCTGGCTCATTCAGATAACTTGGGGACTGATCGTGGCTTCGTGTCCCTGAGCTATTGTCTTACTGTACATTGCCTACAATGTCTGGTGCCCCTGTGCTGACCTCGGAAAATCCTATTGATACCCTACGTGTGTTGACCTGGAATGTCAGAGGGCTGAATGATCACAGAAAGTTAAGGAAGGTGCTCCACTATTTACAGAGACACCACATAGATCTGGCTCTCATACAGGAAACCCATTTACCACTCACGAGCAAGATGTTACAACACAGAGGCCTGGCGGGGAACTCCACAGTGGCGGGTTTCACTACACACTCTAGGGGAGTTCTGACATGGGTCAATCCACGTTCCAATCTAGATCTGCGGCTGGTCCGAGCTGATACTGAAGGTCGCTATTTAATATCAAGATGCGTGGGGAAGGGACATGACTTACTTGTAGTTAATGTATACAGCCCGAATTATGACTCCCCAGACTTTTATGCCCAGCTAGCCCTGAGCTGTAGAACATACGCCACAGCACACATGCTCTGGGGGGGAGATTTCAACTTAGTGCTGGACCCGGAGTTGGACAGGTCCTCCGGGCCCATACGGAAACCGGCTGCGGCTGCGGTGACTCTCCAGGCTGAGCTGCTAACACTGGACCTGGTTGATGTATGGAGAAGCAGAAACTCGGGCAGGGGTGGATACACTCACTACTCATCCTTCCATAACATACATACTAGGATTGACGACTGGTTGGCCTCACACTCCATCACTGACCGAGTTTTGGCATGCACTGTACTTGCGCGCACACTTTCTGACCATTCGCCGATACTACTAGTTCTTGAGACGCCGACACGCAGGATCCCCCCGTTCACATGGCGCTTCCCCCCGTATACCCTGTTAGATGACGCCTTTAGAGGGGAATTGGCAGAGGAAATTGACCACTTTTTTGAGACGAATATAGGATCTGTGGATACTTTCCACACGGTTTGGGAGGCGTTCAAGGTCTTCATTCGCGGGATTGCTATGACCAAACATTCCAGTGTCTTGAAGGCCATACAGCAGCGGCTGCGTACCCTGGAATCTCAATTAGCCAACCTGGAGACTCAACTGTTGACTGACCCAGACCCCTCTACGGCAGATAGACTGCGATCCCTTATCTCGGAATTTAATGAGGAGGCGGATAGGGAGGTTTGCTATATGGGGAAGTATGCCTCGGCGAGAACTTATGGCGAGAGCGAGCGACCTAGCTCGCTATTAGCCAGAATATTGCGCAACACCAGGAAGGCCCCCAAATTGACTGAACTTGTCACCTCAGGGGGGAGCACGGTCACGACAGATGAGGAGATCGTCGCGGAATTCTGCGATTACTACTCCAACTTGTACACTACAAAAACAGAAGATCTGGAGTCGGACATGGATGACTACCTGGAACATATACAGCTGCCGTTTTTGGCTCAGTCAGACCGGGAGTTCCTAATGTCCCCTATACAGGCAGACGAGATTTCTGACGTGTTGGCTAGCATGCGTGTGCACAGCGCCCCGGGATAGACGGCTTGACAGTGGGGTTCTACAAGGCATTTAAGGATAAACTTATTCCTCACCTATCTTCCTTATTCAACGAGATATGCGAGGAAGGCAGCATGCCCCAATCGATGAGAGAGGCCCTATTGGTCACCATCTTGAAACCTGGCAAGCCCTCTAATGTCTGCAGCTCGTATAGACCGATATCCCTATTGAACTGTAACGGAGTAGGGGCATGCACGAGAGAATGGTGGAACCCATGCCTTGCTGAATGTGCATCTCCCCCTTATCCTCAGACTAACGAATGGGAGGACGATCTGAGCAGACCGAACGACGAGGGAGAAGAGAGCGGCGCCTTTAATTGGGCGTTCACAGCGGAGAACGAAGAGACAGCCCAGAATGACGTCAGCAGCGCAGGATTGGGTAAAAACCAGGAAGTGATGTACACGGCGTGTGTAATCACCCCGGAGGAGAAGGCGGAAGACGGCGGTACGGAGAGGAGCGAACGAAGAGGAGAAGAGGAGAACGACTACCCGAAGGAACAACGCGGAAGGGACGGAGGGTCCGAGACCAGAGGAGAGCCAGGAGGCCACCGACCCCGCGAACCGCCGTGCCACACTCCCGAGGGAGGAGTGTGGCTATCACAGGTACGGCGGCGTTGGGCGGCCTGGGTGGGGAAACTGAGCGCTCGAGAGTAGCGTTATATATATCCCTGTGCGTCACTTCCCTCTGTCGTTCCCCTACCATTCCGTGTACCCAAACCTCTGTATCTCTTTCCTTACTTTGATGTTTCACGGAGCACTGTACATAGTTTGAGACAGATCTCACTGGGTTCGCCCTCACTTCCCCGGTCCCCCTGGTGCACCTCTTATAGAGGACTGTGAACTAACGGCTTCCCTCTCTTGTTGGTCTCTTCCATGGCACGGAGTCGGCGGTATCCGGTGTAAAGAAACCCTCCCCGACATCAGTAGAGAAAGAAGAAGACCTTCGCCACGGACCACAGCACCTTTGCCCGAGAGAGACTGACCTTCAGACACAGAAAGACGCTTATGTCATACCCTAAGAGAACTCTGAAAATAAAACCTTCATTGAATCCAATACCTGGTGTCACGGTCGTCCCTGTTCCCACGCCCACATGAACGTAGACGCCAAACTTTATGCCAAGGTTCTGGCCACTCGACTATCCCTTATAGCGCCAGGGATTGTAGCCCCGGAACAGTCTGGCTTCGTACCGGGTAGGAACTTGACCTATAACATACGCACAGTGTTAGGCACTTTGCAACATGTGAGACAGGATGCGAAAGCTGTCGCAATTTTCTTGGATATGGAGAAGGCATTTGATTCTGTAGAGTGGCCGTTCATGCTGAAGGTCTTGCGCAGAATGGGACTGGGGGAGCAGTTCTTGCAGTTGGTTGGTGCGCTGTATTGGAGACCTACGGCCAGGGTGCGACTGGGGGATCGTGTATCGGACCCTTTTAACATCAGCAGAGGCACGAGACAGGGCTGCCCCCTATCCCCGTTGCTCTACGCCCTCGTAGCTGAGCCACTGGCGTGCGCGCTGAGGGAATATCACTGGCACCGAGGGGTTAGTTTCCCGACATATAAAATAGTCATCTCGACGTACGCTGACGACACACTACTCTATGTGCGGAACCCGGAAGCGAACCTATCCCCAGTTTTGCGAGAGGTGGTGCGTTTTGGCGCTCTCTCTGGCCTAAAGATCAATTGGGAGAAGTCCGTGGTGTTTCCGTTGACCCCGGTGACAGACCGCTTTGACATGGAATATCCCCTACACTGGTCGACTGACTCGGTGCGATACCTTGGCATAATGATCCACACGATGGCGGAGGTGATATTCCGCGAAAACTATGGGGCGGCTTTCAGTAAATGTGAGGACGACGTGGAAAGGTGGTGTAAACTCCCTCTTTCCCTGATGGGCCGCATAGCCATCATGAAGATGGTGATTCTGCCGCGATTTCTATTTCTGTTCAACACTCTGCCCATCATACGAAACTTATGGTCCGTTTGGCCTGGGGTGGTAGGCAGCCGCGGGTTCAGTGGAACACGCTCACGCTCCCGTACGAGCTCGGTGGGCTCGGCGCGCCCGATCTTGAGAGATACTATAGGGTGGCCCAGGCCACCCACTTACATATGTGGATTCATGGCGAGAGAAACATCCCCCATGTGCGGATGGAGCAGCTCTTCGCGGACCCTCTTCCGCTCCCTGCCACGGTCTGCACCACTGTAGACCGTAGAGTTGGAGTACTGGACTCGATAACGGCTATGAAGCATGCCTGGAACTCATTGCTGAAAGCCAGGGGTGGAGAATTGCTCTACTCCCCCTCGGTGGCGGTGGAATGGCTGCAGTGGCTGGCTCCCATCGAGGACAAGAACGTCGTCCGAGCCTTACACGAGCTGGGGCTTATGACTGCGGGGGCGCTGTTTGCGGACGGGAAAGTTAAAACGTGGGACCAGATTGCTCAGGGAGTGGATAGCCCGACGCTGCTCCAGCGGTTCCAGTTTCACAGAGTCCGAAGCGCCTTGAAGGACGCTCTGGGCCCAGACCTGGAAGAGCCGCCGGACCTCCCGGAACTCTCACACGTCATAGCCACTGAATCTTCGCGACATATGACAGCGCACCTATACAAGAGTATTGCCTCTTACAGGGCGCAGGAACCCTCTAGGGCCCGTCTGGCCTGGCAGAGCGACCTGGAGATCGAGATAGACGACTCTATGTGGACATATTGCTGTGGCAACACTAGGAAGCTATCGCTGAATGGGCGTCACAGGTTGATACATTTTAAATTCTTGCAGAGAGTGTACTACACACCGGAGCGCCTACATCGTTATGGTCTTCGGCAGTCCCCTGAATGCGAGCGTTGCCGTGCGCCTGTAGCGGATTTCCTACACATGGCGTGGGGTTGCCGTAGGATACACGAGTTCTGGGTGGCGGTCATAGCGGAACTAAGCGAGATACTGGACCATGAAATTCCCGTCGATCCGGCCTTAGCACTGCTGGGCTATTCAAAGGCTTTACCGGTGGCATACAGACGACTGACGGATATGGGACTATTACTGGCAAAACGTACAGTGGCGCAGTGCTGGATGAGGGGGCCGACACCGACCAAGAAGCGGTGGGCTAGGGATATGGTATACTGCTGCACACAGATGGAACACTACAGTGAGCTCCTCCCTCCCACCAGCCGACCGAAAAGCTTCTGCGGCCTATATAACACTTTTAGACACGCTAGAGAAGACATGGCGGACACACAGCGGGAAGGGGTGGAGGGTGCACAATAATTCACACATGGGCGATGGACCTCTGTGGAGTCGAGGAGTGGGGGGTTCATTGGTGAACTGCGGAAATCGGCAGTGGCTGGGTGGAGTGCTGAAACTCGGCTGCCCTGCAGTATGAGGTCGGTGGAGGCATACACAAGACACTCACCAGGGAGAGTACGGGACACACACGAGACGTTCCGAAGAGGCTACGCTCGGGGCGGGGGATACGGACACTGGCACACGATACAACGTGGCATTATTTGCATCATGCAGGTCAGGGAACTGGTTGTGTAATTGGGGGGGGAGGGAGTTTTTTCTCGGGGGTTTCTGTGGATAGGGGATGAGGGGAGTTTACCTTAGGTCGGGTGGGGGGTTTCTTATAACATAAAATTCACCTACATTTCTGCACTCTTAAGAATATGGCCTACACGGATCAACTGATATATGAACGTGGTCTTTTACGTATGCACTGTCATGGCACCTACGGCTCCTAACGGTTTATATACCTTCCCTAGGGCTCCCTTGCGCCGCCGTACCCCAGGGTTGACGGCACATGGCTGTGTACGGAAAGTTGCATGATTATTGAACACATCTGTTTTTATCGCATTGCCGGCCCGAGGGGGTTGTAGGCTGAAAGCCGTGTATGTACCGGTCTGTATTAATAAAGGTGTTAAAAAATAAAATTAAAAAAAAAACAGCCCAAGTGAGAACATTTCCAAGTACATTGATTTTTACTTACAGGATCTAGTTAAAAGTTTACCGAGTTACATCAAGGACACCGGAGACTTTCTGAACAAGCTGCGCCTCATTAACTGGCAAGATGACTGGTGTATGTTACCATTAGACATAGAATCATTATACACCAGCATCAACCACACTGAAGGGGTGGAGGCCATAAAACATTATTTGGGCCAGAGATCCTGTGAGTATTATAGCCACAACAAAATGCTATTTGAACTGGTGACCTGGTGTTTGAATAATAACTATTTTATGTTTGGAAAAGACATTTGGCAACAGATAAGGGGTGTGGCGATGGGATCCTGCTTCTCCCCAGCTATGCATGTTTAGATGTTGGCTTGTGGGAGGAGCGGTATCTCGTTGTCACCCCAGGTTTTAACAATGTACCGCATTGGATGCGTTTTATAGATGACGTCTTTTGTATTTGGGAAGGAGATGAGTCCAGTGCTTTGAGATTTGTGGAGGAACTCAATACAAATGTACATAACCTCTTTTTAACATCAAAGGTTAGTAAAATCAAATCCGAATTTTTAGATGTACAGATTGAGATAAAAGAACACACATTTGCAACATCTCTCTTCCGCAAAGTAGCAGCTGGAAACAGCATTTTGCACGCCAGCAGTGGGCATCCCAGGCATTTGATTGAAAGCAGTTCGTATGGCAAGCTCCTACGCCTAAAAAGAATTTGTAGCACCACTAAGAGTTTTGAGGAAGGGGCTAATACAATGATGGAACGTCTTAAGGCAAGAGGGTATAGTGATCTAACTCTGTCTAAAGCCCTGTCCAAAACATGTGAAAGGTCCAGGGATTCTTTATTAATACCTAAAAATTCCAACAAGGTAGATGTTGAAGATACTCCTCGCTTAATACTAACGTTTAGCAAACAAGAGCGTATCATCAGAGGCATCATAAAGAAAAACTGGCCGATCCTCAAAACCGATGGAGTTTTGGGCAGTAGATTACCTGATAGTCCCACCATCACTTACAGGAAAGCAAAAAGTATGCGAAATACACTTGTAAAGGCGAGCCCAGAACTAGGTAGTGGCAGTACCTGGTTAAAGCCAAAAGATGGGTTTTACAAATGTTCAGCATGTAGGGCATGCAAATGCGGCATCTCTACAACCCATTATGAAACCCCATTCTCCACAGCCAAAACTGCGATCAAAGGCAATTACAGCTGCCGCACTGAGTATGCGGTGTATGTCCTGATGTGCTCCTGTGGTCTGCGATATGTAGGCAGCACGAAACTACAGGTGCACGCCAGGATTTTGCAGCATTTGAGGGTAATCGTGAACAATGACAACAACTATCCGGTTGGACGTCATTTTAAAGTAACACATAATAATGACCTATCATGTCTGTCTTACTTTGTGATCGATGCCGTTGCACCTTTTAGGATTACGATTAGGATTATTATGTTTACTCTAAGTGTTACATGTATAGGCGGTTTCAAGAATAGTAGTATTTCTTTTGATTAAGAAATTATGAGTTCAATACCAATTGTGAATATCTAAAGATTGACATTATAATAATTATACCTGATAATAATATTATTCTCTGAGAAGTATATTTTCCCGTGAACAGGTTTAGTTTTTAAGTCACTTTATTCAAAGAATTTTATATACACCATTGGTGAGATTTAGTGTTGGAAGAAAATATTTCAATAAGCAAAAAAGAGGGATATTTTTGGAGAGAAAAAAAATATATATATTTCAAAAAAGGAAAAACTTTTTGGGAACATTTTTGGGGGAAAAAAAGAAAATGTTTTTTTTAATTGCTTAGAATGAATTATAGGATAAAACTATTTGGTTTCTGGTATTGCACATTTTTTTCATTATTATTGAGAACATCACATAACCCAAGGATAGATGGCAGCTATATAAATAAAACACCATTTGCCATGAAAGAGATTTAACGCATTCAAACCCTAAAAAAAGGCACTATATCTGGTATAAACTTAATGATGTGAATGGTTATCAAACGTACATGGGTGGTTATATGCAATATAAATTGGATTAAGTAACAAAAATTATAGCAATTATGCGGGAATGTTATTTTAAAGTATTTATTGTTGCAATAGGTATTTATATATTTTTATATATAAGTTTGTTTATGTATATATATCGCCTATTTCTAAATGTACATATTCCATATTTATGTATTTATTGCACTCTGCCACTTTATATGTCGTTTTTCTATTCCAGCATTCATGCTGTTGATTGATCCATTATTCATCTATTTAAAAAAGTTGTCACCAGAGAGCATTCATGCTGATAGCACTGTAACAAAAGTCGAATTGCATTATATAATACATGTAAGATGGTGTTTGTACAAACAATACTCTTTCTATGTCCATGGACATGATCATGTGACTCACTGAGGGTGTTTACTCACTTTGCACTAATTATAAAATGAAGGCTGACGCGGTGCTCGTTGTGTGAACAAGAGCACTTGATACTCGAAACGCGTCATCAAAGAAGGTTGGAATAAATTACATCTTGCCTGAAGTCGTGTGGGTCAGTTTCTTCTTTTCGCCCGCGTGGAGGTCTTGAAGAAAATTACGCTGATATATATATACATATATATGCAAAAAAGGAGCTTTGAATTGGTAAAATACCAACTCAAGCCAACCTGAAATGAGTAAAAGCAACCCCCGACACAGTGTTTCGCTCTAATTAGAGCTCTTCAGAGAGGTATAGGTTTGTCCAGACACAAGGGAGCACCCAGTATAAGTCATAACAAAACCCTTTCAGGCATAGAGTGACACATAAATTATGCGAAACAGAAGGAGAGAACTCTGGGTAGTTCTCCAGTTTAGGTGGAAAGCAGCTCCTATTAGAGCACTCTCAACAGCAGCGACACTCTAGATCTGCTCACCTCAAATGTCTATTTTTCTATCAAATTCTTTAAGCATAGGATTAGCACAGTGCTATCCACGCCGAGATAGAAAAGGACAAAGTCTTCTGCCATTTCTACAGCAAAGTCTTTAAGCATAGGACTAGCACAGTGCTCTCCTTGTCGAGCTGTAAATTACCAAAGCCATTTATCACTCCAGGCACTGTATTACAGCTTTGAATTGGTAAAATACCAACTCAAGCCAACCTGAAATGAGTAAAAGCAACCCCCGACACAGTGTTTCGCTCTAATTAGAGCTCTTCAGAGAGGTATAGGTTTGTCCAGACACAAGTATAAGTCCAGACACCAGTATAAGTCATAACAAAACCCTTTCAGGCATTGAGTGACACATAAATTATGCGAAACAGAAAGAGAGAACTCTGGGTAGTTCTCCAATTTAGGTGGAAAGCAGCTCCTGTTAGAGCACTCTCAACACCAGCCACACTCTAGATCTGCTCACCTCAAATGTCTGTTTTTCTATCAAATTCTTTAAGCATAGGATTAGCAGCAGCCGAGCTGTAAAATGACAAAAGCCATTTATCACTCCAGGTACAATATTACAGCTTTGAATTGGTAAAATACCAACTCAAGCCAACCTGAAATGAGTAAAAGCAACCCCTGACACAGTGTTTCGCAACAATTTGAGTCTCAGAAGTAGCTTTCATGCCGGGTGCAGTCGCTACACAAATGAATTCCTGAAGCAATGCAATCAAAAAACATGGCGCAGAAGAAAAAAAAGACACATATATATATCATGTGATCAAGGCTTTTGGTAGCCGAAACGCGTCGTGGCAGACTGGTGTTGGGCAAAATAAACTTCTAAACACCTAAAGAACGGGTCTCGTCTCTTCCTGAATGTTCGGCTGGGCATGCTGAGAAGGACGACAACATACCGCATATATATATATATATATGTATGTATATATATGTGTGTGTATCTATATATATATATATATATATAGATACACACACACCTATATATATATATATATGTATATATATATATATATATATATATATATACACCAACAACTTCCAAGGAAGAACAGGTCGCACTCACGGACAGGTTTCCTTTCATTCAGCCAGAAATAATTTTCCGGACCGAATACAAAAAACCGACGAATTTCGGTCTCACAGAGACCTTGTTCATGGTTAACACAGGGCGATGCGTTTAGATCAATGAAATACATTGTAGTTCAATACGAACTCACAGGTCATTTCCTGTCATAGCATTTATTTGCTTTCTGGGAGATGTAGTTCTAACACGGGAATAAAGTGATGCAGTGCAAAAAATTAAATTAATACATTTAAAATTAAAACAATTGTGTATCGCCATCAAGCCACAAGACCAAAGAGAACAAGTTTACATGATTATCCTTTGATACGATTACACAATTTTCTGATATCTTTGCAGCAACATTATAATCTGCATACTGATTCCCGCCACAATATAGTTCCATTTATGGCGGTCATGAGACAAGGGTTGAACCTCCAGTGGGTCCTAACCAAAGTATGTTTTTTAATCGTTTTTCCTTTATTGGTATTTCCATCCCTCCAGTGGGTGGCATTCGCCGATTTCCAAAATAACTTAGAGTTTTATCCTTTATTGTGCCTCAACAACAGTACCAATCTTATTTGCTGTTTTTTAGTTGAAACACCTGTTCTACTCAATATACCTGCTTGATGACTCAAACTTGCATATGTGATGGCAGCAAAGATAATAAGATAAAATGCAATTCTTAATGTACTTTCGAAGCAAAACATACTGAGGGATATTGCGATAAATGTACATAAAGTTCCTTGTCTTGATTTAGACCATCTGGAGTGATAGTGCGCAAATCCAGAATGTGCCGGGATATTCTTTGCCTCAGCCTTCTTTCTCTGTCCCCGCCTTGCTCTTGGCAGTCTATAGTTTTGATTGCGAAGAATTTTAGTAATTTTCATTTTCCATGATGGTACTCCATGTGTTTTGCCACTGCATTCTCTGTTTATGGAGGCTTGTACATGTTCCAAAATACGTTTTTTTTGGTCACAGATGGTACTTCCAACGTATTTGAGAGTGCAAGGACATTCAATTACGCATACTACGTATTGACTTTTGCATGTAAGTAGTTTTTGTATTTTCCAGATTTAGTTGTTTGCCATTTTGATTTCTTTTGTATTTTTTGCAATTTGGCATACTTTGCAATTTTAACATTTTACAAATCCCTTTGTGTTAAGCCACTGAGTAGGTTTGCTGGTCGTCTTCCGAAAATGGCTATGCACTAGTTTGTCCTTCAGATTTTTTAATCTTCGGACTGTAACATTTGGATGTTTTCCCATTATCTTGGCTACATTTGGGTCCAATTGGAGTATTTTCCAATTTTTCTTTAAAATGCCCATAATCATTTTAGATTCCCCAGAGTATGTAGTAATCATACATATTGTTTCTGGATTGTCACACGTTAGTGGTGTTTTTACTTTGATTATTTCTTCTCTTACTTTTGTTTGTGTCTTTTCTCAACCTTTTTGTATTATTCCAGCTGAGTACCCTCTTCGCTTGAATCTTTGTGGAGTTATTTTAATGTATTTGTTCCATTCACTCTCTCCCGAGCAGATTCTTCTGATTCTTAAAAACTCCCTGTGTGGGATATTTTGTATTAAGGTATTTTGATGGAAGCTATCTGCGTGTAGAAGCACATTTGTTGCAGTGTCCTTCCTATGTAATGTTGTTTGTATTTTGTTGTCATGAATATATATTTCTGTATCCCCAAAAATAAGTTTCTTTTGGCTGATGTTGTATGTAAACTTGAAGTTTCCTTTTGTGGAGTTTAAAATTTTAAAATACTCACTGAAATCTTCTTCTGGTCCATCCCTGATAATAAAAAGGTCGTCAATATACCTTAGCCACATGATCGTCTTATTTACAAATTTGTCATTCTCTGGTTGCCAAGCCAATTGTTGCTCCCATCAACCCATTGCCAGGCAGGCATAGCTTGGACTAAAAGAAAACCCCATTGCTCTGCCCTTTACGTGCTTATAGATTTATTTGCCAAATAGAATGACATTTTGGGTTAGGCAGAATTTAATCATGTCTAGTAACATCATATTGTGTTGGGCATAATGTATATTCCTCTGCTTCAGGAAATATTCACAAGCCAATATACCAATATCATTCTCTTTATTAGTATACAAGGACACCACATCCATTGTGATCAGTTGGTATGTGCCCTGCCATGAGGTCCCTTGCAGGTGTCTTAAAAGAGCACTCGTGTCTTTTATATATGAATTGAGCCTGAAACCAAAGGGCATTAGGAAATGATCCAGCCCTACCATTCCCACACTATCATTATGCCGAAGCAGTGGTGGATATAGGCTATTCTCGCTGACTGCTATAAGAGGAGAAGCTACGACGCTATCTAATTTATTGGAGTCAATCTTTGGGGCATTGCTTAAGATGACGTTTTTCCCTGGTGGTCTCAGATTTGATATTAGTCAATCTATGTCTGCGAGTGCGCTTAAGGCTGCAAAACGATTTGGGTGAAACCAAGGGGGAGGCTGGGGGTGGGGTTCGCCCATGCACATCTATTGTCTTCCACTGTGTGCCATCGTGGTCTAGGAGGATGACAAAAAACCCTTAGGGTAAAATGGAGATTCCTCTTTCATTAACAAAGTGACTGTCCACCCTTTCTAATATTGATCTGACCAAGCCTGGGGAACTAAAAGTTAATGTAATGCAGTCCCCAGAGAATGTCTCATTAGAATTCCCCACCCACCCAGTCCTACAGCCATCTTAAATTCAGAAAATAGCAACTTGTTGTTGATGCCTGTCTTTGCATTCAAAAAGTGTAGATTTATTCCTCAGGGATGACCAGTGCTCAATGTCACCGGACAGCTGTGAGGGGACATTGGCCAACACTACAACATATGGGGTTGCTTCTGGAGGTAAATGCAAGTTAGAATGTGGGCCACTAAGGTGTCTTCGATCAGAGGGCCGGCCATCTATACTGGCTATGTTTCGGGGTCTCTCATCTTGATTATTACTTGCTTTATGAGCTCGGGTACTTATTAGTACATGTGCTGTCTGGGCGTTCCTATGAGGCAGACCTTCTATCTGATGAGAAGTCTCAGTGCCATTCGAGGGAGAGCATGCTACCCCTAGAAGAGGCAGACCCTCCCTACTCAGAGGTCTTACAGTTGGTTCAGGCTGCAACACAACTACCTTTGCAGCGACGCCCTCAGCCCGATTTTCCCCATGAGCTGTAGGGATTAAGGAAGCGCTAGGTACTGGTTTTTCTTAGTGGGCTAGCCTAACCTCAATTTCAGTTAACTTTTGCAGTATCGGGTCCAAATGGGCTGAAATCACAAGTTCTAATTTTTTCAAAAAAGCTTCACTCTTCCAACTAGGTGATACTACTAATGATGCCCTATACCCTATCGTCTGCATCTGCTATTGCTACTTTAGTTGCCCCGGTTATGCTCTGTATCAGCATATGAGCAAGACTACTCCCATGATTGATCTTAGCTTTTTGACCCTCTGTGACAACTTTTGCCTTACAGAGAAATCAGATTTTTCAGTTAGATCAGAATCGTTAATGATTTCAGGGCCTGGGGAATGCGACGTATTGATTTGTAATCGGTTAGCTTCCAAATGATTTTGTGGAGCAGGTACGTTAGGGTTAGGTTGGTTATAAGGGTTTTGTGGCTCCAGGGACAATCTGCGCTCTCATGAATGAGTGCCGATTCGGCCCTCAATAAAAAAGCATCCAAGGTCCCCACTACCCCTTGTCCATTTCCCATTTTTAACCTATTCATTTTCACCCCCCCCCCCTTGGCAACAGAACCTAAAGTGATAATGTCACAGTCTCTTTTGCAGTCAACACTGATTGAGTCCAAGACAGTGTGAGAATGTTAATAACGTGGCCTCTGACGGACACAGAAGGGCACGCCCTTGGCCAGGCTGCGGGAGCCCTGCGGTCTTTTTAAGCGCCTCCTGGTGCTTGAATCGGGTGTTGGCGGCGTGCACACCGCTTGGGCTGCTGGGTGTTGTGGTTTCTGGCTGGTCTCCCCACTCGTTACCGGGACCGGAAATGCCCCCAGGTGACTCCGTTAGGGGCAGCTGCAGTGAAGACCAGGGCACAAAGTAAGTTGAGCTCCCGCGCTGCGGGAGCCCTGTGATCTTTTTAAGCGCATCCTGGCGCTTGAATCAGAAGTTGGCGGCGTGCATGCCGCTTGGGCTGCTGAGTGTTGTGGTTACTGACCGGTCTCCCCCCTCGTTGCCGGGACCGGAAATGCCCCCAGGTGACTCCGTTGGCGGTGGCGGCAGCTGCAGTGAAGATCAGGGCACAAAGGTCACAAAGTAAGTCGAGCTAATTATTAATTAATTAAACATGAATGACTTCCCACCCTTTAAACCCCACAACCTGCACCTAAAATTAATTACACAATTTCCATAATCTATACTAATATAATAAAGAGAGAGCCCAAACCTTTGAGGCGGGTAATCTCAGGAACCACAGCACCAATCACAACACCCAATACAGCGTTGGAAAGGGCAGTTGCAGCAGAAGGACATAGGCTATGTAGTCGCCCACCATATACATTTAAAAGGTAAAAGAACCGTGCCAGCAAAGTAGTCCCTTGTGGGCGTGTCTGCGTTGTGCTGTGGGCATGTGCTGGGGGCGTGACAAACGCTGGGGGCGTGTGGTACGTTCCGCCCTTCATGCCATGTCTCATATCGTGTGCTAATCCCACCCTGCTCCCTTTAAATACCCCTGCACCCCATAATCATAACCCACCCGTACTCCTTAAAATACCCCAACACCCTTAAACACTAACCCATCTTAACCCTATAAATATACCCTGTACCCCAAAACCCAAACCTATGCCTAAACCCTAAAAATACCCCTGTACCCCAAAACCCAAACCTAGGCCTGAACCCTATAAATACCCCTGTATCTCAAAACCCAAACCTACCCCTGAACCCTAAAAATACCCCTGCATCCCCAAAACCCAAACCTAGCCCTGAACCCTAAAAATACCACTGTACCCCAAAACCACCCCTGAACCCTAAAATACCCCTGTACCCCAAAACCCAAACCTAGCCCTAAACCCTTAAAATAAATACCCATGTAACCCAAAACCCATACCTATCCCTAAACCCTAAAACTACCCCTGTACCCCATAACCCAAAACTATATCTGAACCCTTAAAATACCCAAACACCCCAAAACATAAACCCCTATACCCATACTTACCTTATCCAAACATTAAAAAAAACATGCTTTTACCATTCATGCATTTACAACGAATTGCGTTGTAAATGTATGCGTGGTAAAAGCATATAAAATGTAATGCCATGCATTATAATGGCATTGCGGAGTCATGGTACTTTCGTAATGAAAGTATGCGGAGTGATGGTATGCGGAAAGAAAGTTGCGGAATAATGGGTGTTTACCCTCCCCCGGTAAGTACATTGGTGGCACGGCGGCCCACATCTCCAGCAACATACTCATATTTTTTCACCACCCATTTGAAAAATGCACAGGTCTCGCTCATTGATGGCCAGCACCGACATACACTTTTAGACACACCTCCCGCCACAAGTTCTAGAATTGCGAACTTTAGAGCTGGGGAGCTACGTTCGAATCTCGGCATCAGCTCAACATCCTGTGATTCCAGGTAAATTGCTTTGTCTCCCCGTGCATACCACAAATGAATGTGTTCTTCTGTAATGTAAATTGTGCTCATGCCATGTTGTCGAGTTCGCGCTATATAATATTGCAAGGAAACATAAAGTAGGGAAACTCGAGTTCACACACTACTGAACGCGCACTCTTAAGTGCATCAGCAGTGCACTGTGAATCGGAGCGTTTCACAGGCCTGTCACAGATAAGAAATGCTATCAAAACGAAATCCTACAAAACAATTTACTACTGGCGGGCAGCAATTCATTCCCGGACGTCGGGACGGGCTTCTAGTTAATATATATAAAGAACAAACTATTACTTAATCAAAAATGTTTTCCCAAACTTTACCCCTATAAACCCCACAACCAGCACCTAAAAAAAATCACACAATTACCATAATTAATTACCAATTCATTAATATTAATTAACAACAAATTAATAATTAATTACAAATAAATTCCACAATTAACACTATAAATCTCAATTAAATACATATTAAATGAAAAATATTCATTAATGTATTATAATTAAATTACTTCCCACTGTATTCCCCTATAAACCCACAACCCGCTACTAAATTAAAAAACACTAAATTTAATTAATATTAAATTGATAACTACTAAAAATGTAACACATTCATTAAAACAACATAAACAATACTTACACAAAAAATACATCACATACATTTAAAATATAAACTAAAATACATAACACTAAATTGATATTTTAAACAACTATATTTTTGAAAACGATATTAATGACTTCTATATTTTTGAAAAAGATATTTCCTACCTTAAGTTCGATATTTTCTTGACCATGATATTCTTGCTGTCGATATTTCCGTGTAACAATATTTCCAACTCTTGTTCAGGATTATTCATTTGGCTGTGACCTTCTGCCTGAATGTGGACTTCCGTCCCTTTGTAGACTTGTCTGGTCATCTTCCAGTTGTGTTTGTGACTGCCTAATTTACTTGTTGGGGTCTGACATGTCTATGCTGGTGATTGATTTACTGCTGTCACTGTCCGAATGTAGGACAGTCTGAACATATGCAGGCTTGTTTGTAGCCTGCTGGCCTGGGAGTCGCGTTCCTGTTTGAAATATTGAAGTTAAGGGCTTAGTTAAGGTGGTTGTGGGCATCTGATGAGGTTTTCTTGGAGGGGATTAATTGCGAGCTTTTAGGGCTCCTTTTTTTCATTTACTGTATTTGCGTTGCTTTCTGATGCTTCTTGAGGCGTTTTTTGCTATCAGGGTTAGCTGGTCCATTATGGAGTGTATTGCTCCATCATCTACACGATCACGGGCACCTTTCTGTGACTGGAGCTCTTCTTTTGAGTTATTATTTGTGCTCAGTTGGGCATTTCGGGTCATCACGTCCTCCTCCGTCCCCATCTGGCCATTTTTTGTTGTTTTTGGTGTTTGTCCATCGTCGTGGCCTGCCCATCCATCTTGTTTGTCCTGCCTTCCGTCGTCATGTCTCGCATGTCCATCTTATATGTCCTGTCTTCCTTTACCCCTGTGCGTTGTGAACCTGGGCGGGTGTTGGCTATTTCTTTCAGGCCGGCGGCTAGAGTGGCGAGGACTGTGGGTAGTGTGGACAGTTTGTCCACAATGTCTGGGCATAGGCAGACTTGTGTGAACCCCCGCCTGCTGCTATTTTATCTATCTTTTTTCTTCTATTTTTTGCAGTCTTCTTAGCCATGTCCACCATGGTGAGCGCGAGTACTTGTAAAGCTTCCAACTGTATTTCAAGTTTTTGGGACTGTCATGCCAAGGTGTTGGTAGCCGCCGTCAGTGAAGAATTAATGGACCATAATAAGTTGTCCTGTGTGTGAGAGCGGTCAAAATACAGTCACGTTGGGGATTTTTGTAGCAAGTTTGGTAATTCGAGGAGGATTGGTACCTCTATTCCAGGAATCTTGTCGATGGGGCTTTCTGGATTTTGGGCTACACTGCTTGTGCCCAGTTCTTCCAGTTGGCACGTGACCCCTGGTGACCTGCCCACCCCTTTATTGGGACCGTACTCTTAATGGAACTGCATGGCAGCTAACTATTTGTGTGGGACCGGCATGGGGAGGAGGGACTCTTGCCCTGTCATGCACCACACACACCGGGCCCATGTTTTGCGATGGTGGGGAATCTAATATTGTAGATGAAAGCTTTAATATTGAGCTTATGTCCCCCAACTTTGGGCATGAATGTGTCCTTCTTTTGCATGGACTGCCGGGTCTCATATCCCGGGTCTCTAGCGCTGATTGAACTGGTGTAAGCCTGCACAGTGCGGGGTTCGGTGACCCAGGAGGGTGTGTACCCTTTGTCCTTTCTCCCAAAATATGATGTGATTCTGACAACTCCTTTTTTGCTAATGTGTGTGCAACCTCCATTTGGAGCCTCGGCTGAGTTGGAAGCCCTTAGGGTCACTGAGGTCATTATGCTAGCTCGATGCGTTGTGTCCTGATCTCCATTTTGTGTGACAGTTTATTTTCTTGCTCCCATTTGTGGCCGTATCTATGCCTTCCTTCTAGGCATCACTGCTGCTCTCCTAAATGTGAGGTCTTATGGGATAGCTTCCAATTTCCAAGGGGAAGAAGCCTTATGGTATTTCTTTTACTTGCCCATACTTGGGGCTGAGTGCTGAAAGTGCGTGTTTTTTGTCTTCTGTTGGTCTTGCTCTCACTCCTGCTGTATTATCAGTCTGCCGGATGTCTCATGTGGTTTACAAACAACAAGGGCAACCCTAGAACAAGAACCTGTGGCAATATCTACTGTATTCCAAACAGTGGTTTAAGAGCAAAAATAACTAAATGAAAAATAATTAAAGTGAAAGAGAGAGATAGTGCTAGAACACAGCAAAAACTAACTTAATTTTACAAAAACCATGTACATAAATAAACTTAGAAAAAATAATTTTTAATACTAATTCATTAAAACACAGAAGAAAAACAAAATGTTAAGGGCGCTCAAACAGTTACACAAACAATTATGAAATTGTGAACATTGACAGGTGTAGACTGAACAAACAGTGGCAGAAAAAAAGACATAAAACACCAAATAACAAAATACACAATATTAAAATTGTGCCTTCTCTTAATTAGGCAAAAGTGCCGGAATTAAAATGGAGAACCAATGGCTGTCAATATGTCTCAGAAATTTCTCACAGTTTTCATTAAACCTTATTAAATAAGGAAATGGGCCGGCTAGGACTGTGACTTCAAAATAAAGATCAGGACATAGGTGTGCCCAACAACCGGGTAACAGGGATCCTGGTCAGAAAGAGTAATTCGATAATTTCAAAGTTTCGGTACTCCCGCCCGCCGTATTCCGTCAGCGTTTCAGATCCGGCAAAGTCGGACCGATACAGGAAGGAGACTTGCACGCTGATTTAAAAGCGTGCCGTCATCGTCATACAAAGAGGACTAGTCCTGTTCTTCTGATTTCTCATGTGGTCCTCATAAAAGTTTTCACGAGGTCGCCATGGCTTTGCCCTTATTTTTTGCTAGTTGAAACAATGGTCGTGGTTGCTGATGCCACTTTGAAGACTTTAAGGGGTTTTGGTTTTGACTTATGGCATCAAATTACTGTGCTTTCCTCGCATGCGTCAGTATTTTTGGGGTGGTGGTAGTCCTCCCACAGGGCGGATGAATGGGGGTCAGCAGTGCTCATTTTCCCAGGACTTCCTCCCCCATTGTTGGGGGCGCATTGATGGAACTGTTATAAGCCTGCGGTCATCTATGGGTCCTGGTTTGATAGTTACAGCAGCACCCATGCGACTGTCTTGCCCCTGGTCTTTTACCTTTCACAGATGTCTCCGCTGTTTCACCACAGTCACGTGATGGTGAATGAAAGTGGGTGTGGGACTAGGGTGGTGTGAGCTGCAAGCCGCACTGAGTCGTGGCTTGGCCACCCCCGCTGCACCCCCCCCTTTCCGGTGCCCCCTATTGGGGGACTTGCGACCATGCAGGCCGACCTACCACTCACCTTTCGTCTTGCACCATTCGACGACACCCCTGGTGCTGCAGCCTGACTCAGCGAGCCAGTAGTTAAGTCGATGCCAAAGCTACGGTGATGAGTGGGGGCTGTGAGCGGCGGGTGATGCCTGCTGTGGCATCACAACGGTGTTGAGATGGTGCCAATGCAGCATTGATGTCGGGGCCGCAGCCGTCGCTGTCTGCACTGCACGTACCATGGTCACGCCCACTGTTGTAGGTGTTTTAAGGCGGGAATATAGCGTAGTAACCACAAAATATTTACTCTATTGAGGATGTCTATATTTTCCCTTGAAATGTATGAAATGTATTGTGGGCATAAAATAAGTCGAGTCTCCTTATTTCCTTGGTCCCGGGTGGTAGTGAGATTGTGCAGCTTGTTAATGCTAGGTGCCCTCAGCTTAGTCGCGGGCTTTGTAGGTAACCTATTTACAACCCTTTGAACTCTTGTTGAGCAGTTACTCCGTGTTAATGCCATTAGTTGCTAGTGGGAGGGGGCTCTAGTAGTGGCTTCTGCTCAGTGGAAGGAGCATTGGTTTCTCTTGTGGAGACGAAGTCCTGCCCTTTCGAGCTATAGTACTGCACACCTGTTGTGCACCAGTAGATGAGAGTTAACCAGACTCTTTCATACTTGTCAGGCAGGTGCACCTGGGATATCTTGCCCCGTGCCCGAATGGAGTACTTCTGGAGCCAATGTGACTGGTGTTAAGGAAGAGCTAAGTGATTCTTGACAGACCAAAGTTGAATTCCTTCTTTAGCCTGGGGAGGTGAATCATTGCGATGGCCAGGTCTTAATGTTTGTCCTTCCTTCATTTGTGAATAACAAAAGATGGGAAAGACTTTCGGATGTGATGTAATGCTTTGGGTGACATTACCTGCTAGTCCCTTTGTGTTCAGTTTGTCAAATACCTTATAATTTTTTTTTATTCATCATTTTTTTCTTTCTTTGTTAAGGGTTTGTTAATAGTTTGAGGTAGATCAGTACCAATTTTGTTGTTGTGACATATCAACAACAGTCACTAGCTTTAGACGCTCACACAAGCTGTCTTTAGCCAGAGAGGACATAGGATTATCATTTTGGTCATCGATCATCGCTGGGTATTAAAATTCTGGAGTGGGCATAGCCTATCTACCAGTTTCAAGGGAGTTGGTAAAAGGCAATGCAGGTGAGCATGCAGCGACCCCTCAATTGGACATGTGCAGATTGGTTTCTTTTAAATTCTCCACCAGTAATGATAGTAATTCTGGGAGGGTACATAGTTTATCGACTATTGGAGCACAGATGCAATTGCAATTTTGTTGTAGAATATTGAGTATAAATTCCAAATTAGCAATGTTTAAGTCAATGTTAGACATGTAGTTAGCAACTGATTGCATTACATCAATTTGTAGCTCGACTTTATGTGATTGCCATGTATGTGAGTTGCTGGTGGCCAACAATGATGAATTGATAGACATTAGGGTGGTTTTCAATGGAGAATTACAGCCACCTTTGTAATTTGCCCGCTTGATGTTTAGCTCGGGGGAACATTCCAGATTCAACTGTTCCAGTGCTTCGAAGATCTTTGCATCCGTATAATTTTATGTAAACAAACAGGCTCTCTTGATGGAGGATCTTATGTTAACCAAGGAGTAGAGGTGTTACGATTACCAAGAAAAACTTTGCATTCCTCTGGATCCTGCTAGTGGTGTACTTGCAACACCTTTTCCATAATTTCTCAGTGTTCAGTTCAGTTCAGTTCGTTTTTATTTCGACAATTAAAAATCATCATAAAAATACATAGTAACAATACATTTGCCCCTAAAATATCATTAAATTACATTTCTGAACTTTGCAGTAGTATTTAAAAACAATTAGATAAAATTAAACACCAGCAGCAGGACATATAAATCATAAACAGGGGTAGACATGAGTTCCAATTCACAGTTAGATCAATTTCTTGTGTTTCTCAGTCTAACCGCTACTTTTAAAAAATTTGAGATGGCACACAAGGTGTACATATCATTTGCTTTCTGTAGGAATAGCAGGGCTGCTTTCGCATGACGTAGTTTCTGTTTTCTAAGAATGTGAACCAGGAATCGGCGCCTAGGCAGTTGATAAAATGAACATAAAAGTACAAAATGAAGGGTGTCCTGCGGAGACCTATTGTCGCAGCCGCAGGCACCCCTCTGCTCAATCGTTGTAGTAAAACCAGAAGGATAGGCTAAAATATTAGGTAAAAGATTGAGCCTAAAACGGCACATTAAAAATCTCGTCTGTTGGTTATACATCAGGAACAAATAAGGTTCCATGCCCACCCCATTGGCCACTAAACCATGTGCAATTACTGACGTCTTGACCTTTGCCGCGTTTACTCTGGTTGTTGCAAACTTTTCTAGAAGCAATTTCTTTACAGTAATTTTACAATTGTTTGTAATTTGAGACAGGTCATAAAACACATGAGACTGGTCAATATTTATCAAAGTATTTTTAACATATCTTAACCAGGGGATTTGCATTGCATTATCCCTTTGCAGACAATCTTTGGTGATTTCCCTGCTCAATTCAGCCTCTGGGTTAGTCCATATTCTGATCCATGCGGTGATTGGCCTAATCTTCACTTGGTCCGAGATGTATTGGATCCCCAGTTCTGAGTGGGCAATATCAGCGGGGGTAGAAGGAGGGATTTTGAGAATTCTACGAAGAAACTTGTCTTCTTCGATTTGCAGCTTTTTCGAGTCCCTGAATCCCCACACCTCTGCACCGTATAATGCTTTTGGCATAGTAACTGATCTGTACAGAGTCATTATTTGTTCAGGGCACCAACGCCCCAGTCTATGCGCAAAGCTTAGAATTGCCCCATTTGAAGACACCAGTTTAGAACAATGTTCCTCCACCAATGGTTTAAAGTGCATATCGCCATCCAGCAAGAGGCCCAGATAAGGGAAAGTATTAACTATTTCCAACGTGTGTGTCCCTATTTTGAACACAGGCTTCTTAGCTGGTTTCTTACCGGCCACCATGACAAAGGATTTTTTTAAATTTACTGACAGGTCCAGGTCGGCCATAAACTTCACAAAGCCATTCACCAGTTGTTGTAGGCTACTCGATGTGCGGGCCAGAAGGACCGCGTCGTCCGCATATAACAGTACTGGGATCTGACGCGATCCTACTCTCGGACAATCCAGGGCAAGGGACGTGAGGGTGCTTTCCAGTCCATTGATATATAATGAAAAGAGAAAAGGCGCAAGGATGCATCCTTGCCTTACGCCTCCTGAGCAGGGGAAAGGCTCGGTTCGCCCCCCTCTGGGCTGAAGCGCACCCTAGCCGTGGTGTTCCAATGGAGCTTGTAGGAAGGTTGATCCCTGACTATGGTTGCCCCCAACTTTTTGCCTGGTGTTTTGCTGGTTTTCTGACTTAGTTGACCTGAGGCCCTGCTATTCAGGACCTCAGGCCCACTGCTCTCTCTGTAAAATGGATTCCATGTACCTTAGGTACATATCTAAATTGGATACTGAGTCACCTTATCAGTCCCTGTACAGTGTACCTTAGGTACCCAGGGCATAGGTGTACCCAGGGCCTACCAGGGGCTGCAGCATGTATTATGCCACCCCTGGCTGGCCATCCAAATCGGACACAACTGGCTGCTTGACAGCTGGGGCAAGGTGGTGTAATCACCCTTTGCTTTAGATATAGTATACCTATATCTAACCCTAAAAATGGACACACAGATCTCCTATCAGTCACTCCTATGGCAGGCCTTAACAATCCTGAAGGCAGAGTGCTTGGAATCGTGTGAGATGGTGCTCTGGCATGAGCTGAGCCTGTCTGCGGCTTTCGGGACCCATCCCTTAGCCGTTTCCATGATATCGCATACCATATACTCTTAAGTGCATTATAATCCTCGCGGTTATGTGCCAACTCTGGTATCGCTTTATCAAAACATGTCGAGTAAGGTGTCATACGAATTGGAATACTAACCCCTCGCCAATTCTGGCGACGGGGTTAGCATTCCACCCTTCTAGAGGGACACGACATGTATGTAACCCCTAACCCCGGTTAAAGTCGAACAGAGCCTCAGCTCCACAAAATGGATACTGCCACCGAGACACAAGTCTGCCCTCCTGCTGCTGGGAGTCCTCCCAGAGCAGGAGGCAAGGACAAAGGGTTTCCTGCCAGGGGCGGTGCCAGCACCGTCCCAGACAGGGTTTTGTGTATTGTAGGTAGGCAGGGCTTTAGAGGAAGGTGACTGCACGTGGCACCCCGGTGCTCACTGTGCATAGGCTGGCTGGAACCAGTTCCAGGGTCACTCCAGACCCTGTGCTGGGGAAAAGCCCGCCAAGGAAGTGGGTGTAACCACCCCCCTCCTAGTCCCACCCATAGGGCAGGACTTAGTCGCGTGCCAGCCCCCTTTTACAGGATAAAGGTAGAGACTGGCCCCCTTCCAAATCAGATCATCTTTGAATCCTGAAACTACTTTCTGCGAAAGGAACTCAAGACTTCTTCCTAAGATTTCTCCCTTGTGACTAAGGAGTAGTCACCCTGCATCCGCAGGCACCATCTAAGAACACTGCGGTCTGCTGCAAGTCCTTCCTCCGGAATCCGACTGCCCAGCTCGACGAGAACCGGCTTCCCTGGCACCTCTGACCTCTACCTGCATCATCAGTCACGCTGAGATTCGTGGGTGTGACGAGACCTCGAGGGACCGGCCATCTTCAAGACTGCACGACTTCTGGCAAGCCCGCCGAGTGAATTCCTGGTGAGTGCTTTGGGGTCCGAGAAGCCCCCACCCTGAGCAGCTCCAGCACCGAAGAGCAGCCCCCCAGCATCTCCACGATCTGCGTGGGGCCCTTCTGCTTTTTACTGCTCACCGCGTTGTTTGGCTACTAGCCCGCTGGCTTGTGGCCTTCCTGACGACGCCCGACGACATTTCTGCTGCTGGTCTGGTTGCTCCAGACTGGCCCTTGCTTCCCTCCATCGGAGAAGTACCCTGGACCCTCCTGGTCCGCCCAAGACGCCATTTTAGGTCCACCGCGTGGGCCTTGCATTTGCCAAGACGTGTTGCCCAATCCTGGGTCCAGCGACGTCGACAGCAAGAACCTTCGTGGGACAGCTCGCACCTCCATCCTGGTCGCCGACAACGCCTCCTGGTCCGAGAGACTGCAGAGCCCAACAGCGCCCACTCACCTGACTGCGGTGACTTCGCCCGGTGCCATCCTGGTGCCCACTTAATCACTGGCTAGTGATTCAAGAACTTGGTCCCCTCTGCTTTCAGGTTTTCTTCTTCCTTGATCCAGGCTTGGATCCATCGAACTTTTCTTCACTGGTCGCCTGCCAGCAACTTCCTTCTTCCAGGCTCCTGGTCCGGCAACGAGATCCCCGACGTCTTTTCAGACCTATGCAGCTGCAGCCCCTGGGCTAGGTAACTTCGGCACTTCGGTGTCCCAGCATAGCCTCACTATCCTAGGGTCAGGATCCACTGTCGTTTTCTTCCTACCAGGTCGGGTTCGCCCGTGAACACTAACTTTGCCTTTACTAGCCTCCATAGACTTTGTCCCGCATCCCGCGTGAGAGTGCACACTCTGCACCCGAGTCCCCTGGGCCTCCTAGTAGTAATCTAACGATTCCCTAGTCAAGTCCTAGCGATTCCAAAGCCTATTAGAACTGTTACTTACCTGCTAGTAATTCGCATTCCACTTTTAAAGTATATGGTTTTTCGTGCCCCTCGGGCATTTGTGTATAACGTGCTAACTTAAGTATTTTCGTAAGAGTTTTGTTGTGTGCCTAGCACCCTGTCCTCATAAAGAGTACAGGGTTGTTGTGATTCTAATAAATACACTGTTTATTTTCATAACACTTGTGTGGTGTCCTTTCACTGGGTGTTCAAGGGGTAATGTGATGGTAAAACAGCTGGCTTAACACGCCCTCTAGAGTCTTAGCCTTAGACTGCTCGTATCCATGCTACTAGGATAGCTGGTCTATAAGGTTGACTTACAACCAATCATCAATAAGGGTTGTTTGGACTGATATATAGTGATCACTAGAATAGTGAGCACTGCACATCAGGCCAACTTCTCACATTGGTGAGCAGCGGTTGGGATTTGAGCTTGCTGTTGTTTTACCACACATATCCTAAGAATATCTTGTGAAAGATCACATAAGTACTAAAGGTACATATAACTTAGCTTAGAATACTCTGAGTTCTACTGAACCAGCTGTTGTAGCTCCTAGGGCCTAGCACACCCTAAACTACAACTCTAGCAAGGGATCAGTAGGCAAACATATAGTGTAGGTAAGTGCACCACTTACACCTCACTAGAAAAGCATGTCGACTCAGGGGGACTCTACTGAGACTCCCCTGGTCAGTGTTGACCCTCCACAGGTCACTTCAAGATATGCAGCTCTCAGTTTCCAGGAGATAAGGCAAATCTGTGTCTCCAGGAAACTGAAGCAGGGGTCTAACCCCACCATTCCATTTCTGATAGGTCTCTTAGAGACATATGATGCCAGAAAGCTTTCTCAGTTACATGAGAACATGCCAGCCTTAGAGGGAACCTCTGGGGATCCAGATCTCCCCAACATTGCTACTGCAGTTGAGGAGGAGGATCAAGAGGAACTCTCTGGGGATGAGGTAGACAAAGGTCTTGAGGTAGTCAGAAGGCTAACCAGGGCCAACTTAGACTTACTTGGGCTAGGATCTGGGGGACCCCCAGTACTAACCCGAAGTGGGCCTAACCTTGGAGTTAGGAGAGATAGATCTCTTTCTAGGGACTCCATTAGATCTCTGCCCTCTAATGCCTCTTCTCAGGGGAGAAGGAACTCTCCCCAGAGGAGATTGACTTCCCCTCAGAGAAGAGAGCATGAAGCAAGGATGAGACAAGCTAGACTGAGGATTGAAAGGGAAGAACTTGCCCTGGCCAAAGAAAAGCTTGCATTTGCTAGAGAGCAGAAAATGAGTGGGTTAGCTCCCACTGGTGGCAGCAATCTCCCAAGAGATAGAGAGAAGGGTTTAGATACTAAACACCTGACTAAAATAGTGCCCCCCTTTAAGCAAGGGGATGACATCCAGAAATGGATGGCTGCTCTGGAGAGGGCCTGCACTGTGCAGTGCATTCCCCAGAGTCAGTGGGCAGCTATACTGTGGCTCTCCTTTGATGGCAAAGGTAGAGATAAGCTCCTCACTACTAGAGTTGAGGATGCTAACAATTACCAGGTCCTGAAAAATGCACTGGTTGATGGGTTTGGTTTAACCACTGAGCAGTACAGGTTGCTGTTCAGAGACACCCAGAAAACTCAGTCTCAGGACTGGTCTGACTTTGTTGATTGTGCCACTAAGGCTTTGGAAGGCTGGCTACTGGGTAGCAAGGTTACTGACTTCACAGGATTATATAATCTTATTATGAGAGAGCAAGTCTTAAATAATTGTCAGAACCAGTTATTACACCAGCACCTGGTAGACTCTGATCTGACCTCTCCACAAGAATTGGGTAAGAGGGCAGACAAATGGGTTAGAACCAGGATTATGCCCAAGAACCAAGGTGGTGACCAGAAAAAGGAATCAACCAAGCCTCAAGAGAAGGGTGGGAATACATCTACAGATCAAACCACATCAGGGCCCCAAAATCCTCTGAGGGGGGTGGGTCCCAGAATCCTTCCAACAACCAGAAGAAACCTTATTGTTATCCCTGTAAACAGGTGGGTCATTTAAAAACTGACAGCAGTTGCCCAAAGAATAACAATAAGGAAAACATACCCCCAAGTAACATTCCCAAACCTCCTGTTACTACTAGTAGTAATCCCCCAGGTGGTGGGAGTGCCCCCAAGAATTTGGGTGCATTTACTTTGGGAGTTCCTGGGGACTCTGGCCTAACCAGGTCCCCAAACTTAGATACTCTTGTCTGTGAGACTGGCATGGGGTTTGCCAACTTCACAACTTGTCCCAACACTTTGGGCAAGTACAGACAGGAGCCCCTCATCAATGGTATAAAAGTTGAGGCCTATAGAGATACAGGGGCTAGCATCACTATGGTGACTGAGAGTCTAGTCCCCTCAAGGCAACTTTTACCTGGTGGCACATACCAGGTAACCAATATTGATGGAGTACAGAGAGATCATCCCATGGCAGTGGTCAATCTCAGCTGGGGAGGTGTCACTGGCCACAAGAGAGTGGCAGTGTCACCAAACTTGCCTGTAGATTGCCTACTGGGGAATGATTTAGAGCTCTCAGCCTGGGCTGAAGTTGAGCAAGAAACCCATTCTAAAATGGTAAACACCCATGGTAAGGTTAGTGGGGCAGTGATAGCCACAGCCCCAGTCCAAGATGTCCTCCCTGAACAGGTCAGGAGGGTTGTGCCAGTCACAACCCAATCTCAGACAACTTCCTTCCCAGAACAGATTGTCAAGGCTGTGATGGTCACAGCCCACACCCAAACTGAGCCCCCTCCTGAAAAGGTTGGGAGAGTTGTGATGGCCACAGCTCAAACTCAGACAGATGACAGTGTTGTGAAGCCTGAAACTATGGATCACTCCACTCAGACAGAGAGTATTGAGGAGGAAGAGAAATCTCCCTCCCACCAGACTTTAGGAAAGGATCAGCCTCCTCAGGGAACTGATCTGACCCCTTGTGAAGAAACTGCCACAGAGGTAGTCAGGCCTAGCCTGGCAGAACCCCTGATGTCAGTGGACCCTTCCAAGGTGGGACCCAGTCTGGAGCAGGTAACCTGCCCCTCTCTACCCTGCCTCAGTCAGCCCAGGGCTGTAGAGGTCAGGGAGGCCAGTGTTGGACCCCAAAGGGCCCCCTGTCCAAAAGAATTCCCCAATCAACAGATTAAGGGCACTGAAGCTAGTAGTCCTAGCCAAGTGAAAATAAGACACACTCCTGAGGGATCCCCCTTAAAATTAGTTAGGGACCTCCCACAGATGGACACTGTTGGGCACAGCCAAACTTGGGACCTGAGGGCCCCAGACCTGACCTGTCCCTCCAGTAAGCCAAACAGAGGAACCCAACCTCCAGCTGTAGGTAGCCAGAGGTTGACCCTGAGAGCCCAAAACAACTCAGTCTTGGAAAGGAAGACCTCTATGGTGGATGATGATTGGAGGAAGCTGAGCCCAAAGTTAGTGGAGCCTCACTTCAGTACTCCATTTCAGCACCAGCCTTTTTCTTTGACAAAACACACCACAGGTAGAGATTCCCTATGGTGGAGACCCTCAGACACCCTTAGGGTGAGGGGTTGCTTAGTGGACCATGACCTAGGGGGTAACCATGCCAGTGCTGGCACTTCCTTAAATGACCACTTAGGCAATATAGGCTTACCTGGACAAGGATAGCCTTATCTCCTTTCGTTTGGGGGGGGGGTTATGTAGGAAGGTTGATCCCTGACTATGGTTGCCCCCAACTTTTTGCCTGGTGTTTTGCTGGTTTTCTGACTTAGTTGACCTGAGGCCCTGCTATTCAGGACCTCAGGCCCACTGCTCTCTCTGTAAAATGGATTCCATGTACCTTAGGTACATATCTAAATTGGATACTGAGTCACCTTATCAGTCCCTGTACAGTGTACCTTAGGTACCCAGGGCATAGGTGTACCCAGGGCCTACCAGGGGCTGCAGCATGTATTATGCCACCCCTGGCTGGCCATCCAAATCGGACACAACTGGCTGCTTGACAGCTGGGGCAAGGTGGTGTAATCACCCTTTGCTTTAGATATAGTATACCTATATCTAACCCTAAAAATGGACACACAGATCTCCTATCAGTCACTCCTATGGCAGGCCTTAACAATCCTGAAGGCAGAGTGCTTGGAATCGTGTGAGATGGTGCTCTGGCATGAGCTGAGCCTGTCTGCGGCTTTCGGGACCCATCCCTTAGCCGTTTCCATGATATCGCATACCATATACTCTTAAGTGCATTATAATCCTCGCGGTTATGTGCCAACTCTGGTATCGCTTTATCAAAACATGTCGAGTAAGGTGTCATACGAATTGGAATACTAACCCCTCGCCAATTCTGGCGACGGGGTTAGCATTCCACCCTTCTAGAGGGACACGACATGTATGTAACCCCTAACCCCGGTTAAAGTCGAACAGAGCCTCAGCTCCACAAAATGGATGCTGCCACCGAGACACAAGTCTGCCCTCCTGCTGCTGGGAGTCCTCCCAGAGCAGGAGGCAAGGACAAAGGGTTTCCTGCCAGGGGCGGTGCCAGCACCGTCCCAGACAGGGTTTTGTGTATTGTAGGTAGGCAGGGCTTTAGAGGAAGGTGACTGCACGTGGCACCCCGGTGCTCACTGTGCATAGGCTGGCTGGAACCAGTTCCAGGGTCACTCCAGACCCTGTGCTGGGGAAAAGCCCGCCAAGGAAGTGGGTGTAACCACCCCCCTCCTAGTCCCACCCATAGGGCAGGACTTAGTCGCGTGCCAGCCCCCTTTTACAGGATAAAGGTAGAGACTGGCCCCCTTCCAAATCAGATCATCTTTGAATCCTGAAACTACTTTCTGCGAAAGGAACTCAAGACTTCTTCCTAAGATTTCTCCCTTGTGACTAAGGAGTAGTCACCCTGCATCCGCAGGCACCATCTAAGAACACTGCGGTCTGCTGCAAGTCCTTCCTCCGGAATCCGACTGCCCAGCTCGACGAGAACCGGCTTCCCTGGCACCTCTGACCTCTACCTGCATCATCAGTCACGCTGAGATTCGTGGGTGTGACGAGACCTCGAGGGACCGGCCATCTTCAAGACTGCACGACTTCTGGCAAGCCCGCCGAGTGAATTCCTGGTGAGTGCTTTGGGGTCCGAGAAGCCCCCACCCTGAGCAGCTCCAGCACCGAAGAGCAGCCCCCCAGCATCTCCACGATCTGCGTGGGGCCCTTCTGCTTTTTACTGCTCACCGCGTTGTTTGGCTACTAGCCCGCTGGCTTGTGGCCTTCCTGACGACGCCCGACGACATTTCTGCTGCTGGTCTGGTTGCTCCAGACTGGCCCTTGCTTCCCTCCATCGGAGAAGTACCCTGGACCCTCCTGGTCCGCCCAAGACGCCATTTTAGGTCCACCGCGTGGGCCTTGCATTTGCCAAGACTTGTTGCCCAATCCTGGGTCCAGCGACGTCGACAGCAAGAACCTTCGTGGGACAGCTCGCACCTCCATCCTGGTCGCCGACAACGCCTCCTGGTCCGAGAGACTGCAGAGCCCAACAGCGCCCACTCACCTGACTGCGGTGACTTCGCCCGGTGCCATCCTGGTGCCCACTTAATCACTGGCTAGTGATTCAAGAACTTGGTCCCCTCTGCTTTCAGGTTTTCTTCTTCCTTGATCCAGGCTTGGATCCATCGAACTTTTCTTCACTGGTCGCCTGCCAGCAACTTCCTTCTTCCAGGCTCCTGGTCCGGCAACGAGATCCCCGACGTCTTTTCAGACCTATGCAGCTGCAGCCCCTGGGCTAGGTAACTTCGGCACTTCGGTGTCCCAGCATAGCCTCACTATCCTAGGGTCAGGATCCACTGTCGTTTTCTTCCTACCAGGTCGGGTTCGCCCGTGAACACTAACTTTGCCTTTACTAGCCTCCATAGACTTTGTCCCGCATCCCGCGTGAGAGTGCACACTCTGCACCCGAGTCCCCTGGGCCTCCTAGTAGTAATCTAACGATTCCCTAGTCAAGTCCTAGCGATTCCAAAGCCTATTAGAACTGTTACTTACCTGCTAGTAATTCGCATTCCACTTTTAAAGTATATGGTTTTTCGTGCCCCTCGGGCATTTGTGTATAACGTGCTAACTTAAGTATTTTCGTAAGAGTTTTGTTGTGTGCCTAGCACCCTGTCCTCATAAAGAGTACAGGGTTGTTGTGATTCTAATAAATACACTGTTTATTTTCATAACACTTGTGTGGTGTCCTTTCACTGGGTGTTCAAGGGGTAATGTGATGGTAAAACAGCTGGCTTAACACGCCCTCTAGAGTCTTAGCCTTAGACTGCTCGTATCCATGCTACTAGGATAGCTGGTCTATAAGGTTGACTTACAACCAATCATCAATAAGGGTTGTTTGGACTGATATATAGTGATCACTAGAATAGTGAGCACTGCACATCAGGCCAACTTCTCACATTGGTGAGCAGCGGTTGGGATTTGAGCTTGCTGTTGTTTTACCACACATATCCTAAGAATATCTTGTGAAAGATCACATAAGTACTAAAGGTACATATAACTTAGCTTAGAATACTCTGAGTTCTACTGAACCAGCTGTTGTAGCTCCTAGGGCCTAGCACACCCTAAACTACAACTCTAGCAAGGGATCAGTAGGCAAACATATAGTGTAGGTAAGTGCACCACTTACACCTCACTAGAAAAGCATGTCGACTCAGGGGGACTCTACTGAGACTCCCCTGGTCAGTGTTGACCCTCCACAGGTCACTTCAAGATATGCAGCTCTCAGTTTCCAGGAGATAAGGCAAATCTGTGTCTCCAGGAAACTGAAGCAGGGGTCTAACCCCACCATTCCATTTCTGATAGGTCTCTTAGAGACATATGATGCCAGAAAGCTTTCTCAGTTACATGAGAACATGCCAGCCTTAGAGGGAACCTCTGGGGATCCAGATCTCCCCAACATTGCTACTGCAGTTGAGGAGGAGGATCAAGAGGAACTCTCTGGGGATGAGGTAGACAAAGGTCTTGAGGTAGTCAGAAGGCTAACCAGGGCCAACTTAGACTTACTTGGGCTAGGATCTGGGGGACCCCCAGTACTAACCCGAAGTGGGCCTAACCTTGGAGTTAGGAGAGATAGATCTCTTTCTAGGGACTCCATTAGATCTCTGCACTCTAATGCCTCTTCTCAGGGGAGAAGGAACTCTCCCCAGAGGAGATTGACTTCCCCTCAGAGAAGAGAGCATGAAGCAAGGATGAGACAAGCTAGACTGAGGATTGAAAGGGAAGAACTTGCCCTGGCCAAAGAAAAGCTTGCATTTGCTAGAGAGCAGAAAATGAGTGGGTTAGCTCCCACTGGTGGCAGCAATCTCCCAAGAGATAGAGAGAAGGGTTTAGATACTAAACACCTGACTAAAATAGTGCCCCCCTTTAAGCAAGGGGATGACATCCAGAAATGGATGGCTGCTCTGGAGAGGGCCTGCACTGTGCAGTGCATTCCCCAGAGTCAGTGGGCAGCTATACTGTGGCTCTCCTTTGATGGCAAAGGTAGAGATAAGCTCCTCACTACTAGAGTTGAGGATGCTAACAATTACCAGGTCCTGAAAAATGCACTGGTTGATGGGTTTGGTTTAACCACTGAGCAGTACAGGTTGCTGTTCAGAGACACCCAGAAAACTCAGTCTCAGGACTGGTCTGACTTTGTTGATTGTGCCACTAAGGCTTTGGAAGGCTGGCTACTGGGTAGCAAGGTTACTGACTTCACAGGATTATATAATCTTATTATGAGAGAGCAAGTCTTAAATAATTGTCAGAACCAGTTATTACACCAGCACCTGGTAGACTCTGATCTGACCTCTCCACAAGAATTGGGTAAGAGGGCAGACAAATGGGTCAGAACCAGGATTAGGCCCAAGAACCAAGGTGGTGACCAGAAAAAGGAATCAACCAAGCCTCAAGAGAAGGGTGGGAATACATCTACAGATCAAACCACATCAGGGCCCCAAAATCCTCTGAGGGGGGTGGGTCCCAGAATCCTTCCAACAACCAGAAGAAACCTTATTGTTATCCCTGTAAACAGGTGGGTCATTTAAAAACTGACAGCAGTTGCCCAAAGAATAACAATAAGGAAAACATACCCCCAAGTAACATTCCCAAACCTCCTGTTACTACTAGTAGTAATCCCCCAGGTGGTGGGAGTGCCCCCAAGAATTTGGGTGCATTTACTTTGGGAGTTCCTGGGGACTCTGGCCTAACCAGGTCCCCAAACTTAGATACTCTTGTCTGTGAGACTGGCATGGGGTTTGCCAACTTCACAACTTGTCCCAACACTTTGGGCAAGTACAGACAGGAGCCCCTCATCAATGGTATAAAAGTTGAGGCCTATAGAGATACAGGGGCTAGCATCACTATGGTGACTGAGAGTCTAGTCCCCTCAAGGCAACTTTTACCTGGTGGCACATACCAGGTAACCAATATTGATGGAGTACAGAGAGATCATCCCATGGCAGTGGTCAATCTCAGCTGGGGAGGTGTCACTGGCCACAAGAGAGTGGCAGTGTCACCAAACTTGCCTGTAGATTGCCTACTGGGGAATGATTTAGAGCTCTCAGCCTGGGCTGAAGTTGAGCAAGAAACCCATTCTAAAATGGTAAACACCCATGGTAAGGTTAGTGGGGCAGTGATAGCCACAGCCCCAGTCCAAGATGTCCTCCCTGAACAGGTCAGGAGGGTTGTGCCAGTCACAACCCAATCTCAGACAACTTCCTTCCCAGAACAGATTGTCAAGGCTGTGATGGTCACAGCCCACACCCAAACTGAGCCCCCTCCTGAAAAGGTTGGGAGAGTTGTGATGGCCACAGCTCAAACTCAGACAGATGACAGTGTTGTGAAGCCTGAAACTATGGATCACTCCACTCAGACAGAGAGTATTGAGGAGGAAGAGAAATCTCCCTCCCACCAGACTTTAGGAAAGGATCAGCCTCCTCAGGGAACTGATCTGACCCCTTGTGAAGAAACTGCCACAGAGGTAGTCAGGCCTAGCCTGGCAGAACCCCTGATGTCAGTGGACCCTTCCAAGGTGGGACCCAGTCTGGAGCAGGTAACCTGCCCCTCTCTACCCTGCCTCAGTCAGCCCAGGGCTGTAGAGGTCAGGGAGGCCAGTGTTGGACCCCAAAGGGCCCCCTGTCCAAAAGAATTCCCCAATCAACAGATTAAGGGCACTGAAGCTAGTAGTCCTAGCCAAGTGAAAATAAGACACACTCCTGAGGGATCCCCCTTAAAATTAGTTAGGGACCTCCCACAGATGGACACTGTTGGGCACAGCCAAACTTGGGACCTGAGGGCCCCAGACCTGACCTGTCCCTCCAGTAAGCCAAACAGAGGGACCCAACCTCCAGCTGTAGGTAGCCAGAGGTTGACCCTGAGAGCCCAAAACAACTCAGTCTTGGAAAGGAAGACCTCTATGGTGGATGATGATTGGAGGAAGCTGAGCCCAAAGTTAGTGGAGCCTCACTTCAGTACTCCATTTCAGCACCAGCCTTTTTCTTTGACAAAACACACCACAGGTAGAGATTCCCTATGGTGGAGACCCTCAGACACCCTTAGGGTGAGGGGTTGCTTAGTGGACCATGACCTAGGGGGTAACCATGCCAGTGCTGGCACTTCCTTAAATGGCCACTTAGGCAATATAGGCTTACCTGGACAAGGATAGCCTTATCTCCTTTCGTTTGGGGGGGGGGTTATGTAGGAAGGTTGATCCCTGACTATGGTTGCCCCCAACTTTTTGCCTGGTGTTTTGCTGGTTTTCTGACTTAGTTGACCTGAGGCCCTGCTATTCAGGACCTCAGGCCCACTGCTCTCTCTGTAAAATGGATTCCATGTACCTTAGGTACATATCTAAATTGGATACTGAGTCACCTTATCAGTCCCTGTACAGTGTACCTTAGGTACCCAGGGCATAGGTGTACCCAGGGCCTACCAGGGGCTGCAGCATGTATTATGCCACCCCTGGCTGGCCATCCAAATCGGACACAACTGGCTGCTTGACAGCTGGGGCAAGGTGGTGTAATCACCCTTTGCTTTAGATATAGTATACCTATATCTAACCCTAAAAATGGACACACAGATCTCCTATCAGTCACTCCTATGGCAGGCCTTAACAATCCTGAAGGCAGAGTGCTTGGAATCGTGTGAGATGGTGCTCTGGCATGAGCTGAGCCTGTCTGCGGCTTTCGGGACCCATCCCTTAGCCGTTTCCATGATATCGCATACCATATACTCTTAAGTGCATTATAATCCTCGCGGTTATGTGCCAACTCTGGTATCGCTTTATCAAAACATGTCGAGTAAGGTGTCATACGAATTGGAATACTAACCCCTCGCCAATTCTGGCGACGGGGTTAGCATTCCACCCTTCTAGAGGGACACGACATGTATGTAACCCCTAACCCCGGTTAAAGTCGAACAGAGCCTCAGCTCCACAAAATGGATGCTGCCACCGAGACACAAGTCTGCCCTCCTGCTGCTGGGAGTCCTCCCAGAGCAGGAGGCAAGGACAAAGGGTTTCCTGCCAGGGGCGGTGCCAGCACCGTCCCAGACAGGGTTTTGTGTATTGTAGGTAGGCAGGGCTTTAGAGGAAGGTGACTGCACGTGGCACCCCGGTGCTCACTGTGCATAGGCTGGCTGGAACCAGTTCCAGGGTCACTCCAGACCCTGTGCTGGGGAAAAGCCTGCCAAGGAAGTGGGTGTAACCACCCCCCTCCTAGTCCCACCCATAGGGCAGGACTTAGTCGCGTGCCAGCCCCCTTTTACAGGATAAAGGTAGAGACTGGCCCCCTTCCAAATCAGATCATCTTTGAATCCTGAAACTACTTTCTGCGAAAGGAACTCAAGACTTCTTCCTAAGATTTCTCCCTTGTGACTAAGGAGTAGTCACCCTGCATCCGCAGGCACCATCTAAGAACACTGCGGTCTGCTGCAAGTCCTTCCTCCGGAATCCGACTGCCCAGCTCGACGAGAACCGGCTTCCCTGGCACCTCTGACCTCTACCTGCATCATCAGTCACGCTGAGATTCGTGGGTGTGACGAGACCTCGAGGGACCGGCCATCTTCAAGACTGCACGACTTCTTTCCAGCAAGCCCGCCGAGTGAATTCCTGGTGAGTGCTTTGGGGTCCGAGAAGCCCCCACCCTGAGCAGCTCCAGCACCGAAGAGCAGCCCCCCAGCATCTCCACGATCTGCGTGGGGCCCTTCTGCTTTTTACTGCTCACCGCATTGTTTGGCTACTAGCCCGCTGGCTTGTGGCCTTCCTGACGACGCCCGATGACATTTCTGCTGCTGGTCTGGTTGCTCCAGACTGGCCCTTGCTTCCCTCCATCGGAGAAGTACCCTGGACCCTCCTGGTCCGCCCAAGACGCCATTTTAGGTCCACCGCGTGGGCCTTGCATTTGCCAAGACTTGTTGCCCAATCCTGGGTCCAGCGACGTCGACAGCAAGAACCTTCGTGGGACAGCTCGCACCTCCATCCTGGTCGCCGACAACGCCTCCTGGTCCGAGAGACTGCAGAGCCCAACAGCGCCCACTCACCTGACTGCGGTGACTTCGCCCGGTGCCATCCTGGTGCCCACTTAATCACTGGCTAGTGATTCAAGAACTTGGTCCCCTCTGCTTTCAGGTTTTCTTCTTCCTTGATCCAGGCTTGGATCCATCGAACTTTTCTTCACTGGTCGCCTGCCAGCAACTTCCTTCTTCCAGGCTCCTGGTCCGGCAACGAGATCCCCGACGTCTTTTCAGACCTATGCAGCTGCAGCCCCTGGGCTAGGTAACTTCGGCACTTCGGTGTCCCAGCATAGCCTCACTATCCTAGGGTCAGGATCCACTGTCGTTTTCTTCCTACCAGGTCGGGTTCGCCCGTGAACACTAACTTTGCCTTTACTAGCCTCCATAGACTTTGTCCCTCATCCCGCGTGAGAGTGCACACTCTGCACCCGAGTCCCCTGGGCCTCCTAGTAGTAATCTAACGATTCCCTAGTCAAGTCCTAGCGATTCCAAAGCCTATTAGAACTGTTACTTACCTGCTAGTAATTCGCATTCCACTTTTAAAGTATATGGTTTTTCGTGCCCCTCGGGCATTTGTGTATAACGTGCTAACTTAAGTATTTTCGTAAGAGTTTTGTTGTGTGCCTAGCACCCTGTCCTCATAAAGAGTACAGGGTTGTTGTGATTCTAATAAATACACTGTTTATTTTCATAACACTTGTGTGGTGTCCTTTCACTGGGTGTTCAAGGGGTAATGTGATGGTAAAACAGCTGGCTTAACACGCCCTCTAGAGTCTTAGCCTTAGACTGCTCGTATCCATGCTACTAGGATAGCTGGTCTATAAGGTTGACTTACAACCAATCATCAATAAGGGTTGTTTGGACTGATATATAGTGATCACTAGAATAGTGAGCACTGCACATCAGGCCAACTTCTCACAGAGCTCTTTTAGAATGTTAATGAGCTCCACCTCCATTCCCATATTGTACATCATGGCCCATAGTTTGCTTCTATTAACATTGTCAAAAGCAGCAGCCAAGTCCATGAACCCCATAAAAACAGTACCACTACTAGCTTTGGTGTATTTGGCCGTTAACAAATACAAGTTCAAACACTGGTCACTAGTGGATCTGCCCATTCTAAAACCGTACTGGGTATCCGCTATGGTATGATGTTCCTCCGTCCAGTCCATTAATCGATTCAAGATCACCTGCCCTAATATTTTCTCAGAGACATCGATTAAGGAAATCGGCCTATAACATTTGGGATCTTCTCTGCTCCCTTTTTTAAAAATGGGTACAATCAGTGCGGTGGACCAAGAACGTGGTAGGCCAGACCTAATGGCTGCATTAAGGACCCTTGTGATCGGGTCCTGGTGCTTTATTGGGGGTAAGACCTCGAATCGCCGTTTTTAATTCTTCCACGTTGAAAGTTAATTCTACACTCCTGTCGCCCTCCCATTCTCCCTCCTGCACACCCGTCTTAGTGTTATTATACAGGCCCTCAAAATGCGTAACCCATTGGTCTGAGAGGATGCTAGAGGTAATGGCTGGTGCTGAATTGTCCTGAAAACATGGCCTATTCACAATTTTCCAGAATTCAGAGTAGTCCCTGTTTTCACCTGCCTCTTTTAAATCCGCCCAGACTTGTGCCTGCAGTGCTGCTTTCCTTTCCCTAACACTAGATTTGTAGATTTGCCTATATTTGGCTACTAGTGCTGTATTCCTTGGTTTGCATTTGAGGGCTTTTTTTAGGTTCCTCAATGCTTTGGAGCAGGTTGTGTCAAACCAACGTAGGTGATTTGTTGTTGTCTTGGCAGAACCTTTCGCTTCCAGCAGTTTATCTGCCAGATTTGTTAGGGATTCAAATGCTTCTACTAATTCTAAGCCTTCTATTTGGGGGTTCAGGCACTCTTCTACGTATTTCCCCCCTTTTTGGATTAGGGCTTTGTAGAATTCCTGGGGGTTTATTTTTATCCATTTAAGTCGCCTCCCCTGGTCTACAGGCTGTAGCCTGCCCTCCCTTTTATTGGTCTGTGTCCTGCAACTCATGTGACTTAGTTCTAGCACTAGTGGGTTATGGTCGCTGAAGGGGCTCCACTTTGTTATAACCTTTGTAATTTGTGGTGTTGCAAAAGCTGATATAAGTATGTAGTCGATTGTTGATGAACAACCTCTACCTTTGAATGTAGGGACATGCGTACCCCCCCTCTCCTGTGCTACCATATCCATAGTGTGGACTAATGAGTAAGTATCTATTAATGTAGATAGTATGGTGCCTTCCTGCGTGTGCTCAAAATGCGGCCCCTTTCTTAGTGGACAAGCATCCCAATCTGTTAGTGTAGTGGGAAGGTTTGGACAAAGGTGGGAGTTAAAATCACCCATCAATAGTATAATTGCCCCCCCCCTCTTTTCTCTGTTCAACCTCTTCGCTTAATCTATCATTTAACTCCAATATGGCAGCATTCTCCCCTTGTACGTACCCTGGGTTATAGATGTTAAAAAGTTGTAATTTCTGTCCTCTGCCTTGGAGTGTTACTGCCTGGAGGGTATGCGACGTCCAAGATGGCACAGACCATTTCCCTTCTATGGTCAGGTCAACATAGATGGATAGTCCTCCTCTCGCTCTCCCTGCTCTACTTTCCTGTGCTGGGACCGCAAAGCACTTGTAACCCTCTATCTGGTACAATGCCGGGTTAAGTGCCCATGTCTCTTGGAAGGCAAGTATATGATAGCCACGAAGTTCCTTCCTCCAATCTGGATTTTCAAATTTAGAAGCTAGTCCTGCTATATTCCAGGATATAAAATGTATCTTTCCCTCCTTGGCTTCTTCTTCATTGGGGTCCTGAGGCAGTGGCTTAACATCAGTCACGTTCCTATTCCCTTCTCTATTTTTTCCTCTATCAATGGGTGGGGAGCAATCTCTCTCAATAGGAGGGGAGCGGTCTACAACTTGCTTTCCTTGTCCCTTATTTTGCTCCTTCGCTACCAGCTCATTAGTCAGGCCCCTGCTTCTCTTGACCAGTTCCCCCGTAGTTGGTAGCGCTAGTCATTCATTGTCATCTAGAGTCTGCAAAGGGCTGAATCTATTGGTCCACTGTGGGGCTAGCTGATGTGGGAAATACTGAGTAGTAAAATCATTATGCCTTACCCAATGGTCATCCACAATTCTTCCTCTGGTGCCCTGTTTAGGATTTGGGGGGTACGCAACAAGTTTTCAGGGGTAAAAATAACCTAGTGGCATTGTCCTAATTGTACTTGTGGAGTTTCTATTTTGATTGTCCAATATATACTGCACTAGGTTTGGGTTTTTAAAATTTGCAATGATGCAGTTTCCTTCTCTATCTTTTCTTCTCCTGCCCACCCAATTTACCCTTCTTACATGTAGGATTTCCCCGTTCTTCCCCCTGCAATGGTCTATGGATGTTTAACCAGTTGACAATCTTGCCTTTAAGTTCCATCTGCGATTCTCTCTGCCCTATTCTGAGTTCGGGGACCCCCGTAAATATGACTGCAAAGGGACTGGCTTCCGGCGGGAGGTTCACATATGGCAAGTGAGCTTGGTGTCTATCATAATGCTCAAAACCTGATTGGGGATCCAACAACTTGGGGATAGCAGATAATCCTGGGTTCGTGTGCCCAGCGTCTCCCTGTCCCGGTACTTTATCATTGTCCCTAATTCCCTGTGGTTTCATTCTACCTTCCTGACCCCTGTTAACTGGCGGTGTTGGCTCGGCATGCACCTGTGCACTACAGTGTTCATTGCTCACACAATTGTTGGTTTGACGGGTTTGTTGGGGTGGAGCAGGGATTTCTAAGCTAACACTCCCTTGTTGATTAACCGTTTGTGCATCCTTGATCTTGCCCTGCTTCAGGACTTCATGTGCTATTTTGTCCAGTCTACTGATCAGTGGTTTGATTTGGCTTATTATAAAGGATTCTAGATGTTTTTGGAGGTCTAAGATTATCTCGTTCGCCCATCCCGGCGGGATACAGCGGCCACTACTTACTGTTGTAGAAACCTCTTCCCCCCTAACTCTTGGTTTTCCACTTCTTGCGGGTTTCTTCAGATTTTGTGTTTGTGGGTTTTTCTGCCCCCCTTTTCTGCTTCTCTTGTTAGATATTATAATTTCCCCTGCCTTCATCAGTGGTTCGTCCTCTATCACTATCTGGGCGCATGGGACATCATTGATGGAGCCATTCTGTGTATCATTAATAGATAGCAAACTACCATTCCCATCCCCAGTCAGCGTGGGCGAGAGCGGCACAGTGGTTAATGTCATAGATATACGTCTTTCTGTGCGTTCTATCTCACCCGCTACCTTTTCTAGCATTGGATCTATTGCAGTTGGGGTATTTTTGTGGGGTGCCGGGATACTATTCTCTACCCCTGGCTTTTTTGATCGCTGGGGTGTATCTGGTTTGCTCTTGGTGGAACGAGTTTTGGGTTTTGTAGCCATGGTGTTTTTGTATGGTTTTTTGGATATTCGTTCCTCTTTTATCCCAATGGCCTAAGTCAATATTCGTGTGGCACCTTTTACCACCCGTGTGAGCTTTTATAGGCACAGTTGTAAGTCATCCGCTATTTGACGTCCCCAGTATATTGGTGCCCAGCCCAGTATAATCGTACCTTATCGTGCAGCCAAGATTGGTGGCCCGTCCCGTCCCTGGTCGCCCCCGGACGGCCACAGACGGCCTGCCCTCTGCCCGGGCTCAGCCCGGCGTCGCCCGCGCGCGTCCCGCGACTCGGAGGGAGCGTCCTGTTTTTGTAGCGCCTCCGGGCGCGCAGCGTCAGGCAGCAGGAAGTGGGCGGAAGTGGGCGCTAGGCTCCCTGGGAGCTGTAGTCTCCAACCGCAGGCCGCGAGATGGAGCTTTGCGGCGCGGCAAGACCACAGCGTTGATAGCCCCCCCAATTTCTCAGTGAATACTCAGGTGTGTAGCGTTAATAGAGAAGAGAAGGCAAGGCAATCAAAAGAACAATAGAGTTGGTTGAGGAAGACAGTTCAATTATTTCTGAGACTCTCATTCCCTGGTCTCCCAGATTCGCTCCTTGGAAGTCAGTGCCCGCAGCAATGAAGATGTTCTTAGAGAAGGACTGGATTTTCCAGTCAGCTCAGAAGCTGCACAAGTTATTTCCTCACATCCTAACTTGGAGCAGGGTTCAGAGTCAGAGTCAGAGTCAGATTTGTGTTTCAAGAAGCATTCATGAATTTGGGTGGTGGTTTTCCCAGCAGTTCGAGCTAATCCCACAGCTTGATGTATTATACTACCAGATATCTGTGGTTACTGTTGAAGTTGTGGTGCCTTGTTGAGTGGGGAGATGTATGGGGATTCCACCTCTCTTGGATCCCATATTCTTCCGTTGCATGCTGGAGATAGTAACGAATTTCCGACTTTGACATGGAGCACAAAGGAAGTCTCTTGCCTCCAACTCTGACCCTGCTTCTTGGTTGGTTTCCTCTATAAATTATGGACATTGGCGCCACTACCGGGAATGAGGATCAGATGTTGATTTTCTTCTGTAATGTGAATTTACTTCAATAGGGGCTGCTGCCTTCCCTGATTAAAAACAAGTATGCGTTCATTATGGACTCGTGGGCTAAGTCTCAGATGGATCTAGAAAGTGTCTGCACAAGTGAGGCAGCACTATACACAATGTATCAGCCAGACGGTTGTCCTTGGTCCCTTGATTGCTTAGGTAGTTTGGGTTGGATGTATGACGTTACAACGCATACTTTTACAACGCCTACCTTTACATCGCAAGTTTTACAACGCATAATGCTTTTGGGCGCTGGATAGTGAATAGTTTAATTTACTATTCCAACTCCAGTCCCCGTGGAGAGTAGGGAAGGTGTTGGATGGTACATTAAACCTATTCCCTATCCTAGAGCGCCCCCCAGCGCTATGCGTTGTAATAGTTTGCGTTGTAAAAGTTGCGTTGTAATGGTAGTTCGTTGTAAAAGTTTTGTTGTAAAGGCTGTATACCGTTTGGGTTGCTTTGGTTTGAGAGCTTAATCTTGCACTTCTGTGGGTTCTTTTTTGTAGTGGTGTTTTTTTGTTGTTGTAGTGAACTATTGTAGTTTTATGTGCACTGGCAGGAGCTGATGGGTGACTCAAGCAACCTGTGCACCCTCCTCCTCGCACCTTTCCCAAAGAAGCTCTCAATAGTCTCAAACAATGTGTCGGGTTAAGGCAGATTAAATCAGACTGAGGCAACAAACAGGCAGAGGAGATACTGCCACTGGTGTAATTATCAGACAAAATGATAAGTGGATGGTAAGTTTCAATGGGGTGCGATTGTTTAGCAGGGGAAACCCCGTTTAGCAGGTAGGCAGCCCCCACACCAGCAAGCCACACCAGCTTACCTCCAACTGCTTCTGCTCGTAGAGGGGCTTGCCACCAGTGCCTAGCACTTACCGAACGGTTTCCCCTGCCTTACGCCACACACCTCATCCAACATGGAGGTGCACCGCCGCTCGCCGTCACTTCAACTTGTTGTTGCTCTTCCTGGCGGCAGGATGCTGGGGCTGCTTGGTGCGGGTTGTCCTAGAGTTTGTCCTGGAAGCTCGTGGACAGTCAGCACTTGGTGCCCACCCGGCGCACTGCTCCCTTCAGCTTGTGCCTCCTCAATCTTAGGGGTGTTTACTGGTAAAGGGCGGTTTGGTTAATTTTAGGGTTTAGGGGTGGGTAGTGGTAATGGAACGTTATGAGTAAAGTAAAAGTAAAGGGGTGCTGGGCTGGTGTCCACCCAAAAAAGAAAATCAATTATATTAAATATTAATTTTAGGGTTTAGGGGTGAGTAGTGGTAAAGGGAGGTATGGGTAATCTATAGGGTTTTATGGGTGGGTAGTGGTAAACCAAGGTTAGGAGTCAACTGAAAACGGAGGGTTGGGGAGTTTCCCCCATAAAAAGGTATCCTAAATATATTAAATATTACATTATACACATATATATATATATATATATATATATATATATATATATATATATATATATATTTCAAGCACGAAATAACAACGCTGCACTCACGGGGGGCTTAAAATCCACATAGATTTTAATTGGCATAGCAACTTCCCCAGAATGCCAACAACGCGTTTCAACCATTGCCGCCATGTGCCCACATGTCTTATATCCCCCAGAAGGCATTCTGGTACTCGAAGCCCAATAATTATTAACCTTTGATTATTGCTGGATTCACATATTTATTCATATAACCTGGCAATCCTTTTAAGATCTAATCTGTATTGTCACCAAGCGGTGTCAACCTGAGTTCTTAGAACATAATGCCAATGCAGTCTGCTGCGACACTCCACACTGTTTTAACTTTCCTGAATTCCTTTGACAGTCTGTGTGTGTAAGACAAATCCTTTCACCAGCAACACTTGTGTTCTTTAAAACAATATTTCATTTACTAGTCACCAGATTCTTTAGTTAGGCACTCGTAATTGCCAGTCATGCCAACATGGATTCTGAAGCCCCCGTACCCCAACCAGTTATGGGGTCGGATCGATCAGAAAGGCAATTAAGCCAAAGACACATACTTACCATAACTCACTAGACTGTCTCGGCTTCACAGCTGCAGAGATTTACAAGCCATTTTGGAAGTGCATGCCTATCCGGCTGCTGCAGTCTTCCAAATGTTAAGTACATATCATACAATTAGTATCGCTTGTTTGTCCCCGCAACAATTTGAGTCTTAGAAGTAGCTTTCATGCCAGGTGCAGTCGCTACACAAATGAATTCCTGAAGCAATGCAATCAAAAAAAGTGGCGCAAAAAAAAGACATATATATATCTATATATGTATGTATATATATATGTGTGTGTGTGTATATATATATATCTTTATATATATATACCAACAACTTCCAAGGAAGAACAGGTCGCACTCACGGACAGGTTTCAGGTTTCCTTTAATTCAACCAGAAATAATTTTCCGGACCGAATACAAAAAACTGTCGCATTTCGGTCTCACAAAGACCTTGATCATGGTTAACTCAGGGCGATGCGTTTAGACCAATGAAATACATTGTAGTTCAATACGAACTCACCGGTCATTTCCTGTCATAGCATTGCTTTGCTTTCTGGGAGATGTAGTTCTAACACAGGAATAAAGTGATGCAGTGCAAAAAATTAAAATAACACATTTAAAATTAAAACAATTGTGTATCGCCATCAAGCCACAAGACCAAAGAGGACAAGTTTACATGATTATCCTTTGATACGATTACGCAATTTTCTCATATCTTTGCAGCAACATTATAATCTGCATACTAATTCCCGCCACAATATAGTTCCATATATGGCGGTCATGAGGCAAGGGTTGAACCTCCAGTGGGTCCTAACCAAAGTGTGGTTTTTAATCTTTTTTCCTTTATTGGTATTTCCATCCCTCCAATGGGTGGCATTCGCCGATTTCCAAAATAACTACGGGCCAGATGTAGGTCGGTCGGTAACGGCCGAAAATCAGTATTTTCGGCCGTTACCGACCGGTAAATAAGATTTGGTATGTAGGGCCCAGAATTTTACAGATTCGGTAAATTGGTATGTAGGGCCCAGAATTTTACAGATTCGGTAAATTTACCGATCGGTAAATTTACCGAATCTGTAAAATACCGATTCGGTATTCATACCTATTCGGTATTTTTGCTATGTAGGTGGGACTCTTCTGAGTCCCACAACCCTTACCGATTCGGTATTTTACCATCAAATATATTTGATGGTAAAATACCGATTCAGGTGTGCATGCACATGTGTGCATGCACACCTCTGCCATATGACAGGCAGACCTGCCCTTAGGGCAGGTATGCCTGCCACATGGCCCCCGAATCTTTTTTGGGGGTGCTAGAGGGTGTCAAAGTGACACCCCCTGCACCCTTGTCAAAATCTGTATTTACCGATTCAGTAAATACCGACCGGTAATGCCCCATTCATTCCTATGGGCTTCAAAGCCCATAGGAATGAATGGGGCATTACCGGTCGGTATTTACCGAATCGGTAAATACAGATATTTACCGATTCGGTAAAAGGAACATCTGGATGTTCCTACATCTCCACCCCTTAGATTTACCGATTTTTAATTACCGAATCGGTATGATTCGGTAATTAAAAATCGGTAAATCTATTTTACCTACATCGGGCCCTTAGTGTCTCTTCCTTTATTGTGCCTCAACAAAAGTACCAATCTTATTTGCTGTTTTTTAGTTGAAACACCTGTTCTACTCAATATACCTGCTTGATGATTCAAACTTGCATATGTGATGGCAGCAAAGATAATAACATAAAATACAATTCTTAATGTACTTTCGAAGCAAAACATACTGAAGGATATTGCGATAAATGTACATAAAGTTCCTTGTCTTGATTCAGACTATATGGAGTGATAGTGCGCAAATCCAGAATGTGCTGGGATTCTCTTTGCCTCAGATTTCTTTCTCTGTCCCCGCCTTGCTCTTGGCAGTCTACAGTTTTGATTGCGAAGAATTTTAGTAATTTTCATTCTCCATGATGGTACTCCATGTGTTTTGCCACTGCATTACTGCAGTCTTTGTTTATAGTAGCTCGTACATGTTCCAAAATAAGTTTTCTTTGGTCACAGGTGGTATTTCCAACTCATTTGAGAGCGCAAGGACATTCAATTACGTATACTACGTATTGAATGAATGAAAGGATCTTATCTTGCGCAGACTTAGCCCCAAGGGCGTCAAGGCGTATTGACTTTTGCATGTAAGTAGTTTTGTATTTTCCAGATTTTGTTGTTTGCCATTTTGATTTCTTTTGTATTTTTTGCAATTTGGCATACTTTGCAATTTTAACATTTTACAAATCCCTTTGTGTTAAGCCACGGAGTTAGTTTGTTGGTCGTCTTCCGAAAATGGCTATGCACTACTTTGTCCTACAGATTTTTTAATCTTCGGAATGTAACATTTGGATGTTTTCCCATTATCTTGGCCACCTTTGGGTCCAATTGGAGTATTTTCTAATTTTTCTTTAAAATTCCCTTAATCAGGGGCGTGGCTTGGACGGCAGAGTGAATGGCCGCCTAGTCTGTCTTCGCGCCGCACAGGGACCAAGTTCGTGGTGAATACGGTGTGATGCAGACGCCGAAAACGAGGAACAAAGGTGATCTCACCCAGCGCAACTCCTACCGCACACAATGTGATCGCTGAAACTACGGCCGCCCTCCTGTAAGTGCCCAGACTGATGATCGGGTCTTTGCCGGTAGACGCGAGGCACGGGCCGCCATCTTGGGTCCGCAGACCGCGTCCGAGGACGAGCGGGAGGCGAGTGGGACTTCCAGCCCTCCGCAAAGTGCTCTCTCATAGCTAAGGTGAGCGCGCTAGGAAGATAAAGGCAGCGACATTTACCCAAACACCTGCAATCAAGGGGATCGCATGAGCAGCCGATTTACACCAAATCAGACCTGCCTGACCTCAAAACGGCGTCCTGATTGCCCGATAAAATGAACGCTGCAACTTACACAGTACAACCGACGCCCTACTACCCATCATAGCGCTACTGCTAACCACAGGTATTTCATCTCCGCAGACCTGTCCAACAGATCTACTTTCTGACGCCCTGAGTACCCAAATAAGCCTTCGTTTTCTGTAACCATACCTGACCTCAAGATGGCGTCTACTACAGAAACTATCCCCAGCATTAGGCGCGAAAATGCTTACACAGCGCAATAAAGGCACAGAGTTCATAGAAAACGCCCCACAGCAAAGGCAGATCTATTCCAGTAGAGACATAAGCATGTATGTTCCCTGAAGCATCTTGCGCCCAGCCTGTACCAACTGATACCAGCCAGCGCCAGCAAGTAAAGTATATATGGGCTAGCTGAACACTTCTACGTCTTGTGTTACGGCCAGCAGCTGTTCAATTCGGCTTAATCACTCCCTGCCATCACCTGGCCAGCACCAGCAACCGAGTAATTGGCAGCCAATAGGCACTGAGCCAGATACAATTGCTGATACACGATAAAGCCAATTCCTACCACTGTTGATAAAGTTATCGGCACTTTTGTGGAGCACCCAAGATCTTAAGATCCTTCAGTATAGAGGAGCCCGGCGCAAGACCTGGAAAAGACCGATACAAGCCCAGACAAAACCCACAAAAGACTTACAAAGACTTGCAAAGACCTGGAAGAGAAGGATATAAACTTCCACCTAACAGCCACCTAATTGACTTCCACAGCCAGTCGCTCCCTGCTCAGGATATACCTACTTACTGAGTGAACCGGCTGAGCACCAAAAATAGCGGATAGAGAACCCAAAAACACTAAGAAGGTAAGACCAGAAACTTCCATTTCAGACTCACCTATTAAGAACAGGGGTGACGTTTCTAGCACCCTAGACATGATTCTGAAGAAATTAGCGGACGTTCATGACCTTGCCAAGTCAACTAAAAGTAACACCGACGCGATGCAACTTGAACTAACCGCGATCAGAGCTGACATGAACTCCTTATCTCTCCGCCAAGATGAAGCAGAACAGAGAATTAGCGATATTGAGGACAAGTCTACGAACGGCGCTAAAATCACGCAGCATCTCCAGACAGCCACCAACGATCTTAGACGCCAAGTCTCAGAGTTGGAAGATCGCAACAGGAGGGGAAACGTCCGAATCTTCGGGGTCCCGGAAAACGCAGAAAAGGACGCTGACTCCTGTATATCATTTCTAGAGGCGTGGATCCCATCAGTTACGGGGATACAGTTCCAACATGGTTTGGAGCTCGACAGAGCCCATAGAGTGCCGACCTTCCTGCACCGCTCGGCGAGAGGCCCACGTCCTCTCATATGCAAACCACTCAGGTTCCAACACACGGAAGACATCCTAAGATATGCCAGAAAAAACCACAACATCATCTGGGAAGGCAACAGAATCACATTTACGCAGGATTACTCCAGAGAAACGGTGGAAATACGAAAAGGTTTCCTATCTCTTCGAGAAAGGCTACGGGCGAAAGACATTCAGTTCTCCTTTGCAGGTCCGGCGAAATTCAAGATCTCAGACCATGGTCGTTCTCACCTCTTCACTAATCCGCATGACTTATCATGCTACCTAAGTGTCAAACCACAACATGAAATGGACTTGTCTGGGGGTCAATCCAACAAAAGGAAAACAGAGGCCCAAGAAAAAGGCAGTTAAATTTGTCCCTGGAGCCCATCATCTGTGATCTTTCAACAGGTATGTCTAACTGCTGAGTAATGATTAATGATTTGTGAACACAGGCGGACTGCTACTTCAGCTCCAACGTCCTGACCTAAGTCTCTCACTGACTCTCAGAGGCTGGACTTGGCCTCAGTGATCGAACTGGGCAGTATGGTCGGAGACAATAATACACCTCACTATTTTTATGCCCAAATTGTACGTTATAAGTCTACTGAGAGTGTCCCAACACAGCTCCTGTAGTGCCTAACTAGCTTGTAATTTTTCAATGAAAATTTTGGTGCGAGGTTATTTGAATGTGAGGTTAAGTTACTGGATAGTTGCTCCACTTATCCACAGACAAACGACAACATGATTCTGCTGTATATAACTATACGCTGCACTGTTTGCATATAAAAGACTCTAACGTCGGCAAGTTCCCTAAATGCTTAAAACGTTCTTACACATGACCGGAATCGTTGGCATCAGTTAATTTGTCATACGCTATTATGCGGGGGTTCGTTAAATAAGAAGTTCTTCGTTTGCTTACTTAAACTATCTTAACTTAGGATGCTACGCCACTTATCCATCAGCATAGCTAATGGCTAATGTTCTAAACCAAATGTTGTAAACTGACCGTAAACAATAGATGACTCTTCTATTAATGTTAACAAAACGTTAAAGCAGAATGTTTTCACACAAAATGTTATCAGAATGTTATCTCATATGTCCCTGTGCGAGCGTCGACAGCACTGCCGTCGCAGCTCTACAGTTCGAGTTTTGGGGAGGGTGGGAGGGGAGGGGGGGTTAGGAAGGGGAATTCCGACGGGAGGAGGGGGAGTAAGGGGGGGCTGACTCAGTTGGGGTGGGTGGGGGGCTGTAGGGTTGTAAAGTCGGACATTTCAGGAACATTGTTGCTATGTACTATTACTTATGTACTATTCCTTATCTATTTTTCACTCACCTATCTTTCGTTCTTTCCTTTCCTTTCTCCCTCCTCTCTCACTTTCACAGCTACCTCTTACTTACCAATTACTCTCTTCCACCACGATGTGTGCCACGCATTCCAGGTCCTGCCTCGGCGTGCAGCGTTGTCTATTATAGTATACCTAACATTCAGCATTCCGGTATGTGCGGAATTGCGCGTAACGTCCCACCATCACATTAAATCGAACATTAACCATGGCTTTAGATAAGTCTTTAGCAACCTCTCTACATATTGTTTCACTAAACGTTAAAGGGCTTAATCACCCGGTTAAGCGGAATTTTTTTTTGGATTACTTGGCCAAAACTAAAGGGGATATAATTCTCATGCAGGAAACCAAATTATCCCAGCCTGATGCTGACAACCTTAAACAAAACTGGATCTCGCTGACACTTTGCTCGCCGGCGACTCAAAAGAAAAGAGGGGTGATCACCCAGATTGCTAAAAAATCTAACTTAACCCTGATATCACATTCAGTAGACTCTGAGGGCAGACTGAGTATTGCACATCTACAAAGAGACGAGGACCATATATATGTGGCAAATATATATGGCCCTAACACTGACCTACCCGAATTCTGGGAATATGTATCGAAAGAACTTGAAAATATCCCACAAGATGAGCTCCTAGTGGTTGGGGGGATCTTAATCTACCATTAGATCCCTTGTTAGACAGGCAATCCAAGAGCACGTACCACCCCCCACGCGCACATGAGGCATTGAAGCGAATGTGTGCTAAATTCCACCTGCATGACTCATGGCGCCTCCAACACCCGGATGGCTGTGACTATACTTTCTATTCCCCTCCACACAACTCTTACTCAAGAATAGACTATCTATTGATATCCGACTCTCATACACACCTCATAGACGAAACTAACATAGCCCCCATATTAGTGTCGGACCATGCAGGTATACATTTGAAACTGGCAGGCTCGCATTCACTTATCCCCCCCAGACGATGGCGTTTCAACGAGGAGATACTGTCAGTGCCCGAAAACAAAAAAAGCATTGAACAATGCATACAAGAATGCTTCCAGATAAACTCACAGCCAGAAACAGATCCAGCCCTAGTATGGGACGCATTTAAGGCCACATTAAGGGGTACGCTGATAGGTATCAGGGCCCGTATGAATAAAGAATTAAACTCCGATCTAGACTCTCTAGAGAAAACAATCAAGCAGCTAGAAGCACAACACTCCCAGGACCTGAACAATAAAACTACCATCGACCGTTTGACTAATCTGAAATATAAATACAACGCCATCCTCAGTAAGAGACAAGATGCCAGTACTGTCTCTACTACTTATTTTTTGTTTACCAGACCATAAGAATTGTGCAATATGGTCAAATAACACATCAAAGTTTGAATGAATCCACTATTTTATTTTTATATTTTTCAAAGCAAGGATATCGGTTATTATTTCACCAATTCATTATGCATTAAAACAACCTCATCTCAATATACATATATTTACAACTTATTCACAAGAAAAAACATTTACAATATTCACAATTGTTGTTCAAACAATCATACCCTCAAACATTCACATTCATACATAACAAGACAATGTTATCAAAAAAAGACTGGAATCCCAAATAATCACAGTGCGCCATATACAGTTAATTTTTCAATATTAACGATATTTTGAAGGAAATTCTTTCTATCACTCCTATAGTTTAGATGGCGAAAAAGATTGTCTACGCGTTTCGAACTCACACAAGTCGCGGAGTTCTCATCAGGACAAATATGCTCTAAAATCCAATAGAGCAGTCTGCTGATGTATAGATCATCTGTCACCACACCAATGAACCACAAGACACCCTTTTAGTTTGGCGGTTTATGGAGCCTGGAGCGTGGCCACCCTAAAGCGGGAGAGGGGTGGGTGTCCCCGTTATGCTGCACGGCTCAATCTCCAAGCGCTGTGGAGACTGGAGCTTGGATTCCCTAATGCGGGGAAGAGGTTGGTGTCCCCGTTCGGCGGCTGGACTCGGCGTTCTGTTCACGGTCCAGGCGCTTGTTGCAGAAGGCGTAGTCGTCTGCAGCGGTCGTCGCCCGTGTGTCACAAATCCCATACGACGTAGATCGTTGTCTCAATACTCGTGAAGCCTGGAATCAGTCTCGGCTGCACTTCCGGTTCCGGGATGGAATCCTGGGATTCGTGACCCACGGGCGACGACCGCTGCAGACGACTACGCCTTCTGCAACAAGCGCCTGGACCGTGAACAGAACGCCGAGTCCAGCCACCGAACGGGGACACCAACCTCTTCCCCGCATTAGGGAATCCAAGCTCCAGTCTCCACAGCGCTTGGAGATTGAGCCGTGCAGCATAACGGGGACACCCACCCCTCTCCCGCTTTAGGGTGGCCACGCTCCAGGCTCCATAAACCGCCAAACTAAAAGGGTGTCTTGTGGTTCATTGGTGTGGTGACAGATGATCTATACATCAGCAGACTGCTCTATTGGATTTTAGAGCATATTTGTCCTGATGAGAACTCCGCGACTTGTGTGAGTTCGAAACGCGTAGACAATCTTTTTCGCCATCTAAACTATAGGAGTGATAGAAAGAATTTCCTTCAAAATATCGTTAATATTGAAAAATTAACTGTATATGGCGCACTGTGATTATTTGGGATTCCAGTCTTTTTTTGATAACATTGTCTTGTTATGCATGAATGTGAATGTTTGAGGGTATGATTGTTTGAACAACAATTGTGAATATTGTAAATGTTTTTTCTTGTGAATAAGTTGTAAATATATGTATATTGAGATGAGGTTGTTTTAATGCATAATGAATTGGTGAAATAATAACCGATATCCTTGCTTTGAAAAATATAAAAATAAAATAGTGGATTCATTCAAACTTTGATGTGTTATTTGACCATATTGCACAATTCTTATGGTCTGGTAAACAAAAAATAAGTAGTAGAGACAGTACTGGCATCTTGTTTGTTCATTCAGATTTTGTGGCTTAGCCTTGCTGTTGGGGGCCCAGACCCATTGGTGGTTTGTTGTTATCCTCAGTAAGAGGGCAGGAGTGTGGAATATTAAATTCAAGGCCCTAAGGCTATGTGATGGTAACAAAGCAGGGAAACTCCTTGCTTCCTATCTTAAACACAAAAGGAAGCAATTCCATGTTACATCTATTAGGGACCGATCCAATACCACCAAAACCAAACAGAAAGACATTCTCCACACATTCCAGTCCTTTTACGAGGATCTTTATAAGAACAACAACCAATTCAACATGAAAGAATGTAACAACTATCTAAACTCAATTCAACTCCCACGTTTATCCGACCCTGACAAAGCAAAACTTGGGGCGCCACTAACTATAGCGGAAATTTCTACCGCCGTAAAAACACTGAAGAACAATAAAGCTCCGGGGCCTGACGGCTTCACGGCCAACTTTTACAAGACCTTTGAGGAACAACTGAACCCACGACTCCTACATTTATTCCAATCCTTTTCATTATCAAACAGGATCTCCCCCACGATGAGTGAAGCGACAATAATAGTGATACCTAAGGAGGGGAAGGATCCTTTACTTCCTAAAAATTATAGGCCGATATCCCTCATAAATCTGGACTGCAAGATTTACGCGAAGGTTCTAGCATACAGACTAAACGCCATTCTACCCTCCCTAATAAATAACTCACAAGTGGGGTTCCTAAAACACCGCCTTTCTAACGACAACACGAGACTCCTATGTCATGTCCTGGAGAAGTCGAAATCCTCGAACGCCCCCGCAGTAGCAATCACCCTTGACGCGGAAAAGGCGTTTGATAGGGTGTCGTGGCCCTTTCTCCGTCAATGCATGCACATATTCAACATGGGTGACAGTTTTATTGATATGGTCATGTCATTATACGCTTCCCCTTCGGCTAGAATTTCCATTAACTGCTCGCTATCAGAACCATTCCTTCTTGAACAAGGAACTAGACAGGGCTGCCCTTTATCTCCCGCCCTATTCCTTCTGGCGATGGAACCTCTCCTCCGCGACATACTGCAGAATGTAGATATTAGTGGCATCACCTTCGGTGAAAAATGTATTAAAATTGCTGCTTACGCAGACGATATTCTGATAGTCACTGAGTATCCAGATACCTCTATAGCCGCACTGATGAACTCTATAGACTCCTACTCTAAGCATTCAGGCTACAAACTGAATCGAGATAAATCGGAAGTGAAACCCCTCAACATCTTCACTAATAAGGAATCTTTAGGCACATCAGGATTAGTCTGGCAAAACAATTACGTCAAATATCTAGGTATAGAATTTGGAAGCTCCATCATAGAAACCTTACAACACAATGAAAAACTCACACTAGAAAAAATAAAAACACACCTAGACGGATGGTCACCCCGTTTCATTACTTGGTGGGGCAGGCTAGAGACCATCAAGATGATGATTACACCGCTAGTAAATTACCTAATTACCATGCTCCCCTTGTTGTTGTCCCAAGATTTTCATAACAGATTAGATAAAATGATTAACAACTTCATCTGGAGAGGGAAAAAAGCACGCATCAGCCTACAAAAACTGAGATTGGATAAATCCATTGGCGGAGTCAATCTCCCAGATTTCAAGAGGTATCAAATAGCCTTTTTAGCGAAACAAGGATCCTATTGGCTGTCCCCACCAGTGGACTATTCACCGGTGTGGCTAGACATCGAAAAGGCGCTCCTGGACGGCATTCCTCCCATCTCGATCCTCTCAATGAAAGCAAATCAGCTCCCAGGTTCTAAGCCCATATTTACCAACACCAATATAGCTTTACTAAAAATAGATAAACTACTAGACACATCAATAAGGAAATCTAGGTGGGAAGTGATTTGGAAAAATCCCTCAATCACTTACAAAGGTAAACCACTATTCAATCCAACTTGGATCAAGAAGGGAATTGTTTTCCCCCACCAATTCTACGATAATGGCTACCCTCTGTCCTTTACAAAGTTCCAATCGTCCTTTGGGTTAGATAGTTCCGACTTTTACATATTCCTTAACATCATAAACAGCCCTTACTGCGCTGCGAACCGGAGGGCCCGCGGGTTGGCCATCGAGGAGGCGGCGAGTCAGGTTCGTAGCCTAGAGACCGAATGTACGTCGGAGGGAAGCGACGAAGCGGTGGTGCAACTACTCTATAGCCAACAGACGTATGCCTCTCTCCTAGTGGATGAGGCCCGCCAAGTTTGGTTGGCTACGCAGAGTAGGATTTATCAATGGGGGGACAAATCCAGCACGATGCTGCATAGGCTGTGCCAGGGTACGTTCCAGGCCCAACCCCTGCCGGGACTGTGCGACGAAGCGGGTGGCCCTATCACAGATCCGGAGGCCCTGGCCGACACCTTCGCACGGTACTACGCGACACAATATGCCCCCCGGGAGACCCTTTCGGCGGAGGAGATCGACCGGTTTTTGGCGGATCTCCCGCCCCGGGCGCTCTCGGATGAGAGCCGGGCCAAACTGGACCTCCCGTTGTCGGCTGAGGAGTTGGGAGAGGCCCTGGGTGAGCTGAATTCTGGCAAGGCCCCCGGGCCTAACGGCTTCCCATGTGAATTCATGAAAACGTTTAATCTCCAACTGGGGATGCGATATAGGAAGGCTTTGGAGGCGGCCAGGGAATGTGGGTGTCTGCCGGCAGACTGGCGACACGCGGAGGTAGTGGTCTTTTGCAAGCCTGGGAGACCGCCTGATCGCCCTGAATCCTACCGTCCGATCTCCTTGCTTAATTTTGAAGCGAAGATCTTGGCGAAGGCCCTGGCTAAACGTCTTCTCCCCCACATCGCAGACCTGGTCCACCCGGACCAGGCCGGATTTATGCCCCACAGGGCGACGAGACATAATATCCGTCGTGCACAATTGGTGGTGGAGGCGGCGGGCATCCAGGGGGCCCTGTTGCTGGCGGATATCGATAGGGCATTTGACTCCCTGAGCTGGCCGTATCTTCGTGCACTGCTTCTCCGTCTTAATTTGGGCCCGCGTTTCCTGTCCTATATTCACTTGCTTTATACGGACTTGACGGCGGCGGTTAGGGTAGCGGGGGCGGTATCCAGCTCGTTCTTAATAGGCCGAGGCACCCGGCAAGGCTGTCCTCTTTCGCCTTACCTGTTTGCCCTGGCGATGGAGCCACTGGCGGCTTGGGTGAGGATAGATGCACAGATGCGTGGAGTGGAATGGGTGGGGGGCCCGTCTGATAGGATCGCACTGTATGCAGATGATGTTCTTTTCTTTCTCACGGATTTGAACAGATCCGGTCCTAGGGTCCTTGAGATCATGCGTATTTTTGGTGATGTGTCCGGTCTCACGCTGAATGTACGGAAGTCGAAACTTTGGGTTCTGGGTGGCAGGGAAACCCTAGGTACGTGGGCTTCGGCCCTCCAGGAGGCGGTTGGAGGCCTTCAATATCTAGGAGTCTTTGTGACGGATGTGCCTGGTATCTCCTGGGCCCGCAACGTGCTGCCAGTGTGGGATAGAGTGCGGTCCGACATGCAAATATGGTCCAGGATGCCCTTGAATGTCTACGGACGCTCGGCCATCTTTAAGATGGTCGCACTGCCTCGACTCCTTTACCAGCTTCAAAATCACCCATACCCAATTTCCCTGCAATGGTTCAGACAGGTGAACTCGACCCTAGGTCGGTTCTTGTGGACTGGGGGGGCGGTAAGGGTGGCGCTTCGCACATGCTTCCTATCGACTTATTGTGGGGGGCTGGCATCGTCTGATGTCCAGTCTTACTACCAAGCGTCGCATCTGTTGATCCTTAATGAATGGTGGTACGGGGATCGTGGCGACCCGACGTATGCACTGGAGAGATACTTGATGGACCCGCACACGGTCCACACACTCTTATATTCGGCAGCCCTCCGGAGGAGACTCCCGGCGGTTACCCAGACAGTTTTCCGGGTGTGGCGTGATGCACTCCGACGTATGGGATGGTGGAATAAGCTGACGGGGGAGACCCCGCTGTGGCACAATGGGAGATTGCCGGCTCTGGCTTCCTTGCGAGGCTTTGATGGCTGGGACGCCATTGGTGTTTCGACACTGGGCCATGTTATGAAGGGCTCTGTCCTCAAATCTTTTCAGGCTCTCCGGGATGAGTATGATATGCCCCAATCCCAATTCTTTCGGTACCTACAGCTCAGGCACGCACTGGCCCCCGCCATAGCGGGCCTGACTACTTTGCCGGAGTTCAGTCCCTTGGAGGCGAAGCTGTTCATGGGGGAACTAGAGACTAAAAAAATATCTAGCATATATCAGACGTTGGTCACCCACTGTTCCCCTTCCCTCGATAAGTTGCGATTGGTGTGGGAGGGAGAGTTGGGGAGTTTGGAAGAGGAGGACTGGAGAGAAGCCCTGGAAGCCCCTAGGGGAGCAGCGATAGCGGTGCGCTTGCGCTTTATTCAATTTAAATATCTACATAGGGCATATTTTACGAGGGAACGACTGTGGAGGGCGGGACTGATTGCCTCCCCGGAGTGCCTGAGGTGTGGCAGTGAGATCGGCTCCTTTCTTCATACGGTGTGGGAGTGTGTACGCCTGCAAAGATTCTGGACCGGTGTGTGGGACTGCCTGGAGGAGGTGCTGGGCTGGGAGCTGCCCCGCTCGCCGAAACTGGGCCTTCTCCATGTGATGGAACAAGTAGGGGGGAATTTATATAAAAGACACTTGCTGCTCTTGGGCCTCATAGTGGCCAAACGAGACATTGCCAGGGCTTGGAAGGCTCCTAGGGCCCCACTACTGGAGGTTTGGAAAAGGGGCTTGGACTACAACATGGGACTTGAACGTCCGATCTTTGAGGCCAGGGGGTGCCCTACAAAGCATTTCAAAATATGGAAGAGGTGGGCGGACTACAGGGGTCTCCTGCTGGACCCTCCAGCACCCCGGGCCACGGATGAAGATCGCGCCCTTACTAACTACGGGTGAATGGGTTTACACACAGTACCTATGGTTGCTAGGTTCCTCTTGTTGGACATTGTAGACACCGTGCAGGGTAGAGGGAGGGAAGCGGGAGGGTGAGTGGAGGGTGGGACTTTGGGGCATAGTTGACTGATTGTTTTCTAAATGTTGCAGATCTAAGTGCACTGCCTCCCTGCTTCATAGGGAGTGGTGCTCAATATTGTGTATTTTGTCAACCACTAAAACCAAATAAAATTTTGTTCTGAAAAAACAGCCCTTACTAAGGCTGGATTGACATCCAAACAACCGGCTCTTCCTTCCCTCCTCGCCTCCCTAAACAAATTAGGCCACCAGGTCTCGAGGCTGTACAAATTGCTGAGCCCGCAATCATCAACATTAAATACCAAAACAGCACAGTTCTGGTCATCAATCGCCTCCTTCTCCATATCAGAGCTGGAGTGGTCCACGGCGTGGAGATCTTGCACGAGCCATAAAATAAGCCCTACCTTATCACAAGCCAAGTTCTGGCTCATGCATAAAGTCTTCTGGACGCCAGCTCGCCTATATGCACACAAACTCAGCCCTGACGCATTTTGCTGGAACTGCAAGAGGGCGGAGGGAGATCTGGACCACCTCATCCTCCAATGTGACTGCGTCTCAACATTTTGGGATAGGGTATTTGACTTCATCCACAAAGTATTTAATATCTCACCGGCCAAAGAACTTCCCTACCTGGTTTTCGGTTTTACAAAAGAAACACAAATCCCGGAAGCAGACAGGGCCCTCCTAGACCTCCTACTCACGACGGCTGTAAAAGTCGTTCAAAACAACTGGAAAGACACAAAAAAGGCAAGCTATGCCTGTTGGCTAAACTGGGTGATTAACCTACGAGGTGCAGATAACATTTCTCTACAAAACACACCACACTGTCCCTCACAAAGGAAACTTTGGAACTCACTGGATATCTACTTCAAAACCCATAAACCCCCGTGATCACCCACAGCCTGAACTGCTATGCCGCATCGTTGTGTTCCATATATATCATCTAACATAATACATATCGCATCTTACCTCTATCCTTTGCTCTCTCTTTCTACTCTTTTCTTCTTCCTCCTACCTACTTAATCCTCTCCACCTCCTTGTGTTATCTACTCTCTCATGTGCCCAGCCTAGAAAGGCTTCATGGCTGATTACCACATTACCTGCGTGACCGTCCCGAACAACATGTATACCATCATGGGATTTAATGCCTTTCCCTGCTAAATTCACGTATTATCCTCTATTGATTGATGTATAATCACATGTATTGGTTTTATGCACATTGCAACTTCTGTTTTCTTTTTCTTTATGCTACATAACCCTGAAATTTCCAATAAAAACTTTTGAAATGAAAAAAAAAAAAAAAATTCCCTTAATCATTTTAGATCCCCTAGAGTATGTAGTAATCATACATATTGTTTCTGGATTGTCACGTTAGTGGTGTTTTTACTTTGATTATTTCTTCTCTTACTTTTGTTTGTGTCTTTTCTTGACCTTTTTTTATTATTCCAGCTGAGTATCCTCTTCGTTTGAATCTCTGTGAAGTTATTTTACTGTGTTTGTTCCATTCACTCTCTCCCGAGCAGATTCTTAAAAACTCCCCGTGTGGGATATTTTGGATTACGGTATTTTGATGGAAGCTTTCTGCGTGTAGAAGCGCATTTGTTGCAGTGTCCTTCCTATGTAATGCCGTTTGTATTTTGCTGTCATGAATATATATTTCTGTATCCAAAAAAATAAGGGCCAGGTGTAGGTATCCAAATACCGGGTATGTAGGGGTCAAAAAAACTTCCAAATCGGTAAATTTACCGATTCGGTAAATAAGAAATGGAAAAAATGACTTTTGAGATGTAGGTAACCTCTAAAATACCAAATTTGCATGAAATTCGGTATTTAAGAGTCTGTATTTACCATGGATTGAAAGCAGGTGGTAACCAGATGCAGGCTATGAAAAGGGGCCCAAAATGCAACACTTTTACCAGAATGGCGGCATTCTACGTGATAGCGAGGCGGCTACGGCTACAGGCAGAAGGAGAGAGGGTCTGGAGAAGGGAGGAGCAGGTCTACAGGCAGAGGATCACCCTATTACAACTAACTGAGGCAGAGATCCTACAAAGGTACAGGCTACACCCCAAATCATCCTTGACTTGATCAGGGACCTGCACTCACTTTTGGAGCACCCAACCCCAAGGGCGCACGCCATCCCACCCCGTGTGCAGGTGCTGTGTAGCCTACACCTGCTTGCCTCTGGGAGTTACCAGAGTGTGATTGCTGCGGTAGGTGGGGTGTCCCAGAGCTGCCTGTCCCGTTTCTTTAGGAAGTTCCTAGAGGCCATGATGCAGAGAATACATCATTACATCAGCTTCCCTGAAACGAACGCAGAACTGCTCAGGAACAAGACAGACTTCTATCAAATAGCACATTTCCCCAACATTATCGCTGTATTGATGGCACCCACATCCCAATTTGCCCACCTGCTGCCACAGAGTACATTTACAGAAACAGGAAGTCAACCCACACAATAAATGTACAGGTAATCTGTGATGCAAACTACATTATCACGGACATAGTGGCCAAGTTCCCAGGAAGTACCCACGACTCCTACATCTTTCAGAACAGTGGGATCTACACACGCCTAACAGCGGGGGAATTCGGCGAAGGATACCTGCTAGGTGACACACTGTGTGACACTCCCTTGATACATATTGCAGATGTATGTGTATGTGTGCATGTGAGTAATGTTTTTCTCATTTTCAAATAGGGGATAGTGCATATGCCGTCCGCTCCTTCATCCTGACACCCTACCTCAACCCTTCAACCCCCAGCCAGAGGCGATACAACAGGGCACACAAATCAACCAGGAACATTGCGGAGCGCACCTTTGGGCTGTTGAAAAGCAGGTTCCGCTGCCTCCACAAAAGTGGAGGGGCATGCCAGTATACACCAATAACCTGCTGTAAGATGATTGCAACTTGTGCAATGTTGCACAACCTTGCGACTAAGAAGGGCACCGAGGTGGAATTGAGCGACTATGAGGACCATGATGATGAACATGCACTGCCTGAACCCAACACAGCAGGAGTTGCGACACCAACAGATGGCAGACACAGACGGGCAGAGATCACACGCAACACTTTTTACGTAAGTAAAGAGACACAGACAGGTGGAGTATACCCCCAACGTAGTTGAATATTTGGCACTACGGAGGTATTCAAAAGCACAAATGTGCAACACAAATGCCATCCATGTAATAATGGTAGTCCTGGGTCACTTCCCCATTAACCGAAAAAGTCATTTCCGCCCACGCCTACCAGTGCCAGATGTAAGTGGCTGGCTTTCTTTACTCTGCGTTTGGGCTTTTGGCTCACCATGGCGCCTGCTGCCCCTCCATGTCTCTACACGAAGGGGGCTTGTCATGCTGCTCCTACCGGTGCTTTCCTCACTTTCTGGGACGTCCAGGGCAGCTGTTTGTGCTGTCTGTGCATTCATCATCAGCTCTACAGCACTGGTCAAACTAGCAATGCCCCTAGACACCTCATTGCTGTTGTGGGTGAGTCCCTCTTGCATGTTAATGCATCGTCTGCATAGCAGGGAAGTGGCTGTGGCCAGTCGGTTTATTGCTTTACTTTGCTGCTGCGCACGCTGCCTCTCCTTGCGCCTTGCTAACATGCCCTGGTCCAGTTTGCTGCACAGAAGCTGCACTGATTGTGTCATGTCCCGCATCCCTGCAGCCATCTCCTTGTTAACATCGACCAGTTCTCTAATGCCCTTCCCTATATCTTCCACATTTGTGTTCAGGTTCCTCATCTGGCATTGCACAGACAGGATGGCCTTCCCCTGCATCCTTTGGATTTTCACCATGCTACCCTCAAGGCCACAGAAGACACTGGGACCCTCCACGTGAGCTGCTACAATGCTTTCTCTGTGCCTGCGGCGTCTGCTACCTGTACGGACAACCTCTGCACTGGACTGCTGTGTGGCAGGGCTACCTTCCCCAGGCAAGGTTGGTGTGTCATCCCCCTCCATGTCACCCACTGATGACTCCATTTGGACAAGTGGGACAACTACATGCCTCCTGCTCTTTTGTGATGCAGGAGTTGTCAGAGGCAGTGAAGCAGGCAGTTCAGGTGAGGACAGTAGCAGAGGGGAACCTGAACGTTCTGGGGACGCCTGCAGATGTGGAGACATTTCTGGGTCTTGGGATGGTGGCTGTTCAGTTGGTGCACCTGTGTCCTCTGTGATATTCTCTGCACTTGGCCCTGGCTCCTGGCTGTCATCCCTCTCTGGTGACGTGCCTTCCGGCTCCCTGGTACGCCTGCGAGATGTCTCGCCTGTGGACATATAAGCGTACATTAGCTTGGTGCAACTGCCTCACAGCCACTACAATTAAATAATTTTCACTTGTACAATATACATGTTGCCTGCGCTTCACTGTCTGAAATGATTTGCCTAACTTGTTGCTTACTGTGCTGTATGACATGGTCCTTCATTTATTGACTATATGTCCCATAATGCATTGCTCCTGTATAGTGCTACCTCTACTGGACTGTGGTTAACTTTGCCACATAGGGTAAAGGGAAGGCTGATGGGGTGGGGGTGATTGCTGTGCATGCGTCTTACCTTTTCTGGTGGCAGCTCTGGCTGAGCTGTCTGCATCTCCCAGTCCACAGACGCTCTCTGGTTCAATGGTGGACCCCACCAGCTCCTCCAGGTCAGTCAGGGAGGGTGCACGGTTCTTCCCTCCTCCAGTTTTGTTTGCCTGTTTGTGGAGCTCAGCAATTTTTTTCTTGGTCATACCACCTCTTTTTCAGGTCGTCTATGTCCCTTGGAGTCACCAACAGCATTCACCTTTGCTTGAATGTCCAGCCAAATCTTCCTTTTGGCAGATTCAGCCACAGTCAGGGACAGCTTGCCAAACAATTTCTGGTGTTCCTTCACCACCTCCTTCACAAGGACCTGCAGCTGCATGTTGCTAAATTTTATTTTCCTCTTCCTCTCTGGCTGTTCCTTTTCACTGCTGCTTGCCATTTTCACAGTTTAAAAGTGCAAAACTTTTTCTGTGGCTCAGGGACTCAGCTCAGCTCCAACTGCCTCTCCAGAAGCTTCTAATTATTTGCAGCTGCCTGTGTAGCCACTTCCTGGTAGGGAGGGGGAGGGTGGTAGCACCTGATTGGCTGCCTGATTCTGTTTCACTTTTATTTGCTTTCCGATTCGGTATTTACCGAATTGGTATTTACCGAATCGGTATTTCCCATTCATTCCTATGGGCCAAAAGGCCCATAGGAATAAATGGTAAATACCAATTCGGTAAATACCAATTCGGTAAATACCGAATGGCAGATTCCGATTTTTACCGAATCGGTAAAAAATACCGAATTTTTACCTACATTGCAATTACTGATTCTAAAATACCGAATCGGTAAAATTCTGTATTTTAGAATCGGTAAATAAGATTTACCTACATCTAGCCCCTAGTTTCTTTTGGCTGATGTTGTATGTAAACTTGAAGTTTGCTTTTTTGGAGTTTAAAATGTTAAAATACTCACTGAAATCTTCTTCTGATCCATCCCTGATAACAAAAAGGTCGTCAATATACCTTAGCCACATGATCGTCTTATTTACAAATTTGTCATTCTCTGGTTGCCAAGTCAATTGTTGCTCCCACCAACCCATTGCCAGCCAGGCATAGCTTGGACTAAAGGAAAACCCCATTGCTCTGCCCTTTACGTGCTTATAGATTTCTTTGCCAAATAGAATGACTTTTTGGGTTAGGCAGAGTTTAATCATGTCTAGTAACATCATGTTGTGTTGGGCATAATGTATATTCCTCTCCTTCAGGAAATATTCACAAGTCAATATACCAATATCATTCTCTATATTAGTATACAAAGACACCACATCCATTGTGATCAGTTGGTATGTGCCCTGCCATGAGGTCCCTTGCAGGTGTCCTAAAAGATCACTTGTGTCTTTTATATATGAATTGAGGCTGAAACCAAAGGGCATTAAGAAATGATCTACATAGTTTACCACTGGCACAAAAAGTGATCCTTTTGCTGCAATAATTGGTCATCCAGGTGGTGTGGTTGGATGTTTGTGGATCTTAGGCAAGAAATAAATTGTTGCAATTATTGGATGCTCAGTTGTTAAATACTTGCACCCGTCTTCATCCAGAAGATTAGCTATTGCCCAGTCCTTCAACTTTTTATCCAATTCCATTTAGATGTAGGGTTATCCTTAAATTTTCCATAATAATTAGGGTTGCTTAGTTGGTGGTGTGCTTCATTTATATAATCTTGAACGAGGTCTCTGTTATTATTATTATGTCGGATTTGTAATGCGCATGGCTGCCTCAGCAACGAGGCGTCCCAGCACAACCAGAGACTAGAGACAAGAGCCTGTGAGTACAACCTAGGGATAAACAGCAGGAGTAGGGAAAAGCCAGGTCTTTAAGGCCCTTCGAAACGCCAGACGGTTCGGGATGGCTCTAGTGGGAGCCGGGAGGGAGTTCCAGAGTTTTGCCGCCAAAAAGCGGAAAGAACGTCCCCCAGCCCTCGCTCTCCAGACTCGAGGTACGTAGACGAGCGCGAGGTCGGCAGATCTCAGCGAGCGCACAGGCACATAGGGCACCAACAAATGGAATAACCCTAATGGGGCCTGGTGGGTCAAGATCTTATTTGAAATGCACAGCGCCTTGAACTGAATGGGTTTTTCGATGGGCAGCCAGTAGAGTTTAGGGAGCACATGCGCCACCGAGCAGGATCTAGGTAGTGCCACCAAAAGCCACGCCGCCGCATTCTGAACCCTCTGTAGGCGCTTAATGCTTGCCTTATTAGCGCCCAGGTAGAGGGAATTGCCATAGTCTAGTCTGGACAAAATGGACGCCTGGACAATGGTCTGGCGTACTTTAGGAGGGAAGAAACCAAGCAAAGGTTTTAAGCCTCGCAGAAGCCCGAAGCAGAACGCTGCAACGGCTTTCGTTTGTTTCTCGAAAGTCAATCCGTTATCAAACCACACGCCCAAGTTCTTCCCAGCCTCCTTAGGGAGAGGCGCGGGTTTGAGGCGGACCGGCCAGCACTCCTCAGACCATACCGAACAGCAAAATCTCCGACTTGCTGGCATTTAACTGTAAACAGTTTGCCGCCATCCAATCAGAGATGGCCAGGAGATCCTCTTTGAACTAGCCCAGATTGGCATTGCAATTCTTTGAAAAGGCAATTACCAATTGGGTGTCGGCATACGACACCAGGGACAGCCCCCTGCCTTTTGCCACCTCCGCTAGGGGTCTCACATATAGATTAAACAAAAGTGGGCTTAAGATGGAGCCCTGTGGTACCCCCTGGTGCAGAGCAAACTCCTGAGAGTAGAAAGGTGGTACTGAGACCTGGAAGGACTGTTCCTTTAAGAAAGACCGGATCCAGTCCAAGGCCCCATCCCTGATCCCAACTTCCAGAAGACATTTAAAAAGTATCTCATGGGACACAGTATCGAATGCGGCGCTTAGGTCCAACAGGAACAAGTCTGCCAAGTCTCCAACATCCAGACTGCTCCGAATGGATTTCGACACTACCAATAGCGCAGACTCAGTACTATGCCGGGGTCGAAAGCCAATAAATAAAGAATGAAAAAAATCACTGGGTGAGTTGTCAGTGCCTCCATGAGCAGCCCATGATTACGGGGCGTAGGAGCCTCGAAACGTGTCGGGCATGGCAGACGAAATGGTGATCAGAGCAGCGAGTATTCATGAGGCATACAGACCGGATGGTGGAAACAGCTTTTGTGCCCTCTCGAAGCTCAAGGGCAATTTGTTGGACAATTACTACGCACGGCAGTCCTGGCCGTGGCAGAGGTGCACCATCTCCTGAAAGCTGGGAAGGCTGGAATTGGAGAGGCTTTGGAGGCAAACGGCTTCTTTCTGTAAAGCATGATGTTCCGAAGGACTATACCACTCGCAGCTCTGTTAACCTTCCCTACTAAAGGATCTAATTAAGCATGAAATGGACACGGGGGCTCTGAACCTACTCTTTTTTTGTTTTAATTTCTTTATTGCTGTTGAGCATTGTTACAGTCATATAACTCCGTTCTCTCCAATTATCAAATCACTTTGCATTGTGTCTGACTGCACATTTAAAAGCATATGCAACATTTCACTTTTTAGAAAAACTTCCCTTCGTGTGCAACTCCCCCCCCTCCCGGTTCCCTACAGCACTACACATTTTGCACATGATGTGATCCACAGGACAAGTCAAAACATTTCAAAACATCTGCGTATCGTACAGCACATAACGAACAACTCTGTGCGCACTCTGCTGACGTGGTGACTCGCACATTAGCGCTTACTGCTGATTGACTCTGCACTACCTCTCCCTCCATGCCTCGCGTTTACAAGTTCAGAATAGACTAATCCCATATTTCATAGTGGGCAGGCCAGTGCCTTGAGGCATTAGTCACGAAACGAGTCAGCACATGACTCAAAGTCTGCCATCATTGTATCCCACTCTAGCGAAATGTGTATTTTCCTCAGGCCTCGTCTTTCCTCCCTCCGTATTTCCGTACCCTCCGCCCTTCCCCACCGCATCACCTCTTTATGGCATTCCTCCACATCCGGAGGCCTCGCCGACTTCCAGTGCATCGTTATTAACCGTTTCCCAAGCAAAAGTGCCAGATCAACAAAGCGGGTAGCTGCGCTCTTTTTCTTTTCTCTATGGCCTACCCCCAGCAGGCTGTATAGTCATGATATGTAAGGTCTACTCGGGGCAACCGTCTCCAAGGTTTTGTGAATTGTTGCCCAGTAATAGCCGAGCCTCGGGCAAGTCCACAACATATGTAGCAGTCTGGCTCTGAACCTACTCAAGGCAGATAATAGTACTCACTTTTTCTTGGACCACAACGACCATCATGCCTTCGGGCATTCCTTGTGAGCCACGCCCACTGGGGGGCGTTTTTTTTCAATACATAAAGAATGAAAAAAATCACTGGGTGAGTTGTCAGTGCCTCCATGAGCAGCCCATGATTACAGGGCGTAGGAGCCTCGAAACGCGTCGGGCAAGGCAGAATGAAATGGTGATCAGAGCAGCGAGCATTCATGAGGCTTACAGACCGGATGGTGGGAACAGCTTGTGTGCCCTCTCGAAGCTCAAGGGCAATTTATATATCTCTAAGTAACTCCGTTTGTATCATTCCCTTCAAGATGGAAAAGATGGACACGGACCCTGAAGAACTGGTGCTGTATGTTTATTGCTAACAATTCGCCACAATGTGTTTCGGCCTGGACAAGCCTTGATCACGACACCACTGTATTGTGGGATCCAGATTTTTTAAGTGGCAAGTACTTCAAACGTGCAATGAACATTGTAAACAGACTACCAATGTCTCAAGGCTTTCATACTTACATTAGTTATGAAGGCATTGGGCTGTCTTACGATCAAATGCACAGCAGTCTCATTTCGTTGATTTTAAATTTGTACACTAATATGCAATGCCAATTAAATACATTCGTATAATAAAGCAACAAAATAGATTTTGAAGTCATTGTATAAAGACCAATACAAAAAATGTAGACAAAAGCCTAAATGCGTTATTTCTCATACACATTCATAGGGTTCACTTTGGTTTGGTGATCCCAATTGCTAATCATGATTACTTCCCTTATACAAATCTGGTTTAATTGATAGCGACTGCATATTCAAAATGAAGCTGCACCATATGAAATAATCGATCAGGGAATTGTAAGCGCGCTACTTACCCGTGAGGGTCTCAAGGCGCTGGGGGGAGGTGAGGGGAGTACGCAGATCTATTTATCCAAAGAGCTAAGTCTTGAGAATGTATTTAATTGGCATTGCATATTAGTGTACAAATTTAAAATCAACGAAATGAGACTGCTGTGCATTTGATTGCACAGCAGTCTCATTTCGTTGATTTTAAATTTGTACACTAATATGCAATGCCAATTAAATACATTTGTATAATAAAGCAACCAAATAGATTTTGAAGTCATTGTATAAAGACCAATACAAAAAATGTAGACAAAAGCCTAAATGCGTTATTTCTCATACACATTCATAGGGTTCACTTTGGTTTGGTGATCCCAATTGCTAATCATGATTACTTCCCTTATACAAATCTGGTTTAATTGATAGCGACTGCATATTCAAAATGAAGCTGCACCATATGAAATAATCGATCAGGGAATTGTAAGCGCGCTACTTACCCGTGAGGGTCTCAAGGCGCTGGGGGGAGGTGAGGGGAGTACGCAGATCTATTTATCCAAAGAGCTAAGTCTTGAGAATCTTCCTGAAGGTTTCAGGGAGGGGGCGCTTCTGATGTCTGCCGGTAGTTCATTCCAGGTCTTGGCTGCAATGTGAGAGAACGAACTTCTGCCGGCTCTGGCTCTGAGGATGCGCAGGGTTTCGGCCAGTGCAAGGTTGGAAGATCGGAGGTTTCTTTGGGTACGTGGAAATTGATTCTGCCGTTCAGGTATTTGGGTCTGTTGTTGTGTAGGCATTTGTAGGCGTGGGTGAGGATTTTGAAGGTGACTCTCCTCTCCACGGGGAGCCAGTGGAGTCTCCGTAAGTGTTGGCTGATGTGTTTGTGCCGGGGGATGCCCGGGACGAGTCTAGCCGCTGTGTTCTGTATTGTCTGGAGTTTGCGGAGTAGGGACTTGTTGATGCCAGCGTAGAGTGCATTTCCATAGTCGAGTCTGCTGGTGATGAGTGCGTGGGTGACTGTTTCCTTGACTCAGGCGGGATCCATTTGAATTTCTTGCGGAGGAAGCAGGTGGAGGAGACGGTGCAGACCTGTCAGTTCATGATGATTGATGAGTCAAGTATGATGCTGAGGTTTTTGGCGTGGGCTGAGGGGGTGGGTGAACTTCCGAGAGTGGAGGGCCACCAGGTGTTGTCCCATGCTGATGGGGTGGTTCCAAGGATGAGGACTTCTGTCTTCTCGGCATTGAGTTTGAGGCAGCTGTTGGTCATCCAAACTGCGACGTCTTGCATTCCTTTCTGGAAGTTGAGTCTTGTGGTGGTGGGGTTTTTGGTGAGGGAGAGGATGAACTGAGTGTCGGCGGCGTACGATACGATGTTGAGACTGTGTTGTCGGACGATGGCTGGGAGGGAAGCCATGTACATGTTGTAGAGGGTCGGGCTCAGTGATGACCCCTGTGGGACTCCGCAGGTGATTTTCTGAGGGCTTTTCCTTGTATGCCGGCGTCGTGTAGTCTGGCGACTAGTGTGCAGTGAGAGACAGTGCTGAAGGCTGCTGACAGGTCGTGTAGGATGAGGGCTGCGGAGTGGCCTTGGTCCAGGAGGGTGCAGATGTCGTCTGTGGTGGCGAGTACGGTAGTCTCGGTGCTGTGGTTGCTTCGGAATCCGGATTGGGATGGGTCGAGGGTGGCATTCTCTTCGATAAGACATGTCAGTTCTCTGTGGACTGTTTTCTCTGCCACTTAGAGCAGTGGCTTGACTTCTGCGTGTTTCCAGTTGTCTGGGAAGGTGCCTGTTTTGAAGGTGGTGTTGCTGGTGCTTTATAGTTCGGGTGCGATGGTGTCTGTGGCTCTTTGGTAGATATGCGGGGAACAGGGGTCGGTGGGGGCACCCGAGTGGATGCCTCTCATAGTTGTGGCGGCACCCTCGTTCGTGATTGGTGTCCAGTTGGTGATGGTCGGCTTGCTGGTGTCTCTGGGAGGCGGGGGCTGGCTGTGGCGTCTTGTGGGTGGTCGACGACGTTGTCGTAGAATGTATTGATCTTGAGGTGGAAGTAGGTTCCAAGTTTGTCGCAGAGGTCTTGGGACGGGGTGATGTCTGTGGCTTCGCTGCGTGGGTTGGTGAATTCCTGAATGACACGGAAGAGTTCCTTGGAGTTGGCGAGGATTTTGTTGTGTATGAAGTTCCTCTTGGTGGTTCTGATTTGGTTGTGGGAGTCAGTGAAGGCGTCCTTATAGGTGGAGTGGTTTTCGGTTGTCTTGGTGCTCCTCCAGTTCTTCTCCAGGCATCTGCAGGTGTGCCTGGCTTCTTGGAGATCGGTGGTGAACCAGGCGGGTTTCCTGGGGTGCTATTTGCTGGGATTGCGTAGCGGTTGAGCTCGTCTGCACAGTTGGAGATCCAAGTGTGGAGTTCTCTGGCTGCGGTGTTTGCGTTGGATGCCCAGGTGTGGTTGTCTCGGGTGGGGTTCAGTTGCTCGTCGGTAACCTTGCTCCACTTTCTTCGTGGTGGGCGAGGGGCAGGTTTAGGTGCCTTGGGTTAGTCGACGGTGAAGTGTACGCAGTGGTGGTCGGTCCATGTCGGTTGCGTTGTGTGGCTGAAGTTAACATTGTTACCTGCAGCAAAGATGGGGTCGAGGGTGTGTCCTGCTTTGTGGGTCGGTATGGTGATGAGTTGGTTAAGTCCGATGTTGGCAAGGTTGTCACGAAAGATGGTGGAGTTGGGGTCGCTGGGGTTGTTGAGGTAGAAGTTGAGGTCTCCAATGAGTATGTAGTTCACTGATGCAATGTCGTGCATATCAGCATATAATTTGGCCCCCATGGGCCCAATGCTAACACATATTTCTATTCTAGTCTGTTTAAAGTGCAAAAGTGTTTAAAGTGCCAAAACTGCCAAAGGTAAAGTGCATTGTTGCATGAAAATGTGAACCATATTGGTTACCTAAAGTGCAAGAAAACATAGCTGCAGGCAAATAGCAGCACTGAATGGTTAACTACTGGACTTAAATGCCCTTGGTGACGTGTAATTCCCCCATTCTGTCTATCTAGATGTCTACAAATTCTTTGTGTATCATACTAAGGGTTGGCTACATTGCTTCATTGACTTGTGCTTTGGGATCTTACTGATATTAATAAGGACTGTTGAAATTGTTTTTTAGGAAATGTGGGGCAAACAGAGACTAAGCCAATGTGATCGTTCGTGCTGTTCGGACACACAGACACAGATTGATGTTAAAGACAAGTGAAAAGGTCCTCAGTCACACTGAGACTGCCAGGCGTCTTTGTATCTAATTCTAGGTTATATCTAGTTTCCAATTTTCTTAAAGTGGCTTCCCTGCTGCCTCCACGTCTTGAACTCAGAACCAAGTCCAACAGATGGTATCTAAAATGTTCCAAATTATTACCATGAATTTCCTTAAAGTGGCGGGCAGCTGGATAAAAAAACAAGTTACCTGTAACTTTGATTCTCCAGTATTGGAAACTTTCATAGATTCCCATGCTTGAATCATTACCCGTCATCGGTATACATAAAATAGCAATAAAAACCATTACAAAAACAGAAACTAGGCCTAGGCCCATTCTAGCTTTGTAACATATCCACCTCTTTTTGTAAAAGAGACCACATAAAATGAACAACCAATCAGATTAGCCTCACCCTGCTGAACCTTCCTGAGAGATCCTCATATTTTCGTAGCTGTTGTGTAATCATATTACTGAAGATGCTGAAGGCTGAGCTTTCCCAGGGGAGGAGGGTGGGTCGCATGGGAATCTATGAAAGTTTCCAATACTGGAGAACCAAAGTTACAGGTAAGTAACTTGTTTTCTTACTCCAGTATTGGAACTTTCATAGATTCCCATGATTGAATCAGAGCAGCTAGCAGTTATGAGCACATTTAAGGAACCTTGAATTCTCATATATCCATTCTTAACAATTAGAACCAAAAGTCAATGGTCACAAAACATATTTATAATCATAGGGAAAAAGGAAGAAACCAGCAAATTAACAAAAAATGTGCAAATAGCATAAACAGAAAGACGGAAGGAGGGTTGAAAGGGAAAGCTCACCACTTAATGAAAGAGGTTCCTCAGGACTGCCTGGCCCACTGCTGTGTCACTCCGCGTTGAGGAATCCAGACAGTAATGTCTTGTAAATGTATGAGTACTGCTCCAGGTTGCTGCTCTGCAGATCTCCCGGATAGGAACTCCGGCAAAGAGGGCTGTCGAAGAAGAAATGGCCCTTGTGGAATGAGCATGGACCTGACCTTCAAGGGGTTACCCGCTGCTCGGTGACAATACTGGATAGCGCTGGTAATTCAATGAGCAATCCCCTGCTTGGAAAGGGTTAACCCCTTACGAGGGGCACTGAAAGACACAAAGAGCTGAGGTGACTTTCTGAAGTCCTTAGAACGTTGAATTTTAAGCATCTCTGAATGTCCTGTGAGTGCAGTGCTTTCTCTGCCGGAGTAGTCGGTTGAGGGAAAAAAGTTTTGAGCATGACCGGCTCATTCAAATGAAAGTCTGAAGGCACTTTCAGTCTGAACTTTGGGTTGGTACGGAGAATCACTGTCCCCTTTTTAAATTGTAGAAAATGATTCCTGAATGGTGAGTGCCTGTAGTTCACCTACTCTCCCGAGGAATAGGTACGAAGAGATGCTTCATGAGCTGGGTGCGAACCAAATTAAGATGCCACAGAGGTGGCGGAGGCTTGACTGGAGGGAAAACTCTAAAAAGGCCCTTGAGAAACTGTTTAATTATCCTTGCCGACCAGAGGGAAGGACCAGATGATGTGTGTCTGAAGCGAGAGATGGCGGCCAGGTGAACTTTATTGGATGGATGAGCCAGCCCTGCTTTCGCCAACAAAAGGATGTAAGGAAGAACTTCATGAGGTGCGCAAGAAAGAGGATGAATGCCCTCCTGCTGACAGAAACGCTTCCACTTTAGCCAATAGGTTTTATTGGTACTTGGAGCTCGTGCCTGTGAAAGTACGTCTCTACATTCTGCCGAAAGGGTCAAACCGAGAAATTCTTGGTGCTCAGGAGCTGTGCCGATAACTGCAGGGATCGAGGATCCGGATGCCAAGCTTGGCCCTGGGACATTGTCAGCAGCGAAGGAATCGGCTGCAAAGGAAGTGGACACTGCATGGAGAGGAGATACAGCTCTGTGAACCAAAATTAGCGGGGCCATGCAGGAGTTATTTAAATCATCTTGCAAGGCTCCACCTTGAGCTTCCTGAGAAGTCTGGGGATCAGAGGTATGGGGGAAAAGCTCAGACAAAGGTGCCTGACCAGGCCATCAAAAGCGAATTCCCCAATGATCCTGGATGGTCCAGCCAGCTTGCGTAGAATCAGCATTTCTTGTTCTCCGGCATGGCAAAAAGGTCTATGGAAGGTCTGCCCCATAGGCGAAACACTTGTTCCAGAGTGGACTGGTCCAGTTCCCCTTCGTGGCTGACTTCAGTCTGCTCAGAGTGTCCGCCGTTTTGTTGAGAACACCCGGAAGATGCTCTGCTTTCAGTGATATGTAGGCTTTCCTGTTTTCAGTTTCTATTTTTGGAAAATTCTGGTGGTGTTTTTTCAGTGTTTTCCAGTGATTTGAATAACTAAAAAAAAGTGCTTTTCAGTGGTTACTCATTTTCGTGCCATAAAAAACAACTGAAACAGTATTTTACCGGTGTTTATGGAACGCTTTGCTTTTAATATAAAACTTTTTTCATTTTTCTTCAGAAATTGTATACTGCTCTACATTTCAGAAGTTTAATACAGTCATGAAATACTTTCCATTGTCCTTTGATTCTGCAGCTCAGATTTAACAAAAGGTTTTACATTTATGCAAGTTTAAGCTATTGGCATTGTAAATGACAAAGCCTATTATTTATGTTTAGGCTTTCCTGTTTTCAGTTTCTATTTTTGGTAAATTCTGGTGGTGTTTTTTCAGTGTTTTCCAGTGATTTCAATACCTCAAAAAAACAGTGCTTTTCAGTGGTTACTAATTTTCGCGCCATAAAAAACAACTGAAACAGTGTTTTACTGGTGTTTATGGAATGCTTTGCTTTTATTATTGCTTGCTTTCTTCATGGATGCATGGTATATAGACAGTGTACGTACAGTGTATATGAGGACCAAATACATTTTTACAAGTAGACCTTATTGTAGTACACCATACAATATTTCCTCAATGAGTCTTTGGTCATTCGCGCTCTCTTTTCTTCCCATATAAACGTTTATTTGTGAAAAGGCCCTCTCGACTTTGGCACTTGAGACTGGCATCGCCAAAACAGCCAGTTCACAATTTGCCAACTTTGGCCACTGAAGTAGCTTTCCATGCCGATACTGGTGCACCTGAAGGTCTCTGCGACAGGTTCTGCAACATATGCGTTGAACTGGGTGCATATGCCCTCAGAGGTATTAAAGCGGTCAAAAATGAAGCTGTACTTTTCAAAGTCTGGAGAAAATTCCCCTTTACGGAAGGGATCTAACACTTGTGCAGAGTACCACAGTGAGACTTCATTGACTTCAAACGACATGGTTGGGGAAGGGACATTTCTATGCATCATTGCTAGCCATTTCTCATGCATAGTAAAATAACATTTCCTGAATTGGTCCTCAACATTTCTTTGCTTGCCTAGTTTCAAGCACTCTAACATGGAACATGTTGCAGTGCCAAAGTCACTAAAAGTGTCGCCCAGCCTACTCTCGAGATGTTTCACATCTACACCAATTATGCTGAACACTTGGTAGACAAGGGTGTTTCCTGACTCTAGTTTTTTTTATTCTGTCCACTACAGCAGTCATGCTTTCCTGGAAAAACCTAAGAATGCAGTAGAGTCTACTTTTTTTCACATCACTATCAATATGCGACCGAAGATCAAGATCAATAAAAAACAAACACTTAGTAACCGGTTGCGTACTGGAGATGCCACTAAACAGGCTCCCAACCAATTGGTGAAATTGAAGAACACATATTTGAGGCATAGGCTAGCATAAGAATCCATTTTATCTTTAAAGCCTGATGACCCCAAACAAAAAGGTTAACCAGCCACCCTAGATGAGACTCTCAGTCCAATCACACATGAAAAATTAGTTTTAAAGAAGGGCACAATGTGTCTCAGGTTCCTCGCTCTGGGACTCTCTCCCTCGTCCCCTTGGCCTTGAATTGACTAAGGATTGGAAAGTCTTGAAAATATGTTTGTTACAATAGCTGACCGTGAAGCAAAACCTTCAGCCATCAGGACTCTAACAGGCACATTCACGAAAACTGCCAAATTGCAGTTTCTAAGTGCTTTTGATTTAAAACTTTTAAATCTGCATCCTTGGTACCCTTAATGCTTTTTAACCATCATGGTTTTTTAACAGAGGGACACTCAGTTACTTCTCAGAGAGACGAGACCTAATGTATATCTTGAATTGTTCATATTATAGTGTAGAATACGGGTGTCCAACGTCAGAAGAGGTTGTAACGCAACTGGTCCTTATGTAAAGCTCTCTGATACCTACGGGTCTTGTTTGCGCTATATAAAACCCTCCCCCCTAAAAAACTATGGAGCAAGAATTCACACACATCAATTATAAATGGAACTCATTTACATGGTTAGTGACAATACAGAAAATCTGGTACTCAACTGTGATTTCGATGTTAGGAGTGAGGATTTAGCTAATTTGTTAGATGTTGTTTCAGAATTTCAAAGAGTTTCTTTGGTCTATTTTTGGCCTTGTCTAGTTCTGATCTGAAAAAGTCTTTTTTTGATTGTAGGATACTTTTATTGTAGGAGTTTCTTGATTTCCGGAGAAGTTTAAGATGATTGGGGGAGGGATGTTGCCTCCATTTCCATTCCGCTGATCTAAGTTTGCGTCTCTCTTCATTTAAGGCTTCGCTGAACCATGGGTTTTTGTCTTTATCCCGAATTCTTTTGAGTTTTGGTGGAGCGGCTTTGCTCGAAGACTTTGGTCATTGCTGAGTTGTAGTGAGCTGTGAGGTCGTTGACGTCTGACACGTTATTGGGGGGAGTGAAAACCATCTCACAGTGAGAGGCCAGGATGTTCCAATCAATGTTTTTTGTGTCTCTTATCCAATGTTTTTGCTTGCTTTGTTGCAAGAAGGTTTTCTTGAAGGCGGATGGAATTTGGAAGGTGATAATGTGATGGTCTGACCAGTCACAAGGCATAACCGAGAGTGAGTCAATAGTATTTTGTTTAGATATGATCCAATCAAGGGTGGCACCCTTTGAGTGAGTCGGCATTGAGATAACCTGGGTCAGGGAATGGTCTGCTAGGAAGGTTTTGAGGGCGTTAACCTGCTTGTCCAGGGGGTTATCCCAGTGGAGATTGAAATCACCCAGGTATATGTCTTTTTAAAAAAAAAAAATATTTTTATTGAAAATACATGAGTAACCAGAATTCAAATTAATCGCTTTACAGCATAATAACACAAATCTTCTTGCAAGAAAAAAAAATGTTCACAAAAGACGAATAAAGGAGGAGAAACGAAAAGACTAACAAAAGAGCTGGGGAGCCAAAATAATCACAGATTAAATATCTACATCCAAATAAGTCATGACTGCGCTCCAAATTTGCAAACCCAATTTCTTTTTACGTCGCCCTTTGAGAGCATACAGACTGTGCTCCATATTAAACATAGAAAAAAACTTGCCCTCCTGGCCTCGAATGTAGGGGCTTCTTTTTGTAACCAATCGGAGGCTATACATACTCTTAATACAGCCGTGGCTAAAAAAATTAAATATACATTCTTATGTGGGATTACTTCAGCCGCATCTCCCATCTCAACCCCTAGCAAAATCTGAACAGGTGATAAATGCATAGGAGCTCCTAATATTTCTGTTAGGAATTTGTCCAGGTGCTCCAATAATCTGGTTAATGATGGACACGCATAAAAAATATGTACATCATCAGCAGCGGACTACCCGCACCGAAAACATTTCCCCGCTTGGTCACCACACCATTTCGAGATCTTATCCGGGGTATAATACAAGCTAAAGGCGGATTTATAATGCTGCGCAGTTAATTTAGCAGATAAAAATAATTGCGTAGCTAATTCAATAGAGGCCGCTAAATGAATATCCTGGCGCCCCAGTCTAAGCCCCCATTTACGACTTTGCTCCTCCACGTCATTAGGCTTAGTACTAAGCATGAGCGCGTATAATGTGCCAATCCTTGCAGCTTTTCTGTTCGCTTCTATCAAAAGATTGGGTTGGATATTACCACAAGTATTCAGTAGATAGTGCCTAATTTGCAGATATTTGAATATTTGAAAAAATCCACCCGGGGCAGGTGGTATTGCTCCCTAAGTTGATCAAATGATTTGAGACCCTCTTCAGAAAAAAGATCCCCCACTAACATAATACCTTTTGATCTCCAATTATACACAATGCGATCCCAAAATACACTTGGAAAAAAAGTTGTAGCAGCCAATGATGTGTACCAGGATATTTTTTCGAACCCATACATTTTCTTAATTGTTTTCCATGCTTTGTATGCTGCCCCTAAAACCTTAAATCTAGTACATTTGTAGTAACTCCAGTCTAGATTTAAAAACAAACAATTTTTAGCTTTCACACAAAGTAACATCTGATATATTGATGGGCATTCCGCTATATCTAAGGGCCCCACACCTGTAAGTAATATATTCATCTGTTGAATCATACATGCGTAATAATACAGGGTAAAATCAGGTACAGACCACCCCCCTAATCTTCTAGGTAATATCATATACCGCATTGCCCGCCGGGCCTTCCCACGGGACCAAAGAAATCGTGTGCAAATAGACTAATTGTGCCAGGCTAGATTTTGGGATTTCTAGGGGTACACACCTGAAGAAGTATAAGATTTTTGGAAGAATCATCATTTTTAATACATTACATCTCCCTACTAAAGAAAGATGTAAACATTCACACCGATCTAGCTGTCATCGAGCCCCCTTCAACAGCACTTCCCAATTCGACTTGACCAGTGCTGTTGCTGAGGCACGAATCCGTACTCCCAAATAGGTAACTCCTTGTGAGACCCTTTGATCTGAATAAGCACTCACATTCACACATAGAATCTGAGTTTTGCTGAATTCAACTTATAACCCGACACAGCCCCAAATACTGTAGCCAGATACTCAATCTCCTGCATCGCTGTCCCTGGTTTAGATGATACAACCGTCAGCATAAGCGAGCACCTTATATTGGTGTGCCTGTATGGTTATTGGTTGAATCCTAGCACTAAATTCAATCATTTTTAAAAATGGGTCGATGTACAGTGAGAAGAGTAATGGGGAGCATGGCACCCTTGTCTAGTGCCACTTCAGATGGAGACCACCTCCAATTCGAGTCCCATGGTGCTTATCCTGGCAACCGGTTGACGATAACGTGTTTGTACAGCTGTGATATACTGTTGCCCAAACCCACGTCGCCTCATCACATCCCATAAAAAGCACGAGACTCGATCGAAAGCCTTCTCAGCATCCAATAAGATTAGGCCGCATCCCCTGTTGCATTAGCATGGTCTAATAGAGTAATTACCCGGCTAACATGATTTGTCGTACCCCGCTTTGGGATAAATCCATGCTGCCGAATTGACACCAAAGGAATGATAACTGTTGCTAGCCTGGTGGCCAATATTTTTGAATAAATCTTCCCATCGGTGTTCAATAAAGATATTGGCCGGTTTGAGGCCGGAAGATTTGCGGGCTTATCCTTCTTTCGGAACACGACAATGCTAGCTACATCCCAAGATTTGGGAGCCGCACCTTTCTGGGCCTCTCTAACTGTTGCTAACATATCCCCTTTTAGCACTCCAAAGAAACATTTATAAAGTTCCAGCGGCAGTTTGTCCGGTATATGTCTTTGGAGTGAGGGGGAAAGTTTGAGGTAATAATTTCCATAAGCTGTTCAGTGAGTTCAACATTCGAACCTGGAGGATGGTACAGAATGTGTAGTTTGTGAGAGTGGGTACTTGAAGAATTAACAGAGATCCCCAAGTATTCACAAGAGACAGGTCCGAATGAAATTTTGAGATGGCAATGTCGGACCGATGTATGCAGGCTAAGCCTCCGCCTGTCTTGTGCATTCTGTCTAATCTAATGATGTTGTAGTCAGGGGAGACAAGAAGATCTAAGCAAGGGGAGGATGATTCATTGAGCCAAGTTTCTGTGAGGATGATTACATCAATTTTCATGTTGAGGTCAAGGTCGTCGATGTCAGATGCGTGTTTTGGGGCTGACCGGCAGTTCAGTAGAAGACAGGAGAGCACATTTGAGGAGCTCTTTATAATTGGCTCAGGGATCTCAATGTATGTGGTTAATGATTGAAGGTTATTCAGGTTTATTCCTCTAGCTCTTGGATGAGAGGTTCTGCTTGGGTCGCTAGGGACTGGGAGTATAGCATATTCATCTTTATTTGTGGTAGGACCAGCCGTGGTTTCATATTGCTGTAGAAGTGATTGGATTTCACGTTCCGTTATGTTATTGGGGAGTCTGCATGTGCGCAAGACTCGATCCAATAGGGGTAGGGGAAAGTTTTTATCGCCTTCTCGCCTGTTGCTAGGGAATTTTCAAGATGTTTAAGTGTAGAAAGGGAGTTTTCAGCGAGATGTAGGATGTTTCTGATTTCTAGGATAACGTTTTGTAAATTTAGGACGGTGACGAAAGTCTGTGTTTTAGGAGAATCTTGATAGGGCGGGGGGGCTGAAGTTGGGTGTTGATAGGGGGGCGTTGTTGTGGTTGTTCTTGCTGGTTCCAGAAAAGAGAGTTGGTATGGTGTGTGAGCTGGGCGGGGAGTTGTTGCCGCTTCTTTCAGCAGCTGTAGGTAGAGGCACGGGTCGTAGCTCTTCCGAAGGTGCTGATAGGGTGGAGGGGGAAGTTAGGTTCTGAGGTACCCTGGGTGGGTCGACGGACTGGCTTTTTAAAAGCACAGAGCTGATGGGATTTGTTAATGTTACTACCAACAGTTTTAGGTGGGGTAGTCGGTCGTTGCTCCTCAGGATGAGCTGAAGGGGTGGAGGGAGAGGTTAGGCCCTGAGGAGCAAAAGGTGGGTTGCTGGATTGGCTTTTTAAAACACCGAGCTGATGATGATTGCTAATGCTACTTTCAGCAGTTCCGGGTGGGGTAGGGGGTCATTGATCATCAGGAGATGAAGGGGTGGTAAGAGTGGTTAGGTCCTGCGAGACACTGAAAGTGGTGAAGGTGTGTGTTCCTTTACACCTCGGTGAGGAGATTTGCTAGGACTGCGCCCTGGCAGGAATATAACATAATTCCTGTATATATGTCAGGAAACCAATTGATAGAACTGAAAGGTGGAGAGATTTCAGGAATTCAGTAGGATATATGCTGATCAATGTAGGGCTAGTGGGGACTCCTGATTGCAAGTTTGGAGCTACTGCTGTGCTCAGAGGAAATCTGTATCAATGATCTCCAGTCATAAGCTCTTCCATTTTAAGTTCTGAACCGTCCATATACCACACCAAATGTACAGAATATAATAGCCTCTAATGTGGAACATAAATGTTGCTGATGAAAACATACAGAAGCATATTTTTTTCACCTATCACGGCAATGCACGAGACTTTTGGAAGTTTTCAGGAAGGTGACCTTGGTGATACAGGGGATCGATTATGCAGACATATCTTAAAGTTACTCCCACAGTTGCACTGCTGAGTTATGTTGCCAAGATCCCAGTAGGGCCCAGGAAATTCACAGCTGTGTTATTACTGTTAGTACATCGCAGAATAGCAATGAATTGGATGAGAGGCCTGGTACATGACTATTGGACTAGCTACGAGATGGGCCTCTCTGCAACTAAGCAACAAATACCTTTCCAGCCCTGTTACTATATTTGTGAAATCTAAGGACTACTACATTTATATCTGGACTGCAAGAACATTGTAACAGCCCAGACTCAGCCAGATGTTGACAATTTAAATCTGTTGTAGTTGTGAATGCAAACAATGAACCAGGACTAACTTAACAGTTACAGTTGCGTCTATGGTGCTATAAATAGATAAGTTCTAGGTCCTGAGAGGAATGGAAGGTGTGCTCAACTTTACTGACATGAATGCCCCATGCCCCATGCCCCATGATGGCTCTATATAAATAACCCAGCCTGAACAATAAATAACTGATGGTGTGTCTGTAACGTATATGGTTATGCATAGCTAATTGTTGCTGTTACTTTTCTGCTTCCTGTGAATACAATAAATGTTAAAACTATTGCCGTTCCCAACATTTAATGACTACAGTTTTACTTCTAAACCATTCCTAGCACCATACCCTGATTTTAAACACCTTTGCTGTGTGCTGTGGAAACCTTATACCATTTTCGACTGTGGAAAAAATAATCTTGAGGATTTACCCCACTTTTGTTTCCGAGGTGCTGACGGATCTTTCCCTCTACATTTTTCCCGTGTGGTTCTACAGCCTTGAAATGCGCTACGTAATTTGGATGTTAGGCCCGCCTTGTGATTTTACCTTGTTAGAACCAAGACACTGCATGCTACGGATCAGCTTTTAGAAATATTTGGAGGCAGGGGATGCTGGCCAATCTGTTACTAAGGCCATCACTGCCATATATGTTAATCCCACTGAGGCACTCTGCATGGTCTGACCCTCCATTCACAGTTGGAGCACACTCAACATAAAACGTTAAAAAAATTAAGACGATTAGTATTTGTGTTTGAGTACAGTCATCTGAAAAAGAATCTGTGCAATGTTCCAGCTAAAAGCAGTAAGAGGAAGCAGTTGAAGCCTCGCTACATGAAGAACAAGGAGTAAAATTATCATAGAAAATACTACCTTAATAGGCCTCTACAAATACAGCAACTGCCATTTTCTATTCCTATTCATTGTAAAAGAATGTGACTTAACGTCTACCAACAAGCCAATACAGTCAGTAAACACTAGTTTTGGCCAGCTGGCTAACGGAGCATTTACTAAAACACTACTCTTGGATGTGCGATACTTCTTTCAATAGGCCATCCAGTGTAAATTAAAAAAGTATTCTCTTTACTCAGTCCTGCATTTCTAACAATTGCCAACAATAGACATTCCAGACTGTTGCTTGCTTTGACGAGGTTTGTCTGGGTTTTGGGATCTATTGTAACATTATTTAGAAGAAGGCATCTTTAGGCCTGAATTCTAAGTCAGAATTCTTGTCACATAGGCAAGCTGTTGTCAAGAGACATGTAGTTGAAGATACCAGATTTAAACCCCTTGCTATTTTGGCTTTTGACACTTGTCTATTAGGGCTTTCAGTAACATGTTGAGAATCTTTTTAAGTGCAACGGATATTTTTCTCTTATTATGGAGATAAGTGGGAGGTTTTGATGCAGCTGGTGTCCATTAAGAATATTGTTCAGTATCCATCTGGCCAATATTATGCCTGCCAGTCAATGCCGTTAACCCATCCCTACCCTGATAAGGCTAAGAGGGGAAGCTTCCTTGAGCAGCACTCTAGTTGTGGTTTAGTTTGGTGCACAGTGATCTTTGTTGGGGTTTAGTTACATTTCCTAAAGATAAAAATTCTTATGCTCATAACTTCCTCTACTGTCAGTTGTCACTTTTTTGTGGAATGACTAGCTAGGAAGATCTATTCAGGAGCAAATGTAACGATCTTGCTGTTTCCTTTTGATGAACAAGAAAATGCACGGACGGTGTCCCTCCTATCCTAGATCTATAGATGCTGAAAAGGTGTTCTAAAAAATGGCCACATCAGGACATATTCTTTTTCCACCAGTGTTTTGAAAGGACTTAGATTTGGAAGCAGGACACCTACTTGCCAAACCATGACTATGGAAACCTTCCTGAAAGGGTTGGGCACACACTTGCAAGAACTTTCAGCAATTGGCCACTGGACACAGAAGATGTGTTTTGGCACACAAGCAACTTTGAATTGAGGGCTGTTTGCTTCATTAGCAAAACCTTTCACCACCAAATCAGTGGGGAGGACATTAGAATTGTGCAGACAAAATGACATGCCAGTACTGCATTTGCAAACAAGGATGCACAAGGTTGCCTCTGTTGTCACAGAAAGCTCAGTAGTTTTGGAACTTGGGGCTCAGACCTCTGTCTTCTATCAGAAGAAGGCAAGGAAAAGTTAATGATAATTTACTATATCTGGGAATATAAAAGCTGTTTTTTGATCTCTCTCTTCTCGTTTGCAAAGAGGGAAAAGCCTATGCAAATTTCCATTTTGTGTTTGAGTGAGCACATGGGCTCGACTGACAGACATTGTTTATACATCCATCATAATCTTAGTGGCAATGATGTGTATACCAAACATCGCTGATTCACAGGTCTCTGGAGCATGAAAGTGGACATGGTGATGGTAGATTCAAGCCAAATACTTAAAGGTTGGCCAGAGAAAGATGACAAATAATACATAACAATCTGGTTTCACTTCAACTGACAGCATAGATGTTGATGAGTTTGAATTTGGATTATGGAACCGCTGTAGACAAATTTGAAAGCTGGCGTAAGTGCAATGCACAACAAAGAAATGTCCTTACAATGAAAGGGTCATGCATACGGTACTGAGAACGATTTTATATGTCATTCTGCACAATATTTTACCGTAATTATTACAACTGGCAGAGTCGGACCTAAATACTCCTCAATCTGGGTGCCTTTAGGAGCTATTTCACAATATCTAAGACAGTAGAGTGAACTAGTCATCTTCTTTCAGAAATGATTAAATGATTCATGGGGGGTGTTTGGAAATATTTCCTGATTAACCAAGCTTGATAACATTTAGGAACCAAATCTGGTTCTAGGAGCATTGATGAGGATCCTTCTGGGTTCACTCAAATGGTTTCACTTAAGTTAATTTCGTAGAACATTGCACCTCTAATTGTAATTACAGCCACCAGAAAAGTTGGGAAGATCCAAGCCTTTACAATCAAAGCACTATATCCCAGGGTCTTTAAGGAAAAAATACTCCTTAACAATCCCCCTCTTCATCCCAAAGATGCCTATGTGACTTCAACTGAACTAACAAGCAGCTTAACCCACATATTTCTGTGACTTAAACCAGCAGTGGAAAGAACACTTCACAGACATCTGAAATTCAAATGCACTGGGGCAGATTTACAATAAACTAACGCAGTGCGGTACAGCAAGTCATTTTGCCGCGCCACGCTGAGTTAGTTTGGAAGCACAGGGATGCAACATATTTACAACAGCATGTCGCATCTTTGTGCTTCCCCCTGCGCTGGGACACAAACTGCGGCCATGCTCCGACGCAGGCACCCTTGCACCATGGTGCAAGGATGCCTGTGTCAATGGGATGACTGTTTATGTGCATGAAGGGTTCCCTTCCTGCACATAAAACAATCAGAAATGGCGTTTTCCAAATTCTATGTGTGCTGCATTAGCAACCACAGAACTTGTAAAAGAAAACACGTTACTTATCTGTAACTTTGGTTCTCCAGTATTGGTAACTTTCATAGATTCCCATAGCTTGTATCATTCCCTGTCGTCGGAATGGGAGTCTTGGTAAATAACAAATACTATAGCAGTAGGTACAAAAGAGAAAGAACGGCCTAGGCCTCATCTAATTTTGTAGCATATCCACCTCTTTTTGCAAAAGAGACCAAAATAAAGCAACAACCAATCAGATTAGCCTCACCCCATAGAACCTTCCTGAGAGAGCCTCAGATTTTCGTAGCCGTTATGTAACAGTATAACAGAATATGCTGAAGGCTGAGCTTTCCCAGGGGAGGAAGGTGGGAGCATGGGAATCTATGAAAGTTACCAATACTGGAGAACCAAAGTTACAGGTAAGTGACTTGTTTTCTTACATCAATATTGGAACTTTCATAGATTCCCATAGCTTGTATCGGTATAGCTAGCAGTTAAAAAAAACCCGCACATTTTGCGTAATAAACCACAGAGAAACATTGTGTGCATATCATCATAAGAGATACAAGTTAGCAAACAGCAGTCAGTAAACATCAGATACAAAATGTGCGAAACCAATAACAGGAAGGTGGGTTAGGAGGGAAAGCTCACCGCTCACTGGAAGAGATTCCTCAGAACGGCTTGTCCCACTGCAGCATCACTCCGCGTGGAAGAGTCCAAGCAGTAATGTCTCGTGAAAGTATGGGCACTGCTCCATGTAGCTGCCCTGCAAATGTCTTTGATCGGCACTCCAGCTAAAAGAGCAGCAGAAGATGAAACTGATCTTGTCGAGTGCGCCCGGACCTGCCCTTCTAGGGGCTTACCAGCTGCTTGATGACAGTAGTGGATGGCGCTGGCAATCCATCGTGCAACCCCTTGCTTCGAAAGGGGAAAACCTTTGCGAGGTTCACTAAAAGCGACAAAGAGCTGAGAAGATCTCCTGAAGTCCTTGGTGCGTTGGAGATAAAAATGTAAACATCTTTGAACAGCCAAAGAATGAAGGGACCTCTCCGCTGGAGTTGACGATCGAGGGAAAAAAGATTTCAGAATGACCGGTTCATTCAAATAAAAACCTGAAGGGGCTTTTGGGATGAATTTTGGATTTGTCCTCAGGATGAGAGTGTGCTTTTTAAACTGTAAGAACAGATCCTTAATAGTGGGAGTCTGAAGTTCACCAACCCTCCTGGCTGATGTTAAAGCGAGAAGGAGGGCCACCTTCCATGAGAGAAACTTAAGTTCCGCCCTATGAATTGGTTCAAAATAAGGTTTCATGAGGTGAGCAAGCACCAAGTTGAGCTGCCACATGGGTGGAGGTCTAACTGGAGGGAAAACCCTAAAACGTCCTTTTAAAAACTGTTTCACGATTCTTGCAGACCAGAGAGAAGGGCCAGAAGATGTTCGTCTGAATCTAGAAATAGCTGCCAGGTGCACCTTGATAGAAGAATGTGCGAGCCCTGATTTGGCCAGAGTCAAAATGTATGGCAAGATCTGATGAGGAGCAGAAGAGAAAGGATGAATGTTCTCTTGGCGGCACCACAGGCAGAAACGTTTCCATTTAAGCGATAGGTTTTATTCGTACTTGGTGAGCGAGCCTGAGCTAGTACCTCTCTACATTCTTGAGGGATTTTCAAGTTCTGAAATTCTCTGTACTCAGGAGCCACGCTGTCAACTGAAGCGAGCTCGGCTCCGGATGTACCACTAGGCCCTGGGACATTGTCAATAGAGAGGGAATTGGACGCAGGTGAAGTGGATGATCCTGGGAGAGTAGGAGAAGCTCTGTAAACCAAAACTGGCGGGGCCACGCCGGTGCCACCAGAATCATTCTGCAGGGTTCTGCTTTGAGCTTCCTGAGAAGTCTTGAGATTAGCGGAATTGGAGGAAAGGAGTAAACAAAGGCGCCTAACCAGGCCATCGAAAGCGCATTCCCCAATGATCCCTGATGGCGTTCCCTGCTTGCGTAGAATCTGCATTTCCTGTTCTCTGGTGTGGCAAACAGGCATATGGATGGAGTGCCCCAAAGATTGAAAACTCTCTCCAGAGTGCGTTGGTCTAATTCCCACCAGTGACTCACACTTTTGAGATGACTCAGCGTATCTGCTGTTGAGTTGAGGATACCCAGAAGATGCCCCACAGAAAGCGAGATTTGGTGAAGGATAGCCCACTCCCAAATCTCCGGGGCTTCCTTTGACAGCAGACGAGCCCTTGTTTCCACCTTCTCGTCGTGTTGTCCGTATGGACCAGGACAGTGGATTTCCGGATTCTGGGAAGGAAAGCCTGTAAAGCTAGATGAATCGCCTTGAGCTCCAGTAGGTTGATGTGGAGAAGGCGTTGTTGGGGCCGCTAGTGGCTGCTCACTTGAAGGTCTTGCAAGACCACCCCCCAGCCTTCTAGAGAAGCGTCTGTGGTAAGTATTAGAGGAGCTGGAGTGACTGTGAAGGTGAGACCCTGAGAGATATTGTCACTGACCATCCACGAGCTGTCTGCCTCTTTCATAAGAGGAGTGATGACTAATTTCTCATCAAAAGAGCCTTCTGTTTGGCGCTACTGCAAGTCCAATTGCTCTTGCAGCGGGCACATTCAAAGCCTGCAATGCGGAAACATTGGAATGCAAGATGAGACTGATCCTAGAAGAGATTTGTAAAGGCGAACAGACAGAGACCGTCTTGTTTGCAATCGACGGGCGGAGGTGATACATTTTTGCTGTCTTTCCTCTGTTGGAAAAGCTTTGCAACAAGCTGTGTCCAGAATAGCCCCCAGAAACTTGGCCGACCTGGAAGGACAGAGGACCAACTTTTCCTTGATGAGTTGAAGTCCCAGACGACTGAAGAGTTGAATGCAGCTTTCGCCTTGATTCTGATGTTGTCTGAGAAGATGGTGCTTTCACCAACCAGTCGTCCAGATAAGGAAAAACCTCTAGCGTTTGTTTTCTGAGAAACGCTGCAACTGGGGCTAAGACTTTTGTGAATATCCACGGCGTGGATCTGAGTCAGAAAGGCAGGACCTTGAATTGGAAGTGCCTCTTGGCTACTGTGAAGCGTAAAAACTTCCTGTGGGCAGGGTGAATGGGAACATGGAAGTATGCGTCCTCGAGATCCAGAGTGGCCATGTAATCCCTGGATTGAGGAGTCGCAAAATGTCCAGTAGAGATACCATCCAAAACGAGAGTTTTATGACATAGGTGTTGAGCTCCCTCAGGTCTAAAATTGGGCGTAATTTGTCTACGGTCTTGCAAATGAGGAAGAACCGGGAATAGAATCCTCAGCCTCGCTGAGACAGAGGTACTGGCTCTATCGCTCCTTTGAGAAGTAGTTGGTGAGCTTCTAAACGTAATAGTTGCAGATGTTTGGATTAGGTGGCGCGAGGGGCTCTGGAGGGTGGATGGTGTTGAAACTCCAGGGTATGGCCAAACCAGATGATATTGAGGACCCACCGATCTGATGTTAAGAGTTGCCAGTTGTGGAAGCATTGTGATATCCTGCCCCCACTGGTGTTACAGGGGGGTGAAGGAACAGCAGACAGAGCCGGGAAGCCGCTATTGGCGCTTAGAGGAATCTCTCCCTTGTCGTCCTCTAGAGGATTTGGGAGAGAAAGACGGCGATTGGCCTTGACGTTGAGAATACTGGGCCTGTAAGACTGAGATGGCTGCGAATAGGAGGAATAGCGCTGCTGCTGGTATCCACCCCTGTATGAAGAAAAACCTCTTCCTCTCGCTCCACGGAAAGGCACTTTGCGGTATTGTAAAGTCCCAAGGGACTTCGCAGTCTCCGTGTCCTTTTTTACATCCTGCAGCGCATCGTCCACATGTTTCCCAAAAAGCATCTCTCCATCGAACGGCAGATCCAGGATCTTATTTTGGACCTACGGGCAAAACCAGGTGGCCCGACGCCAGCCTTGCTGTCTGAGGACTGCTGCTCCTGCCAGAGAGCGGAAAGCTGTAGTAGCAATGTCCATTGCGCAATCAATAATTTCCGAAGAGGAACGTTCTCCCTCCTCTAGGATTTTCTTGGCATCAGCCTGAGTCTTCGGGTAACTGGTCAAAATACTGGGATAGGTTGCACCACATCTGGCGATCATATCGTCCAAGAATCGCGAAGGCACTAGCCACCCTGACTAGGAAACTGGACATAGAAGAGAATCTCTTCCCCACATTATCTAGTCGTCCACCTTCTTTGTCCGGTGGTGTGGTGAGGGGGGCCGACGGATTCTCTGACTTCCTTTGGGCCGCTTGAGAAATGAAAGAGTCCGGTTTTGGCAGGCTGACCAGACAAGCGGGGCTATCCTCTGGGGCCTAGTACTTTTTCTCCAGGCGAGGAAGAACAGGCATGACAGTCACTGGAGATTTCATAACCTTTATCCCCTCATTCCAGACATGGCCCACAATTGGGAAAGAACGGACCAACTTTTTATAAGGTTCTTTGAAATCATAAGGAAAACATTCCGATTGTACTGGTGGAATGGGAAGATCAAACGTTTGGAAGCTCTTTCCATTAAATTGTGAAAACCTCCAATATCTACTGGAGGAGAATCTGCCGGATCCATAGATGGAGAAACGGGATCCGGAATAATGTAATCATCCCATTCCCTATCTGGATCTGGGACTGAGACTGTGCCCTGGTCATCATCAGACGAGTCATCTTGAACTGTGACCACATGTTGTTGAGATTCCGTTGGCTCCGGAACCGGAGTTTGGAGAAAAGGAGGAGCAACTGGAGCAGAAGACTGAGCAGGAGGTGGGGACACTTGCACTGACTGCTGGCCGGAAGACTGAGTTGGAAATCTCTTCCTGTAATCCAATAGCATGAATTGGAGATCAGCAATGAGTGAAGACGACATGGCAACCATGCCCTGTTGCGACTGTTCCTGAGATCTAGATTGCGGCAGATTTTGCTTTTGCTCCATATAATAGACCTCGGAGTCTGAGTCCTGATATTTGAAACGTAACTGGGATGGGCTATATGCAACCCCTGTAAGGACCTTCATCATCTTCTGAAAACTCCTCCTCCAAAAGGAGCGCAGGAGGCAGTGGTGTCACTCTCCGAGGAGATGTAATTTCCGGGGTAATTTGGCGTCTTCGTATTGAAATTGCCACCTTTTGAGTTGTCGACAAGGTTGTCGACGAGGTCGTCGATTGAGTGAACCGTCGACGAAGATTGGACCGTAGACGATGAAAGGGCGTTTGTCGACGGGACCGTCGTCAAGACCGTCTTCAGTACCACACTAGAAGCTGTAGACGTCGTCGTCATCGTCGACACCATCATCGTCATGGTAGTCATCATAAGCATCGACGACATAGTAACAGGTACCTCCGGTTGCAGCGTCGACGAAGTCGTCGTCGGAAGACAATGGAGATGATGAAGCTCTCGTCGACGAGCCCGTCGACGGACCTGATGTTGTTGTCATAGACAGGCAGCTTTTCTTCTCAGATTTCGCCTCAGGTGGGACAGAAACTGGCTTTTTTAACAGTTTCAATTTCTCAGAGTGTGGAGGCGAAAGAGAAGGCCCATGCCCAGCTTCTTAACAGATTGTACCTCAGAAACCAGTCCTTCCCTCTCCTTTACACTTACACCTTGGTGAGGAGATTTGATGGAACTATCAGAGGTCTTTTGTAAGGCCTTGGCAGGGGGTCAGAAGAAGTTGAAGGTGAAGACCTACCCCTTTTTAGAGATCTCCTCGAAGATGTCGCAGAGGAGGCATCATCACTGTCACTCGAAACAGGGTCTCTCCGTGGCTTTACCTTTTGCAGCCAGGTGAGTAGACGACCCTCACGGTCTCTCCAGATCTTTGAAGAGAAGGTTCAAGTAGCCTTGTTGTCAGGGTACAAACAAATACAGCCTTTATGTTTGTCCTCCACATGAAGCCACTTTTTTGAACAGGTGGCACAGGCTTTAAATAAAGCCTTCTCCTTGCCAGGCTTCCTGAAGAATGAAAGTTAAAGAGCAGCAGTTGAAAAAACACAGAAGATGAAGAGAAATCTGAGCAGAGCTCAGTGGAGCGTCCCTTGCACAACGTGCGGTAGAAAATCTGAGGCTCTCTCAGGAAGGTTCTATGGGGTGAGGCTAATCTGATTGGTTGTTGCTTTATTTTGGTCTCTTTTACAAAAAGAGGTGGAAATGCTACAAAATGAGATGAGGCCTAGGCCTTTCTTTCTCTTTTGTACCTACAGCTATGGTATTTTTTATTTACAGAGACTCCCATTCCGACGACGGGGAATGATACAAGCTATGGGAGTCTATGAAAGTTCCAATACTGGAGTAACATCATTCATTTAAAGGATTGTTTATGTGCAGGAAGGGACACCTTCCGGTACATAAACAATCATTAGAGGTTATTTCCTCATTCTATGTGTGCTGCACAATGTAGCATGCATAGAAAGAGGAAAACAACAAGGAGAAATGAATAAATTTCTCCTCCCTGCACCTCCCTAAGCCTTCCCTGGGAGGCGTAGCATTCAGGCACATTTCCAGATTTACGATTTCTTGTAAATCTGGAAATGTGCCTGGTTCCATGGGTGTTGTTTTGGTTCCATGGGTGTTGCGTGGGAACACTCCCAACAACACCCATGGAATGCCCCTTTCACGCAAACTGCTGTGTGTAAAGGGGTCATATTTTCAAGGACAGGGTCTTTGTAAATATGGGGCAGAAAAATGCGCTGCCAGTGCGTCACAAAAATTGACACACCGGCAGGGCAAAGGGTTGTAAATCTGCTCCATAGTGTTTTACAATTCAAGTGCTAAGAATTTTATAAAGTCAGATGAGTTGGTTGTATTATTTGGAAAAAGAAACAAGAGCTACACTCTGACAAATAGGGCATAGCATGATGGATAGTCTATTGTTCTTTACCATTCCAAAGCTGAAGACCTCTTTTATGGAAAGTGTAGACGCTCACTAAACTAGAGCTATGACCAAGGCTGCAGCTCTTTTTGTAGGAACCCTGCACACAGCTATTTCTGAAGCAGCAACATGGAAAAACACTCATACCTTCATAGAGCATTATTGCTTGGGTGTACAAGTCACAGGCTGTACTATGAAACCTATTTAGATAAGGCGAGGGGGATGGGTTAATTGCCATCTTCCCCTATTATATTTAACTGGTAGGTCAATTCAAGCATTTCAATCTATGAAAGATCCATAAAAGAAAAAGGAATAGTTCTCCAGCATTCGAATCTTACAGATATTCACATGCAACCTCTCTCCTCTTATTAGGCTCATATATTCAGTTTGATTTAACATGATACACGTGTTTCTTGAATGCAGTGTGCTAGTATATCCCCAGAAAAAGGTGAACACAAAGCATTTTTAGTTAATGTTTAACAAAAGACAAAATATATCAAACCTGTAGCTGAATTGGACAGTGTGCAATGAGAATACCTAGGCTCAAATCCCAGCTTCCCCATCTAAACCAACCTGTGTAAACCAAGGAAAATCACTTTACTTTACTGTGTTTCTTTTCCTGGACCATCAAGTCATTAAATACTTCAATTCAGCAGGTGCACTATACAAACATTTCACTTGAACTTAAGTGACAACAATGAGACTCCCTATAATATACTACTATATACGTCTATACAAGGTGTTGTGGGCAACATTTAGTGGGTGGGACTCAACCAACAAATCTGTGAATCCCGCAATTAATGTGATTACTGCAACCCTATTGAGAAATATTCCCAGTACATAACGTAAAATACATAAAATTACAAGTCTTACCAGGGTTTCGTTGAATGATATATATTGTTCAAGTTCTCTGCAGTTGTCAATACATCACTATATACAAAGTGAAAACGACGCAGTGCTCTGGTGAAAGTGTGAATATCTACATTTGTGGGTTCTAGAACTGGGACAGTCTGAGCTACTGCATGTCCGTAAGGAGAAGCAAGGAATACTCACTGGAGAAAGAATGAGTCCTACAGGTCACATCTAAGGAGCAATGGAAAGGCTCTATGTGGGCCCAGTACTGAAACAGCAGGGATCGCCGCAGTCATGTACTAAAGTGCAATCCCTCTGTCTTGATCATAGCTTTAGAATAGTATGGACTACTCTAAACCAGGATGAAGATGTAGTATTAGAGATGTTTGCCAGTCCGTCGAAGTATCGCAAAGATAAGATATGCAGCAGGTCAAGGTGGAAATGTTGTGGTTATGGGAGATGCCATTTTTTAAAACTGGAAGGTTAGCAATGCTAAATGTTTCAGCATGCAATAGTGAACAAATATTTTACTGTGCATTGCATCATAAAACGTACATTTTGCTTATAGCAGAAACCAGAGTGAGTCTTCTATACCATGTGGCTTCTAAGGATTCTTGTAAGGATTCAAGGAGTCTCATAAGTTTCTATAAGTTCATTCTTTTACAGCATTCTTTTACAGCATCCCTAAACGCTCACCGACTGCATCCCTTCAAATTCCCAACATTCTTCCATTAGGTAAGCAGTGACCACATTACATTCCATGCTCCCAGCATTACATGTCTTTACACATCTTCCCCCTTATAATATTCGAACAGGAACAATAACATTAACATACATAACAAAGCTCTACATTACTATTAGCAATCAGGTCAATATAATTCATGCCAACTTATTAATGTACACTATTAAGGGACTCTATCTAATGTTTTCAGACGTTGCAGCTAGAAACAGACAAGGAACAGACTGATTGGTTTACTGACGCGGTAAGTGGTTCCCAATTGTTGCTTAAAGTTGCATTAATAGTTTTGTAGGATTAGTGTTTCAACAGGGTTCCTCGCAATCAGGCGTGAGAATCCAATCGGTACCTATACACAGCGCTTCAACAACATCCACAGTAATGCACAAGTTACTACTTGTGTAACGATATATCTGTAAGAGACATTAGTTAGTATTAGATTCCTTACCTTAGAATATCCCCAGGCTTCAGACTGGATCCGGAAATTTTTGCGTAGCAGTACCCTTGCGCGTCGGTAGGCGTCGTCTGCGGCTCCGCGTCCGTCGTCGGCGCCGTGATGACGTCGTCGGAGTACTTAGACGCCGCCTCCGCGTGCTGACGTCAGTTCTTAGACACAGCTTTTCCGCGCCAGAAACGCAGAGCCATGTTAAAAACCAACACTGGTGCCATTGAAACTAGGGCCCTGAAAGGGGATTACCCTAACCCTAGATATTGGTTCGCAGAACGGGGAGGATCGGTGAGTCGGTAAGGAATCTAATACTAACTAATGTCTCTTACAGATATATCGTTACACAAGTAGTAACTTGTGCATCTGAAAGAGACACGTTAGTATTAGATTCCTTACCTTAGAATAGATACCCCAGCAATACCAACCCCGGTGGTGGGTCTGCGAACTAATAATCACACCAGAAAGTCCTGGAGGATGGAACGGCCAAAGAAGCCATCCCTCCGGACTTGGCTGTCCAGGCAGTAGTGTCTTGCAAACGTGTGCAGCGATGCCCACGTAGCTGCCTGACAGATGTCTTGTAAGGGCACTCCCCTGCCCAGGGCAGTGGTAGTCGCCATGGCTCGGGTAGAATGAGCCCACAATCCAACAGGGGGCTCCTTTCTAGCCAAGGAGTAGCATGCCTGGATACACAAGATGATCCACCGGGAGATGGTCCTCTTGTGCACCGCTTTCCCCTTCTTTTTTTTTTTTTTTTGAAAACCTTTATTTGGACAAAAAGGATATACAAATACGGGCCTACAACCAGTCAGGCCGGCCACTAATACGAGAGGGCAAGCAATAAATCCAGGATGACAGTGTACGGAATAAAACGCAGTAAATCGCAATCATTACAGCATCAAAAAAAGGGGTGGGGACACAGACGGCCAGCTAAAAGGAACAATGAAGGTTAATTTTATAATAATACAAAAAGGAATATCGCAGGCTCGACTACAACACAAGACGTTACCGGGTTCCCAGAGCAAGTCATTGACAACAATAAAGCTAAAGGGTGACAATGTGGGAGAATGGTGTGGCAACACACATCAGTGTAAGAGCAAATATCAGTAAATCAAAGCCATAATTAGTTTCACTCGTCTCATTCAGACCCACCACCCCCATTAGCATATTAGAGACAAAACAGGAACCGGAATATTGACATCGTAAAGGAAAAACTAACCCGCCATATTGACCTTAAGGAAAGGAAAGAAAAAGAGGAAAAACAGAGCTAAAGGGGAAGAACACCGCACTGATACCAGTACCCCACAGCAGAAACACTTAAGGATTGGGAACATTAATAATAAGGAGGGCGTGAGAGTCGCGTTCAAAATGCAGCATAGCCCCATAGAGGAAGCAGCGGGTATGCAAACCCCACCCACATAGCCCATGGGAGACAGGGACAGACGCGGCACCCCTATAAGAGACACAAAAGGGCCATAGAACTAAAAGGAAGACAACGAAAAAGTCCCAACCCACCCATCCCACCCAGCACCCCTGCCGAAGGCTACGGCCTACCCCCCCCAGCAGCGTGCCTGTCGCCCTAAACCGAACCCGAAATGTAGTAAAGACAAAAGAAAAAAGGAATGAAAGACGAAAACAAAAAACATAAAGACAAGAAGGAAATAGGAGGGGGGAGTAAAGGATCAATTAACAATACGTTCGGCCCCAATCCTCCGCCCAACCATACAAACGTAATATTTTAAAACCAGAGCGACACATTCTCGAGAATCGTAAAACACACTAGGGGGTCACCCACAGCGCCATGAGTACGGGCCGGTCCGCCGCTAAGCTGTACCCCGGCGATCCACCGGGAATAAGTTGTCTCACCCCAGGCCTTTCTTAGTGACCACCACCACCCACCACATAGCGGCAGGAAATAGGCAACTCAGTATGAAGAAAGCACTCGAATGAAAAGATATTAGACAAAGGTGTAGATCAGGGAGGTCCATCAACAGACAAGAGAACAGAAGTCCGGGTATATAATTCAAGTGTCCCAGGAAAATTAACCCGAGCCACAGAACACAGGAGTTCAGTCTCGCCATCTGAAAAAACCGGAGCTCCCCCGCAGCACAGGACAACGACCCCACCGAAGCAGAGATAGACAACAGTCCACCATGTTCATTGGGTGCTCGGACAGGAACAGGCCCGAGCCCGGGGTCCAAGTCTCCAAACTCCAAACAGTGAGTCACCAAAGGTTCCGATGCCACCGGAGTGCAGACCGCTTTCCCCTTCTTAGCGCCCACGTAACCAACAAAGAGTTGGTCATCCACCCGGAACTGGCGTGTGCGATCCAAGTAAAATGAGAGCGCACGTTTTGGGTCCAGACGGTGGAGCCGCTCTTCCTCTTTAGAGGGATGCGGTGGCAGGAAGAAGGTTGGCAAGGTGATAGACTGCCCGATGTGGAAGGCCGTGACAACCTTGGGCAGGAAAGATGGCTTAGTACGCAACACCACTTTGTCCGGATGGACAGAAAGGAAAGGTGGAGTACAAGAAAGGGCCTGGAGCTCACTCACTCTCCTGGCAGAGGTGATGGCAACCAGGAAAGCAGTCTTCAAAGTCAGAAGGCAAAGAGGACAGTTGTGAAGTGGCTCAAAGGGAGCGCACATCAGAAACGTAAGAACCAGGTTCAAGTCCCACTGAGGCATCACAAACGGAACAGGAGGGAATGTGTGAGTGATGCCCTTTAGAAATCTATTTACAATAGGGGACTTGAACAAAGAAGGTTGATCAGGCAGCCTCAGAAAGGCCGAAAGGGCAGAAAGGTAGCCCTTGATAGTGCCCAGAGCAGAGCCCTGCTGGGCAAGAGAAAGAAGGAAGAGAAGAACCTCAGAAAGAGGGGCAGCAAGAGGATCCACAGCCTTTGCTGTGCACCATGCCACAAATCTGTTCCACCTGCAGGCGTATACCGACTTTGTGGAGGGACGCCTGGCTGCCAGAATGACGTTACAGACTTCAGGAGGCAAGTCAAATGGCCTCAACTGTCGCCGCTCAATCTCCAAGCATGGAGGTGGAGACTGGACAGGTTCGGGTGGAGGACCGTCCCCTGCTGCTGTGACAGAAGGTCCTCCTGAAGAGGCAGACGAACCGGGGGATCGACTGACATACTGAGTAGCTCTGGATACCAGCACCTTCGAGCCCAGTCCGGAGCCACAAGGATGACTTGGGCCCGGTCGCGCTTGATCTTCTTCAGCACTCTGGGCAGAAGTGGTATAGGCGGAAAGGCGTACAACAGACCGCAACTCCACTCGCGACGAAAAGCATCTCCGAGCGAGTGCCGCCTTGGAAATTCCAACGCGCAGAACTGATGACATTGCGCGTTCTCTTCGGTGACGAATAGATCCAACCAAGGCTCTCCCCATTGCTGAAAGAGGCCTTGCGCCACGTCCGAGTTCAGACGCCATTCGTGATCCATCATGCACCGACGGCTGAGCTCGTCCGCCCTGGCGTTCAGAGAACCTGCCAGGTGTTGAGCCACCAGGGTCACGCCCTGGCGTTCCAGCCATTGCCAGAGGCGCAGAGCCTCCTGGCAAAGGGTCCACGACCCCACCCCGCCCTGTTTGTTGCAGTACCACATGGCGGTGGTGTTGTCCGTGAACACCTGCACTACACTCCACTGGACAGAGGGGAGGAATGCTTTCAGTGCTAGACGAATCGCCCGTAACTCCAACAGGTTGATGTGGAACCGGGCCTCCGCCGGAGACCAGAGGCCTCTGATCTCCGCCTCTCCCTTGTGGCCTCCCCAGCCCTGGAGGGACGCATCCGTCACAACTACGTGCTCCGGTTGGGGAAGGGAGAGGGATCTGCCGCTGACCCAATCGCGGTCCGTGAGCCACCACTGCAGCTGTCTCGCAGTGCCCTCCGATATCAGGACGTGGTCGGATAGGTTGCCCTGATGCTGGGCCCACTGAAACTTCAGGTCCCACTGCAGAGCCCGCATCCGCCACCTGGCGCGATGCACCAGCAGGATGCAGGAGGCCATTAGCCCCAGAAGCCGCAGCGTCAACCTGACCGAGACCCGGGATAACGGCTGAAAGATGGAAATCAGAGCCTGAATATCCCGGACCCGCTGTTTGGGTGGATAAACCTGAAACCGCGCCGAGTCGAGAACCGCTCCGATGAAAAGGAGCTTCTGAGAGGGGCACAGGTGTGACTTCGGCACATTGATGGAGAACCCCAGCCGGTGCAGGAGATCTGCCGTATTCTGGAGGTGGCTGACGACTGTCTGGGGCGAGCCCGCCTTCAACAACCAGTCGTCGAGGTAGGGGAAGACTGAAACCCCTAACCTGCGCAGATGAGCTGCGACCACCGCCATCACCTTTGTGAACACCCGTGGGGCGCTGGTAAGGCCGAAGGGGAGCGCGGTATACTGAAAGTGCTCGTGGCCAACCGTGAACCGCAGGTAGCGCCGGTGGGCCGGCAGGACGGGGATGTGGAAATAAGCGTCCTGCAAGTCCAACGCTACCATCCAGTCTCCTGGGTACAGGGCAGCTAGGACATGAGCCAGTGTCAGCATCTTGAACTTCTCCTTCCGGAGGAAGCCGTTGACGTTCCTTAGGTCCAAGATAGGGCGTAGGCCCCCTTTGCCCTTCTTGGGTACCAGAAAGTAGTGGGAGTAGCAACCACACCCTACTTCTGGCCCAGGAACGCGCTCGATGGCCCCCTTGGCCAAGAGGGCCGTAACTTCCTCCTGCAGAAGTCGCAAATGATCCCCCGATACACGGTGGTTCTGCGGTGGCATGGCTGGAGGAGTCGCCTCGAAGGGGAGGGAGTAGCCCCTTCGGACAATCTGCAGCACCCACCTGTCCGAAGTGACGGTGCGCCAGTGGAGGTGGTGATGGCGAACCCTGCCCCCTACTGGCGTCACATGGGCCTGAAAGCACGGACTAGGAGGGTTTTGAGGCGGATGCTGCGGGGGAAGGTGTGGACTGACCTCGCCGTTGTCCCCGACCGCCGGTTCCCACGGCCGCCACCGCGTTGGGTATTACCTTGCGGAGCGTGGCTGGCAGCACGTGTGGGTACACCCCTTCCGTGGCCACGAAAGGAGTGAAAGGCAGCCGATTGCTGGCGCGGGGCCGAGAGGCCCAAGGACTTGGCCGTAGCCCTGGAGTCCTTAACGCGCCATCAAACGGCATGTCCATCAGTGTGTTGTGGACATCAGCCGAAAAGTTGGCAGACCTCAACCAGGCGTGGCGTCTGACCGTCGTAGCCATCGCTCTACCTAGTGAGTCGGTGATATCCAGCCCACACCAGATAGAATATTTGGCTGCATCCCGGCCCTCCACAAGGGCTTGGCCGAGTTTGGCCCGTACCTCCAACGAACACTCTGGCAGCACTTCCGCAACCGTATCCCACAGAGAGTGGGTGTAGCGGCCCAAGAGGCATGCGGTGTTGGAAGACCGCAGTCCCAGACTAAGGGACGAGAAGATCTTTTTGCCGTACTGCTCGTACCTCTTGGATTCCCTGTCCGGCGGTGCCGACGGGAATGCGGTTTGGGAATTGGAGGCCTGGATGACCAGGCTCTCGGGGGTAGGGTGGGTGGACAGGAAACATGGGTCGCTCGGGGCTGGGCGGTGGCGTCTGGCCAAGTTCCTATCTACGGGCGAACCCGTAGCGGGCTTGGACCAAGTGCCCAGAAGAACGTCGGTCAAGGCCTCATTAAACGGCAGCAGAGGCTCGGCCGAGCTTGACTGCGGTTTAAGGACCTCAGTGAGATTAGTCCTCACGGCCGCGACGGGGAGCTCAAGGCCCAAGGCCTTGGCAGCCCTCATCAACACCACACTGTAGGTTGCCCCCTCCTCCGAAGCCACGGTAGGAGGGGAGACAAAACCGGTGTCTGGAGAGGTGTCCAGGCCACTGGCCTCCCCAAGGTCTCCTCCCCAGTCCTCATGAGACTGACACTCTCGGGTCAGAGGGTCCTCAGACCCCTCCCAATCCCCTTCATCACCCATCTCCTGATACTCAGGGTTTTCAATCAATGGGGCCTGTTCATAGAAGTGAAACTCCCCAAACGACGTCTGGAGCGGCGCCCATCAGGGCCGTCCCGACGTTGGAACAGGAACGAAGGGGGCATCGGGGACGGCGCCGCCCGAGGACGGCGCCGGAGGCGACACCTGATGGTCCGACGCCGGGGAGGTCGTAAGGTCCACCGGCGACGACCCAGATCCCGAAGAAGGTCTAGTGGGGTCCCGCGGCGCCGGGCCCGAAGGCGCCGGGCCCGAAGGGCACCGGCAGCGTCGGGATTGCGGAGCCCTGCGCCGCCGGGCCCAAAGGCATCGGCGGCCGAAGCACCCGACGGCGTCGGGGCCGAAGCCCCCGACCCGCTAGAGGCCCCAGACGGGTCCGCTGGGCCCGGAGGCGCCGCGGAGCCCGTCGGAGGAGAAAGTTTCCTCATGGCCATGAGGAAGCGCTCGATCTCCTCCGGCGTCGCGTCATGCCCAGGGACCGGAGGGTGTGGGGCAGGACGCGGGCCCGCGACTCCGACGGAGCCGCGTGGGTGGTGTCACCCGAACCACCGGCCGCATCGCGCGAGCGTCGGGGGGAGTCCGCAGAGCGATGACGCCTCTTGGACTTCTTGTGCTTCTTACCTGACGACGACTTCGACCCGGAGGAGTGCGGCCTACTCTCGGAACTGTGATGGCTCCGAGCCCGCGACCTGTCCCTCGACCTCCCGTGGGACCAGGACCTCTCGCGGCGCGGGACCGACTGCCGGAGTTCGAGTCGCCTGCGGGACCCCTCCCGCCTGGCTTTCGCAGAGAGGGCCCGGCAGTCGGAGCAGGCCTTGTCGTCGTGGTCGACACCTAGACAAGTTAGACACAGGTGGTGAGGATCCGTGACCGACATTGTGCGGTCGCAATCCTCGCAGTGTTTAAAGCCAGGCATCCCTACGGCACCGATCGGAGTCATAAGACTTCGGGAAATGATCAAAAAATGATCCAAAAAGTTAGTCAAAAATTGACTAAGGGTTACTGCTTTTTCCAGATCTGCGCTTGCTGGCGCGGAAAAAAGAAGAACTAACGTCAGCACGCGGAGGCGGCGTCTAAGTACTCCGACGACGTCATCACGGCGCCCACGACACCGACGACGGACGCGGAGCCGCAGACTACGCCTACCGACGCACAAGGGTACTGCTACGCAAAAATTTCCGGATCCAGTCTGACGCCTGGGGATATTCTAAGGTAAGGAATCTAATACTAACGTGTCTCTTTCAGATCAGTCTTTCGCATCTTATTGACGTCGCACACCCACTGGAAAGGCGCGTCTCTCACAGTCTGCTTCGTGTGTCCGACTAGCTCCGACACACATGCTGAATGTAAGATGCCTCTTGGAAGGCTTGTTAGAACTCACTTGCCGACTCGCAGACACTCTCAGAACCAGGAGGTCTGTTAGAGCTCGCGCACCGATATACTGCACGCGAGGCACCGTTACCGTTAGTCCAAACTTAATAACTGAAGGCTATTAAATCAATTACAACATTTGTGCACACGTAGGAAAACGTATGACTATGGCAATTACATTCAGTAGGAAAATTAGACATCCGCCAGCTCAAGCGCTTAATTAGTTGCGATTCCTGGCGGCAACATGAAAGTTAAGTTATAACGTCACGTCTTGCCAAACAGTCTTTTACTCCCTCATGTTAGTTATCTTTTTTAACCTTACGCACTGAATGTCAACACATGTAAACTTGTCTATTGATGCAGGTATACAAACAACTTGCTTGGCATAAAATGCAATCTGTATTTCCAGGGGTGGAGATGTCGTCCGTCTGTTCCCTGCACTGCTCCTTCAACCCCTTCAACTCGTCGCCAATGTAAGGATTCAAGGAGTCTCATACGTTTCTATAAATTTATTCTGGTACAGCATCCCCAGACAAGCTAAACAATTCCCAACATTCTACCATTAGGTCAGCAGTGACCTCATTACATTCCATGCTCCCAGCATTACATGTCCTTACAATTCTATTAAGGAGCTAATGGGGTACAAGCATGTAACGTAGTGGGAAGTGTATAACTTGTTTCATGACTGTACAGTCTATCCCATCCACCCTTTTTCCAGCCTGGTGGTTATTCTGGAGTGCAGCTAGTTCATACACTTATGCATGACTCGATTGCAGCGCACCATTGCCCCTTCTCTGCCTGGAAGATACGTGGATATGAGCTGTGCCCCTTTTTTCTGTATGCATCCACTGAGTCAAAGCACAACCAATCACTTTTATATATCAACCCTCAAGAGTCAGCACTGCATCCCTCTTCCCCACATGGGATCCTTGTGAGTCAAACTAGTGCACCTTTTAGCTGTAAGGTAATTTTTCCTCTGCCCAATTACCCTGCAAACAACAATGCTTCAATCTGGCCCCTTAGCGGGCAGAGCAGGACTAGGTCTCTCCTTTGTGTAGATGCACAGATGGGCAGAATAGTCTCCCTGACATTTCAAACTTTCTGCATATTTGGGTCACACTTCTATGCCTGAACACCATGGAGGGCTTCAGAGAGCAGCATCTATTATTTGCACCATTAAGTTGGTGCTGGATTCCCTTCCCGAGCCATGACCAGTAGGGCCAACCAAGGGTTTTAAAAAAATGCAGATTCTAGCCTGCTAACTATTTTATTTCATTATTAGTAAGGCAAGCGTTATAGTTAGTGCATCTATCTGGAGGGTCAGCATCTTCTGTGTCTTAAAGAGAGGGATCCTTCCGGTCTTACTCCAAGGAGTCTATCACTGCACATGTCTTCAGGAACACGTCTTCGGGTGACTCTTCTGCTAGAATCTGCAAAAAAGAAGCTGCAGTGAGTTGGTGCTTGAAAATGAAAACAAAAGTGACCAACTGCATTTCTCTATTAGTCCTACAGGCCAAACAGTCATAAGTAAAAGAAGTCTTTCCACTGGATATTAATAAGGTTCAGAAAATTAGTTCAGAAATTAAAGATTGGGTGGTACTATTCAGCTCAAGGTTCGAACCTTTCACCTTTAGAGCCTCAGAGGTACTTTCAGAAGGTATGAGGACTAGCCCAGGTGGGCGAATGACAGATTATATCAAGTAGGATGTCTATCTAATTTTATCTCATTTTGGATTTAGTATAGCACAGATCTAATCCTAGGGGCAACATGATGGTGGATATATCACAGGCAGCAATTTGTAATCGAGGCGCAGGACTGATCGCAGTAACCAACTGTATCGAATATCTGTGTTGCGTTTGAAATGTATGTAATGTTCTAACAAGTTATGTTGACTATAGGAAAGTGCTGCGTCTTTGTGATTGTTGATTGTACTTGTAAGGGCCACAGGGAGTGTTGTTATGAACACAGTGATATGCAAAGTACAGCCATTTCTCATTGCACAGCAACAGGCTTAATAGTACAGAGCCTTGTATCTTTCTGGCCCCAAACCACTATAGCTTATAAGAAAGAGTAATAACTGGGGAGGGTTTGTGAATCTTAAGAACATCAGCTGGACTGTGGCTCGAATAAGATGTGTGTGGGTTTGAAGTTACTTTCTAAAATAGAGGAAAAAGGGATTTTCAGAGTGCCAACTACGCTTGTTGTAGAGTCTTGCTGCATACACCGAAAAATGCTTGCTTCCTGGTTTATTATGTCCATTTTGGATAATGTTCCTATTCCATCGAAGGTACAGCATTCACTAAAATACACTAAACAAAATACCACTGGGAGGCTGAGAATTACCAAAGACGTCTGTACACAATATATCTAAGTTCACACAAACCACATTCCAGGAAAAATCCTGACAGGCAACCAAAGATAGCCTTAAGTATCTTTGTCTCTTAAGTAGAGCGTGTGGAGCTTAAAACGTAACCATAAGTGGGTGCAGGGGGTGCATGATTGAACAAGTCATTAAAATAATCAATACAAATTTACAAGACAGCAACCTTCTATTACTTAACCATCACAGACATTGAGAAAAATCGATAAAGGAAAACCAAAGAAAGGTAACTGAGCCATTTTAATTAAAGTCAATGTGATCACCCCATACGGATGTTTCTGATGAATTCAAAGTTACAGAACATTTTAACTGTCACTACGGGTCATTTTAGCAGAACAAGAGGAGAAATGAGAGAACTACGTGATACCCCATTATTTTTCAGATATACCAGCAATGTGGTGTTGTAAACAGGATGTGAAAGTGTGACTCCTTTAGTTCTATTACCATTAACCAATCTCATTGCTGGTGTGTGTCTGGAATTTGAGTCATAAAACCATCTTGAAATACTTAAGGCGTTTGGTGATGCACAAAAGGTCTAGAATTGTTATGCAAATAAAGGATGAACTATATGACAATGTGAAGCGTAGAGATGCACCACAACAATAACCCAAAAACAAGGTTGTGGTTCTTGTCTCTATTCTCTTTTTATTTATTTTTTTATCAAGTTTTACATATGCAGTGAAGACAGCCAATGCGTTTCGTCCATGAAATGGACTTCTTCAGGGCTGCAAAACAAGAAATATGTACAACACATAAAACACTAAACTTCGTGAGGAGAAGAAAAGAAACAACAAGTACAACAACTACACATGACGCATAACAGTGCTCGAGGTGGATCACATAGTACATATATAAAAAGCATATACATACAAAATATATCAGATGAAGATTTACAAAACAATTCCCCATTGGGAATGAGAGATAACCGATTCTCTGACTTCTACATTTAAAAAGACAATACATTTTTAATCTTGACCACAGCTAGCTGGGGCAGAGAAGGTGGCAAAGGGGAGAACAACAGAAGCTATGAACAAAACAAGTGTGTGAACATGCATGCTCTGAAAAGGCATGTGGCATTGAGAACAGATAAAACATACGAATATCAAATGGAAATGATGAAAATTATCCAAAATGGTACACAGCAGGTGATCATAACTACATATCTTGATGATTGATTTGTTACCCATACTGTGTAAATGAGTTTGCAAAGCGAATTTCTCAAAAGAGAAAAGGAAGGAAAAAAGGGGAGATAGTCAAAATGGAAAGGGTATGCAGTGGTCAATTGAAATAGACAAGGAGGTGAATACAAAAAAAACAAGGGCAATAGGCAAAAATGAGGGTCTCAATTGACACACACATATCCCAAGCCAACGAAGGGGAGGTATATGCCTGTATGCCGCTCAAGTAGCTGTGATATAGGGTCAGAACTCATACATGTCATGCCCGGACACCAAAGCTTAGTTTGACATGCTGATACGTACCTGGTGTATACACAGACGAATTTCAGCCTAATAGAGACATCATGGTACGACTTCAATTTGAACCCCCGCAGTAGCATAAAGCATCAGTATTCATGATATGAGTCACTGTCCAAAATTGCCATAACAGCTAATTAGTAATAACGGAGACTGAGACCAATGGGCAAGAAACAAGTGACAGAGTTGCATGTACCTACCAAAAGCTATTCAACCATGGTCACTAACAACGTGGATGAGTGTGTACTGCAATAATAACACCCCAAGTGGGGCAGTGATGATTAGGAAATGGAGGAAGGGTTGATAAGCCCTATGAAGCACCTGCTACGTAAAAAGAGACAATAGCAAATGAAAAGTCCGCAAAAAAAGCTCCAATAGCCGATGAGGTGTGTTGGCAAAACACAGAGAAAAAGCCGAAGCTTTAGAGTAGCCATGTGCACGATAAAACCATGAGACCCACAAAGGAGATGTCAATATTGAGAAAAATAGTGACTGGCATGCCTGATAATGTGCTGCCGTACGAAATGCTGCGATCCAGGGCCTAGGTGTTTTGTTGCAGAGGAGAAAACCAGAGTGCATGTAGAAAGAAACTGTGCAGACAGTATGTGCGCCGTATGAAGTACTGCGACCCAGGGCCCCGGCATTTCCCTGCAGACAAGAAAACCCGAGTGCATATAGAAAGAAACTGTGCAAACTCAAGAGATAAGAAGCAGACACTTGGAGTATCCCCACAGGTAGTGACAAATGATATAAGTAAAATAAGCATAAACAGAGCAGTAGACAATGAAGCCTAAAATGAATGCACCTGTGTGGAGCGCTACTGTCAAAAAACCCCGGCGTTTCCCAGCAAAGAAAAAGGCCTGAGTGCATATTAATAAAAGCTGTACCGGTACAAGCGGTGAAAGATGGGCGCTCGAAGTGTCCAACAGGTGGCAAAAAACGATAAAAACAGAGGCAAGATTATAGAACATGAGACGGCTACGTACTTACTCCGATTGATGCTCAACCTGCCAACGACCATCCTCTACACTCCGGTGATGTGTAGGAGGTCGATAAAGAACCTGCGATCCAGGATTGTCGCATATATATGCGTTGTCAAAAAACCGGGCGCACCTGAATGATGATGCAAAGATCACAAAATGGTCGGCACATGCATGTGAACTCTGTCGTTCAGGGATAGCATGTGCCATCTTTAGAGTATGTTTGAGGTACAAGTGTAACATACAGAGAAACTAATAAAACTGGTAAGAGGAGGTCAGCGTGATGCTGGGGTGAGAAAATATTAAAAAAACGTGTCACACTCGGTCGTGAACGCGGTATGGTAAAATTAGAATCGATACGCCGTAGTGAAGGTTCATTATATGAAGAGTCCCCTGATGGTCATTATGGATTGCAGCAAACTAAATGTTAGTAATACAAATGGCAGAAAGCCATTGTGTAAAGCCAAACCGTGAAACCACTTAGGGCATTTTCAAGATGGCGAACAACTTTGGCCACACTCTATTTGGGTTCTCAGGGCTCCTATGGTGTCCGGGGAGTATACTAAGGTAAACCTAGTGTTCTCAAATTTCTAACACTAACATTCAGTTTTGGGCAGCTGCTGTACCAACCAATAATCCCCGAGACAGACGTCTGGTAAGACAAAAGTAGGGTTTTCCAGCAACCAGATAACTGATACATAAAGATTGTCTTGGCATTCTTGTCTCCTTTTTTTCAAGTGCTCCTCAAGTCTTATATGTAAAACCCAAAGACAGAAGTCTGGTAGGACAAAATAGGGTTTTCCAGAAACCCGGCAGTGAATAAAAAAGAACTGTCTTGGCATCCTGTTTTCTTCTCAAGCTCGCCCCAAGTGTTATATGTAAACCTCAAGCAGGATTGGACACTCCAGCAGGATTTGACACAGTTATATCAAAAAGGATGCCCACAACCCCTACTCTGCATATTCTGTAAATGTCAGTGAAGTCAACTCTGGCCATCCTGGTTCACCTGTCACTCACAGTGACCTATTGTGATGCTCCGGGGATGAATTTCGCACCTCATTCAGACCTATTCAAATGCTAATTGCTATCTTGGAGTTGGGGAGTAAATGCAACTAGCCTCCAGGAAATTCGGACAGGGTAAAGATAAATGTCTATAACTTACTTTTCCTTAATGTTTATTAAAAATCCGACTTCATCGTTGGATTGGATTTTGTGTAACTATTAAAAACTGTTGTTTCATCAATTGTCTAGTTAGTCCCCTTCTCGAGATACAGGGTTGCAATCTGTACTGTGGTTTATTACATAGGACAGCTAGCCCTACCTCACTGAAAAAAAAGTTTTTGGTGCTAGTCACTGTCAGGACATGTTAAGATTACATTTTCGCTGTCTATCTAGGGGTGACATATCAATATTTAAAAGGGAGGATTTGAACTGTCAAGAGCATTTATTTTGACAGATCGAATTGTATATGTTACAATGCTAAAATTTGGTTACAATGGTAGGCCTGAGGCCACGTTTGAACTGCCTCTTTAGTCGATGGCACAATAGGTGCTACAGTCTAGTGGTATGTATATTACAGGCCCTGGGTGTATTTAGCAATTAGGAGTATGCCAATTCCACCATGTTCAAAGGGTGAGCACAGGTTCTTTAGTTCTGGTTAGCAGGTGTAAAGTGCACCAAGTTCTAAAACCAGAAAAACATAGAGTCCAGCAAGAGGCAATAAAATTTGGGGTGACCACATTTAAAAGACGGATTTCCTACAACTCCCTTGCAAATCACAAATTGTTGCGGGGTATGGTGGCACTAACCAAGATCGAATCACAGATGTGAGATGCTTGTGGGTATGACCCTTGGAATGACACCCTCATGCCTTTTCATCTGATTCTGAGTTGAAGACTGGGGTCAAGTTTGCTTGGCCTTTTTGAGCTTATACTTGGAACAAGCCTTCACATGGAACTTATGGTTGGAACACATGCAATACAACAGAAGGTACCTGTCCTGAGCCAATCTAATTCAGAGACTTTTTATTAAGACAGAAGGTACCTGTCAAGAATCCATCTAAGTCAAAACATATGCAAGACAACCAGTATGGCATTGTTTAATTCAATTAATCAGAATTCAAATTTATTTTGGAGTTGAAATGTAAGAAAAATGCATAAACAAAAATACGCAGTTAAGTGAACCTTCAAATAGTTTTTTGAGAAGCCCCAAGTGGAAAAGCCATAACCAGAAAAGAAGACTGGTGACCAAATAAATGAGAATCAATGGTACATTTGAATGTACAAAGACAGCCTAATTCGCTTGATACATGAGATAGCACTGGGCAATTCCCCCAGTGTGTAGTTTGAAACAAAGGGCAGTCTATGATGGTGTCGAAGGCGTTTTGACTCTACGCCGGGTATTAAGGTTTCATCAGGACTGAGGATAAACTGGGGGGCTAATGATATAGGAGTTAGCACAAGTGCCTTGGATGACAATGAGTTATTGTATGCATGTAATAGATTACATAATATACATACTGGCTAGTCTCGGAAGCCAAGCCTGTGTACAAGTAGTTGCCTCAGGACTCCAGGAATGACCACAAATAAAGGCCCATGGTAATGCCTGTATGATAAATTATATGGAATTCAGATTATGAAGGTTGCTGTAATCGCTGAACCTGTATGCCCTTAATACAAGACTCAAGCAAGGGTTCCTGACACAACAAGGGTCTGAGTACATAAATAAAAAAACACCAAGGACACCTGTTCTGTATACTCTGCCAAAAATCCATAAAGATAGAAGAACAATTGTTACTTACCTGTAAACGGTGGTTCTCCAGTATTTTTTTGTTTTTTTTTAAAAACCTTTATTGATATCAAAAGAAGACAAATAGAGGCCCACAACCATGCCGGCCGGCCGCAGTGTACAAAACAGTCAGGAGTCATCAGGCAAATAATACATAGTCAATCAACACAAAGCAGAGGCCGTATAATCGCAATAGGGAAAAAGAAGTACAGAAACTAAAGGGCTAAAACACAGGAGTAAAGAAGGCTTAATTTTACAATAAGGAGAGAGGACATATGACAGGCACAATTGCAATACGGAGGCATCCGATATCCCGTAATCAACCTCAACATTAAGAAGGGGGCGTGGGGCAAAACATCAGGGGGACAACACAATGCATTCAAGAAATCAGGATACGTGAGATACAGTCAACCCCTGAGCGTTATCCTCGTAACACGCCCGCCACCCGGGACACTACCAAGCCAGAACAGTGGGATCGGAAGACAATGCATGAAAACCCGCCCGTCACAGTACCCTCTGGGACGCAGGAAGGGAAAAAGGGAAGGGGGACTAGGTAGGGAGGGGGGAAGAGGAAGGGAAAGGAAAATGGAGGGAAAAAACCAAACAATAAAAGGGAATAGGGAAATATGAAAAAAGAAAGGTAAAAGACACGCCGACACGGCGCCCCATGGTGAGAGGACAGGAGACAAAAGGATTAACGGTCCAGGTGGGGCATGGCAATCGGATGAAAAGACAGCCAAAATGTAACAGGAGGAGTAACGACGCCATACCCCCACCCGAAACACACCATAGGAGGTCGGGACAGACGCGGCCTCACGAAAAAGATATACAAAAGGGCCATAGAACCAGAAGACAAACAAAAAATAGAACCCAACCCACCCGTCCCACCCTGCACCCCTGTAGAAGGCTACGGCCTACCCTTCAAACAGCGTGCCTGTCGCCCTAAACCAGAACCCGAAATATAGCAAGAAGAAAGAATGAAAAACAAGACAAAAAGACCACAAAAGCGGAGAAAGAAAACAGGAGGGAGGAGCAGAAGAGCTATAATACAAACGATAGGCCACAGCCCTCCGTCCAACCGGACAAGTACAATCAAAAAACAGACCAGGACGTCACCCCATCACGCGCCACCAAATATTAGGAGAAGGGGACCTCCCACCCCTCTACAATCAGAGACAAGTGTGCAACGAAATCGCATACCGGGAATCAAGCAGAAGTCGTACATTTCACCCCCAACCCTTCCGAGCGACAAACCCCACCCACCACATGGCAATGTACAACCACATACTAAATACGAAATCAGCAGATAATCGAGTGGAATGGAGACTAGCATAGCTACGTGGGGAGTAGATAGATCGACAAGTGAGCAATAGTTCAAACTGAAAGTATCGATGTATCAACAATCGAAGCACGAGCCATGAGAAACAGGAGTTCAGTTGCGCCACTGGAGCGGGCGAGGTGGTCCCATTTTTAAACTCAGGCAAAGTCATCGAAGCAGGCACAGGAGGAAGTCCACCCATAAATCCAGGCAACAATGTCGAACAGGGTCGCAGTACAGCATCCGAGTCCCCGGGGTCCGAACCTTGAAAAGCAGGGCGCCCCAAAGTCGCCAGCACATTACACGATCTTCGATCAGCGGTGGAGACACTCAGGTCAATCGAGGGGGGTGAGGCAATGGAGGCATCGAAACAAGAGGGCGACAAGAAGAAACGGCCGCCCAAAATGGCGGCGGATCGTGGCGGACCCACCGAGACGCCCAGGGAAGCGTACAGGGATCTGAGGGCTTCCAGGATATCTCCGACTGTCGGCTCACGCCCACCAGATCCGCTCCCCACACAATCAGGCAACTCGGGTCCGCCGCCACAAGGTGACTCTCGATCCAGAGGGCCAGCCGCCATTTCGTGATCAGCCCAATCGCCGCCCACGAGGACCCCCGGAAATAACAGTTCTCAAATGTAGGACTTTACAAGCGCCGGGGGTCCCAGCAAGGGCGGCCTCGATGCCAAAAGGATGTCCGCCCAAAACGGGTCTCCGCCCGCACCAGCACCGGTGCCCCAAACAAGCGGAGTCCGGGCCTCGAGGACCAGGGCCGCCGGACAAAGCAGCGGCGGGGGGAGACCCCCTCTCAGAATCAGGTCCCGGGGCTTCTCACCCACGTCTGCCACGCGACTAGCAGGACAGGTCCGGGTCAGGATCGCCGGGATCTTCGCACATCGCTCACAACACTGGTTCTCGCTCTCGGCCGGGGCCGAGAGCCGTCGGATCCCACCGGCCAGGTCCCGGTCCAAGTCTCGCAGAGGCCCCGATCTCTCGGAGGCCGGAACTCCGGAGCCACTGCACGTCAAGACCCCGGGGTCAGATGGTAAGTACAAACAAGCCGAAATGTTTCCAATTCCCCAAAAGTGTGCCGTCCCGGGACAGGATAAAAGACAGGATAGGCAGTCAGGATGGAGGGCTGCGGGAGCCGAGCTAAAAGGCGACCATCACGGCCGCGAGCTAGGCTCCTCCCCCTGGTTCTCCAGTATTGGTGTCTTTCATAGATTCACATGCTTGAATATTCCCCATCGTTGACGTGGGAGCCCCACGGTAAATAAAATAGCAATAAAAACCAATCATATATTTATATAAAAACATAATTACATACATTCTAAAACCATAAATCCTTATAAGTACCAAGGTTAGCATTAACACATAGGAATACATTAAAAGAAAAAAGCACTTTCATAGCATATCCATGTCATTATGCTAGTCCGAACTACAGCCAATCAGGCGCAAGCACCCCTCTAGAACCTTCTCCTCAGAGGCTCAGGCCCTCAGATTTTCATAGCACAAGAGTGACAAAAGAGTCTAGGAGGAGAAGCGAGCCTCTGAGGGGAGGTGGGTGGGTCGCATGTGAATCTATGAAAGACACCAATACTGGAGAACCACCGTTTACAGGTAACAATTGTTCTTCTCCAGTATTGGGGTGTTTTTCATGAGTGAGCAGTAATAGCTGGCCGCAAGACAAAATAGCAGTGCATTATCATAAAATGCAATGAAAATGACACAATGCCGCCAGACATATAATAGTACAAACCATACAGGCGGAGGGAGAGAAAGAGGCTCACCTTATTTAAAAAGATTGCGAAGCACCGCTTAGCCCACTGCCGTATCAGCTTCGTTGATCGTCTCAAGACAGTAGTGCTTTGTGAAAGTATGCCTGCTGGACCACGTGGCTGCTCGACATATTTGGTGAATCGGCACACCAGCAAACAGGGCCGTAGAGGATGACATCCCCCTGGTGGAATGAGCTCTCCTTGTAGATTGAAGAAGCTTGCCGGCCTTCTGATGACAGAATGAGATTGCTGAGGAAATCCAACGTGCAAAAGTTGGCTTGGTAACAGAACGCCCTTTGTGAATGCGCCCGTAAGCAACGAATAGTTGATCAGACCTACGAAAGGGCGCTGTCCTGTCGATGTAGAATTTAAGGCATCTCTTAAAGTCTAATGAATGCAAACGTTGCTCCACCGGAGATTGGGGATTAGCGAAGAAAGACTTTAAGAACACTGGTTCATTGAGGTGAAAATCAGTTAGCACCTTAGGCATGAATGCCGGGTTGGTGCAAAGCACCACAAAGTCCGATTTGAAGGAAAGGAGGCTGAATGGTAAAGGCGTGGATATCACTCACACAGTGAGAGGAGGTCAAGGCGAAAAGAAGGGCAACCTTCCAGGTCAAAAATTTCAAATCCGCTCTGTGGATGGGCTCAAAAGGCGCCTTCATCAATTGCGCCAAAACAACATTGAGACGCCAGGTAGGAGGAGGAACCCGAATGGGCGGAAACATCCTTAACAGCCCCTTGAAAAACTGCTGAATGACTCTGGAAGAGTAGAGAGAGGAAGACCCATCCTGCCGAAAACAAGATATTGCCACTAGGAAGACCTTCAAAGTGGAGTGGGAAAGTCCTGATTGAGCCAACTACAGAAAGAACGGCAAAAGCTGAGCAGGAGAAGACTGCACGGGATGGATGTTGGCAGATGTACACCAGTGACAGAACCTTTTCCACTTTAGCGTGCAAGTCTTTACTGTGGACGGAGCTCGCGCATTGGCAAGAACCTCTCTACATGCTGGTGAAATGTTCAAGTGGGCAAATTCAAGGTGCTCAGGTTCCAGGCTGATAATTTGAGAGAGAAAGGGTCCGGATGGCAGATCTGACCCTTGTCCATTGTGAGGAGATCTGCTCTAGGACGAAGGAGGATGGGTTTGCACTGTGAGAGAAGCAGCGGTTCCGAGTTCTTGTCGAGGCCATCTGGGAGCGATCAGGAGAATGTGGCACAGCTGTCTATGCATTTTCCACAACACTCGAGGAACCAGCGGAATCGGCGGAAAAGCGTAGGCGAATAGATTGCACCAGTCCATCAAAAGGGCATTCCAGCACGACCCTTGATGGGGAAGCCAGGTTGCATAAGACGGGCATTTCCGGTTCACAGGGATCGCAAAAGATCCATGTTCGGGCGACCCCATAGCCGAAAGATGAAGTCCAGAGTCGGCTGATGCAACTCCCACTCGTGGGTCGAGGACGCAGACCTGCTGCGGGAATCCGCTAGGTTGTTGGAGATGCCTGGTAAGTGAACCGCTGTCAGGGTAATGTGGTGACGGAGTGCCCAGTCCCAGATGCTCTGTGCCAGCTGAGAGAGGAGCAGTGACTTGGTGCCGCCCTGTTTGTTCACATAGTGCATAGTGGTGGTATTGTCGGTTTGAATGAGCACTGATTCTCCCTGAAGCAGAAGACGGAAAGACTTGAGCGCAAGGAAAATGGCCATTAGTTCCAGTCTGTTGATGTGCCAAGAACGTTGAGACAGGGTCCACTTGCCCTTTATGGGTAGCCCCTGAAGATGTGCGCCCCAACCTTCCAAGGAGGCATCCGTGGTAAGAACGAGCTCTGGAATAATGGTCAGGAAAGAAGTACCGGCAGCTATGTGGGACGGTTGAGCCCACCAGTGGAGAACGGACCTCATCCAAGCGGTCACCAGGACCAAATCGTTGAAAGAGCCTGTGACCTGATGCCACTGTTTGTCCAGTTCATCCTGAATTGGGCGAATCTTGAGCCTGCAATTTGGGATCAGGGAGATGCAGGAGGACGCCATCCCGAGAAAAGATTTCAATACACAAACTGAAACGGACCCTTTTGAGCGGAGGAGAGCCACTAGGCGTAGAATCCGTAGCTGGCGTTCGTGAGACACGAATGCCTTCGCCTGCGAAGTATTCAGAGTGGTGCCTAGAAAGGTCCTGCAGGGAGCTGGATCGAACTGAGACTTCTTGGTGTTGATGGACAGACCGAGGGAGTGGAATAGATTCTGACAGAATCGAGTGTCCAGAGACTCCTGATGACAAGATTGCGACTTGATGAGACAGTCGCCAGGTAGGGAAAGATTTGAACGCCCTTCAAACGTAGATGTGCCACCACCGGGGCCAGGACTTTCGTGAAGACGCGAGGGGCGGAGCGAAGGCCGAAAGGCAGAACCTTGAATTGGATTATCTCTGCGCCCTACCCGGAAGCGCAAGTACTTCCGGTGTCTTGGGAGTATCGGCACGTGGAAATAGGCGTCCTGGAGATCGATGGTGGTCAGGAAGTCGCCCTTCGAGAGAAGGCAGAGAATTTCCGCGAGCGTGAGCATGCGGAAGGATTGGCACTTCAGGTACTTGTTTAGGGCCCTTAAGTCGAGGATCCGACGCCATTCGCCGGACTTCTTGAGGATTAGGAAAAAATGGGAATAGAATCCCATCCCCTTCTGAGACTTGGGAACCACTTCTATGGCACCTTTCTGAATCATGAGTCGAATTTGTTGAAAGAGCTCCTTGAGGTGAGCCGGAGGTGGACCAGTTGGAGGAGTGTTTGGAGGGAACTTGACAAACTTCAAAGCATGGCCTTTTGACACAATGTCCAGCACCCAACGGTCCGAAGTGATTGAAGACCAATTGGAAAAGGGAGATTGGACCTCTAACTTTGAGCGGGGAAGGCAAGTCATTGCTTCTTAGAAGCGGAGCCTCTGTAGGAAGACATTCCTCTGTACAACTTGGTAGACTGTTGCCGATAGGACTGCTGTGAATGGGAGGAATATCTCTGATTTCCTTGACCGTAGGAGCGGTACTGGTTGAATCCGCCGCAAAAAGAAGAGGAGGTGCGGCGTCCGCGTGCACCAGGAAAAGGCTGCTTGCGAAACTGCAAAGTGTCTAGGGCACGAGCCGTCTCGGTGTCCTTTTTGATGGTTTGAAGTGCGTCATCCACATGCTGGCCAAAGAGCGATTCGCCGTCATAGGGCAAGTCGAGGATTTTCGCCTGAACCTCCTGGCGAAAAGAGGTGGAACCAAGCCAGCCCTGACGACGTAAAACAGCTGCCCTCGCAAGCTGACGAAAACCAGTGCACGCAATATCCACAGAGCAGTCGATAATCTCTGATGACGCTCTCTCTCCCTCCTGAAGAATCTTGAGAGCTTCTGCTCTGGAGGGTTCAGGAATGAGGTTGATAAAAGAAGACATATCCGACCACATCTGGTGGTCGTAGCAACCCAGAATGGCCAGAGAATTTGCAGCCCTCACGGTGGTAGAAGCCATAGTGGAAAACTTTCGCCCAATGGCACCCAGACGACGTCCTTCACGGTCAGGAGGCGCAGTAATAGGAGAAGACGGATTCCTGGAACGGCGCTGTGCGGCCTGGGTGATCACGGAATCGGGTTTAGGCTGCGCTACCAGGCAAGCTGTAGAACCCTGGGGCGCCATATATTTCTTCTCCTAACGAGGAAGAAGCGCCGGAATAGAACTTGGCGTCTGCATCAGTTTGACACCCTCATTCCAGATAAAGTCAATTATGGGCACTGCACGGACCTGCTTAAGAGGTTGACTCTTGAAATCATAAAGAAAACCGTCCTCATCCTTCAGAACCATAGGGAGTTTAAAGCGCAGCGCCGCTCTTTCCATAAGTTGGTGATAACCAGCTATATCAACAGGGGGGGAATCCCCTGGACCCGAAGGGGGCGGTGACGGTGTCTGGATCTGATAATCGTCCCAATCCGCCATGGTCCTATCATCATCATCAACTTCACCGTCTTCATGATCTGGGCAAACGTCATCTTCCTCATAAACTTTTGCCTGAATCCGAATAGATGGTGCAGATGGCGCAGATTGCTTTGGCAGTGCAGTATATGTAGGAGCCGCTGTAGTTACAGGCACCGTAGGCTGAAGAGATCCATGGTGAGACGGTGTAAATTGTCTATTAGAGTCCTCAAACATGTATTGGAGATTAGAAATGAGGGAGAGCGGTATTTGTGCTGTGGGAACCTGAGAAGAAGGTTCCTCCTCATGGAAGTAATGATCTTCCTGATCGTCCTCATAGTCCTGACATTTTATGACCAGCTCCGAAGGGCTTCTAGCTGCCCGAAATCTATCATCTTCCTCCTCATTCGAACCAGAGTCAGGCTCCGAACCTGTGGCAAAAAGAGGAGATGGAGGCTGAGAGTTACGTAGAATCGGAAGTTGATCCAAAGACACATGTCGACGTTGGAGCAGAGGGTCAACAGCAGGAGTCCCAGAACCGGATGTTGAAATTGGCACCAGAGGCAATGATGAGGAGGTAGACGTCGACGACAGTAACTCCGTCGACGGGACAACCACCGTCGACGGCGATACCACCGCCGCGACGAAACAGTCGTTGACGGAGCCGTCGTCGACGGAGCAACGCCGACGAAGAGGCTCTCTTCACCGAAGGCGTCGACGAAGATTTGGACGTCGACGAGACTCCTTTCTTTGACATCGTCGAGGAGAACGGAATCGTTGACGAAACAGATTTAAAGCTGACACACACCATCGTCGACACTGACGACGTCAACGCAGCCGCCGACCCACTGGCACAAGTCGTCGTCGTCAGAGAGCCAGAGAAGGCAGATCTCATTGTCGGACAGACCGTCGACGCTCCCGCCAACGATTTAGCACGTTTTTTAGTGGAAACATGCGTAGAAGGAGCCGTAGACGCCTGAGAGTCAGATCTCGAGGGCGTAGGCGTAGCAGGAAGAGGTGGAGACACAGCAGGAGCCTTCTGGAGTTGAAGCTTCCTCTTCTTTAGGAATGGAGATGGCAAGTCATGCAAACTGCTACGCTTAGAGGGGCTCTAGACACACCTGACACAAGGCTTTCTGCATCAGAAAGAGGTGAATCCTTATCCTTCAACCTCTGCAACCACAGGAGAAGACGTTTTTCCCTGTCCTTAAGGGTCTTGGTTGAGAAAGTCCTGCAAATTTTAAATTTGCCTACCTCATGCTCTGGATAGAGGCAGTAAATACACTTCTTGTGAGGGTCCTCTGAGAAGAGCCGCAATTTCCCACAAGAAGCACATGGTCGAAACAGAAACTTCTTACTTGAAGACATCCCCAAAAACTGTAGAAATCCACAAAGAAATGGAAAAAAACTGAGCAGAGCTCAGGGAGACTCCCTTCACAGGACGTGCGGTAGAAAATCTGAGGGCCTGAGCCTCTGAGGAGAAGGTTCTAGAGGGGTGCTTGCGCCTGATTGGCTGTAGTTCGGACTAGCATAATGACATGGATATGCTATGAAAGTGCTTTTTTCTTTTAATGTATTCCTCTGTGTTAATGCTAACCTTGGTACTTATAAGTATTTATGGTTTTAGAATGTATGTAATTATGTTTTTATATACATATATGATTGGTTTTTATTGCTATTTTATTTACTGTGGGGCTCCCACTTCGACGACGGGGAATATTCAAGCATGTGAATCTATGAAAGACACCCCAATACTGGGGAAATAAACCACTAGGTATGCCAATTTTGTTGGGCTCAATCCTTGATCCCATAGGGGAGTACATAAGTATCTTCAGCAAAGAGTTTGTCCCACTCTTAGACACTTACAAGAGAGATAGTACTTTTATGATTAACCTTAATGAAAGCATAGCATCTGACCCCTCACAAGAGATGCTAGTGACCCTTGACATAGAGTCACTATATACAAACATTCCCCAGAATAAAAGCTCAGAAGTAATTAAGACAAATCCTTGATGGATGACCTGCCCCATAACACGTCCTGACATACTTCATTGTGGAACTACTTCAGATAGCTCTCACCACAAGCTACTTTGTGTATGGGAAATACTTCTATCAACTATGCTCCAGCACATCCATGGGAGCCATTTTGCACCAAATCTGGCTAATCTCTATTTAGGCCAGTTTTGAACTTCACTTTGTTATCACAGATCATAGCCCCTTACGCAGTAACATCTGCTGCTATAAACGTTACATCAATGGCATTTTTATGATCTGGAAAGGTCCCTCCCACATCCTGACACTGTTTACACACTACCTTAACAGTTGTCAGCCATACATCAAATTCACCCATAACATCATTCGTCAGATCACACCCTTCCTGGATCTGGAAATCAAAAACAATGAAAACCACCTCATTGTTGCCTTCTACAGGAAACCTGCTGAACGCAATACCTTACTGCAATATAACAACTTCCACCTTGAGCTCTGAAGGGTGGCCCTCGCTTTGACCAATTCCTTAGACTCTGTAGAAACTGCCCCCCCAAAACGGACTCCTTTAAAAAAGGAGCCATTCTGGGTAAGAAACTTCAGGATAGGAGGTACCCCAAATGCCTCCTCAAGGTTTCAATGAAAAGGAGTGAAACATCCGTCTGACAAGATTGCATGTGTCACTACTTATTGCCCAGATAACAACAAAATAGTTAAGACAATCAAAAAACATTGGTCCATCCTGAAAACCATGAAGGCCTTTAAAGAACCTACACTCTTTTTTTTGTAAAAAAAAATAAAAAAGCAAAAACATCAGTGACTACCTGTGGGAAGCTCGCTCTGTATATACTATACCAAAGTAAGGTATAGTGTGCACAGAGTACAGTGAATCCCCAGAGGCTTACAGAGGCTCAAGCACATAATACTAAAAGCTCTATCTGAGTTAGTGTGGTGGAGCAGTTCGGCTTATCAGGGTAGTTTAAAGCATGTCTTGTACACACTCAGGCATGAAATGATAGCACACACTCAAAGACTGAATCCAGACCAATTGTTTTGTATAAAATGTTATTATTTGGTTATTTTATTTCTAGAAGGGAGGAAAACAGTGTTATGCATTAGCAGGTAAGTACTAGACTTACAATCCCAGTCATCAGAGGTTTTGACCAACACTGGGCAAGACTCAGTTTCAGGTAGGCACTGCATCACCAACGAGCACTGTGGTGGCCAGGTACAGAGGTCACTGGGCCCAATGTAAAGCAATGGAGACTGGGAGCACCTCAAAGAGACATGGTTTGCAGGTAATTACCCGGGGTTTCAGGGCACAGGCCATGGGGTTTAAATGTCTTTGAATGGCACAGACACTATAGGGGCACATTGCTCATGCAGCAGTGCCCTCGCCTGTGGTAAAGTGCACCCTGCCTTAGGGCTGTGAGGCCTGCTAGAGAGATGACTTACCTATGCACCCAGGCAGTGGTTGGTGGGCATGGCACACAGGGATGCAATAGCAGTATGTGTTTGAGGAGGGGCCTCTGAGGCTGGCACAATAGATGCTGCAGCCCTTAGAGACCCTCTCTGGTCACAAGGCCCTTGGTACCACTGGTACCTTGTGCAAGGTCTGTGTGACTGTTTTCCCCACGCAGCTCCACCACTAAGTGTTGCCCCCTAAGCTACTTTGCAGGTTGTTCATCCCTGGTGGTCCAGTGGGAGAGCACTTTGCTCTTCTGCTGCTCTGCCTCTCTTGTCTCTTCTTTGTGCTCTTTTGCTCTCTTCTTTGTTTTTCACTCCTTCCTACTGCTCTCTCCTTCGTTTTTCACTCTTTCCCTCTTCTTGCTCTTTCCTTTGTTTCCCCCGCCGCTGCTGTCCCCGCGGCCCCTCCCCCCTCCAGTGTGTCCTTCCCGTCTCCCAGATGACCCGCCCTCCCCGATCCCTACTTAATGGCTGGCGCGTGCAGCCGGCGTGCCACTGGCACGCCAAAGGCAAGCCTGACTGTGCCCGTTCAAAATCCAAACGTCACCAGCACCAGGGACCCTGATCCCCTGATCTCAACCCGGACACAACAACAACTGCCAGCTCTAGACGCTGACCAACACCCACGCCCCTTTCTCCTGTCTACACCGCTGCCGCACTTTCACCCATCTCTGTACCTCAGAAACATCTCCCAGATTACTGGACATCACCGCTCTCAAACCACTCAACTGCATCCTCCTCAATGTACACTCCCTCATGGAAACTTGGACCAAAGCCAACTCGACACAGGACATCGCTACCACCATTCCCAATGGATACAAGATCCTGCGTAAGTACTGCCCCATCTGCACAAGAGGAGGCATCGCCATCGTTCACAAAGAACCCTCTGCATGGCCACCCTCCCGGACGACACAACAAACCTCATGGAGCACCTCTACTTCCAGATCCAGACCAACCCCAAAACGACTCTCCACGGGACCCTCATCTATAGGCCGGCCGACACTCGGGCACCCTTTACTGACGCCATCATGGACTTCAACTCACCCCACGCCCTTGCATTCACAGACTACATCCTACTTGGAGACCTAAACTTCCACCTGGATAACCACGACGACTCAAACACCACCTCCTTCCTAGAGAACCTTGCCAACTTATGACTGAATCAACTAGTCACTACCTACCACAGAGCGAGACACACGCTTGACCCAGTCCTGGCCGGAGGAAAGAGCGTCTCCTACAGTGCAACCACAGAACTCCTCTGGCCAGATCACCACTGCATCCACTTCTGCTTCAAAAACCCAATGAACACAAGCACGCCCACTGCCTCCTCGGCAGTAGCTGGAACAAAGTCACCGAAGCCCAGCTCACCTCCACCCTCATCAGTACCCTACCACTGACCATGTCAGACACAAACACTGCAACACGGAACCTCCACCGCTGGATAACGAACTGCACCAACACACTCCACCCCCCGTCCCACCCCCCTCAAGAAAGCCACCAGAAGACACATCAAGAAAGCAAGTTGGTTAACTTCTGCACTCCAAGAATCCAGAAACTCCTACAGACGACTCGAAAAGACCTGGCAAAACAACAACAAAACCCCGGAAACCAGCGCCACCTACAAAGCAGCCACCACTGCACACCGCCAACTCATCAAATCCACAAGGAAGAAATCCCTCCAAGACAGAATCCTCACCAACGCACACAACGCCAAAGAGCTCTTCTACATCATCAAGGAATTCTTGAAACCTTGCAGCGAAGTAACAGACGTCCCACCCTCCTAAGACCTCAGCAACAGACTTAGCACTTTCTTCCATCACAAGATTAAGATGATCTACAACAACTTCGACAACGAAGACCACCTCACTGCTCCAGATCCCGCCTCATGCAACGTCACACAACAGGCCCTGCTTAAATGGATCCCACTCACCAAAGACGACACCTTGAAGACCATGAAAAGCATCCCCTCCGGAGCACCATCAGACCCCTGCCCACACCACATCTCCCACAGAGCCGCCTCTGCCATCGCACCCGATCTACGTCGGACGATCAACTGCTCCTTCCAGACCGCCCGCTTCCCCAACAACTGGGAATTCGCCAAAGTCAACACCCTCCTGAAGAAACCCTCCGCTGACCCGACGGACCTCAAGAACTTCAGTCCCATCTCCCTGCTTCCCTTCGCAGCCAAGGTCATCAAAAAGGCCATCAACAGCCAGCTAGCAAACTTTATCGAAGCCAACAACATCCTGGACATCTCCCAATCTGGATTCCGAAGCAACCACAGCACCGAGACCGCCCTACTCGCCGCCACCGACAACATCCACTCCCTCCTCGACCCAGCCGAAACGGAAGCCCTCACGCTCCTGGACCTCTCGGCGGCATTCAACACTGTCTCCCACCGCACCCTAGCGACCAGAATCCACGACGCCGGCATCCACGGCAAGGCCCTCGACCGGAAACGTTCCTTTCTCACCAGCAGAACTCAGCAGGTTAGACTCCCTCCGTACCTCTAGGAACCAACAGAGACCAACTGTGGAGTGCCCCAGGGCTCCTCCCTTTTCCCCACCCTCTTCAACGTCTACGTGGCTCCCCTCGCAACAATCGTCAGGAACCACGGGCTTAACATCATCTCTTACGCCGACAACACCCAGCTGATCCTCTCTCTGATCCTCTCCCTCACCAACGAACCCGACATCACCAAACACAACTTCCACAAAGGGATGAAAGCCGTATCCACTTGGATGAAGAACAGCTGCCTGAAACTCAGCTCAGTAAAGACAGAATTCCTCATCCTTGGCTCCACCCCCTCTGCATGGAACGAATCCTGGTCGCCATCTGCCCTCTGAAAGACACAGACATAGTTCCTGGCCCAGTGTCAATTTTTGTAAGTTATCAGAAAGCTGATAAGATTGGAGCAGAGCTCCAGGTCTTCATTGAAAATCGCAAATAGGAAGGAACTGATGTCAGTGCATAGTGGTGGCACTCATGCAGCTCCGCTCTGACAGAATCATACTGGAGACAAATGGCACCGTCCACTGGCTCGCAGTGGAATTGCTAGGAAAATTCTCTAGATCCAAACTGGTTTCTGGAGCTGTTCTTAATGTGAGGAATCTGCGGTTAGAAGTATCAATCAGAATAAAGATTGCGAGGTGCCTTAAGAAGTACATTTAAACCACCACAGGTTTAGAGACCCAATATACCTCTTTATGATGGAAGACAGTCTGATACCATGAGATATCTAGGAAAACCCCATAGTTTTAAACTATACACCATCAAGCAGAAGAATTAAGGAAGCAAGTATTAGACATTTCAAGATATCGAGATCCATTCATAAATTATGGACTGCACCATGTTATGACAAGGAACAGGTTGCCATTTTTGGTAAAAGGCATGTTTCAGACTATCCCATTTCCTGAAGAACTGCACACACTGGTCTCTGACTCTATGTAGAAGGTCAAAATAGTTAAGTTCAAATCTTAAAGAAAATATAAATGTCCAATAAAAAATAACTTTCAGTCTGACTGCAAATCCTTAGTAAATCTAATATTTGAATAACATTGTACGGCGTACCGACCCTTAGCCCATAAACCTTAGAAGGTCAACCTCAAAAACCCCAAAATAACAAGAACTTATGGACTGTGGCACCTAAAGAGACATGGCTGCAAGGCATCCATTTGATATAGTCAGCCTTTCCAATAGACCCTCTACTGGGGCATCCGTCGAACGGAAGCACAAGACAAGTGGGATTCCTAACTTGAGACCTTTTTAGAAGGAAAAAGAGACCATTCCACTGAAAATGAGAGATGGGAGGGCGGTGGGGAATCTATGGTTGGATAGAGTATCCACCACAAAGAGTGTTACCGAAGGTAAATAACTTGCTCTTCTGATGGATACTTCTAACCGCAGATTCCTTACCTTGTGAATAGATTCCAAATCAGTACCTCCCAAGGTAGTGGGCCTGTAGAATGGTTCAGATTGAAAAGTTGTGCAGGACCAAATGGCCGAAATGCCCACCCTGATGGACCCGACTGTAGAGGAAACAGTACTGCACTGATACCCATGTAGCAGCCTGACAGGTATCCAGGACAGGCCCTCTGCATGCCAATGCAGTGGTGGTAGCTTTGGCTGTACTGGAATGAGCCCCTCTTAGCTGCTTCTTAGCCAATGCATAGTAGATCTTACTTCACAAAACTATCCAATGAGATATGGTCCGCGTTTGCACCCAACAAAGAGCTGACCATTAACTTGATGGTTCTTCATACTCTATGTAAAAGCTAAGGTCTCTTTTGAAGTCTAAACTGTCTTTCAAGGGATAAGGCAGAGCAAAGAATGTTGGAAGCGTGATAGCTTGTCCAACATGAAAAGGTGTCACTCCCTTCAGGAGGAAAGTAACTTGAGTTTTAACACTTGTTTGTCTGAAAAAAATGTGTTATTGCAACAAGAAAGACCGTTCTCAAGGTCAAGAGGAATAATGGATAACTGTGCTTTAGTTCTAAAGGGGTACACGTTAAGAAATTGAAAACCAAATAAGTCTCACTCTTTCAGAAATCTCATCACAACAGTTGATTTGAACAAGGACGGCTGGTATGGCAAACAAAAAGGCTGAGAGACCTGACAAATAACCTTTAACAGTTTCCACTACATGTCTCTGCTGGGCCAAAGATAACACGAACAACAAAACATCGAAAAGTTTTTCGTGCAATGAGTCCATCATGCATGTGTAACACCAACTTACAAACTTATCACAGCACTAGGCGGACATTGATTTCGAGGAAGGATGCCTGGCAGCCACGATCATATCAACCACTTCGGAAGGGAAATAAAAAGAGATCAACTGTCGCAACTCAACTTACAACCCCAAGCAAGGAAGTGTAAGTCTGCAGGCTGCTGCGACAGAAGGTCCTCCTAAAGCAGCTCTCTGATTGGAGGGTAGATGCTCAAGCCAGGTACCACAGTCATTTAGGCCCAGTCCTTCCTGATCTTCCCTAGAACTTCGGGTAGAAGAGGTACTGGCTGCATATAGGCAAGCATATAGAAGTCCCATGCTCCACTTTAGGTGGAATATGTCTCAGAGAGAGAGCCTTCTTGGGAACTCTAAAGCATATAAGTGTTGTGGCGATGCTTATTCAGCAGTGGTGACAATATCAAAGTCAGGGTTCCCCCCAAGGCTGGAGGATACTCTGCGCCGCCTCCTGGTGTAACTGCCATTTGTGATCTGATACCCAGCTGATTTTATTCACACTAGCATTTAAAGATCCCACCAGGTGGTTCGTGATCCGTGAGATGCCCTGTCAGCCCCACTAGTACCAGAGATGAAGAGACTACAGACCCAGGACACCGCCAGCCCTGCTTGTTGCTGTACTACATAGTGGTGAAGTTGTTCTTGAGAACATGCATCACCATCCCTCTGATGATTGGCCACCATCCAGTCTCCTAGATCCAGGACAGATAGAACGTGCACCACTGAAGATCCAAAATTGGACAAAGGCATCCATCCTTCTTCAGTACAAAAAGGTAGATTGAATAACATCCAGTCCCCAGTGATTGTGTGCCATTCAGGGTACACTAAAGAGGTTTGGAAGTGGTTGCTGGCGGGGTGGGGTACTGAGTAATATGCTGCCCCATATGGCCTGGTAGTCAGCTGTTAAGCTCACGAAAGGAATGAGAAGCCTCCTGTGTCTGGTGTTGCAGATACGCCAATTCCTTGGTACATCCCTGAACAGTGTAAAACTGCTGGGTGCCACCTGGTGCAGAGAAGACCAAGGTGCATGCCGTGGCTCATTTATCTTTTAAATGCCCCAGGGCTTAGTCCACTTTTTCACGAAACAGGCGGGTTCCATCAAAAGGCATGTCCATTAGGGATTCCTGGATATCCCCAGAGAAGCCTGTGGACCTCGTACACGTAGCACTGGAGCAGAAAACCTGTGCCAATAGCTCTATCTAGGCAATCAGTGGCATCTAAGGCTGGTTGGATGACAAACATAGCAGTGTCTTAACCATCATAAATGGTTTGGGCCCAGGAGGCCCACACATCGTCTGGGACTGCCGGTAAGATCTCACTAACCATGTCCCGAGTGTATGGATGCAGCATCCTGGGAGGCTGATGCAGTTGACCGACCTCAGGTCAAGACTGGCTAACAAAAACACTTGCTTGCTGAACGTTTCCATACTTTCACTCAGCAGGTGGACACCTTCACTACCTAAAGCTTAGGTCCAAGGACCTCAAAGAGGACATCACTTTTTACCTCCATAGTGGGGAGGTGGACGTCAAGGTCTTCAGCTTTGGAGAATGATATGCTCTCCTCTGTCACTGGTTCAGGAGGAGAAACCAACCCAGTATCGGGTGAGGTATCTAACCCATTGGGTTCTTGCAGGAACTCGGTCCACTCAGGGGTCCCAAACGACGAATGCCCTAACCACATCTTCAACCTGGGCGAAAAGAGAATCAGCCACGTACTCACCACCTACTACAATACCTCGATTGCCGCGGCCATCTTCCCCGAGGACTGGAATCATGCAGAAGTCAACGCCCTACTAAAGAAACCATCGTCAGACCCCAGCAAACTCAACAACTACTGACTGATCGCCTTGCTCCTGTTTCCTGACAAAGTATTAGAAAAAGCCTTCAACCAACAACTGTCTTCACATCTGTAAGGGAACCTCCTACTCAACCCCTCCCAAGCCAGATTCTGCCGCGACCAAGGCACCAAGACACCCCTTATCGCCGCTACCGACGAAATCAAAGCCCTACTCGACCGAGAACAGACTGCCACTCTGAAACTCCCACACCTTCCTGACAGCCTTCGATACAGTCTCCCACCACACACTCATCACAAGTTTGCATCCAAGGAACCACTCTTAGTTGGAATGCTTCTTTCCTAACTGGGAGAAACCAAAAAGTCCACCTTTCCTCTTCACCTCAATACCCTAGTAAATCATCTGTGGAGTACCCCAAGAATCCTCTCTCAGCTCCACCCTCTTCAACACTTGTATGACCCTTCTTGCCAGCATCACCAAAATAGATGACTCAACATCATGTCCTATGCCAACGACACACAACTCATCCTCTTCATCTACAAAAACACCACCAAGACCAACTTCCACAACTGCATGACACATGTCTCCAAACTGGATGAAGGACAACTGTTTGAAGCTCACCTCGGAAAAGACAGAGATACTGGTTGTTGGAAACAAAAGCTCCCTGTGGGACTCATCCTGGTGGCCCTCAGAACTCAGACCTACTCCTACCCCCATTGACCACGCTAGGAACCTAGGCAACATTCTGGACAACTAGGTAAACATGACAACTCAGGTCAACTCGTTCTCCTCCTCCTGCTTCTTCATCCACCAAATTCTTGGTAAGATATTCAAATGGCTATCCCAAAGCTCAAGATGCACCATCACCCAGGCGCTCATCTCTATCCGACTGGACTATGGCAACACTCTCTACGCAGAGATCACAGCTCACTTCCTCCAATGACTACAGTCCATAAAGAAAAGCCATAGCCAGACTCGTCCTCTATCTCCCTAGACGAACCCACATTACCACCTACCTCAGGGAACTCCACTGGCTTCCTGTACAGAAAAGATGCCAGTTCAAGCTCCTGACCCATGCATATAAGGCCCTATACAACTATGGACCTGCCAACTTGAAACATCGCCTGAACTTTCATCAGCCCACCAGACTCCACCGATCCGCATCCTTTTCTATAACCCTCACTCCCCACATCCGACATTGCAGATGAGGAGGTCACTCCTCCTACCTTGCAGCAAAGAAATGGAATGAGCTAATCTTTCAGACCTCGCCATCTCTTTAAGAGTTACAAAAGTCCCTGAAGACCTGACTATTTGACAAATCTACTGGGCCCTGCCAGCACTTGGATACCCTCGCGTGGGATTGATTTGTTAATTAAAATCTACTGATTGATTGACTTTAGCCAGGAAGGAGACCTGCTTGAGGTCTTGAGGGGTTTTGCCACATAGAACTTCACCTTGTGTTCTTGGATGGCTTTCAGATTCATCTGGGTGCAGTCATCTTAGGCCTTGCAGTCGTGCACCGAACCCAAACACAAGAGGCATACCTTGTGGGGATCAGTCACAACATCTGTCTCTAAAAGGTTTAAACCCTGTTGTTTTAGGAGGTGACATGTTCCCTTGCTCACTTAATGTATGAAGAAAAGGAGGTTTCTGGGTCTGCAAGCGTAGAAATAAAGGGAACTGACACCAGCATGCACAGTTGGCGCTTGTATGCAGCATTCAGAGCGGAATGAAGTTGGTGCAAATTTTCATGAAGTCACCTATAGAGATGTAGGAACATTACTTTTTGAGTTTCTGACTCCAGACTGGCACCTGGGGCTATCCGTTGGGAGAGAAATGCATGGTTAGAAGTATCCATCAGATGTCTTGGGCTCCTCCATTACATCAATAGCCCCTCCATGATTTCGAGGACCTCCCTGCAATATTATTGGCCTTTAAGGGCCATATGTAGGTAAATGGCATTTACCGAATCGTAAATACCGAATTTTACTGATTCGGTATTTACAAATCGGTAAATGCCATGTAGGTAAATATTCGGTAACAATTACCGAATCGTTAAGATTCGGTAATTACCAAATCGGTATTTACCGATTCGGTAATTGCCATTGATTCCTATGGGCCTTGAGGCCCATAGGAATCAATGGCAATTACCGAATCGGTAAATACCGATTCGGTAAAATTACCGATTTGTCAAGGGGGACAGGGTGTCACTTTGACACCCTGTTGCACCCCTGTTTGTGGCTTGTCTGCCATGTGACACACATACATGCCCTTAGGGCATGTATGTGTGCCACATGGCACAGGTGTACATGCACAGATGTGCATGTACACAGGAATTCGTTATTTACCATGCAATAGTATTTCATGGTAAATAACGAATTCCTAAGGGCCTGTGGCACTGTTTCCAGTGCCACCTACATCCCATATTACCGATTCTGTACATTTACCGATTCCGTAATTTACAGATTCGGTAAATTTACAGAATCGGTAATTATCTGGCCCCCTACATCTGAAACTACAAATACCGGTCGGTAACGGCTGAAATCGGCCGTTACCAACCGGTATTTGGCCACCTACATATGGCCCTATATGCCTTCAGGGAACCACAGAAAAGCGCCTCTGAAGGAAATTTCCTGAGGTATCAGAAGGGTCAAAGGGATTTAGTTAGGAGCATATCATGATATCTTCGCTGTCCTCATCCTTAGGCTGGTTTGAGAACCAGGTAGCACAAAAAGGTCAGGGATCCCAGTCCAGTAATGGTTGCCATTGTTTCATCAAAATCATACACCTATGGAGAAAAAGAAAATTGGTTACTTACCTGTAACTGTGGTTCTTCAGTACCTTTTTCACATGCTTAAACACTTCCCAATCGTCGAAGTAGGAGTCCCTCTATATCATAATAAGCAATGTGTAAAAGAACAATAGATAGACATACCATTGAAAAATTGTTCTATAGCCAATCTATGTCCTTTTTTTTAAAAAAAAGGGTCAAATTTAAACCTCTAACCATTCAGGTTCCACTACCCTCTAGAATGCTCCCAAGAGAGGCAGAGTTCCTCAGATTTATTAGCACAAGTGTGCTGTAGTAGATGTAGAGGAAAGGGGAAGCCTCTCTGAGGGGAGGGCGGTTTGCAAGTGAATCTACAAAACATACTAATACTAATACTGGAGAACTTCAGTTACAGGTAAGTAACTCATTTTCTTCTCCATTATAGGAACTTTTACAGATTCACATGCTTGAATCAGAATAGCTAGCAATATATATATATCTGATATCTATTGTCATATGGCTTTGGATTAACGCTGCTAACTCATATACTGAGCTATTTGCTTTTGGGCATAACATGATTATGAGATAATACCCATAGTGCACATAGATGATATTAATTGTCGTGTATATACTTCTGTTGGTTTTTTATCATGTTTTTTTTGCCCTACAAATAGGAAATCGGTTTACATGATTTCACGGATTGTGCTATTCTCATTGAAAAAAACTAATTGTTTTATTTTTTGCATTCTTTGACTATTTGCACGTCAGTAGCGTTTCACTATATAGTATTTTTTCCATGCCTATGATTTATTTGATTGCACTGTCACTTTAAAAGCTTTGCTAACTATGTGTAGTTTGTCATGTGATCAAGCCTCCCTGGAGGCGAAACGCGTCATGGCGGCAGCGCTGGCTTCACGTAATTAAAACCACCTTGCACCAGCACTTTTTGGGTCGACTCTTTGTTGCTGGACACTGTTGGCAAACTGCTCTTTTGCCAAAGCGACAACTTTCGGAATATATATATATATATATATATATATATATATATATATATATATATATATCAGGGACACAGGGGACATCCTTTCGAAAACACAAAACATTGTGTGGCATCAGGATATTTTGCTCATTGCGATGGATGTGACATCATTATATACGTCCATTAACCACCAAGATGATGTCCGAGCACTACAACATTATCTGGGCAAAAGGACTCCTGAATTTGCACAGCACAATAAGATGCTTTTAAATATGATTGAGTTCTGTCTTAATAATAATATCTTTTTCTTTCAGAATGTCTTATATAAACAACAATGCGGGATAGCCATGGGTGCCAGCTTCGCCCCCAGTTATGCGTGTCTGCACATGTGATGGTGGGAGGAGCTGGTACTATTGAAGGAACACATGACTACAGTTACAACTAAAACAAAATGTTGGCTACGATTTATAGACAACTTGTTTTTAATATGGCAAGGGTCTGTAGAGGAAGCAGAACAATTTATTAGAAAAATAAATGTGAATAGTCTTAACCTGCACTTCACAGCCTCGATTAGTGCTACAGCTATCAATTTCTTAGATGTTGAAATCTACATCAAAAATGGTCGTTTGGAGACAAAATTGCACAGGAAGCCAACAGCTGGGAATTCGATATTACATGCAGGCAGTTTTCACCCGCAGCATCTGATTCAAAGCATCCCCTATGGGGAGATGCTGCGACTTAAACGAATCTGTAGCTGTGAAGATGATTTAATCATAGCACAGCAAGCCTGCGCTGTCAGATTCCGGGCAAGGGGGTATTAAAAAATGTGCATTGAACAAGCTATCAAGAAAAGTAATGTAGCCCCACGAGAGAGTCTAATCAATCAAGACAGAAAGATTGATGGTAGCCAGTCACAAAGATCTACATCTCCTTTCAGATTTATCTTAAAATATAGCAAACAAGACAATGCTATAAGAAAAATCATTAGAACCAACTGGCCCCTCATCCTAGATGACCCCATCATTGGGCACACTCTCTCAAAAAGGGCATCCATAACATATACAGGGGCAACATCCATGAAGGACGTCCTAGTTCAAAATGACCCCTTTGCCCAAACCAAAACCACCTGGTTGTCCCAAAGGAAGGGATTCCATTGTTGCAAAACCTGTAAGGTGTGTCAATTCGGAATCAATAAAGTATCCTATGATACCCCATTCAGTAACCAAGAAAAACTAATAGGGAAGTCCCTAACATGTAAATCGGACCATGTAGTCTATGTGCTGGAGTGTCTGTGTGCCCTACGATAAGTAGGTAGTACTATACAACAGGGGCACAAGAGGATACTCCAGCACATTAGAGCAACTAAGAACAAGGATACTACTTACTCCGTAGCGCAACACTTTGGGAAAGCACACAATGCTGACCCCAAACATTTAAAATATTTTATCATTGATGCTATTCCACCATACAAAAGAGGGGGGGGACAGAGAAAAGGCCCTCAAACGTCTAGAAACCAGATATATTGTAGACCTCGATACAAAGTCCCCGGGAAGCCTCAACATTACAGAGGAATTATACACCTGCCTTTAGTACTTCATATAAAAAAAAATGTAAATCTGAAACTGACATATAGACTTTAAGACACAATGTTACTTCTAATTATATAATAGGTAGTGATCCAGCCGGCCAAACCCCACTTTTTAATTATTTCACACAATTTTGTACAGTTTTAGATGGGTTTTAGAATTTTTATACACTCTTATCAGCATATCTTGCACAGGTTTTAGATATGAATCTATGTGTAGTTACAAAGGTTAACACTAAAGCATTTTTTTGACAGGTACTGTAGTTCGCATAAGCACTTTATGTATCAGTTTACAAAAATGTTTGGACAGGTAATTATACCAGGATGTACTAAAAACAAGGAATTAACGTTGCATAAATTTAGTGGGTATTCAAACCTGAGTGTATTATTTATGGCATTAGTTAAGAAACCTAGAATTTACAATATGTTGTTTATTTCCATGCTTTACCTTGCACATAGGGCACATGTCACTTTAAGAATGGAAAGAGAAAAAGGCAAAAAAAGAAAAAAAATGTGGAAAAAGATGTTGTATAAAAACTGACCTCACACCTTTAAGCGCGTCATGTGATCAAGGCTCCTTGGAGCCGAAACGCGCAATGCTGCTGGTGCTTGATTGAACTAATAAAACAGAAATCTGCACCTGCCTGTGATCCCTGCTCTTGTGCCTGCCTGCTTTGGGGGATTGGAGGTTGGAGTTTTGAGTAATATATATATATGTATATATATATATATATATATATATATATATATATATATATATGTATATATATATATATATATATATATATATATATATATATATATATATATATATATATATATATATATATATATATATATATATATATATATATAATTCAAGTCAGGTCAACATGTTTCGGGCCACCGCCCTTGATCACGAGCTTCAAAAATAAAGAACTTTGCTGCGTGGAGTTTGAAACACCTGCATTTATTCAATCAAGCCCGCCTGCATGGGCGTGTCTTTAAGCATCACTCGGCTTCGGCAACGGAGTGCCTTGTGGTACTTGCAGTTCTCCTCCAAATGTATTACCCCAGTGGGTTGCGACCAGTTCTTGATTCCTTCATAAAAAACCCCAGTGGGTCCGAGGGAAGCTGGAGGATGAGTTCGTCGGATTAAGCATCCCCTCGTTTTGGCAAACTCTGCTCCTTTACAGCACCCGGGGTATCCAGGTAACAGGATCCGCAACACTGCGGCGGGCCCTCCTCGCGACCGAGCCGGCCGCTAATATAATTCAAGTCAGGTTGCCCTAGGTGAAGAGGCCACACAGAGCTTGACGCCTTTCCACGAGGGCCCCAGCAGACCCATCACCCAGCCTTCCATCGGTAAAAACAGCTCAACATGTTTCGGGCCACCGCCCTTGATCACGAGCTTCAAAAATAAAGAACTTGGCTGCGTGGAGTTTGAAACACCTGCATTTATTCAATCAAGCCCGCCTGCATGGGCGTGTCTTTAAGCCTCACTCGGCTTCAGCAACGGAGTGCCTTGTGGTACTTGCAGTTCTCCTCCAAATGTATTACCCCAGTGGGTTGCGACCAGTTCTTGATTCCTTCATAAAAAACCCCAGTGGGTCGGAGGGAAGCTGGAGGATAAGTTCGTCGGATTAAGCAACCCCTTGTTTTGGCAAACTCTGCTCCTTTACAGCACCCGGGGTATCCAGGTAACAGGATCCGCAACACTGCGGCGGGCCCTCCTCGCGACCGAGCCGGCCGCTAATATAATTCAAGTCAGGTTGCCCTAGGTGAAGAGGCCACACAGAGCTTGACGCCTTTCCACGAGGGCCCCAGCAGACCCATCACCCAGCCTTCTATCGGTAAAAACAGCTCAACATGTTTCGGGCCACCGCCCTTGATCACGAGCTTCAAAAATAAAGAACTTGGCTGCGTGGAGTTTGAAACACCTGCATTTATTCAATCAAGCCCGCCTGCATGGGCGTGTCTTTAAGCCTCACTCGGCTTCAGCAACGGAGTGCCTTGTGGTACTTGCAGTTCTCCTCCAAATGTATTACCCCAGTGGGTTGCGACCAGTTCTTGATTCCTTCATAAAAAACCCCAGTGGGTCGGAGGGAAGCTGGAGGATAAGTTCGTCGGATTAAGCAACCCCTTGTTTTGGCAAACTCTGCTCCTTTACAGCACCCGGGGTATCCAGGTAACAGGATCCGCAACACTGCGGCGGGCCCTCCTCGCGACCGAGCCGGCCGCTAATATAATTCAAGTCAGGTTGCCCTAGGTGAAGAGGCCACACAGAGCTTGACGCCTTTCCACGAGGGCCCCAGCAGACCCATCACCCAGCCTTCTATCGGTAAAAACAGCTCAACATGTTTCGGGCCACCGCCCTTGATCACGAGCTTCAAAAATAAAGAACTTGGCTGCGTGGAGTTTGAAACACCTGCATTTATTCAATCAAGCCCGCCTGCATGGGCGTGTCTTTAAGCCTCACTCGGCTTCGGCAACGGACTGCCTTGTGGTACTTGCAGTTCTCCTCCAAATGTATTACCCCAGTGGGTTGCGACCAGTTCTTGATTCCTTCATAAAAATCCCCAGTGGGTCCGAGGGAAGCTGGAGGATGAGTTCGTCGGATTAAGCAACCCCTCGTTTTGGCAAACTCTGCTCCTAATGCCAGCTGTACAACAACTTCCTGAATAAACGAAAGATCACCTACCTTTGTGTGGCTTTTCCGAGGGGGCAACTCTTGTTTTGAATGGATTAACGGCTGGTCCGGCCGTGGAAGAGCCCCGCTGCTTGAAAGCGGTCCTTTGGTGCTTTAACAAATATCCACCATGTTGGGAAAGGAGGTCATTTTGGAAGGTACTATTATGCTGCACAGCGTGAGCAGGACATTTTTGCATACCCACTGGGGTTATTTATTTAGTCTGAATTGTGGCAGCGCAAAGAGCAACTCACTGGAGGAAAATGCTGTGCACTACTGATACCAGCAGGCTCTGCGAGGAGCCGACGCCCACAAGGGCGGGTTGTCAGGACTTGAAAAGAAGTGCACAGAGTGCATTGGGTTGTTTGGACGATTGTGCCTAGGAAGAAGTGCTGAATAGCACGAAACGCGTCGGCGATTTTAAACCCTTGCAAGTTGTAATGCCAGGTGTACAACAACTTCCTGAAAAAACGAAAGATCACCTACCTTTGTGTGGCTTTTCCGAGGGGGCAACTCTTGTTTTGAATGGATTAACGGCCGGTCCGGCCGTGGAAGAGCCCCGCTGCTTGAAAGCGGTCCTTTGGGGCTTTAACAAATATCCACCATGTTGGGAAAGGAGGTCGTTTTGGAAGGTACTATTATGCTGCACAGCGTGAGCAGGACATTTTTGCATACCCACTGGGGTTATTTATTTAGTCTGAATTGTGGCAGCGCAAAAAGCAACTCACTGGAGGAAAATGCTGAGCACTACTGATACCAGCAGGCTCTGCGAGGAGCCGACGCCCACAAGGGCGGGTTGTCAGGACTTGAAAAGAAGTGCACAAAGTGCATTACGTTGTTTGGACGATTGTGCCTAGGAAGAAGTGCTGAATAGCACGAAACGCGTTGGCGATTTTAAACCCTTGCAAGTTGTAATGCCAGCTGTACAACAACTTCCTGAATAAACGAAAGATCACCTACCTTTGTGTGGCTTTTCCGAGGGGGCAACTCTTGTTTTGAATATATATATATATATATATACATACATACATATATATATATATATATATATATATATATATATATATATATATATATATATATATTCACTGAAAAAAACATAGGTTTCAGACATGTTGTAGTTAGTTGGATATTTCACTCGCACAAAACCATAGAAATTCCCCTGTTATAGTTAGTTCAGCTAACTATAACTTGCGCCCCAATGCAGTGCTGATGACGTCACATATTACATCATTCATGACATGGTCGGTGACATCACTGATGACATCACTGATGGCATTTTAAATGACATCACTGATGACATCATCCAGTGACTATGTTTCTGTAAAGTTTAAATATGTTTTATATATATATATATATGCCAAGGTGTATTCAAATCAAATCAAATGATAAAACATTTATTGAGCGCACATATCACTCAAAAGTCTCATGGCGCTAGGGATGTCTCTGAGAGGATAAGATTTTAGATGCAGCTAGATGTCAAACAACCATGTCTTTAGATTCCTACGGAAACAATTGTGATCACTTAAGGTGCGTAGGTGTAAGGGTAATTTATTCCAGAAAGAAGGCGCAAGGTAAAAGAAAGATCTCCCTCCACCTGTAGTAGTGCGTATTCTAGGAGACACAAGAAGCGCTTGATTGCTAGATCTCAGGATTCGACCTGGTAAATACCAGGTTAGTTTTTTAGCCCAGACAGCTAGGCCCTTTACGTACATGTTCTTGTGCGTAAGACAGAGTAAATTAAAGCGTATACGTTTTCGTATGGGCAACCAGTGCAAAAGCTTCAAACTGGGAGCCGATGGAGATCTAGGTGGAAGATCAAGTACCAGTCTAGCTGCAGTATTCTGCAGAACCTGCAACCTTGATAGAAGATTTTGGTTGGTGGAAGCCAGTAGGGCATTCCCATAGTCCATACGATTTATGATAACTCCTTGGACTAGGGGTTTTCTTGCTTCCAGTGGAATCCACTTAAAAATTTTACGCAGGCTACGCATAACTCCGAAGCAGGCACCAATAGTCTTATTGACATGGTCTTTCATTGACAATTTGTTGTCTAGATGGTAACCCAAATTTCTCACTGACCGAGTTGGAGTAGGACAACGGCCAAGGCTAGAGGGCCACAAATCGGGTGTCCAATACTCATCAGCCTTACCAAAAAGCATTATCTCGGTTTTTCCACCATTCAACTGAAGGTGGTTAGTGCACATCCATTTCTCAATTTGAGACATACAGTCTTTAAAGCAAGACTTAGTTTCCAATGGGTCTGGACTGAGAGTGACTAAGATCTGGGTGTCGTATTGAAGAATGAGTGGGTGTATAAGTGTCTGGGTGAAGGATTTAGTATTTTCGTGACTGACTGTATAATTGAGTGAATAAATGTGTCGTAGTTAATGCATGGGTTAGTGACAAAACTGTGTGAATATCTGTATCAGTCTATCGGTTGTTGTGTAAGCTGCTGCATGGGTTGGTCAGTAGCTACATGAGTGTCTATATGGGTTATTGATTGGTTGCCTAAATATTTGTATGGAAGACTGAGTGTGTTTGGGTGGGTGGGAGGTGTGTGACTCTGTGCATAGATATGTGAGTGGGTGTATGAGTTTAAGAGTGCATGTGGAAACAGCTCTATGGGCGGGTTGCTGTGTGTATGCATGTGTTGGAGAAAGGTTGGATGTCTCAGTAGTACATGTCCAAGTAACTATATATGTAAAAGGCAGTGTATGTGAGAGTTGGAGTATATAATGACTATGGGCCAGATGTAGGAAGCCTAATTCCAGTCGGTAACGGCCGAAATTACCGAATTTTGGCCGTTACCAACCGGAATTAGGCTTTTCATATGTAGGGGCCTAATTTAAGGATTCGGTAATTTACAGAATCAGTAATTTAAGGAATCGGTAAATTAACAAATTCTTAAATACCGATTCGGTAAATTACCGAATCCTGATATGTAGGGAGCACTCAAATGAGTGATTTTCCCATTTTAGGATTCGTTATTTACCACCAACTACAAGTTGGTGGTAAATAATGAAAACCTTTGAAAAACCATATTTTTTGCTTTTCCAACAGGGCATGTATGTCTGCAACATGTGCACCCATACACAATTGAGGGTTGCAACAGGGTGTCAAAGTGACACCCTGCCACCCTTCAATGTTTTCCCCCTTTTACCGAATCGGTATTTACCAATTCTGTAATTGACATTCATGAATGGCAATTACCGAATTGGTAAATACCGATTGGGTAATTACCGAATCTTAACGATTCGGTAATTTTTAACCTACATACCATTTTCCGAATTTAAAATACTGAATCGGTATGATTCGGTATTTTAGAGTCGGTAAAATGGAATTACCTACATCTGGCCCTATATGTGAAAGTCAGTGATTGTGAGAGTGGCTGTATGCATGAGTGTATACTTGTATTAGTGATTATATAAGAGAATAAGTATGTGTTATCTGTATGAATAAATGAGGTGGGGTATATTTAACTGGGTAGGTGAGTAAATGGAACTATGATTCATTCTTTCCATGTCTGACTACGATGAGGGCACAAGTGAGTATGAGGAATGTTGGTGTGTTAGTGTCTGTATAGCTGTATGAGTGCATATGATACTGTTGTATTATCAGTGACTACATGTACGAATGGTTGTATGAATGAATGAGTGCATGGTCTGTAGACCTAGGAGTTAGTGAGTGCGTTTGTAGTAACTGGTTTTGGTGTCTCGAGGGTTTTGAAAATGGAACTCTGTATTTTACAGGGGGTGCATCAAAGGTTATATAAGGGTGTGAGGTGGTGCATCAGATTGTCACGTGGATGATGTCATCAGTGAAGTCATTTGAGATGTCATTAGTGATGTCACTGACCATATCATGAATGATGTAATATGTGACGTCATCAGCAGTGCATTGCGGGGGCGCGAGTTATAGTTAGCTGAACTAACTATAACAGGGGAGTTACTATGGTTTTGTACGAGTGAAATGTCCAACTAACTATAACATGTCTGAAACTCATGTTTTTTTCAGTGAATTTCTAAGGTTTTTTAAATGCTAATTTCTAACTATAACATGCCTCAAACCTATGGTTTTTTCAGTGAATTTCTAAGGTTTTTTAAATGCTAATTTCTAACTATAACATGCCTGAAACCTTTGTTTTTTTCAGTGAATTTCATAAGTTTTTTGAATGCTAATTTCTATCTATAACGTGCCAGAAACCTATGTTTTTTCAGTGAATTTCAATTTTTTTTAATGCTAACTTCTAATTATGTTTATTTAACCTATAGTTTTTTCTGACACCCAAGAAGAACACAACACCCACTGCCACAACCCTCAGGAACTCCCCCCTGTACCATCCCTCTCCCTTCTACCACCAAGGCAGTGCAGAACAGGACAGCAAACCCTCCAAAAACGTCATGGTCCCTCACCCATATAATAGTTCAATTTTGGGAAATGTGGCAATCGTTTTTTCAGTAAATTAGATTTTTTTAAAATACTAATTTCTAACTTTAATGTTCCTGAGACCTATTTTTTGTGAACTTCAAAGGTTATTTAATTACTAATTTCTAATTATAAAGTTAAAAAAAATGTTTTTCTCAGTAATTTTGAAAAATATATATATATTTTGTAACTTTAAATTCCTAAAAATAGTTTTTGTATTTTTTTATTATTTCAACTATATAATGTCTTCTTGTTTTTAAAATATTAAACGACCACATACAGTATGAAAGGGAGCCCAGCCCAGAGCCACTTCTGAAGACCAACACATGTCATAGACCTACTGATCAAGCAGCTCCAACACCCAAGAACACCACCCCCAGGACCCCCTCCCCCTACCACCGAGGCAACGCAGAACAAGACAGCGAACTTTCCAAAAACAACATGGCCCCTCAGCCACACAATAGCTGAATATTGGGACAGGTGTGAACAAACTATATGTGAAGGATGCATTTCACCCATGAATAACATTGCACACAATGTAAAGTGCAGTGGTGATGAGCTGGACACATCTCAGTATGCACAATACACACCTCTCCATGTGCACAAATACTACAGGTGCGTGTTGTGGACAGTGGACCCAACCATTTTTCGTCAAACATTAGGGAAGATCTCAGTCATGTAGCTGTGTAGTCCCCCCTGTAAACATAAGCGTAACCGGAGTGGGAACTGCCCGCCACAATGTTAAAAATACAGGATACGCCCGCCACTGTGGCGGGTGCATCCTAATTTTTCCGACGGGACCCCCGCCCCTATGGCGGGCGGTCCCTTTCCACCTATCCTAATGGGGGCCTAAGGATAATGTCCCTCAAATCTACACAATATCCTTTTAGTATCCTTGCTTCAAGAACTTTTTTTATATTAGTTAAAACTTTAGTACAATCACCAAATTCATCTTCAAGTGCAAACGAACACTCAATACAAGTCAATTCAATTCAATTAAAAAACCACTTTATTCGATTATTTAAAATCATAAAAGTATGCTATTCAATTACATTTTTAAAATCACTTTTACAAAAATAATTATATTTACATATAATACAATTCATATACACAACTCACGTAATTCATCAAGTACTGTCATGTATTCCTATAGGTTCTGAATCGATCCCCCTATTCCTGACCCTATTCTGGTTAAACTAACTATCAAGTTAACTAACAGTCAGCCCATGAGGCAAGAAAAGCCCCCATGATGCAGATACCGTTATCTGACGCAGTCACACTACGGCACAGGAACGTGTTATCTGATTAGGTCATAACGCTTGAGATCTAATTAGACAAGCGACATTCCTCCAGCCCCTGATAAGGCATACGACGTTCTCATAACAAATCAAACCTATGACAACCTGGAAAATCCGTGCGGCCATTGTTTTGATTTCACAGAGAACTTCAGTAAAAGAATGTGCTAACGAGCAAGTCGTATGACATCTTTATTGACGTATCTATGTCCATCCTTACGTCAATCTCGGCACCTTTAAGGTATAAATATTGCCGATCTTGCCCTATGCAAACACACGCGTGGTGACGAGACGGAGCAGCCATACTTGCCGAAGCCGAGAGCAGAAGCAGACCCAGCTGGCAGCAGCCCCGCCTTCCTGACGCGCTGAAAGACGCGCTGCTATCTCAAGCCGAGAGACCCAGCACCGGCGCTTCTGGGCAGCCCTCACAGGCAGCCTGGAATATCGAGAGCAGAGAAAGAGATACCATTCCTCATTCATCCTAACTTCCAGGTACAGAACTGAATAACCCCTCACAGAGAATTCTTTAGTTATTCACTTGGCAAAAACAAACTTAACTTAAACTGTAACTTTCTATTCCCGCCCACGCATTAGACTTAGGTCAGGTACACGGGGTAGGCGTATTTAGAAACACCAGTTGAGTACGTTTAGTCAAATGTATATGTGTATGTAAATATATTTTAATCGTTTTAAACATCATATGGCTCAGAAACCATATCAATGTTTTTACAGTATTATTTTATACTATTGCTTTTAATGTATGCACTTTACTTAACTATAAGTATTGCAATAATATCGATCCATTTCTCTTGTACGAGAAAAGAGACTGATCAATAAATAACACCTTTTTATTGAACACGCCCGTCTCTTCCTTTTCTCTACAATCTGATGAGACTAAGAATGCACGTACTGACTGAGTAAAATAATTGCCTTGTGCTCACACGACTCTCGAGATTGACTCTTGATTAGGGGAGAGCAAAGTTGTCATGTTCTATGGTTGTCAGAAACTAAATCCCTTCTTGTCTAATCAGGGGAGTTAATTCTTTCCTGAACATTCGAGAAAGTTTCTAGCGAACTCTGAGCTACGCTGGCAAACCCAAAACTTAAGTCTAGTATCGACAGTAGTAGACCTAGTTAACGTCTGGCCTAGGCCTTTACTGCTGTAGGTATTATTCCAATGCGCAGAGCCTATTGGGAAGATAGGAACTTCACTACATGGCGCCCAACGTGTTTGGAAAGGGCGATAAAACTAACGTAAGACATTTAGAGTAACTCAGTCGTGCTTTCTCACTCAGACCCCTTTTCCCAAATACTCCAAAGACGTCTGGAGTGGGTGAAAGGCAATATCCTCCAAAAACCTCGCAGGAGGGAACTCCTATGTAAGGTTATTGGTTTAGTCAACGTTGAAGGATGCACTGTTCCAAAATATTGTGCATCTAATCTCTGTTTCCATAAGAAACCTGATCTGCAAACAAAAAGAATAACCTTTCTAACAGTAAAATGTCAGAAAGTGATGAAGAAAGAGAGGCAGTTAGATTAGCAGCTGAAATAGTAGCAGCTGATACTGCAGCACTAGATGCAGACGGGGATATAATACTCATCCCGGTCGCCAAAAGAAAATCTATAACCTTAAAACTTATAGAAAATGGACTGACACCTAGAGGTGGCACAGTCATATTCGTAATTGAGGCACACGAATATCGGCAGACAGAGGTATACTATACATGGATACATTTTCCAGCAGCAAATGCTGTAACAAAGTACTTCCACTATTACAAAATAGAGGTTCCACCCGACATTTACACTCCTTTCGAGGAGGTGGAAGTACCACTCAAATTCCAAGAGCATTTGCTCTTATTTGATGGCGCCCTAATACATAACAATCACATTACAAGGCTCGGTCCTTTAGGTAGACCAGGAGCAACGTGGCCGGTCTTAGCCGGATACACACCACACCCAGACATCGAAAGAATGTCTACAGGAGAGCTGTTAATACAGCTAAAACAATTACTAAAAATTCATAGACAATTAGTTCAGTATGTAATGCGGACTTCAACAATTCAGCCAGCGATTAAACTTCCACAGCTGACCCCTCACCAGGGGAACACAAATAAAATCACACCACAGAACATCCAATCCTGCCTAGGTAAAGTTCCGGCTAAACGGGAACAGATACCATTCTGGTTGGCACAGAAAATCACCCAAATAGAGGCGGTGTTTCCTGACACCACCCCGCTAGAAAAACACAGGATTCTGACTATATGTCTCCCAATGGGAATCGCACCACACATAGAGGACTGTGACACTTGGGGTACAGTCTTTGCTTCAATCTACACAAAAACGCACGGTGTTCCATTCATTTCGGTAATACCAGATGTGCTAAAACAAATTCAAGATGAATACGGTCCAGAACCAGCTTTAACTCTTGGTATGAAATTACTGAAAGACTTCAAGCAGGTCTCGGCTATATTACTAGCCAATATAAAAGGTGAAGCAGCAAACGTGGCGATCCGCCAGAGGTTAAAAGAGACAGATATAGCAGACCAACCAGCTGAAATTGCCAGAATCATAGAAAAATCCTATGAAGAACTAGGTAGAGATAGTTTAGGTGGAATACCAGTAAAACCGCAACTGACTGAAAGTCCAGAAAAAATATTTTTTAATAATAATTCACCAAAAAAGAACTGGGATGGAAACAAACAATCCAATCCTAAAGAAAAGAAATTCCAGTCCAGAGGAAGGTCTCCTAGGCGAAGAGAAAAATCTCCAAACCGAAGACAGAGGTCACCGCAGAGTGACCCCTCTGGGAATAGATATAACCTTAGAAATAGGGATAATATTAAAAAACCTGATAGATATCAAGACATTGATACACGTCCCTCTCAATCTTTTCAGAATTCCTCGCAGAAATCGGAAAGAAGAGGACGATCAGAACAAAGAGAAGAGCACGCCAAGTCCAAAGACAAGGAACCTGCTCAGCTAAAAAAGAAATTACAATTTCCAAAAAAGAAGGTAGCCAGTATCAAGGTAGTTAACAATGCCGAGAATACTGAGGACACAACTGAAAAACGGAGAGTGGGCTCAGACAATGCTAGACAGCGCAGCAGAGGTGAGCATAGCTCGCAAAGTCCTTATGAATCATCTGGAGACAGTGGACACGAATGAATATCTTCAAGTGGAAACTGCAGACACCAGAGTTAGCAAACCCCACAAGATATACGAGATAACATTACGTATAGAGGGAGATAAGACTAGGAAAATAAGGGGACTATTTTGGGATAATCTCTCCAAGGGCTATGATATCCTTCTAGCTGAAAAAGACTGGCCACCAGAGTTTGTCAGGGAGTGCCCTCATGGCGAAGAAGTAATTATGCCTGCCTTCTCGAATCAAATCCCGATTCATAAAAAATACACACTTGCTAGAAAGTGGGCAGTGGCCTTAGCACCTGCTTTATATAAAAATCATGTAGGATGGGATGAGGATTCTCCTCCTCACAAAATCCAGTTAAAATCACAACCTACTGCACAAAGGCAGTACCCAATTAAGCAAGAAGCTAAATAACAGGTAAATGAAATACTAGATCAGCTAGAATACCAGGGGGTGATTGAAACTTGCACCTCACAAATGAACAATCCTTTGTTTCCGGTCTCCAAACCAGACAATTCATATCGTCTAGTTTTGGATTACCGACACCTTAACACATGTTGCAAAACCTTTGCAGTGCAAAACTCACACAGTGCTGCACTAATGAATAACATAGTGCGCAAAAAATACAAAACAACCTTGGACATCTCCAATGGATTCTTTTGTCAAAACATAGCACCAGAGAGCAGATATTTAACTGCATTCTCAGTAAATGGCACTCAAAAGCAATTCTGTTGGTTAGCCCAGGGGTACAAGAACAGCCCGGGGGTATTCTCAGCGAGAGTAACAGAATTACTACAACTATATGATGATGAAGCATTATCTTATGTCGATGACATTTACTTAACAGATGATGACTTGGATACTCACTTGAAAAGAGTGAACACCATAATACTTGGGTTCGCAGCAGAGGGTTACAAATTCAACTTTAAAAAGTCCAGAATTGCCCATCTGACAGTCCTGTTCCTAGGATATGAGTTATCAAGTGAAGGCAAAAGCCTGGCTGACAATTTCCTAGAGAAATGTGCCGTAATCCAAGCTCCTAAAACACTAAAAAACCTACAGTCAATTCTAGGCTTCCTAAATTTCGGAAGAACATACATTGCAAATTACGCAGAAAGGGTCAAACCCCTTTATGATCTAATTAAACCAGACTTTAAACGATCCAATTGGACTCAAACACACACAGAAATTTTGAGATCCTTACAAACAGACATGCTAATTAAAACAAAATTAGAAACACGTGATAACACACGCAATCTTGTGATTCGAGTCATCCCAGGGAGATGCGGATTCACATACCTAACCTCTAATGAGGGAGAAAAGGTACCAATTGCATTCAAATCACACCTGTACACAGAAGCTGAACAGAAATTCAGTAATACAGAAAAAATCATTCGTGCAGTTCAAACCGCAATAGCTAGAGAAAAAGACATAGCTGACGGTAGACATATCACAGTCAGAACAGCAGAATCAGCCTTTGAGGCACTAACAACACCGTGTAATTTACCAACAACAACATTGAATCCGGAATGGATACAATGGGTGAATTCAATCACAACGGACAAAGTATACTACTACTTTGATCAAGAACTAGAAGAATTAAAAAATCTAAAATATGAAAAGACGTATCCTCTGCCAATCGACATTCTGCCTCTACGACATTACGCCTGTGTAATCTATACAGACGGACAGGCTCAACCCTCCGTTTGGGGAGAACATGCATACAACCCCACATGTGAGATTACAAAAGAAGTGTGGCGCGGAGGTAAACTAAGACCTCTATTAACAAAATCACACTCAGTAGAAACTAATTCAGAACTACAAACTGAAATAATAGCATTAAAAATGGCGCTGGATAATGCGGATCGCGAATTCCCGACACTTATAGTGTCAGATTCATATTACTGCGTCAAAGCATATAACAAGGATTGGCAGACATGGATTCAGAACGGTTACAAAGATGACACAGATGCACCAATAAAGCAGAAATTGCTCTGGGAACAAATAGCTCTTTTACAAAAAGAACTACCAAAGACTCACGTGACACACTCACTGAGTCATCAGCGTGATGGCGTTCACGTTGTAGGGAATTCATTGGCTGAAACAGCCGCAGTGGCAGCCACTAAACCGGCTCCCGTAGATCGAAAAAAGCGTACATTAAAATACATTGACGGTGAAACAATGCTGGCGGTGAAAACGTCATCAAAAGGCGACTGCTCAGCGTTACCGATCAACTATCCACTCAATTATACATACATAATCGATGCAAACTCCGTCCCTTTTGCTCGAATCCCTGGAGTGGGGGATAGAGTGATTCCAAACATGGACAGGAGAAGCTTGTTAATCGCAGACGCACACATGGGCGAGGGTCTCCGACACCTCAAACTGAAAGATTCTCTGGAAGAATTACAATCACGGTACTGGTGGCCAGGCATGAGCCTGCATTACACCATGTTTGTAAAAAACTGCCCAAACTGCAACAGAGATCGCAGTGGGGAGAGAAACAGTTTAATACCTCGTCGTATCAAGGCAGATAATATGACCAATAAAAAGCAGGGCTTGCGATTAACATATACAGGCTAGTTTCCACTTATAATGTAGATCACCAGCACTCGGCTGACGTCCGGACTGTTATACAAAGATTTGCGAGTCTAAATGGCATATACGCTAAGAGCATGCTACGTTCGACCATTGTTTTCACTCAAGCCCACCAGCCTGGGGGGAAACATGGCCGAATGAGCACAGTCCAGCGGGAATCTTCTCACTTCCTTCCTGAGGGTACGGGATGGTGTAAAGAAAAAACCAAGGCAGAAAGCAATCTATAATGGAAAGGATATTAGGTTCGGGAGCTGGGTGGGTCAAACATCTAATAAGTGTCCAACGTAGTCTAAATAACTTGCCAAGAAATTCTCTGAAGGGATTCAGTCCGTACGAATTATTATTTGGAACTAGAATGATTATCTCTGACCTCGACAGTCAGACTTCAGTGGTTAAAGAAAAAAGCTTTGATGTCAAAGACCGTTTGGCTATTTTGCAGGACTTAAACAAAACAAGAAAAGACCTGAGCAACATACAGTTGAAACAACAGCCAACAACCACTGAAGAATCACCACCTGTCCCAGCAAGACCTGTCTGGATTCCAAAAGTCGGGGATCTAGTCAGGGAGAAGATCGCGGTAAAGAAGGAATTTGGGCCTTCTTACAGGAAAGCAGTTCCTGTCTTGTCTGTCAACGGGACAAGATCAGTTGTACTACCGCCACTTGCTGGTAAAAAGGAGAACCGAGTTGTATCCATCGACCTGGTAAAACCACAACATGTGGCCGATAACAAACAGTAGGCCAAGTGGACTCCCAATAAGTAGCAGAACACCAAGGTTTGCTACCAGTACAGAGGTCCTAACGAAGAGGCTCATCACATTCGAAACGCCTACAGAAGAACAACAAGGACTATGCAACAATGCAATAGAACTCAGACCTCTGACAACCCAAATAAAAACATTTAGCAGAGACACACCAATCTACAATGAAGTACCAAGTGGCAATGCAAGAAACAAAAATCCTGAAGCAATTGGAACAATTGACAGAACTGCATCCGGGTACTTCATCAACTTCGATGATTCCTCTGAAGGCTTCAGTGAATCAAAGACACAGCCATCATCAAAATCCTTTAAAGACAAAGCTAAGGAACTTTTGAACCAACTGAAAGAAACATATCTGATTTCTCCATGGATTGAATTTTGGGTGGGTTTTGGTGCATTTATCCTCATACTTTGGCTCATCATGGTATTTACTTTGGGACGCTTCATTGAGGGAAAATATGCTAAAATGGACACAGCAAGTCAGAACATCAACTTGGTCCTCAAACCACACACATCTTCACACGTCGAGAAAAGAGAACTTTCTTCAGCCAACTTCACAGCCAATCCGATACCTGGTGGGGTAGCCTGGGACAACACTGACTATGAAATTTATGGTCCGGTCGAGATCCTGAAATATCCACACCAAATCAAGATCTCCTTGAGTGACTTTGCAAAACCGAACTCATTTGCTGATGATTGGGACTTTGAAAGTATTAATAACATGATGTCTGACTTAGTAATGTCTGCTAAATTTACAAAACATGATTATTTGCAAGGTTCTACAAATTATGATAGTATGTATTGCTATAACCACTATGGTAACCATTTTTTACATAAATCTGCACAACCTAGAAATGTTTTAAATTATAAACAATGGGAACATTGTGCTACACCTCCAAAAGGGAGCTCAAGAACCTTTTACGACAAATATTCATATTTTTCAGGTTTTAACACAAGTAATGCTGAAACATTTTATTTTAAAATGTCAAACAAGACAGGGATGAAAACCATGATAACCAACACAAAATTGATATATTCAGATTCATTCTTCGAAAAAATGAATACTTTTGGATTTGATTATTGGGACAAAAATGTTGATTTGAAAAGTGTTTGGGGTACAAAAGATTGGCAAGTACAGGGTTTAGAAGCTTTGTTTATAGCCTGCATGATCCCAGAACAAATGATATTTTTAAATGACACTGTTCAACAAACCACCTGTCTTGGCTTAGCCAAAATCAAAGATTTAAATAAACCGTCTATTCCAAAGCCAATAATGTTTAGCAATAACTCTGTAACAGATGAAGAGATAGACGTAAACCATATATTAAACCAAAACAGAACACATCCTGATTGGAAACAATGGTTGATCTGGCCCACCGATACAAATAACTGTCAAGATAGATTCCTGAATAAAACACAGGGTTTCAAAATGACCAGGCCAGACCCTAGATATCCCCAAAGACATCACCCAGGGATAATAACAACCTACAGTGTGGGCAAATTATGCCTTCAGTGGCTACAAACTTCCACACTGCCTGAAATTAAGCAACACCTAACTTTACTTACTGATGGTGCTGACTTGCGTGATTTCATACTGGGACCACGCAAACAGCGTCAAAAGCGTTTCATAGCAGCCTCTGTATATGCAGCATACAATGAGGCCTGGAAGGTTACTCAAATTGAGACAGCAGAGAGAATACGGGAAATTGACCGTATTAATTTGGAAAAATCACTTTCTGTAGTGGACAATGGGTTAATGACTCTGTCCTCCAGAATTTTTTCTTTGGACAGCATTGTGTCTTCAGCAATCGATATATTATCGCAAGACTTACTGTTATTACAACATGGTCAGTCACAATTGCGTTCTATTGTACAGCTTGGCTGGACGTTACAAAATCTGCGTTCAGGCTATGTGCCTTGGCGTTTAATCAACACAACGTCACTATTCCAAATCTTTAACCTTACTGATAGACAAATCGGTATGGCGCAAAAGGGTGCTGATTATACAATCTTGAGCATTGAAAAACTAGAAAGATTACCAATGACAATGTCAGAACGACCTGTCAGTGAATGGATAATCCACGGAATCATAAATATTCCAATCTCAACCTTCAGGTTTCAATACTGCCAAAAATATATACAGGCTGGCATGTACGAGAAATTGGGAAAGGGGTACCTTAAAACAACTTGGAACCTGCCCTATTCACATGCATGTGTCAGTAATAAAGGACAGAAAGTGTTTCTTAGTGGCAACAATTGTGCTATGTCACTAAGCGGCACGCTTCTGTGTAACGGAATTAGTTTGCATGGAGCCTGTGAAGGGAATTCATACAACCTTTCATGTCACCAGCAAGGCGCACCTGCAACTGAAATAGAACCATTCTTTCAAAGACTCTATAATGGGAGTTACATTCTTATTGTAGACCGCAAATGTTGTAGTCTTATGCCCGGGACTCCTTATCTAGTCACTACGACTGCGAAGGTCAAGTGCTGTGGACGTTCTTTGTTCCCCAGCTCCTTTCCAGACAGGGAGGCAAGGGCATGGCCCAGTTTGAAAATTACTTCTATTCGAATAGATACTTTAAGCAGAATGAAAACAGTGCTTCTTCAGACGCCTACAAGGCTCTCGTCATCAAAAGAAACGTATGATCTACAAGTCGCAAGGACGACTGCAGAGATACATACATTATTATCGACTAATTCCCCCGTACATTTCGCGGAAATCCTGAGCGAAATCTTAAATATTTCTGATACCACTGGGGTCTCAAAAGTATTTAAGACAGTATTTTCGATGGCATTAACACCATTCAAAGCCATACTGGGTATTTTTCCAGATTTCGTCCATTCGATTTTTGGCAGACTTCCCCTGATCCTGGGACTAATTGCAGGAATCCTATTTTTAGTCCTTATTTTTCGTTATGGCAACCCATGTCACAGATCAAACTCTCGCGACAATGGAAGATACAATCCTAGCCATTGGATACCGGGACCGGATATCAAAAATCCTGGGACTCTCCCGGCTTAGAGACCTGAACATGACTTGGTTTCTATCATTTCGACCAATGTGGCAAAGATGGGTTTTACCTGTATTGAGATGTCTGCTATGCGGAGAAGAATGCGTGTTAGACACCTGTCTGACGCTACAATCGGATACGCCAGTGGATGCAGATACATTGTTGGTTCCTACCAAGGTTCACGCTTTGTGCTGCCCTCAAAGGCTGCCAATCCTGATTACGGCATTCGTGGAATCTTCACCACTACGATTGAAGAGTAGTGAAGTTCGAGATGAAAGCAGCATTGATCAGGTACGACCTTCTGTCAGCAATGCGAATCAGAATGTCAATGGAGACAATCATGCGCACGAATGCATGGTTACACCTATTTCCGACTTAGTGGAACTTTCCCATGAAGCTGTTGACAGTTTTTTCGAAAGCCTTAATGATATGATGTTCTCTCCAGAACAGAAATAGAGACTTTTGAGCAAGCTCGCACACGGCGTTCCCTGAATTCGGCCTTCAACTTTAAAAATAAAGTCACATGAACAAATTTTCCCACCAGTTCACGGACAACAATTTTTTAGCAGCCCCAAATTATTTTTTACAAAATTTTCGGGACACTTATCTTCTGCTTAAAGTAAGAAACTATTCCTAGAGAACTAAGATTTCTATTTTTAGATACTTTATAAAATTTAGTTGCCCGCTGGGATGTTCACGAATATTTTATTATGTGATGAAATGGTCTCGCACTTCCTTTCTGTATAGCTATGTTAAGAGCCATTTCATGTGTATTTCTCATATACCAAATAAGCAATAATGCATACCAATGCGTGTTCACTTTAGAGTTTAATTCATAGCTTAAGTGCATACAATATATATGACTGCAATTTTTCAGTATATTTGAAAATTTCAAAATGCATTAATGTATTTTGGGGTGGTAAGGTATACACTATACTCTATAGTATGTTGTACTATGTTATACTATGCATAGATTAGTAAATATGACCATAGTTAGCGTGGAGTGGGTGTCATGTATTCCTATAGGTTCTGAATCGATCCCCCTATTCCTGACCCTATTCTGGTTAAACTAACTATCAAGTTAACTAACAGTCAGCCCATGAGGCAAGAAAAGCCCCCATGATGCAGATACCGTTATCTGACGCAGTCACACTACGGCACAGGAACGTGTTATCTGATTAGGTCATAACGCTTGAGATCTAATTAGACAAGCGACATTCCTCCAGCCCCTGATAAGGCATACGACGTTCTCATAACAAATCAAACCTATGACAACCTGGAAAATCCGTGCGGCCATTGTTTTGATTTCACAGAGAACTTCAGTAAAAGAATGTGCTAACGAGCAAGTCGTATGACATCTTTATTGACGTATCTATGTCCATCCTTACGTCAATCTCGGCACCTTTAAGGTATAAATATTGCCGATCTTGCCCTATGCAAACACACGCGTGGTGACGAGACGGAGCAGCCATACTTGCCGAAGCCGAGAGCAGAAGCAGACCCAGCTGGCAGCAGCCCCGCCTTCCTGACGCGCTGAAAGACGCGCTGCTATCTCAAGCCGAGAGACCCAGCACCGGCGCTTCTGGGCAGCCCTCGCAGGCAGCCTGGAATATCGAGAGCAGAGAAAGAGATACCATTCCTCATTCATCCTAACTTCCAGGTACAGAACTGAATAACCCCTCACAGAGAATTCTTTAGTTATTCACTTGGCAAAAACAAACTTAACTTAAACTGTAACTTTCTATTCCCGCCCACGCATTAGACTTAGGTCAGGTACACGGGGTAGGCGTATTTAGAAACACCAGTTGAGTACGTTTAGTCAAATGTATATGTGTATGTAAATATATTTTAATCGTTTTAAACATCATATGGCTCAGAACCCATATCAATGTTTTTACAGTATTATTTTATACTATTGCTTTTAATGTATGCACTTTACTTAACTATAAGTATTGCAATAATATCGATCCATTTCTCTTGTACGAGAAAAGAGACTGATCAATAAATAACACCTTTTTATTGAACACGCCCGTCTCTTCCTTTTCTCTACAATCTGATGAGACTAAGAATGCACGTACTGACTGAGTAAAATAATTGCCTTGTGCTCACACGACTCTCGAGATTGACTCTTGATTAGGGGAGAGCAAAGTTGTCATGTTCTATGGTTGTCAGAAACTAAATCCCTTCTTGTCTAATCAGGGGAGTTAATTCTTTCCTGAACATTCGAGAAAGTTTCTAGCGAACTCTGAGCTACGCTGGCAAACCCAAAACTTAAGTCTAGTATCGACAGTAGTAGACCTAGTTAACGTCTGGCCTAGGCCTTTACTGCTGTAGGTATTATTCCAATGCGCAGAGCCTATTGGGAAGATAGGAACTACACTACAGTACACAAATTTCCAAAATATCTTGTCAAATATACACATGATCTCTAAATCAAATCGACAGGAGTTCTTATTCATTTGTCTAATCATTTAGATCTTTAAGTTCTCTTCCGTCTTTTAAAGATTGCTTTTACTCTTGCTCACAATTTGTATTTATTTATTTGCTTTTATAGCGCAGGAATTCGACCCCCGAAGGGGTATCTCCTGTATCCTCTAGGTCTCTAGTTTTTTTGTTACGGATAGATGTTACAATAAAATTAGCTACCCCGAACATGACAACCGAGGATTCCATCAGCTGTAAGTATATTAGGGCAGGTTTTGCTTGTATAAAACCCCTATTTTTCAACAGTGGTATAATAAACCTTTTCCTTCCTTCCGTATAAAAGGAACAAAAAAACACAAAATGCATCGTGTCCTGGTATGAATGATGATCACAGTTACAGGGGGCGGCATCCTCCGGTTTACTCCACTCCCTGTAGTTTCCCAATAACACATGCAATTGATTAAAACGGAATTTAGTTAACAGCCATCGATGGTAAGGTTTGGTAACAATTGTCAAATAAGGTTGAGTAGACATTGTCAATAACAATAAATAATGAGCCCTCATTGTCGGTTTGCAAATTTCCTTAGCCTCACGTTCCAATTCCCTAGATTTTATTAAATTGGTTTTTACCCAATTAATATCAGCTTTGATTAAGGTTTCTGGGTTTAAAAAGATTTCTGGGCGCCCAAGGTAGTTAGATGTTGCTTTAATATAAGACAGCCATTTTATTTCTGCTGCTTTATCTAGTGCCAAGCAGTCCTTAATAATCTTATGGTTCAGGGTCAGGGCGGGGTTTATCCATGTTTTAATCCATTGCAGGATAGGGGCCATATTCAGATAATCTGAGATGTATCCCATCCCTAACTCACGATGTACCGCAAAGCTGGGAGTTGATTGAGGGAGGCCCAACAGGGCCCGCAAAAATTTATTTTCCTCCCTCTGTATACGAGTTTTATCCTTGCATCCCCATATTGCGGCCCCATACCTAGCTATGGCCACAGATTTCGCTTTATAAATAGACAAAATTGCTTCTCCCGGTTTACCACCCAGTCTCTTAGCAAAACCAAGAATAGCAAATGTTGATCTCTTTATTGCAGCTACTTTATTTAGTAATTGGGGAACCCAGGAGCCTACATCATCGAAGACCACTCCTAAATAGGTGAAGACTCTAACCTTAGTTATTATATTGGCATTACATGACACTGTTTTAAATTGCTTTCTACTTTTCCCTAGAGACATAACATGGGATTTCTCTGTGTTAACAACCAAGTCTAACTTGTCCATAAACTCTCCAAATGAGTCTAGCAATCTTTGTAAGGCGTTAGGTGTTCTTGCCAAAAGTACTGTATCGTCCGCGTATAGGAGTACAGGAGTGTACGTTCCTCCCATATGCGGAATATCTGTTGTTACAGTTGCCAGAACTTTTTCTAGGGACTTGATATAAAGTGTGAACAGCATTGGGGCCAATATAGAGCCTTGACGCACCCCTCTGCCTGATTTAAATTTGGCAGTGCATTTTCCCTCTTGCGTCATTCTGATTGATGCCGATAGGTCCCTGTGTAACTCGGCAAGAAAATTTACCAGAGCCTGGTCTAATCCCAACTCCAGGAGCATTTTCCACAGCTTTGATCTATTAACTAAATCAAAAGCTGTGGATAGGTCCATGAATGCCAGAAAAATTGAGCCTTTTGATGCTATTGTATATTTATTAACTATTAGATGTAAATTTAGGCATTGATCTTCCGTACCTCTTCCTGCTCTAAACCCGTATTGGGCGTCACATAATATGTCTTTATCCATCACCCAAGCATTTATCCTTGTCAAAATTACTTTTCCTAATATCTTGATCGATGTATCGATCAAGGAGATAGGGCGATAACATCTTGGGTCCCCTCTTTGGCCCTTCTTGAATATCGGTATTATAATAGAGCGGGACCAAGTCTTGGGGAAGATAGACGGGCTAGAGTTAGCTGCTAAATTGAAAACATTAGTGAGTATTATGGACCAGAGCTCGGGGTTGGCTTTATACAAGTCAGATGGTACCCCATCTGGTCCTGGTGCTTTCTTAGCAGATGTTTCAGCTATCGCTAACTGTTCCTCTTTGATTGTGATAATCTGTACGGGGCCCACTATTTCTTTGGGGCACGTCTCAAAACTATCCAGTTCCAAATTACTGCCATAAACATTCTGAAAATGGGTTAACCATTCTTGTTCAGTAATGTTTACTTCTAATGGGGCATTATCCTGCCCATTGAACAAAGGAGAATTGACTATAGTCCAGAATTTGGAACTGTTCCTTAAAGTGTCTTTTTCAAATAGTGAGTCCCATGCGTCTTGTTTTAGATCATTTTTCCTAGTTTGTAGTGTCTTTTTGTATAATTTCCTTAAAAAGGAGACCTTACTCTTATCTCTAGGTTTCTCATTTAGGGCTTGCAGGAGCTCGCCATGTATTTTGGTACAATTATGGTCAAACCATCTATGCTCCATTTTTGGTTTATGTGATGTCTTCACCGTGAGTTCTGTTGTAACCTGTTGGCAGATCTTTTCGAACGAGGTTATTACATCACCCCCAAATCTGAGCGGGTCTATACAGGTATCAATTTCATTCCCCACTTTAGATTTAATTGTGGATAAGAGTTCCTCAGGTATGATTTTGTTCCATTGTAGCCTCCTCCCTTGATCCTTGGCTCCAACACTAGTGATAATTTTAGCAGTCTCTATTTTGTTAAAAGAAAGTGTGGTATTAGCCAGTTCCATAACCACTGGGTTATGGTCACTAAACGTAAATTGAATAGCATTGTAATATAAAACAAAACTTAATAAAGCAGGGGATATAAACATATAGTCTATTATGGTTTCGCTTTCCCTTGCATTATATGTAGGTACACGGTCCTTTATGTTTGCAAAGCCAGGTTCGAACAGGTCTACCTCTGTGAGTAGTTCCTTTAGGGCAGATCCCTTTACTGAGTGTTCGAAGTGCTGATAACTTGAATAGGCCGGATAGTCAGCTTCTAAATACTGACAATTTAAATCACACAAATGCACGTTAAAATCGCCCATTAGGATAATGGAAAAAAAAGTGGTTTGAGCTTCTTTATATGCGTATAAAAATTTGGTTAAGGCATCAATGTGCTCATTTGGGGAGTCTCCCTGTGGTGCATTGTAAAAATTAATGTATAACACTTTATTTTTGTTAGGCATTAAATCTTCTATAGCTAAGATATTGGGGGAAGTGGGATTTAGCTGTTTCACAGATCCCAGAATATTTACCGCAATTAGAAATAGCAGTCCTCCTTTATCCCTCCCTGATTTGGATATACATGAAGGTACAAAGTAAGAGGTGAACCCATCCACCCAAAAATTGCCCTCCCTATCCCAAGTTTCTTGCAATGCTACTATATCATATTGCCTCAGGAATTCTATCCATGTCTTATTATCCCTCTTAGCACGTAATCCTGCGATATTCCAACTCATAAGCTTAACAGGAATCTCCCGTTTTTTCCTGTTGTTCTATCGGGCGTGTGAGAGGGTTAGATGAGCGTTCTTTTGTCAGTCAATCATTGTCCTCCAATTGGGATAAAGGTGTAAATCTATTTGGCGTTACAATTCCCTCGTTTGGTGCAGCACTAGTGTAGTAACCTGCTTTAGGGTGCAATCCAGATTTTTTAGTTGCCCAACTATTTAAGGGAGGTAGTGCAGTTTCTGGGTTTCTTGCTGATACAATTCGCACAGTCTCTTGTAAGCTCTTCCTACAGGAATGTGGTCTGGGATAAAAGAACCCTAGTGGTAATGCTCTTATCTCTCCCTCTTGTGGGAGCATGTCCGTCGCATCCCAAAATAACCGTGAAACTTCATATGGTCTATTAAAATTCACAATCAGACAGTCTCCCTTGAGATATTTTTTGGTGTTTCCTACCCAACTCATCCGTCTCCCCATATTTATATTAACAGAGAGATTTTTCCCCCGTGCAGTTTTTATCACACCACACCTTAATATTTCTTAGTAGGGTGTCATGTGACTCTAGCTCGCCAGTTTTAAGGGGTGGTACATTAACTAGAATCGCCACGTAAGGTGTGGCCTCTGGGGGTAAATGCACGGTGCGTTTCAAATCCACATCCTTATTCTTAGTGTGCTGTCTCTCGATCAAAGGGTTCTCTAGATGAGGTTGTGAGCTGTCTTTGGCACTAAGCTGCCTGCTCTCTTCAGGAACCTTGACACAGTCTGTTAATGATATTACATTATGTTCCATGGGTGAGATTGGTCGGTTCAGGACTGTTGATGTACTGCAGGCATTTAAAGACCTCTTTGTTACACTAGACTGGGATCGTGGTTTTTTAATCAACTCAGTGTTGTCAATACTGACAGAGTGATCCTTTGAAGCTAGGAATGTGTTTATCCGTTCACATTTTTTCAATATTTCTAGGACACACTCTCTTAATGTTTCAGTAATATCACTGCAAATTTGAGACAAGGTGGTTTCCAATTTTTCAGTGAGTACATCCTCAACCAAATCTCTCATCGAGGTTTCAAAATGTCTAGATACAGCTTGTCCTTGTTTCATTTTAGACGGTGTAGGTTTTATTACTTTTTTTGACTGCTTCTGAACATGCTTAGTACCTACGATTTTAGCCTCCCCCGTAGGTATTTTGTCATTTGGGATGTTTACACCCTCTTCATTCTCTGGGTTAGCTATACTGGTGGAAGGTATGATATCAGTCGTTTTCCTGACAATGACCGTAGGCTCCAGGGGGATGTACTGTGTATCAATTACTGGGATTTCAGGGGGCTCAATTATGGATGTTTCAAGTCCCAATTCGCGTTCTGTGGTTGCAATTTCCTTGTTTAATTTGCCCACAGCAGAGGTGAGGTATGACAGTATATTAGACGAGTTATTGGAATTTCGTGGGACTTTAGATTTCACACCACTCACATTATCAGAGGTTTGTAGCTTACGCTTACCCATTTTGATCGATGCCTCTCAAGGGGGTGGCCCGTCCCGTCCCCTGTCGACCCCGGATGGCCAAAGACGGCCCGCCCTTTGCCCGGGCTTTGCCCGGCGCTGCCCGCGCGCTCCGGCGACGCGGGGAGACGCGCTGGTCTTTATGCGCCTCCTGGCGCGCTGTTGTGCAGTGTCGGCTTCCTGCCGCAAAAGGTGCTGGGAACTGTAGTCCCGCTCTCCGCACTCCGCTCGGCGGCCGCTCTCGAGTGGTCAGTGGAGCGGTGGCGGGAGGCGGGAGGCAGGCGAGTGCTGTGGCTCCGATGATCCCTAACTCCGCAAGGTACGGCAGCTTCTAGTGATGTTAGGTCCCCCGCTCTGCCGGGAGACGCGCTGGTCTTTATGCGCCTCCTGGCGCGCTGTTGTGCAGTGTCGGCTTCCTGCCGCAAAAGGTGCTGGGAACTGTAGTCCCGCTCTCCGCACTCCGCTCGGCGGCCGCTCTCGAGTGGTCAGTGGAGCGGCGGCGGGAGGCGGGAGGCAGGCGAGTGCTGTGGCCCCGATGATCCCTAGCTCCGCAAAGTACGGCAGCTTCTAGTGATGTTAGGTCCCCCGCTCTGCCGGGAGACGCGCTGGTCTTTATGCGCCTCCTGGCGCGCTGTTGTGCAGTGTCGGCTTCCTGCCGCAAAAGGTGCTGGGAACTGTAGTCCCGCTCTCCGCACTCAGCTCGGCGGCCGCTCTCGAGTGGTCAGTGGAGCGGCGGCGGGAGTCAGGCGAGTGCTGTGGCCCCGATGATCCCTAGCTCCGCAAGGTACGGCAGCTTCTAGTGATGTTAGGTCCCCCGCTCTGCCGGGAGACGCGCTGGTCTTTATGCGCCTCCTGGCACGCTGCTGTGCAGTGTCGGCTTCCTGCCGCAAAAGGTGCTGGGAACTGTAGTCCCGCTCTCCGCACTCCGCTCGGCGGCCGCTCTCGAGTGGTCAGTGGAGCGGCGGCGGGAGGCGGGAGGCGGGAGGCAGGCGAGTGCTGTGGCCCCGATGTTCCCTAGCTCCGCAAGGTACGGCAGCTTCTAGTGATGTTATGTCCCCCCAATACAAGTCTACACTGCGGGCAGCAGAGCTCGCAATTTGAATTTTGGTCACGTGGTGTCACTGACCCTGTTCAACAAAAGCCGGCGACACATGGTGCCACTAACCCTGTACAACACAAGCCGATCCCACATGTGGAACTGTGTCCTGAGTCCTGAATGGCAGTGACCCCAACTTCGTGGCAGCGACCACAGCACCAGACTCCCTTCAGTTTTATTTGTTGTTGTTTTCTTTAAATAAATTTTTTTATATGTAAATCTATACATTACTAACTGGCAGATGCATCAAAGTTATGTTTTGCGAGTCCTTAATAGCGAATTTTAGGGAATCGCTATTAAAGGCTAGCAAAACGTGATGCATGTAGGAATCGCAATGTTAATAGCGATTCCTACAGATTCCTTATTTGCGATTCGGTAATAGCTAATCGCTAATAAGGAATGGCTTTCCCATTCATTCCTATGGGCCTAAAGGCCCAAAGGAATGAATGGGAAAGCCATAGTGAATAGTGTGTTAGATTTATCTCAACTTTAGTTGCATTAAAGTGCTGATAATGAGATGCAGAGTAGCCGTTCCCGTGCAAAAAGACACGAGGTGCTCATTTACGATTTATTCTAAATACTAAAACCCTGTATTGAATTGTACTGTGGTAGTGGGTGCATTTACAGTGTACACACAAAATCAATGAAGAAATCTCATTGTATTTATATTGATTGAAAATAGTGAGTCAGAGGCTGGATCTTGACGGGATACACTGCCCGGTGCGTTTAGTTTTCTGTACACGAAAAAACCACATCACAACTGTCACGACGAAAGGCAAAAACTGCGATGCGAAACAAATTCCGGCAATAAGCCGCGTTAGCACAAGGGATTTTACACCTGCTTTCTGCTGGTGTTAAGCAGGATGACTACTTCCAACATGAAAGGGAACACAGCCAAGAGCAACACCGGAACACCCCCGGGTGCCATAGAATCAATGAGCATGATACACGGATACCCATGAGGGCCACAACACTTATCGTACCAACCCCAGGACTGCCAACGCCCCCGAACCCGCATCCTTCTGCATGCACAAGCGGTGTGTGCTGGTCCGGCGTACACAGGTCAGCGCAGGGGTGTGCCTATCCGGCAAGGGGAACGGGGTGTCTCGGACATGTCCGTGTACAGGAAGTGCAGTAAGTGTGTCTCTGTGTTCTGGTGTGGGCGCCAAAAAGACCGCAGGAGTCGATATTATAAAGTGGCATGTACCACCTCCAAACGGCAGTGTCACGGTTTGGTTGGAATGCCGCCGGACATGCGCGAATAAATAGGCATTACAATGGTGTGCCGAAGGAGTGCACGGGATACAACAGTGCACCGCACAAAAGTGTGGTGGCTCGAGGGAGGGAGAAGCAGCTGTTTGGCAACATAACACACAGTGAACCCGCCCATGTGCCACATGCTGGGCATCTCATCCATGATGATCAGGGTCGCAGACATCCCACAACACCCACAACCGGCCTTTCTACACATCCTGTATGAATGCAGCTATAGAAGTTACTGTAGGGATGAAAGGTTCTTTGTCTGAGCTATCTTGCGAGTATTTGTGTCCTGTGTTCGATTGTGCGAATGTTTGTGTTTGGACAACATTGTGTTGGATGTTGGTGTACTCCGCTTCCTATGTGTGAATGCTGCATTGTGTGTGAGATGTCCCTTCATGTGAGGTTTTGTTCACCCTCGTTCCTTTCAAGAAGTGTGGTTTACACTTCTATGCTTGTTCAATGGAGTGATGTTGGCGGGTTGTGTGACTTGTGCTCCTTGTTGGTGCGTTTCATCTTGGCCATGGTTTGTCTGTAGTTGTGCTGTACTTAATTGTGCATGTGTGCCACTGTGCCCATCTCCGCCCGTTCCCCCACTCCCTTCTTGATTCTCTTCCTGGTGCTGTTGTGTCTGTTATTTTGTTCCTCCGCACATAAATACATGTAAAGAACAAATTAGAATAGTTCCTTGATTCTTTTAGATTGCAAAACTTTCAAAACTTCTCTCTATTGTTTTTTTCAAATTTTCCATGTAAACAGTTTTTTTTTAATATTCAAGGACACATAGAAGTCAGAAGTGCAACGTATTCTATCAACACACTTTCTAGAACATTCTACAACACGTGCAGGTTAAAAGTTCATCAATTATTTTTAAACCTAACAATATTTTTTTGCAACATTTTCTTGAACATTTAACGGCACGTGCAGGTTAAAAGTTCACAATTGTTTTAAGTTAAAACAGTGCCTTCCAAATACAAGTAGCAATATGGCTGAGTTGAGCAAATTTTATCTTATGATAAATGCTGAACGTTTAAACTACTTTTTCTTAACCAATCACAAAGATGCTTTTCCACAAAACGAATGTGCACCCTACTTTTAAAAAACAATGCTTTTCATCTCCCAATCAGTTATTATTTTGTATGGGAAAAAAATAAGTCCCCCATCTTTAAACATATCTCTTATTCTACAAACGGACTGCATGAGCTACAGACATCTATCCATACCTCCCAGCCATATCTTCAAAATGCTAGTGTGGATCGTAGGACATAGCTATGTTTTCTGGTGCAAAAGGTATGCAGAACAGAGGCATATTGACTTAGACCTAGGTTTACAAAATGTTGACATTTAATGGTCTGGACAGAGAGGATTGAAGTGGCACCAATTGTTGCCTTTGGTTAAAACCTATTTGCATCTCCAACACCCTGACCTCATGATTGTGCACTGTGGTGGAAACGACCTAGCCACATTGACTGGGGTAGGTTTGGAAATGCTAATGAAGGACACCTTTAGACAATTGATGTTGCTTTTGCCTCAAACTGTCTTTGTATATTCCAATATATGCCAAAGACAGTAGTGGAAATGGTCAAAGCAATTTCGTCCTCAGATTGAAAAATTGAGGAAGAATGTCAACAAAGCTGTGTCTGCACACCTCAGAGACCATAGAATGGGGTCGATCTACAACAACAACATATGTTTTGAAATGGCTGATATCTACAGAAGTGATGGAGTACACTTCACAGATCAGGGAAATCGAGTTTTTCTGAATAACATGAAGCTGTGCATCCGCACTTATATGTAGCTCCAACTAATGAACACAAGGGCTCTTTTTAGAGCTACCTTATACTGCCATTATCGGTTCGCAGAGTGACAGCTGCAATCCGGCTGCCACAGGGAGACCTGCGGGCCGTTGAGCAGGCTCGCAGAGGGAGAGCTGCGGCCTGTCGGCTCGGCTCGTACAGTGTGAGCTACGGGCCGTCGGCTCGCAAACACACACCAGCTTGCTGGCTCGCAGAGGGAGAGCTCGGGTCTAACTCGCAAAGGGACACCAACGGGCCAATGGCCCCGCTAGCAGAGACACACCAATCACCTAACGGACTGACTTGCACATGTACAGATAGGGACACCACGGCTCGCAGACGCACAACTGCAAGACGACGTACTGATACTGTTTTATGCTTTAGGGTAGTACAGTAGTATTTGTGTAGTGTAGGGGGTTCGTGCTCGACGTTGCGATTTAGGGTTTAAGGTAGTGCCATGGTGTTTGGGTAGTGTAAGAATCAAGCTGGAGGTAGTGTTTTAGAGTGTACAACAATGCACTAATGTTTGGGTAGTGTAAGGGGTCATGCTGGGAGTACTGTTTTGGGGTTTAGGGTAGTGCAGGGGTGTTTGTGTAGTGTAGGGGGTCAAGCTGGGAGTAGTGTTTAAGGGTTTACGGCACTACAGTACGGCACTATAGTGGTATTTGGGTAGTGTAGAGGGTCATGCTGGGAGTAGTGTTTAAGGGTTTACGGCACTACAGTGGTATTTGGGTAGTGTAGGAGGTTGTGCTGGCGGTAGTATTTTAGGGTTTAAGGTAGTGCAGTGTTGTTTGTGTTGTGTAGGGGGTCCTGCTGAGGGTAGTGTTTTAGACTTTACAACAATGCAGTGGTGTTTCAGTAGTCTTTGGGTAGTGTAGGGGGTCGTACCGACAGACTGACTCACAGAGCTCCGAGCCGACGGACGGGCTTCTAAAGGCATACACGCGACCTGGTGATATGAGGAGAGGCAGCGTGAAAGGCATATCTCACACAGACACAGATGCCAGTGTTGCCTTGCACAGGTAAAACTGCGGACCCGATGGCTTCTACACGGAGAGATGCAAGCTGACGGATTAAATAACAAAATGGCTGCCAACACTTCCTAGTTTCAACCATTCACAGCCAATAAGCCGCAAGCTGGTGCTTGTAACCCCTCAGCCAATCATATGTCAGAATTCTCAAATATCAATATCTGTAAAATTTGATATTTCTCCAAAACTACTGAACGGATTTACACCATTTAAACAAAAGCATGCTTTCTGGATCATCACCTTTCTACCTGCCAAATTTGGCGTAATTCTGTTTAGCAGTTTCACCTGTAGTCTTCTGTAAAGTTTCGTAAGGTAATTGCATGGAGAAAACACGTTTTAGAACCCTCTTTTTTCTCAGCTCATCCTACACTATTCACCCGCAAACTTTCAATATAGGAGCTAATCAAAAAAAGAGAACCTTTTTGGATAATTTCATAAAGATTCGTCAAACTACGACTAAGTTACAAGCACATAGAAGACTCCAGGAGGGGGGCAGCGCAACCCCCCCTCCAAACATGAGTGAAGCTCGGGACTGCGTGGACCCCAGCAACCCCTGCGAGCCCCTGCTATTATTTTTTAAGAAATACCCACGGAACCTAGCCCACCCAAGGGCCTCAATAAAATAAAACGCTAGAACACGCGACCCCAGCATGAATTTATGCCGATTTTATAATATTTTTTTAATGATTTTATGGGCCCTATGGGTCCTTCTGGGACCCCCTGAGCAGACCTAGTGGGTCAGGGTTTTTCTACCCTGCCCCCTTCTCTTGTTTTATATCTTTGTTTCTCCGTTTTTGGGTGGCTCACTTCTACAGAGCCACAAGATGGCTGCCAATACTTCCTGGTTTGGAGTGCTAGCAGCCAATCACAGTGAAGCTCGTGCACGCGACTTAGGCTCCGGCCAGATATCAAAGTTTTTATTTTTCTAATTTCTCAGCAACTACTGAACGGATTTAAACCATTTTTGAAAAGGTCGCTCTCTGACCCACACACTACCTTCGGAGTAATTCCGTTCAGTAGTTTCGGTTGTAGCCTTGCACAAAGTTTCCTCTGGGAAAATGATTTTTTCACTCCTATTTTTTGAATTTCTCAAAAACTACTGAACGGATTTACACCATTTAAACAAAAGATCGCTTTCTAAACCAAGCTCTAACTTTCTGCTAAATTTGGGGTAATTCCGTTCAGCAGTTTGGGCTGCAGCTCGTTGCAATATTTCCTATGCAAACTAACATGGAGAAAACGAGTTTTGGGACCCCCCTTTTTTCTCAGCCCCCACTTGACGAACCACCCCCAAACTTTCAGGATAGGCGCTGACCTGGATAGACTTTTTTCGGATAATTTCAGAAAGATTCGTCAAACAACGCCAAAGTTATTAGCAAATCAAAAAATGCTTTTCCTATGGAAACTAGGTTCTAACTATAACTACCTGCGGGCAACTGCCAGTAGGTAATATATATATATATATATTACCTACTGGCGTTTGCCAGTAGGTAGTTATAGTTAGGACCTTGTTTCTATTCAAAAAGCGATTTTTCTTTTCCCAATAACTTTGGCGCCAGTTGACGAATGTTCGCGAAATTTTCAAAACTAGTGGGGCGCTCCAGTCCACTCATATCTTGAAAGTTTCGGGGTGATTCGGCAAGCGGGGGCCAAGAAAAAAGGGGGTCCTAAAACGTGTTTTATCCATGTTAATTCCCATAGGAAACTTTAGACACAGCTACAGCCCGAACTGCAGAACGGAATTACACCAAATTTTGCAAAAAGGTTGCCCTTGTTTCAGAAAGAACTCTTTTTGTTAAATGGTGTAAATCTGTTCAGTACTTCTTGGGAAATTCAAGAAAAAGAGGCGAAAAAATGCATTTCCCATAGGAAACTTTAGACACGGCTACAGCTCGAACCACCAAACGGAATTACAAGCTAGTTGAATGAGAGGCATCATATACAAAGCAAAATAATGTGTAAAACATTCTACAAGACGAGAGAATCAAGTGCAGTTATTCGTCTTTTATTTTCAGCTGTTGAGAACATGCAGATGTTGAAACCAGCCAACGCGTTTCACCCAAACATGGGCTTCTTCGGGGCACAGAAAAAAACAGTTTTTTTCTTTCTGCGACTAAAGTAATCCTTCACGTTTAGTCGAAATTACAATGATAATCGTGAATTCTAATTCAAGAATCAAGAAGCTCTCGGGTAAGAAGGGGATCCTCACTGTGTAAACTGGAATCCCATGTGAGAAGCGAAGAGTTAGAGGAGCCATGTCCGGTGGCCGTCTTTCAAAGTAGCGCGATTTTTGGGTGAAAAGTGTTGGCTGGTTTCAACATCTGCATGCTCTGAACAGCTGAAAATAAAAGATGAATATCTGCACTTGAGTCTCTCGTCTTGTAGAATGTTTTACACATTATGTTGCTTTTGCTTTGTATATGTTGCCTCTCATTCAACTAGCTTGTGACATTTTTTGTGGTCTATTAGCAGCAGGCCACTTGAGGTGGGCAATATACTTCATCAAATCTGTGACTAGCCCTGGTAGTGCAGTCGTCTAGGACCCAGCTGCTTGATGCTACATAAACTTACCAAACGGAATTACACCAAATTTGTCAAAAAGATTGACGGGGCCCACGAGACTGACCACAGCGCTGTGGCACACGGCGCAGTCGGCCCTGGGATGGAAAGGAAGACTAACCAAACTTACTTCGCTGTGGGACTCCCGCGCTCTGGGAACCCTGAGAAGTAGCAAGGGCTTCTCCCATTGGGATACCATAGGGATATCCACGGTAGGGGATCTATGGGAAAGAGGCACGGTGGTCCCCTTTGATCAGTTGAGGGAGCAATACGAGCTGGGAGCTCGGGAATTGTTCCGCTATGTACAGATTCGGCACGCGCTGCTCACGGCCATCCACCCCGAGACAGAAATCCCAGAGGCCTCTCCGCTTGAAGATCGCCTTCTTACGGATTTCATGCCGGAAAGGGCAACCTCCCTTGTATACCGCAAATTACTTAATAACTTGCCAGACCCCATTGTAGTGTAGCTCCTATTTTCCCAATAGGCTCTGCGCATTGGAATAATACCTACAGCAGTAAAGGCCTAGACCAGACGTTAACTAGGTCTACTACTGTCGATACTAGACTTAATTTTTGGGTTTGCCAGCGTAGCTCAGAGTTCGCTAGAAACTTTCTCGAATGTTCAAGGAGGAATTAACTTCCCTGATTAGACAAGAAGGGATTTAGTTTCTGACAACCATAGAACATGACAACTTTGCTCTCCCCTAATCAAGAGTCAATCTCGAGAGTCGTGTGAGCACAAGGCAATTATTTTACTCATTCAGTACGTGCATTCTTAGTCTCATCAGATTGTAGAGAAAAGGAAGAGACGGGCGTGTTCAATAAAAAGGTGTTATTTATTGATCAGTCTCTTTTCTCATACATGAGAAATGGATCGATATTATTGCAATACTTATAGTTAAGTAAAGTGCATACATTAAAAGCAATAGTATAAAATAATACTGTAAAAACATTGATATGGTTTCTGAGCCATATGATGTTTAAAATGATTAAAATATATTTACATACACATATACATTTGACTAAACGTACTCAACTGGTGTTTCTAAATACGCCTACCCCGTGTACCTGACCTAAGTCTAATGCGTGGGCGGGAATAGAAAGTTACAGTTTAAGTTAAGTTTGTTTTTGCCAAGTGAATAACTAAAGAATTCTCTGTGAGGGGTTATTCAGTTCTGTACCTGGAAGTTAGGATGAATGAGGAATGGTATCTCTTTCTCTGCTCTCGATATTCCAGGCTGCCTGCGAGGGCTGCCCAGAAACGCCGGTGCTGGGTCTCTCGGCTTGAGATAGCAGCGCGTCTCTCAGCGCGTCAGGAAGGCGGGGCTGCTGCCAGCGGGGTCTGCTTCTGCTCTCGGCTTCGGCAAGTATGGCTGCTCCGTCTTGTCATCACGCGTGTGTTTGCATAGGGCAAGATCGGCAATATTTATACCTTAAAGGTGCCGAGATTGACGTAAGGATGGACATAGATACGTCAATAAAGATGTCATACGACTTGCTCGTTAGCACATTCTTTACTAAAGTTCTCTGTGAAATCAAAACAATGGCCGCACGGATTTTCCAGGTTGTCATAGGTTTGATTTGTTATGAGAACGTCGTATGCCTTATCAGGGGCTGGAGGAATGTCGCTTGTCTAATTAGATCTCAAGCGTTATGACCTAATCAGATAACACGTTCCTGTGCCGTAGTGTGACTGCGTCAGATAACGGTATCTGCATCATGGGGGCTTGTCTTGCCTCATGGGCTGACTGTTAGTTAACTTGATAGTTAGTTTAACCAGAATAGGGTCAGGAATAGGGGGATCGATTCAGAACCTATAGGAATACATGACACCCACTCCACGCTAACTATGGACATATTTACTAATCTATGCATAGTATAACATAGTACAACATACTATAGAGTATAGTGTATACCTTACCACCCCAAAATACATAAATGCATTTTGAAATTTTCAAATATACTGAAAAATTGCAGTCATATATATTGTATGCACTTAAGCTATGAATTAAATGCAAAAGTAAACACGCATTTGTATGCATTATTGCTAATTTGGTATTTGAAAAATACACATGAAATGGCTCTTAATATAGCTATACAGAAAGGAAGTTCGAGAACATCTCATCACATAATAAAATATTTGTGAACATCCCAGCGGGCAACTAAAGTTTATAAAGTATCTAAAAATAGAAATCTTAGTTCTCTAGGAATAGTTTCTTACTTTAAGCAGAAGATAAGTGTCCCGAAAAATTTGTGAAAAATAATTTGGGGCTGCTAAAAAATTGTTGTCCGTGAACTGGTGGGAAGAATTGTTCATGTGACTTTATTTTTAAAGTTGAAGGCCGAATTCAGGGAACGCCGTGTGCGAGCTTGCTCAAAAGTCTCTATTTCTGTTCTGGAGAGAACATCATATCATTCAGGCTTTCGAAAAAACTGTCAACAGCTTCATGGGAAAGTTCCACTAAGTCGGAAATAGGGGTAACCATGCATTCGTGCGCATGATTGTCTGCATTGACATTCTGATTCGCATTGCTGACAGAAGGTCGTACCTGTTCGATGCTGCTTTCATCTTGAACTTCACTACTCTTCAATCGCAGTGGTGAAGATTCCAGGAATGCCGTCATCAGGATTGGCAGCCTTTGAGGGCAGCACAAAGCGTGAACCTTGGTAGGAACCAACAGTGTATCTGCATCCACTGGCGCATCCGATTGTAGCGTCAGACAGGTGTCTAACACGCATTCTTCTCCGCATAGCAGACACCTTAGTACAGGTAAAACACACCTTTGCCACATTGGTCGAAATGATAGAAACCAAGTCATGTTTAGGTCTCTAAGCCGGGAGAGTCCCAGGATTTTTGATATCCGGTCCCGGTATCCAATGGCTAGGATCGTATCTTCCATTGTCGCGAGAGTTTGATCTGTGACATGGGTTGCCATAACGAAAAATAAGGACTAAGAATAGGATTCCTGCAATTAGTCCCAGGATCAGGGGAAGTCCGCCAAAAATCGAATGGACGAAATCTGGAAAAATACCCAGTATGGCTTTGAATGGTGTTAATGCCATCGAAAATACTGTCTTAAATACCCCTGAGATCCCATTGGTATCAGAAATATTTAAGATTTCGCTCAGGATTTCCGCAAAATGTACGGGGGAATTAGTTGATAATAATATATGTATCTCTGCAGTCGTCCTTGCGACTTGTAGATCATACGTTTCATAGATCATACGTCTGAAGAAGCACTGTTTTCATTCTGCTTAAAGTATCTATTCGAATAGAAGTAATTTTCAAACTGGGCCATGCCCTTGCCTCCCTGTCTGGAAAGGAGCTGTGGAACAAAGAACGTCCACAGCACTTGACCTTCGCCGTCGTAGTGACTAGATAAGGAGTTCCGGGCATAAGACTACAACATTTGCGGTCTACAATAAGAATGTAACTCCCATTATAGAGTCTTTGAAAGAATGGTTCTATTTCAGTTGCAGGTGCGCCTTGCTGGTGACATGAAAGGTTGTATGAATTCCCTTCACAGGCTCCGTGCAAACTAATACCGTTACACAGAAGCGTGCCGCTTAGTGACATAGCACAATTGTTGCCACTAAGAAACACTTTCTGTCCTTTATTACTGACACATGCATGTGAATAGGGCAGGTTCCAAGTTGTTTTAAGGTACCCCTTTCCCAATTTCTCGTACATGCCAGCCTGTATATATTTTTGGCAGTATTGAAACCTGAAGGTTGAGATTGGAATATTTATGATTCCGTGGATTATCCATTCACTGACAGGTCGTTCTGACATTGTCATTGGTAATCTTTCTAGTTTTTCAATGCTCAAGATTGTATAATCAGCACCCTTTTGCGCCATACCGATTTGTCTATCAGTAAGGTTAAAGATTTGGAATAGTGACGTTGTGTTGATTAAACGCCAAGGCACATAGCCTGAACGCAGATTTTGTAACGTCCAGCCAAGCTGTACAATGGAACGCAATTGTGACTGACCATGTTGTAATAACAGTAAGTCTTGCGATAATATATCGATTGCTGAAGACACAATGCTGTCCAATGAAAAAATTCTGGAGGACAGAGTCATTAACCCATTGTCCACTACAGAAAGTGATTTTTCCAAATTAATACGGTCAATTTCCCGTATTCTTTCTGCTGTCTCAATTTGAGTAACCTTCCAGGCCTCATTGTATGCTGCATATACAGAGGCTGCTATGAAACGCTTTTGACGCTGTTTGCGTGGTCCCATTATGAAATCACGCAAGTCAGCACCATCAGTAAGTAAAGTTAGGTGTTGCTTAATTTCAGGCAGTGTGGAAGTTTGTAGCCATTGAAGGCATAATTTGCCCACACTGTAGGTTGTTATTATCCCTGGGTGATGTCTTTGGGGATATCTAGGGTCTGGCCTGGTCATTTTGAAACCCTGTGTTTTATTCAGGAATCTATCTTGACAGGTATTTGTATCTGTGGGCCAGATCAACCATTGTTTCCAATCAGGATGTGTTCTGTTTTGGTTTAGTATATGGTTTACGTCTATCTCTTCATCTGTATCAGAGCTATTGCTAAACATTGTTGGCTTTGGAATAGACGGTTTATTTAAATCTTTGATTTTGGCTAAGCCGAGACAGGTGGTTTGTTGAACAGTGTCATTTAAAAATATCATTTGTTCTGGGATCATGCAGGCTCTAAACAAAGCTTCTATACCCTGTACTTGCCATTCTTTTGTACCCCAAACACTTTTCAAATCAACATTTTTGTCCCAATAATCAAATCCAAAAGTATTCATTTGTTCAAAGAATGAGTCTGAATAAATCAATTTTGTGTTGGTTATCATGGTTTTCATCCCTGTCTTGTTTGACAATTTAAAATAAAATGTTTCAGCATTACTTATGTTAAAACCTGAAAAATGTGAATATTTGTCATATACGATTCTAGAGCTCCCTTTTGGAGGTGTAGCACAATGTTCCCATTGATTATAATTTAAAACATTTCTAGGTTGTGCAGATTTATGTAAAAAATGGTTACCATAATGGTTATAGCAATACATACTATCATAATTTGTAGAACCTTGCAAATAATCATGTTTTGTAAATTTAGCAGACATTACTAAGTCAGACATCATGTTGTTAATACTTTCGAAGTCCCAATCATCAGCAAATGAGTTTGGTTTTGCAAAGTCACTCAAGGAGATCTTGATTTGGTGTGGATATTTCAGGATCTCGACCGGACCATAAATGTCATAGTCAGTGTTGTCCCAGGCTACCCCACCAGGTATAGGATTGGCTGTGAAGTTGGCTGAAGAAAGTTCTCTTTTCTCGACGTGTGAAGATGTGTGTGGTTTGAGGACCAAGTTGATGTTCTGACTTGCTGTGTCCATTTTAGCATATTTTCCCTCAATGAAGCGTCCCAAAGTAAATACCATGATGAGCCAAAGTATGAGGATAAATGCACCAAAACCCACCCAAAATTCAATCCATGGAGAAACCAGATATGTTTCTTTCAGATGTTTCAAAAGTTCCTTAGCTTTGTCTTTAAAGGATTTTGATGATGGCTGTGTCTTTGATTCACTGAAGCCGTCAGAGGAATCATCGAAGTTGATGAAGTAACCGGATGCAGTTCTGTCAATTGTTCCAATTGGTTCAGGATTTCTGTTTTTTGCATTTTCACTTGGTACTTCAGTATAGATTGGTGTGTCTCTGCTAAATGTCTTTATTTGGGTTTTAAGAGGTCTGAGTTCTATTGCATTGTTGCATAGTCCTTCTTGTTCTTCTTTAGGCGTTCCGAATGTGATGAGCCTTTTTGTTAGGACCTCTGTGCTGGTAGCAAACCCTGGTGTTCTGCTACTTATTGGGAGTCCACTTGGCCTACCGTTTGTTATCGGCCACATGTTGTGGTTTTACCAGGTCGATGGATACAACTCGGTTCTCCTTTTTTCCAGCAAGTGGCGGTAGTACAACTGATCTTGTCCCGTTGACAGACAAGACAGGAACTGCTTTTCTGTAGGAAGGCCCAAATTCCTTCTTTACCGCGATCTTTTCCCTGACTAGATCCCCGACTTTTGGAATCCAGACAGGTCTTGCTGGGACAGGTGGTGATTCTTCAGTGGTCGTTGGCTGTTGTTTCAACTGTATGTTGCTCAGGTCTTTTCTTGTTTTGTTTAAGTCCTGCAAAATAGCCAAACGGTCTTTGACATCAAAGCTTTTTTCTTTAACCACTGAAGTCTGACTATCAAGGTCAGAGATCAACATCCTAGTTCCAAATAATAATTCGTACGGACTGAATCCCTTCAGAGAATTTCTTGGCAAGTTATTTAGACTACGTTGGACACTTATTAGATGTTTGACCCACCCAGCTCCCGAACCTAATATCCTTTCCATTATAGATTGCTTTCTGCCTTGGTTTTTTCTTTACACCATCCAGTACCCTCAGGAAGGAAGTGAGAAGATTCCCGCTGGGCTGTGCTCATTTGGCCATGTTTCCCCCCAGGCTGGTGTGCCAGAGTGAAAACAATGGTCGAACGTAACATGCTCTTAGCGTATATGCCATTTAGACTCGCAAATCTTGTATAATAGTCCGGACGTCAGCCGAGTGCTGGTGATCTACATTATAAGTGGAAACTAGCCTGTATATGTTAATCGCAAGCCATTCTTTTTGCTGGTAATATTATCTGCCTTGATACGACGAGGTATTAAACTGTTTCTCTCCCCACTGCGATCTCTGTTGCAGTTTGGGCAGTTTTTTACAAACATGGTGTAATGCAGGCTCATGCCTGGCCACCAGTACCGTGATTGTAATTCTTCCAGAGAATCTTTTAATTTAAGGTGTCTGAGACCCTCGCCCATGTGTGCGTCTGCGATTAACAAGTTTCTCCTGTCCATGTTTGGCATTACTCTATCCCCCACTCCAGGGATTCGAGCAAAAGGGACGGAGTTCGCATCGATTATGTATGTATAATTGAGTGGATAGTTGATCGGTAACGCTGAGCAGTCGCCTTTTGATGACGTTTTCACCGCCAGCATCGTTTCACCGTCAATGTATTTTAATGTACGCTTTTTTCGATCTACGGGAGCCGGTTTAGTGGCTGCCGCTGCGGCTTCTTCAGCCAATGAATTCCCCACAACGTGAACGCCATCACGCTGATGACTCAGTGAGTGTGTCACGTGAGTCTTTGGTAGTTCTTTTTTCAAAAGAGCTACTTGTTCCCAGAGCAGTTTCTGCTTTATTGGTGCATCTGTGTCATCTTTGTAACCGTTCTGAATCCATGTCTGCAAATCCTTGTTATATGCTTTGACGCAGTAATATGAATCTGACACTATAAGTGTCGGGAATTCGCGATCCGCATTATCTAGCGCCATTTTCAAAGCTATTATTTCAGTTTGTAGTTCTGAATTTGTTTCTACTGAGTGTGATTTTGTTAATAGAGGTCTTAGTTTACCTCCCCGCCACACTTCTTTTGTAATCTCACATGTGGGGTTGTATGCTTGTTCTCCCCAAACGGAGGGTTGAGCATGTCCGTCTGTATAGATTACACAGGCGTAATGTCGTAGAGGCAGAATGTCGATTGGCAGAGGATACGTCTTTTCATATTTTAGATTTTTTAATTCTTCTAGTTCTGGATCAAAGTAGTAGTATACTTTGTCCGTTGTGATTGAATTCACCCATTGTATCCATTCCGGATTCAATGTTGTTGTTGGTAAATTACACGGTGTTGTTAATGCCTCAAAGGCTGATTCTGCTGTTCTGACTGTGATATGTCTACCGTCAGCTATGTCTTTTTCTCTAGCTATTGCGGTTTGAACTGCACGAATGATTTTTTCTGTATTACTGAATTTCTGTTCAGCTTCTGTGTACAAGTGTGATTTGAATGCAATTGGTACCTTTTCTCCTTCATTAGAAGTCAGGTATGTGAATCCGCATCTCCCTGGGATGACTCGAATCACAAGATTGCGTGTGTTATCACGTGTTTCTAATTTTGTTTTAATTAGCATGTCTGTTTGTAAGGATCTCAAAATTTCTGTGTGTGTTTGAGTCCAATTGGATCTTTTAAAGTCTGGTTTAATTAGATCATAAAGGGGTTTGACCCTTTCTGCGTAATTTGCAATGTATGTTCCTCCGAAATTTAGGAAACCTAGAATTGACTGTAGGTTTTTTAGTGTTTTAGGAGCTTGGATTACGGCACATTTCTCTAGGAAATTGTCAGCCAAGCTTTTGCCTTCACTTGATAACTCATATCCTAAGAATAGGACCGTCAGATGGGCAATTCTGGACTTTTTAAAGTTGAATTTGTAACCCTCTGCAGCGAACCCAAGTATTATGGTGTTCACCCTTTTCAAGTGAGTCTCCAAGTCATCATCTGTTAAGTAAATGTCATCGACATAAGATAATGCTTCATCATCATATAGTTGTAGTAATTCTGTTACTCTCGCTGAGAATACCCCCGGGCTGTTCTTGTACCCCTGGGCTAACCGACAGAATTGCTTTTGAGTGCCATTTACTGAGAATGCAGTTAAAGATCTGCTCTCTGGTGCTATGTTTTGACAAAAGAATCCATTGGAGATGTCCAAGGTTGTTTTGTATTTTTTGCGCACTATGTTATTCATTAGTGCAGCACTGTGTGAGTTTTGCACTGCAAATGTTTTGCAACATGTGTTAAGGTGTCGGTAATCCAAAACTAGACGATATGAATTGTCTGGTTTGGAGACCGGAAACAAAGGATTGTTCATTTGTGAGGTGCAAGTTTCAATCACCCCCTGGTATTCTAGCTGATCTAGTATTTCATTTACCTGTTTTTTAGCTTCTTGCTTAATTGGGTACTGCCTTTGTGCAGTAGGTTGTGATTTTAACTGGATTTTGTGAGGAGGGGAGTCCTCATCCCATCCTACATGATTTTTATATAAAGCAGGTGCTAAGGCCACTGCCCACTTTCTAGCAAGTGTGTATTTTTTATGAATCGGGATTTGATTCGAGAAGGCAGGCATAATTACTTCTTCGCCATGAGGGCACTCCCTGACAAATTCTGGTGGCCAGTCTTTTTCAGCTAGAAGGATGTCATAACCCTTTGAGAGGTTATCCCAAAATAGTCCCCTTATTTTCCTAGTCTTATCTCCCTCTATACGTAATGTTATCTCGTATATCTTGTGGGGCTTGCTAACTCTGGTGTCTGCAGTTTCCACTTGAAGGTATTCATTCGTGTCCACTGTCTCCAGATGATTCATAAGGACTTTGCGAGCTATGCTCACCTCTGCTGCGCTGTCTAGCATTGTCTGAGCCCATTCTCCGTGTTTCAGTTGTGTCCTCAGTATTCTCGGCATTTTTAACTACCTTGATACTGGCTACCTTCTTTTTTGGAAATTGTAATTTCTTTTTTAGCTGAGCAGGTTCCTTGTCTTTGGACTTGGCGTGCTCTTCTGATCGTCCTCTTCTTTCCGATTTCTGCGAGGAAGTCTGAAAAGATTGAGAGGGACGTGTATCAATGTCTTGATATCTATCAGGTTTTTTAATATTATCCCTATTTCTAAGGTTATATCTATTCCCAGAGGGGTCACTCTGCGGTGACCTCTGTCTTTGGTTTGGAGATTTCTCTCTTCGCCTGGGAGACCTCCCTCGGGACTGGAATTTCTTTTCTTTAGGATTGGATTGTTTGTTTCCATCCCAGTTCTTTTTTGGTGAATTATTATTAAAAAATATTTTTTCTGGACTTGTAGTCAGTTGCGGTTTTACTGGTATTCCACCTAGACTATCTCTGCCTAGTTCTTCATAGGATTTTTCTATGATTCTGGCAATTTCAGCTGGTTGGTCTGCTATATCTGTCTCTTTTAACCTCTGGCGGATCGCCACGTTTGCTGCCTCACCTTTTATGTTGGCTAATAATATAGCCGAGACCTGCTTGAAGTCTTTCAGTAATTTCATACCAAGGGTTAAAGCAGGTTCTGGACCGTATTCATCTTGAATTTGTTTTAGCACATCTGGTATTACCGAAATAGATGGAACACCGTGCGTTTTTGTGTAGATGGAAGCAAAGACTGTACCCCAAGTGTCACAGTCCTCTATGTGTGGTGCGATTCCCATTGGGAGACATATAGTCAGAATCCTGTGTTTTTCTAATGGGGTGGTGTCAGGAAACACCGCCTCTATTTGGGTAATTTTCTGTGCCAACCAGAATGGTATCTGTTCCCGTTTAGCTGGAACTTTACCTAGGCAGGATTGGATGTTCTGTGGTGTAATTTTATTTGTGTTCCCCTGGTGAGGGGTCAGCTGTGGAAGTTTAATCGCTGGCTGAATTGTTGAAGTCCGCATTACATACTGAACTAATTGTCTATGAATTTTTAGTAGTTGTTTTAGCTGTATTAACAGCTCTGCTGCAGGCATTCTTTCGATGTCTGGATGTGGTGTGTATCCGGCTAAGACCGGCCACGTTGCTCCTGGTCTTCCTAAAGGACCGAGCCTTGTAATGTGATTGTTATGTATTAGGGCGCCATCAAATAAGAGCAAATGCTCTTGGAATTTGAGTGGTACTTCCACCTCCTCGAAAGGAGTGTACGTTTCAGGAGGTTCCTCTACTTTGTAATAGTGGAAGTACTTTGTTACAGCATTTGCTGCTGGAAAATGTATCCATGAATAGTATACCTCTGTCTGCCGATATTCGTGTGCCTCGATTACGAATATGACTGTGCCACCTCTAGGTGTCAGTCCATTTTCTATAAGTTTTAAGGTTATAGATCTCCTTTTAATGACCGGAATGAGTGTTATATTCGGGTCTGCTGCTTGCATGGTAGCATCAGCATCTGCGAGTTCAGTTGCTAATCTAACTGCCTCTCTTTCATCATCACTCTCTGCCATTTTACAGACAGGATGGTATTATGTTTGTTTGCAGATCAGGTTTCTTTATGGAAACAGAGATTAGATGCACAATATTTTGGGAATGTTTTTATCCTTCAACGTTGACTATACCAAGAACCATACATAGGAGTTCCCTCCTGCGAGGTTTTGGAGGATATTACCTTTCACCCACTCCAGACGTCTTTGGAGTATAATGGAAAAAGGGGTCTGAGTGAGAAAGCACGACTGAGTTACTCTAAATGTCTTACGTTAGTTTTATCGCCCTTTCCAAACGCGTTGGGCGCCATGTAGTGTAGCTCCTATTTTCCCAATAGGCTCTGCGCATTGGAATAATACCTACAGCAGTAAAGGCCTAGACCAGACGTTAACTAGGTCTACTACTGTCGATACTAGACTTAATTTTTGGGTTTGCCAGCGTAGCTCAGAGTTCGCTAGAAACTTTCTCGAATGTTCAAGGAGGAATTAACTTCCCCGATTAGACAAGAAGGGATTTAGTTTCTGACAACCATAGAACATGACAACTTTGCTCTCCCCTAATCAAGAGTCAATCTCGAGAGTCGTGTGAGCACAAGGCAATTATTTTACTCAGTCAGTACGTGCATTCTTAGTCTCATCAGATTGTAGAGAAAAGGAAGAGACGGGCGTGTTCAATAAAAAGGTGTTATTTATTGATCAGTCTCTTTTCTCATACATGAGAAATGGATCGATATTATTGCAATACTTATAGTTAAGTAAAGTGCATACATTAAAAGCAATAGTATAAAATAATACTGTAAAAACATTGATATGGTTTCTGAGCCATATGATGTTTAAAATGATTAAAATATATTTACATACACATATACATTTGACTAAACGTATTCAACTGGTGTTTCTAAATACGCCTACCCCGTGTACCTGACCTAAGTCTAATGCGTGGGCGGGAATAGAAAGTTACAGTTTAAGTTAAGTTTGTTTTTGCCAAGTGAATAACTAAAGAATTCTCTGTGAGGGGTTATTCAGTTCTGTACCTGGAAGTTAGGATGAATGAGGAATGGTATCTCTTTCTCTGCTCTCGATATTCCAGGCTGCCTGCGAGGGCTGCCCAGAAACGCCGGTGCTGGGTCTCTCGGCTTGAGATAGCAGCGCGTCTCTCAGCGCGTCAGGAAGGCGGGGCTGCTGCCAGCGGGGTCTGCTTCTGCTCTCGGCTTCGGCAAGTATGGCTGCTCCGTCTTGTCACCACGCGTGTGTTTGCATAGGGCAAGATCGGCAATATTTATACCTTAAAGGTGCCGAGATTGACGTAAGGATGGACATAGATACGTCAATAAAGATGTCATACGACTTGCTCGTTAGCACATTCTTTACTAAAGTTCTCTGTGAAATCAAAACAATGGCCGCACGGATTTTCCAGGTTGTCATAGGTTTGATTTGTTATGAGAACGTCGTATGCCTTATCAGGGGCTGGAGGAATGTCGCTTGTCTAATTAGATCTCAAGCGTTATGACCTAATCAGATAACACGTTCCTGTGCCGTAGTGTGACTGCGTCAGATAACGGTATCTGCATCATGGGGGCTTGTCTTGCCTCATGGGCTGACTGTTAGTTAACTTGATAGTTAGTTTAACCAGAATAGGGTCAGGAATAGGGGGATCGATTCAGAACCTATAGGAATACATGACACCATGCTTAAACTGAAAGACAGATGGGAGGGAGAATTGGAGGCTATGGACGACAATGAATGGAATGCGGCGCTAGCGTCACCCAGAGAAGTTGGGATTTCGGCTAAATTCCGTCTTGTACAATTAAAAATCCTGCACAGGGTATACTATACAAGAACGACGCTACACCTCATACACCGTGCACAGCACCCATACTGTCTTCGTGGATGTGGGGAGGAGGGCACATTCTTCCACACGATATGGGAATGCCCGCGCATTCAGGAATACTGGAGGCAGATATTACGCACAATATCACAGACGATGGCAACCTCTTTGGTCCCGGAGCCGCGGCAGTGCTTGCTGAATGTATGGGGGCCTAACGATTTGTCCAGACATGGACAGCAGTGGGTCACATTAGGCATAATGATTGCAAAGAGGGACATAGCGCAAAAGTGGGGGGCGGTAGAGGTGCCAACGAAATCGCAATGGTGTATAAATGTGGACAGGGTGATGATAACAGAAAGAGCTGTGTATTCTAGTCGGGCTTGCCCAAGGAAATGGAACAATATATGGTCCCCGTGGAATACATACAGGGGGGAGATCTGTGAACCCTTACCGGAGGAAGACACACTGACTTCAGATGAGGAGGGGGAAGAAGACTAAAGACACCTGTAAGGTGTGACGGGGAGGGAGATGCCTCGGGTAGAGAGGGAGGGATTGTGAATTAGAGGGTAGAAGCGAGTGGTTCCCAAAGTATACAGCCTCGGAAGGACTGGGCACGCAGGACCGCTCTCCCAACACAGACACCGCGGCCTCGGTCGTCACTCAGACTGTTCACACTGTGGCCTTAACAGGAGTTTCTCCAGGCACGAGTAGTGCAAATTACTTATTCTAATGATGACCTAAATGTGGTTTACTCAATGTTATGTTGTTTAAGGTTAAAAAAGAGAAAACCAAAATTACATAGAGCTACATGCAGCCGCGATTTATGCACCTTTACTCTGCTGTAAATTAGCCGAACACCGAACATAGCGGCCGATAGGCGATATTATCCTGTTGATCAATACTTGCATTGCTGATGTCGCGGCCGGCCCACTGGGTTGTAGGTCTATGGCTGTGTAAACTGTTCAAGTGCAATAAAGGTTTTTATAAAAAATAAAAAAATTGTCAAAACGGTAGTACTAGGTTCAGAAAGCACTCTTTTTTTTAAATGGTGTAAATCCGTTCAGTAGTTGCTGAGAAAATAAAAAAATAAAAATATCAATATATAGAGGCACGGAGGATCCGCTCACCCTACCAATCACGAGCTGCATGCTAATTGGCTGTCAACACTTCAAACCAGGAAGTGTTGGCAGCCAAACCAGGAAGTGTTGGCAGCCAAACCAGGAAGTGTTGGCAGCCATCTTGTGCCACGGTAGAACCGAGGCACAAGAAACCAGGGAAACAAACACGTAAAACAAGATAAGGGGCAGGGCAGAAACACCCTGACCCACTAGGCCTGCTTAGGGGGCTCCACAAAAGCAATTTTTTTTTAAAAATCGGCGAGATGCCCAGAGGATCCACCGATCCGGCCGCGAAAATAAAAAAAACGAAGCGCTGGCTTCTGCGCTTCGTTATTAATTAGCCCCCGGGTGGGCCAAGTCGCGGGGCATGTAAAAAAATGTTTGTGGGGGCCACCCCCCCCGGGGCTGTCTATAAATATTTGCGAGGGGTCATCAGTGATGTCACTGACCATGTCATGAATGATGTAATATGTGACATCATCAGCAGTACATTGCGGGCGCGAGAGTTACAGTTAGCAGAACTAACTATAAGGAGGAATTTCTATGGTTTTGTACGAGTGAAATGTCCAACTAACTATAACGTTCCCTAAAACCTATGGTTTTTTTCAGTGAATTTCAAAGGTTTTTTAAATGCTAATTTCTAACTATAACGTGCCTTAAACCTATGGTTTTTTAAGTGAAACAGAAGCAAGGGATTAATGGACTTCCTGTTCGCTGAGGCCCATCCATGGGCTTTAAATATGAAACTGTACCCAAAGGACAAGGGATTCGGACTACATTACCCACAACCCATTAGCGTTATGCTCATTTGAGTACGCCCATCTGGGGGCAGTAAATTGATTAATTATAAATTGTGGGTGTATCCCTAGAACACTTTCCCAGGTCGAGCCTCTGAAGACGAGCAACACGGCTCAGAAACGTGTCAGAGGCTTCCATCCAGGACAGGGGAGCTGCAGTTGTTGGCGCACATGGAGGTCCTTTACCCGCTGTTATCGAGGCAGCTGTTCATGTGAAATCCTGCCTAGTGGGCAATTGGGGGCATGAATATATATATATATATATATATATATATATATATATATATATATATACACCCACACACACACACGTGTTACCATCCTTGTGGGGACTATGTGTGAATGCCAGCCTTGTGGGGACTAACCTTTCCCAATGTTTTTACAACACACTAATAACAGAAAAATGTTAAGAAAAAATTCAGGATACAGGATCCTGCTTCAAATTTGCAAATATATTGTTATTTAATCGTGCGCACAGCACCATCCTTGTGGGGACTTCAACGTGTGCTACCATCCTTGTGGGGACCTAGTCCGTAACACTAGTTGTGATTGAATACAGTCAAAGGCACATGGCTAAATGTTTATTTTAGCAACAATATACCTAAGCAACATTATATTCTATTCATATATGAATTGCTGCATATATACTAGGTGTATACATTTAAGACAGAGTATGTTAATGTGCCAAAAAATATCATATCATGCTTAAAGAAAGAGTCTTAATGCTATATTTACCCTATTTATTAGTGCATACAATCTTAGGAGATAAGGGAACTAACACAAAGAAATTAACATATGGAATTAAGGAATATGGTCAAGTGGAACCCAGGGCTTAATTAGCTGCTTACATTTTTGCCAAAATAGATGTTCAAGTCCCCACAGAGATAGTAGGTGAAGATCATTGTGTTTAAGTCTCCATAGAAATAGTGTGTACATTCAAAGCTTAAATTCCCTTATAAATATTGTGAAGCCAATGATGTTCAAGTCCACACAGAGGTTGTGTGTAATTATAGGAATGCTCACAAGTCCCCACAGTGATAGTGTGTTATTATAGTGTTGTTCAAGTCCCCACAGAGATGGTGTGTTATTATAGTGATGTTCAAGTCCCCACAGAGATAGTGTGTTATTACAGTGCTGTTCAAGTCCCCACAAAGATGGTGTGTTATCATAGAGATGTTCAAGTCCCCATAGAGATGGTGTGTTATTATAGTGATGTTCAAGTCCCCACAGAGATAGTGTGTTATCATAGAGATGTTCAAGTCCCCATAGGGATGGTGTGTTATTATAGTGTTGTTCAAGTCCCCACAAAGATGGTGTGTTATCATAGAGATGTTCAAGTCCCCATAGGGATGGTGTGTTATTATTGTGATGTTTAAACCCCCACAGAGATAGTGTGTAATTAGTGTTGTTCATGTCCTCACAGAGGTAGTGCATGAAGGTGATTGTGTTTAAGTCCTCATTAAAATAGGGCCTGATTCACAAAGGTAAATTTAGACCAAGAGTCTAACTTTACTACTTTTCAATATTCACAAAGCCCCATACAGAGAATGTTAAGCTGATAGTCGAAGAAAACACAAGGAGATGATGGACAGAGTGCTGAAACTTTTTAGTCACTCACTCCAAGTCACGCATCTGGGTTGAATCCATCCTTGTTCTTTAGCTCACTTCACCACCCCAGTTCTGACCCAGCTATATGCAAATCAGTGTTGACCCTGTGCCTCATTGGGAACAGTCCAACCCAAACTGCCAAGCCAGGTCTTCCCGAGACTTGAAACAAGCATCCTGCGACCAGTTTCAGGGTAACACCCCTCATCAACCAGGCTAGCTTGAATCCAGTGGCAAAGTGAGCAAGGGACCCACATCTGGGCCTACCCTGCCAACTTAGGACGAACAAATCAAACAGAAGGAGATTATGGACGGAGTGCTGAAATGTTTCAGTCACTCACCCCCAGTCACAGATCTGGGTTGAATCCATCATCGTTCTTTAGCTCACTTTGTCACCCCAGTTCATACCCAGCTATATGGAAATCAGTCTTAACCCTGTGCTTCCTGGCACCCCCTAGTGCTTCAAGTCAAAACAGAGCTTGTGTTTAATTACAGGAATGCTCACGTCCCCCAGAGGTGATATGTTTTTATAGTGATGTTCAAGTTCCCACAAAGGTAGTGTTTTATTATAGTTTTTTTCAAGCGGTCACAAAGATAGTGTGTTATTATAGTGATGTTTAAGTCCCCACAGATATAGTTCATGAAGATGATGGTGTTTAAGTCCTCATTAAAATAGGGCCCAATTCACAATGGTAAACTTAGAAAAAAAATATAACTTTTCAGTTTCAACAATGAAAACTTAGACCAAAAATCTAACTTTACTACTTATCAGTATTCACAAAGCCCCATACAGGGAATGCGAAGCTGATGATGCTCAAGCCAAAACAGAGCTTGAGTGTAAATACATGAACGCTCAAGTCTCCACAGAGATGGTTTGGGACTATAGTATTACCATGGTTGTTAAAGAGAATGTGTGATTATAGACATTCCGAGGTCCCCACAAAATGTTGAGGTCCCCACAGAGATAGTGTGTGATTATAGACATGCTCAGGTCCCCACAGAGATAGTGTGTTATTATAGACATTCCCAGGTCCCCACAGAGATAGTGTGTGATTATAAAGATGGCGAGGTCCCCACAGAGATAGTGTGTGATTATAGACATGCCCAGGTCTCCACGGACATAGTGTGTTATTATAGACATTCCCAGGTCCCCACAGACATAGTGTGTGATTATAGAGATGTTGAGGTCCCCACATAGATGGTGTGTGACTATAGTATTACTACAGTTGCCAAAGAGAATGTGTGTGATTACAGACATGCCCAGGTCCCCACAGAGATAGTGTGTGATTATAGACATGTCCAGGTCCCCACAGAGATAGCGTGTGAATAATAGGATGCATAGAGATAGCACACAGTTATAGCGAGTGGTTATAGTCATGTACAAGTCCTCTCAGAGATATTATGCGATTATAGTGATGTTTAAGTGCCCACAGTGATAATGTGTGATTACAGTCATATTCAAGTCTCCATCGTGATGTTTGCAATCATAGGTGTGTTGAAGAACCCATACAGATTGTATTAGTCTGATGGCTTATTAAATGAAATAATCCACTTGAGGAAAATGTGTTTGACCACTCTCTCACATGTCTGAATCCTGGGGCGACCACTCAGCCTTTATTCCTTCCAAGGTCTATACAATAAGTATTATTTACTTGGATAACTAAAAACATATGCTATTCAGCAACAAGTACTCTCAGGTGTGAATGTGCACTTTATATATGCTCATGAGATGATATGATGTGATAATAGTGGGACTCAAGCCACCACTAGAGATAGACTGTAATTATCCCATATCTAAGAACCCCACTTCAAATGCAGCATTAACTGATTTAAACTGTATTCATCCAGGAAGGTTTACACTTCCTTAAAAATCCAAGTATCAGAGTTCTCATTTTCTTTTCTAGCACCCATCTTATCTACTCTAGTCTCCATTAAGAAGATAAAACTGTATTTCTGATTGCAATAAACTCCCCATACTGTTTTGTTCTGATACTTTAGGATGATTACAATAGATAAATTGATTTAAGAACTGTTATATCTTTATAATGTTTGTCATTATAATTCAAGAATGAAATGGTCCTCTCCTCACACAGCTCTTCTTTCTCTCAAAGTATTCCTTACACCTGCTCTTGGGGCTCTTTCTAGGCTCCCACTCTATAAAAATCTGTATAAACATATGTCTTCCCGAATGCTGCCTTTGAATTAAATTGGATAATTCCAGAGATTTGAGTGCTGGTCCATTCTTCATGTGAGAAGTGAAATTTTTCGATTGTTAGAGGTGTGATGTGGCATCGCCTCAAACACGTACCACTGGCAATTAGAAAGCATATATATATATATATATATATATATATATATATATATATATATATATATATATATATGTGTGTGCATCATTATGACTGTTGTTGTGTAAGCTGCTGCATGTGTTGATTAGTAGCTATATGAGTGGCTATATGGGTTATTGATTGGTTGCCCAAGTATTTGTATGTGAGGGTGAGTGTGTGTGGGAGTGGCTGGGAGGTGTGTGACTGTGCATAGATGTGTGAGCAGTTGATTCACTTGGTGTATGGGTTCAAGAGTGAGTGTGGAAACAGCTGTATGGGCGGTTGACTGTGTGCATGGGTGTGTTGGTGAGTGAATGGATATCTCAGTGCTACATGTCCAAGTAAGTACATATGTAAAACACAGTGCATGTGAGAGTTGGCATATATTAATGACTATACACGAGAGCCTGTGATTGCGTAAGTGACTGTATGGATCAATGTGTACTTGTATCAGTGATTGTAAAAGAGAGTAAGTATGTGTTAGTATATGTTTGAATAAGTAAGGTTATGTGTGTATAACTGTATGGATGAGGAAATGGGAGTGTGATTGATTCTTTGCATGACTGACTAGGTGTGTGAGTAACTCCATGGATGATGTCATCAGTGATGTCATTTGAGATGTCATCAGTGATGTCATTTGAGGTGTCATCAGTGATGTCACTGACCATGTCATGAATGATGTAATATGTGACATCATCAGCAGTGGATTGCGGGCGCGCAAGTTATAGTGAGTCCAACTAACTATAATGTGGGAATTTCAATGGTTTTGTAGGAGTAAAATGTTCAGCTAACTATAACTGGTGTGAAACCTATGGTTTTTTCAGTGAATTTCAAAGGTTTTTTAAATTCTAATTCCTAACTATAACGATTGTGAAACCTATGTTTTTTTTAGTGAATTTCAAAGGTTTTTTAAATGCTAATTCCTAACTATAACGATTGTGAAACCTATGGTTTTTTCAGTGAATTTCAAAGGTTTTTTAAATGCTAATTCCTAACTATAACGTTTGTGAAACCTATTGTTACCTACGATTTTTTTTTATTAGCTGTTTTTTATAACTATTAATTATAATTATTTTTTAAAAAAAAGTTATTTGTTCACTGTATTTTGTGTGCTCAGGGTGCGCGCACCGGTAAGCTTACCCGTATCATTTTCACTTGGAGCGCTCAGGGTGCGCGCACCGGTAAGCGCAGCGAGGGCGCTATTTCTGCGTTCGTAAAAAAAAATATGTATGAAAACTAAATAATAATGCAAGACATTCAGTACCATGCTTATAAAAGTAGTATTTTTGATTTTCCGAATGAAAATGATTTTGCATTTCCGTAAAGCTACCAGAACGTCACTCAGGCGCGCCGCGTAAGCGCTCCCGGAAGCGCCTACGTTCGCGCCACGTAAGCGCCCCCGGAAGCGCTCCGGTGCGCGCAGCGTAAGCATGTCAAGTCATGTGACCTTAAAATAACTCTTTTCATTGGTTAACAGTTTTTTTTTTTACAACTAATGAAAACCCCACCCTTTTCCTTCACTTCTTCTTTCACTTTGGTGAGAGCAAGACCTCTTTTTTTCTGTGCTAACAATTTGTGGATAGAATGGCTACCAGACCATCCAGCAGCAGTGAGGATACAGATGGTTTCATTGATAAAGAGCCTCCTCAGCCGAAGGTGAAAGAACATTTTATCTGGAAAAAAAATTCTATACCTGAGGGACGTAAAAAAGTAAATGCACCAAAGGTGGAGTGCAAAATCTGCCAAACTGTACTTTCCCGAGGAGACCCCAGCAGGAAGTACAGTTTCGGTAATTCAACCATGATTCGCCATGTTCAACGCCGGCATCCCCAGAACTATGCCCGGGAGAGTGTCAGGGCTCTGGCACGAGAGGCACCAAGGGATGGTGCTTCTACTTCAACTGGAGGAGCAACTGTATCGGTGAGGGGGCGACCAGAACAGCTGATCCCAAATATTCAGCCTGCTTTTAATGAAGCCACAATCAAATGCAGACATTGTGATCAACTACTTTGTTATGGGGAACAAAGTGTTATGAACATGGTTCGAGCAATAGAGAACCACCGCTGCCGTCCCCAGCCCTAATTTTGATTATTTTTTTTTTGCTCCTGTAGAGCAGTTTCCCATTCCCTGTTTTTGTTTTTGTTCAATAAAAAGGGAAAAAAAAGAAAAAAAAAGTTCTTTTTAGAACTACCTCCAATTCTCAAAAAAGAGCTGTATTCTTAAAAAAATGAAAAAGAGTAACTGAAGTGGAGTGCAGTGAGAGAGGAGAGGAAAATGAGTGAGAAAGCAAAGAAAGGGACGAGAGGGGAAGGGAAGTGAAGTAGGGGGACTGAAAAAGGTGAGTGTGGGGAAGGAGAGTCAGGAGAAGGAGACGGAACATGGGGAATGAGGATAAGTGAAGAAAATGTAGTAAAGGAACGGGGGTGTGGAAGGGTAAGAAAAGAGCAGTGATGTTTAGGAAAGAGTGGAGATACAGACTGGATAAAGACAAGTGAGTGTGAGACAAGGTGAGTAAGGGAGTGAAGAGACAGAGAAAGTGAAAGAAAAAGTGAGAGTAGAAGACTGAAGGCCTCATTTATGAGGCCATGCGTCACTTTTACGCCGCCGGTGCGTCACTTTTTGTGACGCACCTGTGCTATAAAAAATGCACCTTGTTGAGTCATATTTACAAAGTGACGCATCTAGGTAGATGCGTCACTTTGTAAACCCCTGCGCCACATTATACCTGCGCCAGGTGTAATGTATGCAAAGGGGGCGTATTGATGCAAGGAAGGGTCATAGAAGTGACGCAGTGAAATCTCTGAGATTTCACTGCGTCACTTTTAGGACACCGTTGCGTCAAAATCTTGCGCCTGCCTCACAGCAGGCGTAAGACTGACGCAGGCCCTTTTACATGGGGCTGGCCCCATGTGAAAGGATGCATTGCTGGAGTTGCGTCACGTTTGTGACACACTCCAGCAATGCATCACTTTTGCGCTTACAGATACGTCAGAAATACTGACGTATCTGTAACTCCTTGCGACATAATGCGTCATACATTAAATATGACGCATCAGGAATGTCGCAAGGAGAGCGCACTGAGAAGTGATGCATCGCTGCTTTCACGCAGCGATGCTACATTTCTCATAAATGAGGCCCTGACTGAGAGAGGAAAGAAACATAAGTGAGGGAGTGTGGCTGTGTTATAGGGAGTGTGATAGAAGAGGAGTGACAGACTAAGGGGTCAGAGAGAATGAGGCTAACAGAGAGAGAATGAGGTAAGAGGAGTGTAGAAGTAAGAGGACAGAGGGAGTAAGAGAAGGAAATAGTGAAGTGGAGTAAGGAGAGTAAGGGAAGGGAAAACAGTGAAGGTGTAAAGAAAGAGAAGTGAGAGGAAGGAAAGTGAAGGAGAAGGTCTGAAAGAAGGTGAGTGTGGGAGTATGGCTGAGTTATAGGGAGTGAGCGTGACAGAAGAGGAGTGAGAGACTAAGAGGACGGAGAGAATGTGGGTAACAGAGAGAGAGTGAGGGAAGGGGAGTGTAGAAGTAAGACGACAGAGGGAGTAAGAGAAGGAATTAGTGAAGTGGAGTAAGGAGAGTAAGGGAAGGAAAAACAGTGAAGGAGTAAAGAAAGGGAAGTGAGAGGAAGGAAAGTAAAGGAGAAGCTCTGAAAGAAGGTGAGTGTGGGAGTATGGCTCAGTTATAGGGAGTGAGCGTGTTAGAAGAGGAGTGAGAGACTAAGAGGAAGGAGAGAATGTGGGTAACAGAGAGAGAGTGAGGGAAGGGGAGTGAGTAAGTTAGAGGACAGAGGGATTGAGAGAAGGAGTTACTGAAGTGGAGTAAGGGGAGTAAGGGAAGGGAAAAGAGTGAAGGAGAGAAGGATGGGAAGAGAGAGGAAGGAAAGTAAAGGAAAGGGTCTGAAAGAAGGCGAGTGTAGGAGTATGGCTGAGTTATAGGCAGTGAGCGTGACAGAAGAGGAGTGAGAGACTAAGGGGACGGAGAGAATGAGACTAACAGAGAGAGATTGAGGGAAGGGGAGTGTAGGAAAAAAGAGGACAGAGGAAGAAAGAGAAGGAGTTAATGAAGTGGAGTAAGAAACTGGACATTTTAATTGGTTGTACTTTTGAACACTTTGAAAGTGACATAACATTCACCCATCCCCCCAGTGCTCATTCCCCTGTTACCATGGCAACTACCTACTCACCCAGCACACAGTTCAGAAGTTCATCATACTATGTTGCAAAAAAATGCAGCAAGGGTGTTTGACCACTCAATGTACCAGCTAATCATGTGCAATGTTTCTTGAAATGACTTTTCCTCAACCATTAAAATGACTTCTTTCAAAAAACAAAAGCATGCTCCCTAGTTTTCAGTGGAGAATGTTAAGAAAGCACCAATCATTTTTTGTTTTTCAAGTGCACTGATTCTCAACCACTTTTTTTCATAATCAAACTGCCATTTCATTTCCACAACTCATCTGACTAGAAGCATATCTACCTTTAAGATGCCAAAAATCTGGTTTGTGGGTCATAGCTATGTCCACTGGAGTCAAAAATACGCAGCTAACAGAGGCAATTACAACCTTGATTTACCAAATGTGGACATTGTATGGATTGGACCGAGAGGATTGAGAAGTCACCAATTGATACCATTGGTAAAATCCTTTATGCATTTACCACGTCCTGACCTTATAATTGTGCACTGTGGTGGCAATGACTTGGGCACTTTGACTGGTGTAGGTCTGGAAATGCTTTTAAAGGACATCTTTGGGCAATTGATGTCCCTTTTTCCAAAAACTGCCTTAGTATTTTCTAATATATGCCAAAGGCAAAAATGGAACTGGTCCAACCAATTTTGTCCACAGATTGAGAAAGCAAGGAAACATGTAAATAAATCTGTTTCTGCTTACATGAGAGACTATGGAATGGGTAGTATATACCACAACAACTTGCGTTACAACATGCAAGGCATCTATAGGAGAGATGGTGTGCATTTTACACATGAGGGGAATAGAGTTTTCCTCTTGAATATAAGACTCTGCATTGGTACCTACTTGTAGGTACAAAAAACACCCACATAACACAACAGCTCTTTTCAGAGCTACCCTACCTCTAAGCACTCTAAATTATTTTTTTACTATAATTTTTTACACTGTTTTTCCCTGTGGTGCGCTCAGGGTGCACGTACCGGAGCGCGCACCTGGGAACGCACCCAGCGCTTACCTCGCGAAAATTTCAGAAAAAAAAGAAAAGTTTTTTTGCCCTTCAGGGTCCTTCTAGACCCCCCTCAGAAAACCTAGGGGGTTAAGGGGTGTCTACTCCGCCCCCTTTTAATTATTTCCCCCTTTCTTTTTCACCTCTTGTGTCTCGATTCTACCGAGACACAAGATGGCGGACTCTCCGGACTGTTTAGAATGTTGACAGACACCCAACAGCCAATCAGCTTTCCGCTCGCGCACTCCCGTAGCGCGCCGGGTGCGCTCCCCGGTACGCACACCTGTGAGCGTTCGGAGCGCGCCTATAGATATATATGTGTTTTTGAAGTTAATTTTCAAAAAAACCACTGGAGTAATTTTCACCAAATATAGCAAAGGCACATCTGCGTACCAGTCCCTACAATTTTGCCAAGTTTGGCGTAATTCCATTCAGCGGTTCGGGCTGTAGACTTGTCAGACCGTCCTAAGGAAATTAACATGGGGAAAACACGTTTTGGGACCCCCCTTTTTTCTCAGCCCCCACTCCACGAATCCCCCCGAAACATCCAGGGAAGGAGCGGAGAGGAGCTGGCCAAAATTTTGGAAAATTACATGCAAATTCCTCAACCGGCGCCAGAGTTATTCCCAATAGAATGTTGCGGATTTCCTATGGTAGCCAATCCTAACTATAACTACCTACTGGCGATCGCCAGTAGGTAATATATATATCTATCTATCTATCTATCTATCTATCTATCTATCTATATATATATATATATATATATATATATATATATATATATATATATAGTTGTATGTACTTTATTCAATAAGTTTTTTTATCATACATAAACACATAAACCTTGTTTAACAAACTTCAAACATTCATTGATTTCCAGAATGGAGCTAGCAGTCCTTTGTGCAAGTGTAGAAAAAAATCAAGTTGGCAGTGGTACATCCACATTTGCATGGGAAGAGACATTCTCTAAATGTGCCCAGGTGAAACATTGGAAACTTTCACAAAGTTGAAACATCTATTTGTTTAGCCTTTTATATTTGGAGTGTAAAAGAGATTCTTAAACAACAGTAGAGAAAGTCACTTCGACTGACATACAGCTGTCTTTTTCATGGGAAAAACCCCCCAGAATGTGCCTACTTTAACCCCTTCCAGGCGAGCGTAACCTGCCGCGCGCTCATGACGAGCTGAGCTCGTCATGTAACGCGGGGTTTTTAAAATCGCCGCGCACAGCGGGAAAAGCCGCCGCAGCGATGCGGTTAATTATAGGAATGTTTCACAATGTTAACAAAGATTTTTGAGGAGTGAGCCCAAATGATGTACTTCGGTGTGTGGGGGTATACAACTCGGCTTCCTAAAAGGAGCCTTTAAATCCTTTGTTAAGGAATGGAGAAGTTCAATTTGATAGTCATGCACTGGCTGTTTTTGTGAGAAAAAAAAACTTAAAATGTCCCCATGTTAAAGATAGGAGTCCTTCACAAAGTTGAAAAACATGTTTTTGGCAGTGGGTATTTTATAAATACAGTCTTAAACACTAAGGGCCTCATTTACAGAAAGTGTTGCATCTCTGCGTGAAAGCAGCGATGCAACACTTTTCAGTGCACCCTCCTTGCGACATGATGGATGTGCTGCTTTTATTGTACGGCACACCAAGTCGCAAGGAATGGCAGATACGTCAGGAATTCTGATGTATCTGTCTGTGCGAAACCCGCGCATTGCTGGAGTTGTGTTGTGAGCATGATGCAACTCCAGCAATGCATGGGGGAAGCCTATTCCCATTGCACTGCGTCACCCTTATGTCTGTGATGAGGCAGGCGTAAGGTTGTGACGCAGTAGTGTCCTAGAAGTGGCACCGTGAAATCTGATAAATATCACTGTGCCACTTCTACAAGGCTTTTGTGGGGGAACACCCACCCTACATACATTATACCTGACGCATCACTTTGTAAATATGGTGCAACATGGCGCATTATTTATGCCACTGCAGCCTCACAAAAAGTGATGCAACGGCGGGGCAAAAGTGTAACAAGGGGCTCAACAATAAGCTCCTCATTTTTCAATTAGGTTTGTGCTCCCTTTGTGCCGATGTAGAGAAAATGACTAATAGTTCTGTAACTAAACTTTTCATGAGAAAAGGGACATTTTCAAAATGGGTACATGTTAAATATGGTGAATGAAACAAATATTTATTGCAAAATATCATGTGACATAAACATGTTGTCAAAAATATCACCACTGCAAAAATATAGTGGAACAGAATATCAAAATTAAGAATGCAGGTTTTATTGTATACAATATGGTGGCAATGAAGACAATTGTTGTAATTAATATTGTGCACTTTAGTATACTTGTATTAAACATTGTTTTTAAAAATATATATATATATATATATCCATACTAATATAATAAGGAGAGAGCCCAAACCTTTGAGGCGGGTAATCTCAGGAAACACAGCACCAATCACAACACCCAATACAGTGTTGGGAAGGGCAGTTGCAGCAGAAGGACATAGGCTATGCAGACGCCCACCATATACATTTAAAAGGTAAAAGAACCGTGCCAGCAAAGAAGTCTCTTGTGGGCGTGTCTGCGTTGTGCTGTGGGCGTGTGCTGGGGGCGTGACAAACGCTAGGGGCGTGTGGTACGTTTCCCCTTCATGCCATGTCTCATATCGTGTGCTCCCTTTAAATACCCCTGCACCCCATAATCATAACCCACCCTTACTCCTTAAAATACCCCAACACCCTTAAATACGAACCCATCTTAACCCTATTAATATACCCTGTACCCCAAACCTATCCCTAAACCCTAAAAATACCCCTGTACCCCAAAACCCAAACCTAGCCCTGAACCCTATAAATACCCCTGTACCCCTGTATCTCAAAACGCAAACCTAGCCCTGAACCCTGAAAATACCCCTGTACCCCAAAACCCAAACCTAGCCCTGAACCCTAAAAATACCCCTGTACCCCAAAACCCATACCTAGCCCTGAACCCTAAAAATAACCCTGTACCCCAAAACCCAAACCTACCCCTGAACCCTAAAATACCCCTGTACCCCAAAACCCAAACCTAGCCCTGAACCCTAAAAATACCCCTGTACCCCAAAACCCAAACCTAGCCCTGAACCCTTAAAATACCCCTGTACCACAAAACCCAAACCTACCACTGAACCCTAAAAATACCCCTATACCCCAACACCAAAACCTAGTCCTGAACCCTAAAACTACCCCTGTACCCCATAACCCAAAACTATATCTGAACCCTTAAAATACCCAAACAACCCAAAACATATACCTCAGTACCCCAAAACATATACCCCTATACCCATACTTACCTTATCCAAACATTTTAAAAAAACATGATTTTGCCATTCATGCATTTACAACGAATTTCGTTGTAAATGTATGCGTGGTAAAAGCATATAAAATGTAATGCCAGGCATTATAATGGCATTGCGGAGTCATGGTACTTTCGTAATGAAAGTATACGGAGTGATGGTATGCGGAAAGAAAGTTGCGGAATAATGGGTGTTTACCCTCCCCCGGTAAGTACATTGGTGGCACGGCGGCCCACATCTCCAGCAACATACTCATATTTTTTCACCACCCATTTGAAAAATGCACAGGTCTCTCTCATTGATGGTCAGCACCGATATACACTTTTAGACACACCTCCTGCCACAAGTTCTAGAATTGCGAACTTTAGAGCTGGGGAGCTACGTTCGAATCTCGGCATCAGCTCAACATCCTGTGATTCCAGGCAAATCGCTTTGTCTCTCCGTGCCTACCACAAATGAATGTGTTCTTCTGTAATGTAAATTGTGCTCATGCCATGTTGTCGAGTTCGCGGTATATAATATTGCAAGGAAAAATAAAGTAGGGAAACTCGAGTTCACACACTACTGAACGCACACTCTTAAGTGCATCAGCAGTGCACTGTGAATCAGAGCGTTTCACAGGCCTGTCACAGATAAGAAATGCTATCTAAATAAAATCCTACAAAACAATATACTACTGGCCGGCAGCAATTCATACCCGGAAAACGTCTGGACGAGCTGCTAGTATATATATATATATATATACACACTTATAATATTAGTGAAATTGTTTTTTTTAAACATAGTTTGCAATTTTAAATGTCAATTTAATTTTTAAAAGGCAATTAGATGGGTCTGGTGGCTCAGTGGACAAATGTGTCCACTGTAGGGCTCTGTGTTCAATTTCATGTCCCTAGGTTCAAATCCCAGCGGGTCCACTCAGGCTCTCAACCTTCTGAGGGGACACCACCACATCACTCGGGGACACCACCACATCACTCGGCGACACCACCACATCACTCGGCGACACCACCACATCACTCGGGGCCACCACCACATCACCCGGGGCCACCACCACATCACCCGGGGCCACCACCACATCACTGGGGGCCACCACCACATCACTCGGGGGCACCACCACATCACTCGGGGGCACCACCACATCACTCAGGGGCACCACCACATCACTCAGGGACACCACCACATCATTCGGGGACACCACCACATCACTCGGGGGCACCACCACATCACTCGGGGGCACCACCACATCACTCGGGGGCACCACCACATCTCGGGGACACCACCACATCACTCGGGGGCACCACCACATCACTCGGGGGCACCACCACATCACTCGGGGGCACCACCACATCACTCAGCCCAACCAAATCATCACTCAGCACCACAACAGCACTGTCCTTGCTTGCTACCCACAAGCATTGCCATAGCCAATAGGAATCGCATTAGGAAAGAGTAAGCTATTGGCTTTGTGAATAACAATGCTATTAATTTATATATTTTCAAAGCCAACACATATAAAAAAAAATTGTAATTTACAATACCAATAGCTCACACTTTCCTAATGCGAGACCTATTGCATTGCAAATGCTTGTTTAGGGTTTAGGGTGGGTACATGTTCTTGGGTTGCAAGGGAATTTCTAGGGTTTAGGGTGGGTATGGGTTTTGGGGTGACAAGGGAATTTTTAAGGTTTAAGGTGGGTATGGGTTTTTGGGTGGTAAAGGGAATTTTTAGGGTTCAGGGTGGGTATGGATTTTTGGGTGGTAAGGTATTTTTCAGGGTTTAGGGTGGGTATCGGTTTTTGGGTGGCAACTGATTTGTTTAGATTTAGGATGGGTATCGGTGTTTGGGTGGAAACAGATTTTTTGGGGTTTAGGGAGGGTATTGGTTTTTGGGTGGTAGCTATTTTAGGGTTTAGGGTGGATATAATTTTTGGGTGGCAAGTGAATTTTTAGGGTTTAGGGTGGGTGTAGGTTTTTAGGTGATAAGGGATTTTTTAGGGTTTAGGGTGGGTATGGGTGTTATGGGTGGCAAGGGAATTTTTATCATTTAAGATGGGTGTGGGATTTTTGGTGGCAAGGGATTTTGTAGGATTTACAGTGGGTATGGGTTTTCGGGTATCAAGGGAATTTTTATGGTTTTGAGTGGGTGTGGGTTTTTGTGGGGCAAGTGAAATTGTATGGTTTAGGTTGGGTATGGATTTTTGGGCAATAATAATTGTATTAGAGTTTAGCATTTGTATGGGTTTTTACTTTTCGAGTGCAATGGATTTTTAGGGTTCAGCATTTGTATGAGTTTTTGGGTGGTAAAAACATTTTAAGGGTTTCGGGTGGGTATGGGTTTTTGAGTGGAAAGGGATTTTTAGGGTTTAGGGTGGGTATGTGTTTTTACGTGGTAAGGGACTTTTTTAGGGTTTAAAGTGATGATAGGTTTTTGGGTGGTAAGGGATTTTTTAGGGTTTAGGGTAGGCATAGGTTTTGAGGGGCAAGGGAACCTTTAGGGTTTAGGATGGGTATGGGTTTTTGGGTGGTAATTAATCTTTTAGGGTTTCGTGTTTGTGTGGGTATTTAGATGGCAAGATTTTTTTGGGGGTGAGTATGGCTTTTTTGGCTGCCAAGGAATTTTTAAGGGTTTAGGATGAGTATGGGTTTTGAATGGTAAGGGATACTTTAGGATTTAGGGTGGGTATCTGATTTTTGGTTGCAATTGAATTTTTAGGGTTTAGTGTTTGGGTGGGTATTTGGGTGGCAAGAATTTTCTTAGGGTGGGTATGGGTTTTTGACTGGCGACTGGCGAGGGATGTTTGAGGGTTTAGGATGAGAATAGTTTTTTGAATGGTAAGGGATATTTTAGGGTTTAGGTTTTTTGGGTGGCAGGGGTATTTTTATTATCGATTAGGATGTGTGTGGGACTTGTTGGCAAGGAATTTTGTAGGGTTTACGGTGTGTATTGGTTTTTGGGTGGCAAGAGAATTTTTAGGGTGGCTGTGGATTTTTGAGGGGCAAGGGACATTTTATGGTTTAGGGTGTGTATGGGTTTTCTGGTGACAAGGAAGGTTTAGGGTTGTTATAGGTTTTTGGTTGTGATGTTTGTCTTAGGGTTTAGGGTGGGTATGTGTTTTCTGGTGGCAAGGGAATGTCTGGGATTTACGGTAGGCATGGGTTATTGGTTTTAAGGTATTTTTTAGGGTTTAGGGTGAGTATAGGTTTTTAGGTGATAATGACTTTTTTAGGGTCTAGGATGGGTATGGGTTTTTGGGCAGCACAGGAATTATTATGGTTTAGGGTGGGTATGGGTTTTTGGGTGGCAAGGGTATTTTGTAGGTTTAGGGTGGGTATGGGGGTTTGGGTGGTAAGGATTTTTTAGGTTTTCGGCTGCGTATGGGTCTTTAGGGGATATGGGATTTTTTTAGGTTTTAGGGTGTGTATGGGTTTTTGGGTGGCAAGGGAAATTCTAGGGTTTAGGGAGTGTATGGGTTTTGGGATGGTAGAGTATTTTTAGGGTTTAGGGTGAGTATATGTTTTAGGTGATAAGGGCTTTTTTTTAGTTTGGGGTGGGTATGGGGTTTTGGGTGGCAAGGGTACCTTTAGGGTTTAGGATGGGTATGGATTTTTGGGTGGTAATTAATCTTTTAGGGTTTAGTATTTGTGTGGGTGTTTGAGTGGCAAGTCTCTGTAGAGATCATGTGTGATGTCAGTCATGTCCATGTCCCACAAAGATAGTGTCTAATGATTGCCCTAATCCCCAAAGAGATTGTGAGTGATGATAGCAATGCCCAAGACCCCACCGAAATTGTGTGTTAGTATATTCATGTTCAAGTTCATAGAGATAGTGTGAGACGATAATCATGATGCAGTCACTAGAGATAGTGTTTGATGGCAGTGATGCCTAGGTCCCCACAGAGATAGTGTGTGATTATAGCCATGATCAAGTCTCTGTAGAGATCATGTGTTATGTCAGTCATGTCCATGTCCCACAGAGATAGGGTGTGATGATCATGATGCCAATAGAAAACTGAACAATTGCCAGTACTGTTATCCTCAATCCACTTATAGTAAACACACCGTGTTCGAGTTAAACATACAACAGGTCTAAGACCTATGATTCAGTCTGAAATTAATCCTTTGTTTATTTTTTACTTTGGATTCATTTGTTGGTTTACTTCACCAAATTTACCTTTTAAGCATCTACATCAAAAATATCGCTGGTGGTGTCCGTGCAAAAGTCTTTATTGACACCCCCTCCCCATGACCTCCATCTCCACAGATCCCCTTACTATCTCCTTCACAGTGCCCCTCACATCTCCATTGTCCATCTTTCACTTACATTTTATTTGTTTTAAAGCACTGCTCATACCTGAGTAGGGTTTCAGAGCACTTTACATCACACACACATTATACTGGGACAGTTAATGATACTTGTAAATCAGTCTATAGAAAATGTTACATAAGGCAATGAGGATTAAAAGGTGTAGGAATCACATCATCCATACTATTACGCAGTACACTTTAAGAATGCTTGGTCTAGAGAAGCAAAGACTCAGTATTTCAAATTTACCACAGTGTTTGGGGTTGGCTTTATTAATAAGAATATATTTCTACCCAAACGAAACCTTTTTTTGCAATATTAAGATAATAAAAGACGGGGGAAAATGCATAACATTCTAACTTACACCATGCACTTTGCATGCAACTCTTTACTGACAGTTCATGGGTAACTATGTTAGGATTATAATTAACGAACTACAAGTAACAAAAGGATCTGTGACAAAAGCAGTAACCCACTGAGCTATACACATAAAAGACAGTTCTGTGATCTGTATGGTACATGTTCTTTGTAGCAGACATATTAACCCACTGCACTACTTTATGAGCTGTCACTTGAACAAACTCCAATCTCTCTATCCAGCAGGAACATTAATCATCAAAGAGATCCTGACCTTTTAATTTTTAGCTGAAAACCGCAGGACACACAAGGAACTCTGCAGCAGGTGATTTTACACCCAAAGGCTATTTCTAAATTCAGTACTGCCTAAGGTCAGCGTCCGGTGCAGCTGCACCGTATTGCATCACCCTAAACGCCGGCCTTGATACCACATGTATAACAGTGGGAAAAAAAAGTTAGGACTGAAATATTTACTCTCATTGGACAAGGGACAGAGAGACATCTGCGAAATTGTACTGCTCTCCAGGTGTTTTCCCTAACTGCTTCTCTTTCTACAGCAGTTCCTGCCCTGCCTGCATTTTTCCTATATGCTCCTCTCCCCTTGTTAGTTCCTGTAGTTCTATTTCCTTCAGAAGCTCTTGCTTTTCCTACCATTCTGTCCACCAATTTGCTAGCCAGTATTGATCTCCCTGCATGGTTCCAGTGGACGTCTCTTACATCTGCAGTTGGTATTTTCTTTAAATTTTAATTTTGGGCGTACCTTTCTCAGCGAATTCTCTTTTCATTGTCTGCACTTTCACCTCTCCTATGTGACAGCCCTGATTTTCTTCCTACTCCCTCTTCGTCTCATCTCTTCCTCGCCATATATTTTTTTGTACAATTCTCTTTTACTCCTTGTCTCCATTTGTTTTCTCTTTTTCGTCCCCATTTGCCTTTTTATGTCACCAATTTATTTTCGCCACTCTTTTTTTCAGTTAGACAAATGTTTTTCCGAAATGACAGGGTAGTCTATTTTTACATTTGTTCCCCCACATAGCTAATCATTATTTACCTGGAGAGGAACAACTTGTTAAAAAAAAATAAAAGAACTGCACATATCTCCCAACATCCCGCCTTCAAACGTTTCTCATATGCATCCTTTTCACAGAGCACAAACTCTGCCCCATGGGCAACCCGGAAATGCTTTATTTTGTTTTTGTAACGATAATTTTGTAGTGAGCTTCAGGCGATGATCATTGAGAATCTCTGGGTGTTGGGCCCCATGCTTGCTGTTGTCAGTTCAAACATTAGGTCGTATGCCATGTCGCTTCTCTGCAGACTAAGCTTAGCAAGGTGTGCTCTGCTGCAACAGGGCCCAATCCCCCCTACAGGAAGCGTATCCCGTCTTTCACCGTCTTCTGGGGTTTTCAGGGACTAGTCTCTTGTTATGTTAATTGACCTTTTGAGATGCTCAATCGCGCATTTGCACTTCTGTGAGTGGCCATCCTGAAGCTCTGCGCCGAATCCTGCTTGCCGTTTCCTTTCGTTCAATAGCAATGGGGCTAATTGATAGTTTGGAGGCTCTTAAAAAATATACCGTAGCGTGAAATGGAATTTAGTGTTTAATTTATCTGCTTTGTAGTGGAATCAATAGGCCACATTTAAATTCCTTTCATTCCCAATTAAAAAAGTTTAAAAAATCATGCGTGTCTGGAAAAAATGCATTATGTAATTTTGTTTTAGACAATATTATTTATGTTAAGTGCGCTATAAAAATTGAGCATAAATATTATGAGCAGTAGGCAGCAATTTCAATTTAGCCCACTTCGCCCATCCCTTAAAATTAATCTGATTTGGAGCCTAGCATAGAGATTTCAGAACGAGTGGGACAAGGGCATGGCAGTACATATAGAACTTAAAACAAGCATTTACAATGCAACGGTTTCGCCTTTGACAAAGTTAGAGCTATTGGCATTGTAAATGACAAATTGTTTATTTATGTGTTGGTTTTGAAAACAGATAAATAAATGGCATTGTCATTTACAATGTCAATAGCTTAATCTTTCGCAAATGCGGCAGTATCTCAGACCATGCCCCGTTTCATGGCGGAGCGGTCGGTAGACGGAGGGTAGCAACAATGCATAGGTTGGTTCAGGTTTTTGCATACTCTCGAATATAAATTCCCAGGAGCAGGACGACGCGGTACTTGCGAATCAATCAATCAATCAATCAAAGCATTTATATAGCGCACTACTCACCCGGAGGGTCTCAAGGCGCTGGGGGGAGGGGGTCCGCTACTGCTCGAACAGCCAGGTCTTGAGCTGCTTCCTGAAGGCGAGGTGGTCTTGGGTCAGGCGGAGGTGGGTCGGAAGGGAGTTCCAAGTCTTGGCGGCCAGGTAGGAGAAGGACCTTCCTCCTGTGGTGGCTCTTCGGATGCGGGGGACGGCGGCGAGGGCGTGGTTGGTTGATCGAAGCTGGCGTTTGGGAACGTAGAAGTTGAGGCGGCTGTTGAGGTATCCTGGGCCTTGGTTGTGTAGGGCTTTGTGTGCGTGGGTGAGGAGCCAGAAGGTGATTCTCTTGTTGACTGGGAGCCAGTGCAGGTCTCTCAGGTGTCCGGAGATGTGGCTGCGGCGGGAAGGGTGTCACAGCTTTCCTGTAGCTAAGGGTCAGCCGGTGCTGCTGGGGAAAAGGGGCGCATCTCAAAGGCAGGGGCAAGCAGAATTTGGATAAAAGGAAGAGGCAGCTGTACTACGTTTTAAAATGGAGCTGTTTTTAAAAACCAGAAAAGGGCGCTGCTAGGTTTCATGGCAGAAATGCAGGCCGACACAAAATTACTTCCTCTTCAGGCCCCAAGCCATGCGATGGAAGAACCACGTCCAAGACCTCTCCATAGCTCTGAAAAGCTCCATGACTCCACCCAGGACCCATAGCTCAGCCCATACCTGCACAGATAACTGATACCTGTACATGAACTTGTTACTTTGCACGTGCACCTCAATCTTGACCTGAAATACCACAACTAATCTTGTACCCTCGGTCCTCATCTACATCTGCCATTTCTGCACTGGAACACGCTCCCAGCTGTGCCAATGACCCCCATTCTGACCCTCAGCACTACTTTCTGTTCACGTAGTAGGTAAACCGTTATTGTGTCATTTATATTAAAAATCAATACAATACACGGTCTTGAATAATAAACCAACCTGATACTTGCAATCCAACATCAATTAAAATCCAAATTCTTAAAATTATGTACATTGCCCCAAATAACGTTTTATTTAGACTGGGCCTTCAGGTGCAGCTCTACCAATAAAATACATTTGGTAAGAAACTCAATACATTTGTTAGAGCTCCCGGCAAAACAGAAGTGAGACGTGTCATTCACTGTCCTTGTACCTGCCTGCTGCAACAGGGGTTCAGAAATGTATTTCTCAAATCATGTTTAAAGACATAAGCAAAGGACATGTTCTACTTTTTCAGGAAATAGATTACACACGCAGCATTGCATATTGTTATTCCCAGTCTTGTTACAAGACTCCTCAAACTTCAATATATTGGTCTAAAACCTAGGAAAGTTTTGTACCCTCTTATTTAAATTAGAATATAAATAGGGTTGTCTCTTATTCATAAAAGTTTCATGTGTGTAATGAAAATGATTTTGTTTTGTTACAACAAATAAATTACTTTCATTTGATACCGACTTCATTTTCTTTTTGATGAGCAGTTTATGGTCATCTTAGGGATTGTCGCTAGAGTTTTTATCATAGGAAGCAGATAATTTCATAGTAGAAGTTTTGGCACCAAATCCATTACAATCACTCGATCGACTGGGTATATTTCTAGATCCTGTCTGATTAATTCCCAGATTATGCAAAGATGCATTCTGACAGTCACATAAATAAACTGGTATTTAAAACACTAATTCAGTAAGACCAAACTCTAGTATGATCATAGCATGTGGAGGTAAAGTCTGTAAAATAAATGTATCGTATAGTTAGCATCACAGTTATATTTAGGACCTCCATGGTGTGTTTATTAATTATATTTCCCCCATATAAAATAATTTTATAGATCGTTAGCATCTAACCCATTGCAGACACCCCCCACCTAAACGCCCCCAATAGATATGCAAAATGCACTACGTCTCTGGCAGCAGTTTTCAATCTATTCTTGATCCGTTCCATATGTAGCGACCATGTGAGTTTTGTATGTATGCGTGTGTATATATGTACGACGTGTTCGATCTCCTTATCCAGGTGGATCTTGACCTTATTTTACCAAATTACATTATTTTTGTTTTAGTGTAATTAATAAGTAAACCGTTTTCAGAGGTATATTTTCCATTCGTCGTAGCTGTTTTTGGAGACCTATCTGGGTCCTCGAGATTAAAACCCAGATCTTCAGCCTAAATTAAGTGTGAAATGTTGTTGCCAATGTTTGAAGGATAATGTAGTAGGACCCTACATAGTGCTGCTCGTGCACCTCAAGCCTACCTCGCGGCACTACTTCCTCTTCATGTACTGGGCCCCTTCAGTACTTTGCTGGTGCTCATCAGTCCTCCCCAACAACACCCCTTTATTTGTGGTCGGTTTCATATCTCCAGTAGCCTTGGTCTCCACCTGCAGCACCCCATGATGTCAGTAGGCCTGTCTGCCAGTGCACTCAGTTCAGGCCATCCGCGCCCTTTCTACTCAGGGACTGCTCTGCAACACCCTCACTAGTATACTACTGACTGGGGCCTGCTGGCAGCGTTGACAGAGCGCCTCAGTGAACCTCGGCGTCGCTGAGCATCCTTGTAACCAGGGGCACACTTTCAGCTGTGCCAGTGCACCTCCAGCACAGCCTGCAGCTGCTGGGGGCTGCCAGGCCTCCGCTCAACTGCTGGCCCTGCAGCTTGTGCAGCTGCTCTGGTGAAGGGCACGAGCTGCAGGGCCAGTCCAGCCAGCGAACTAGGGGCGCCGTGCAGTAGGCAGCAACAACACGAGCCTGGATAGAAATAGCGGATTTCCTGGCATTGTTTGGAGTCCCCTGTACTAACACTATCCCTTGTGGCGTTGGGAGCAGAGAGGTGAGGCTCGCTGCTTGTGTCCCTCCTCAGGGACACCGTGCTGACGCTCTAAAATTCCCTCCCACCTGCTGCCCTTCCCAGGTCCTCTCAGCACACAGCATCCTGTGTGCAATGGGATCTCTAAGGAAGAAGAGGCGGGAACTTCGAAAGTGACATTGCCCCCCACAGAGCCCCGTTCACATTTCTTCCCCCGGGGTGGCATTGCGAAGTCCGAGCCAGAGCTGTCCGGGCAGTGCCAGGAGTAGCAGAGGGTGAGCCAGGGGCAGCACTGCTACCCTGACGTCTGAGCAGCATCGGTCACGCGCAACACGACACGTGACATGGGGTGGTGGTTTCCATTGTATTCTCTGGGTTCTGCAGCTCAGCACACATTCCATCGGTCACTGGAATCCACAAGCCCAGGGCATGAATGTACTCACTCAAGAGAGCGCTTTGGAGCCACAGTAATGGCAGTAGAGCGCTATCCGCTAACATGACATAAGTAGGCGAATGTCTTACCTTTTACTGACGCGCTTTACATCATTCAATTAAGACTCGGTGGTTGCGATCACCTTGCAATCCCTTGCTTTGTGACGCAGCGATAATGTTTTATTATATTACCTGGAGAGACAGCTCAGTGGATCAAGGCTCCTGCTGCAGAGATGTAAGTTTTAGGTCGCTAGTTTGAGTCCCGAGTGGACTGATTCGACCGCCGCTCAGGGGCGATTAAGTCGGCACATTAAGTTTGGTACCAGTAGCATCTGTTATTTCTTATTGAACTCCCTCGGAGCCTAGGCGCTAATATAGCGCCGCGCTATATTGAAAAAAGAAGAACCTGTTACAGAATAGAGGTGGCATCTACATCTTAATCCCGGACACTTGTAGCAGTAGTAGTGACAGCAGTGGCATTTAGAGACACTCTAAACCCCAGTGCCCCTAAACTGATAGTCAACACGTGATGCAGCTGTGGGAACTGCCGCGTGCGCAGCACCATGCAGTTTTCATCTTCATCAGATGGTGGGTGACTTCCCATCGGTTCCCTGCCTCTTGATACAGTAAAGAGAATCTTTCTTGTTACGGCGCAGTTCTGAATATGACATTTTTGTTGCGGTTCTTCACAATTTAAGCTGGTGCCACCTGTTTTATATCACTGCTTTAATGTGCAGGATAGCGCTGCGAGGTGTGATGAGGCGCCGACAGGTAGGCGCATCCTCTTCTTGTGGCCAAGGGTCGCACTGGCATTGCTCTCCATCTCTGCCGCCAGCCGTCCCAGCTGGCGCCCTTTGACCCCGCCTCCTAAAGGCTGCATCGTGGGAGGGGGCTGGGTAAACAATCGGAGTTCAGTAGTAGTGGGCGGGGGAGGGGCGGTGATAGCTGAATGGGCCACAGACCCTTCAGACAAACTGTTTTGTTTATAAGAGCGGTCTGTTGTCCTCTTTGTGCGCGTCCATCTGTTGCGGCTGGTGCAGGCGCTGCTGGGTCGGCAGTCATCCCGTCTGCTGTTCTGAAGTGTAGAGAGGCCGCCCCCCCGTCCAGGGTGACGGCGAGGAGTGCCTTCTACAGAAAAGACTAACATTCAGAGCCCCTCTCCCTCCCCCCTCCCCCGCCGGTCTCAGTTTGAACTTGATGTTCACGCTGTAGTATTTCTCTTGGCCGCGGGACTCGCGTGGGTCACACGCAGCTGTATCCAATCTTTGTTTTCAGAGACCGCTGTGCAGCAAGGCAAACCCAGGCAAGTGCCTAGTGTGCCACTCTGCCACCAGCAAGAGGGCACCTCTGTTATGCACGCAAATGCACATTTGTTTTTTGCGACCCAGAAATCAAGGTATTGAGCCAAAGCGTTCCTAGTTTACACATCGTAAACCTCGGCGCGGGCGCCTCTCGGGCCTCTGAGACTGCGCCACACCCCCTCGCACGGAGGAGGTCTTCATGAGGTAACCTCAATGCACGGGTCGTTTTAGATGTGTTTCGACGAATATTCATTCATATTTCATAACGTTTCCTGATTCTTTGTCGACCGGTTTGATGGTTCAAATAAAAACGTTTGCAAGATGTGCGTCTCATTTGCATTATTTATTTCCAGACGTAATTGTTTACTCTTTCAAGTAAAACAATCCAAGCTTGTGTCTATACAGTTTAACAGCACCAACCTTGTGGGATATCCCACCAGAAAGTAGCCTCAACGTGGGCGTCGATTTGCCAAAATGCCAGGAATGTGCGTTGAGCCCACAAACTGCGGAGCTTTGCAGGCAAGCTACTGCCCGGCCGCCATCTTCAGAGAAACGACGAAAACAAACCTTGACGACAAAAAAAAAACCCGCCCACAGCCGCATGACGTGGGCAAAATGCGAAAAACTGTCGGGAACGCCCACGAATATGGTCCGGCCATGACGGACAGATCTCTGTTCCAATGGCTAGCCTCCATTTATGGAGCTAGCCAATGGAACAGAGAGGCGGCACAAACATCCATACTCTAACTCATAAGATTTCGCCTGCGCGAAAGTCTGCTGCGCAGCTTTCGGCGAGGCGAAACCTAAAAAGGGTGCTCTTGCTATTTCCATGTTCATCCAAATAGACTGAGAAGAAAACGGAGGCACTAGAAAACAATAGTAATTTCCCTGAATGTGTGGGAATTAGACAGGTGTCAAGATTTAAGCATCCCATTCAATGGTATTACTGTGATGTATGGAGGTCTGACCTGCTCCTGCAACTGTACACTAACAACTACAATATTTTAGAGGAAAAACAAAATGGAGTAGACCAGTCCAACTACCCATAAACGGGGAAATTTCCATATTGTTGAAGTACCTCTACCCTGTTACTAGGTTTTAGTAACAGGGTAGAGGCAGGATTAAATACATTAAGGTATCAGCAGGTTTAGATGTAAAGACAGGAGGTGATATAGTACGGTTTAGGCAGTGAGAGAGATACTATGGAGTACAGCTAAGTTTACTCTAAATTTGTTGTTTATAAATGTGTTTCAATCCATTGCTATATTCGTAGTGAAGTATCCATCAGTTCATTCAATAACCCTTTCCTATTGCATTTGGACTACCAAGTGGTCCTGCCTTTCATTTATTATTCCCTTTTTGAAAAATAAACACATTGTTGTAGGTGTGCCACTGTCTATCAGGGACACCCACATGTTTAATATTGGTTTAGGAGCCCCAGGGCCCACGAGAGCATAGCCAACTCCCCAGCCTTCATACATTGTGTGTGCCAGTGAGAGCCGAAATCTTTTTTATTAGGTGGGTGTCAGGTGCCCACACATACACACACATTTAAAACAATACCTATAAGCACTTTTTCATAGCAAAGTACAATGATGTAAAACAGTGAGTTGTAAAGGTATGTTGTATTTTGTTATACTAATTGTACGAGGCCACGTGGTAAAGGTTTGCCATTTTGGATCGTAAGCATGCTGCTCAGATGCCGTTTACCGCCTGTTCTCTGGTGGCTTTTTGGCACTTTGTACATCTTATTTTCGAATGCTTTAAGCACGGGGACAGTTGAGGGGGCGGGTGGAGATCAAGTGGGAGGAGACTTCTAAGTGTTGGGTATTGTATTTAACGCCTGTCGTGGGTTGTAGCATCCCAGAGTAATAGCTGGAAAACACAAGTACCTGCAGCCTTTATTCCAATCCATCTTGGGTGATTCATTCAACTTCAGGGAGTGTGTTTGTTAAGGTAATGCTTCTCCTCAGCCAGACTAGTAGGGCTTTGCCCTTCTTCATCACAGTTAGGTTTCTAAACTTGACCTGACTTTGTGGGCGTAGCTTTTCACTTACCCATTCCACCTTTTGATTCCTTTGTGAAAATATGTGCATTATCAAAGCTCAGCAAGAAGTCCCATAATGTAAATAAAAATGCAGACAGAACAACCATGGTCCTGGGAAACTTGAGGGCACTACAGCAAATTCCAATCTGTCTGCACTGCAGGACTCAAGTCTGGCATAAAATGTCCCAGTCTATGTTAAATGGAAGGCCCATAGCAGCCAAATGCCAAAGTATGGCATGATGGAAAAGGGGTAGGATCTCCCCACTCTCATCAACTGAGCTCCTTTCCAGCTCCAAAACTTCCATTAGTTAAATTCTACCTACAAGAGATGTCACTTCCACCAATGTATCCCTAACCTACAATCCTTGGTTCGTAATCAGCCCAGGTCCATCACATCAGGAACCACCTGCACTCTTTGCTAATCCGGAAAGGCTACCTTGCGACAGACTGAGGCCTCCGAAAACACTGCTGCCATGCCTTTCGAAAAAAGGTCACTGCAGGGGTGTCACATCACGGGTGCCAGCAACTCATCACATTTGGAGCAACTAGCACTCCCCCACTACTGTCAGGCCGTCTTTTGTGGCCAGTCTTGATGTGCTGAATGGAGGGTTGATACTTTTTCACAATAACAGCATACCTCTGAAAATAGCCAGAAATAGACAGCAAAGACTGCCTCTGCAGGCCACATTTAATCTTGCCAAGCTGTGCACTGAACACCACCATGTTTCATTGCACCTTACCAAGGAAACTAAATTCACACGACCACACACCCACTCCAGCTCAAACTCTTGCAAACGTTCCTGTATGCCATAATAGGAGGGCAGAAAGAGCATTCTCGATCTGAAGTATCTTAAATACTGAACACTTAGTTAAATCCAACCTTAATAAGAGATGCAGTGAGAAAGTCCCTAAACAGTTAAAAAACGAATTAATACCCCAGTGAAATTCTAAAGTGCGCCATTTTACTAAAACCAAAATATACCCTCCCCAGTATGTGTAACGTATAGAAGCTATACATTGACAAGTGGGAGACTTGAAAAAGACCACCCCTCACCTTAACCTGCTGTGAAACTAAGAAATAAAGATTTTAAGGGGATAAAAACTAAAATAAATCTTCTTTGATTACAGTCTCTGGAGTGGTCACTCTTTTAAAATAGCTAAAATATTTTAAAGCAGGAGAACGCTAAAAATATAGGCCACGATTGGCTTATAAATCTGAAAGTAGTGGAAGGGATGTAGCTAAGAAGTAACAAAAACTTCTGCAGCTTCCCTCACAGACACCTTCAGAAAGCCATTCACTTTAGAAAAGTTATATATCACTTTCATATATAATTCACTCATATCCAGTTGGGTATGTAACCTTTACAACGAAACTTTTACAACGACCTACCATTACAACGCAACTTTTACCACGCATACTATTACAACGCATTGCTCTGGGGGGCGCTCTAGGATAGGGAATAGGTTAATTTACTATCCAATAACCTTCCCTACTATCCACGGGGACTGGAGTTGGAATAGTAAATTAAACTATTCACTATCCAGCACCCCAAAGCGCTATGCGTTGTAATGGTATGCGTGGTAAAAACCGCGTTGTAAAGGTAGGCGTTGTAAAAGTATGCGTTGTAACGTCATACATCCATCAGCTGTAATTCAATTGCAATATACAATCTATCTTTCCAAGTGGAGTTCTTGGGATTGTCTGAAAAATATAGTAAAGTGCAAATTTTCAATTGACTACGTCAGCATGGTATTTATACAATTTCACCTATTTCTCAATATCTTAGTTGTGGTGGGAGGGTAATGATGTGCGCCAGTACAGTGGGTAAAATAAGAAAGTGCAATAACACGAAACCATGTATGTAGGAATTGTAGATAATCAGAGGGTACTACAATATCTGCCACTTATGCAGATGTGTCTCGGTGCCTCACATTGTGCGTTATTCAATGCCTCAGCGTAATGATCGTAGAAGTAGCACTCTCACAATAACCAAATTATCGGGCATTATTCCCACCTCTGGGTTCACTCTGTATACCTCCCAGGATATAATTGTCCGAGGACAGGCTCATTTGCTCACATTGTGTTATATGATCATATGTGAACACATTTTCTCAGTAGTTTCAGGACAGAAACCTTAATGTGCCTAATAATGTTGGGAACATCAAGCAATGTGGAATTTCTTCAAGAAACGTTCTTATATCTGCCTTCACATAAGACACATAGGGGCATATTATCAAGGACCGCTGTTAAAATTATCGCTGTTTTATCGGCAGGAAACTGACGATAAAACGGCAATAATGGGCTTGTTAATACGCCTTTGTTAATTCCCATAGAAGCCCATGTTCTGATGTTAACATGGGCTTCTATGGGAATTAACAAGGGCGTATTATCAAGCCCATTATCGCTGTTTTATCAGCAGTTTCCTGCCGATAAAACAGCGATAATTTTAACACCGGTCCTTGATAATATGCCCCATTGTTTCCAGAATATCTGCTGGGCTAGTAGCGACTTTGTGGTCAGTCCTTACTCCTTATGTTCTTCTCAACTGTCTCCAAGCCAATATCCGTTATCATTTGATGGCAGAATGAAAATTCAATTTGTGATGCGAACTGGGTTTATGGTCGATTCAGCTTACTTAATGGCAAAAGTTATTGTATTTTTAGGGAAGTGCTGCAAATTATTATATAAAAATGCAATCTGTGAGACTGTGTAAATCCTCCTGTGAAACAATCATGCTCAGGATAAAGTTTATCCACTAGTGCAGTTTCTGACTGGATTACAGGTTGAATTAACAAACAGTGGGGGATATTCTCAATGAAGTGGCGGTGAGAGGCGTTAGCCTCCTTGGCTTAACGCCTCTCACCGCGAGGCTGCACCCTATTCTCAGGAATGTGGTGCAACATAGCGTTTCCCCCTGCGATGGCGCTAAGTTTCACGACTTAGCGCCAACACAGGCACACTTGCACCAGAGTGCAAGGGTGTCTGTGTGCAGGGGAGGGCTGTTTATGTTCAGGAAGGTGCCCTTTCCTGCACATAAACAATCCTAAAATACAATTTTGTAACTTTCATGTGATGTGTGCTGCTTTGTGCAGCACACATGAAAGTTACAAAATGGCATTTTTGTAAAAGGTTTGTTTATGTACAGTAAGGGACACCTTCATTTACGTAAACAAACCATGGAATTTTGCTTTTCCCATGTGTGCTGCACAAGGCAGCACACATGGAAAAAGTTTTGCCTACTTAAGACCAGGATTTTTCTGGTCTTAAGTTCGGCGCTGCCACCTATTATCGCTGCCTTGATAATAGGTGGTAGCGTCGATCACAATGAGTGTTGCGGTGTAACGCTCACCACAACACCCACTGCACACCCCTTTCACGCTAAATTTAGCGTGAAAGGGGCCTCACTCTCAAGGCAGAGTTAAGCCACTTAACGTGGCTTAAAGCCACGTTAAGTGGGTTAACGCTGCCTTGAGAATAAGGCGCTGACCCTATCGCCACAGGAATGTCAGAAAAAGTGACGTTCCCGTGACAATAGGGGCTTGAGAATATGCCCCTCTGTGTGAAGGACACAATAAGTGTTACTGGAATTTAGCAACAATAGGCGTTAGTTTTGACTGAATTACATTCAAGAAAACACAAATGATCAGGAAAGGAAAGTATTACTGATGCAGTCGTTTGAGGTGACCCATTGGTTAGAGAAAGATCTGGTGCATTAGTCAGTAAATTAAAACTATTGTAGCTTTTACCAATTTTAGTTTGAAAAAGTCTGTCAAGGTGTCAGAGTTGTTGAGAAGCAGGGATGGCAGCTAAGCAGGCTTGAGGTTTAGCAAAGTTTTTTAGGATTTTAAATAATTCTTTGGAGGAATTGCCTGCTTGCTCTATTTTGTTGACAAGGAAATGCCTCCAGGGTGTTCTCCTTTTAGAGTGATATGTATGAAGTGCTGATTTATATGTTTGTTTGTCTGTATTTGTTTTAGTAGCTCTCCATTTATGTTCTAGTCTCTTGCATGTTTTTTTTGTCATTTTTCAGATCAACTGTGTACTACGAAGCGTTAGGCCTAGACATTTTGACGGGAAGTTACTTATAAGCGGCAACGATATTAAGTGCTTCCTGAAAAGGTGTCATGAAATAGGGCTAAAGCTCAGTTTATGTCCTGTGAGTTATCTAATTTGGGAGCAGTAAAAACAAATCCGAAAGTTTCCATAGTAATCTGCTTCCATGGTTTCGAACTAATGCCCTTCTGAACTGTAGGTTTGGCAGACGTGATGCTGGTAGGAATCTGAAAACTTTTCAGGAAATGGTCGGTCCAGGTTAAGTAAATTGGGGTGTCAGCTTGCAGAGAGCCAAGAGTAGAAACAATGAGATCCAGTGTGTCCCCCGCTGAATGGGAAGGACCAGTCTTGGTCAAGTGAAGGTCTAGCAATCTCCAATCTACCCTATTCCATTCCGATTTGCCCTACTCTGATCCATCCAATCTACCCCACTCCACTCCACCCTAATCAATCCCATTACACTGCGCTCAAGTCTATCCTACTCTACTCAGCTCTTCCCCAACCTATCTAACTCCACTTGAATCTCCACTCCGCTCCAATCTAGCAATCTCCACTCCACCCCACTCTAATCTATCCCTCTCCACTCTACCCCACTCCAGTCTTCCTCACTCCAATTCATCCAATTTGCCTAATTCCACTCTACTACAATCTAAGACACTCCAGTCTACTCTAGTCAAGTTACCCCACTCCATTTCACTCCATACTACCACATGCCACTCAAATATACAGAATTCCCTGCATTTTGCGGCAAAGGTATGCTGCCGCAGCGTTAAGGTTTCCGCTAAGGTCATTTGCAGTATCCATGTACGCAGATGACATGGTGCTATATATCAGAGATCCAGCTCAGCATCTAGAGAGAGTACTGAGGGAGTTCATACGGTTTGAGCTTTTTTCTGGTCTCTCGATAAATTGGAATAAATCCATTCTGCTGCCCCTTACTGACGCCACCATGCCCTTCCCGTTAGAATTTCCATTGGAATGGGCATTAGAACCGGTGCGCTATCTGGGAATCTGGGTGCACAGGGATTGTACTGAAGTCCTGCGGACCAATTACGGAGTGGCGGTCTCGAAATTGGAAGACCAGGTGCAGAGATGGATTAGGCTGCCGCTATCATTTGCGGATAGGGTATCCATCATCAAAATGGTGGTGCTACCTAAATTTCTGTACTATTTTGTCAATGTGCCCATCATCCTGACGTCACACTTTTTTGCACAACTGCAATCGTTACTCATCACGCTGGCCTGGGCCGGTAAAAAGGCGCGGGTGAGATGGGATGTTCTAACAAAGCCATACGAACTTGGGGGTTTTGCAGTACCGGATATGAAACTGTACTATCTCTGCGCGCAGGCTCACTTTGCTTCATATTGAATGTCGGCACCGCCATATACACCACATGTAGCGCTTGAAGCTAGTGCAGTCACTCCGCAACCACTGAAGGCCATGTTAGTAAATCGGTACTCTGTGTTTGAGAAGGGGGAGGTGGACACGGTGCGCAGCACACACCGTGCTTGGCAAGAGTTGAGCAAAAGGTTGGATAGATTGCCGTTGTATGCCCCGGATATGCCGCTGTTATATCATACCGAGATCTCGGTCACCAGCGAAGTGGGAGCGCTCCAGCTTCTCCAAGGGGCTGGCATACATAACATGGGGCATGTGTTTCCTAATGCCAAGTTCATTCAACTGCAGACTCTGTTGGATAGCAGGACTAATCCCACTATGGCCACGTTCCTTTATGTTAGGCTACGCGCTGCGCTGCGGGACTTGTATCCCTCCTTCCCGGATGAACCCCCAGTGTTAGGTGCCTTACAGTTACTGTACTCCTCTACGAATCCTGTGAAACTGGTTTCACGCTTATATCGTGCCTCGCAGGAGGATGAGGGCGGGGGTGGTGTATTGGCGAAAGCGAGATGGGACGCATGTTTGCCGGATCCACTGACTGATGAGGAATGGACTGAATGCTGTTCTGGGACGGGTGGGTTTGCGGCCAATGGGAATTTCCGTCTCATTCACTATAAATATTTACAGCAATGGTATTACACACCTGCACAACTGTTGAGATAAGGACTGCGGGATCACTCCAGATTTGTGAGATGTGGCGCAGAAAATGCTGACTTCATACACTTGGCGTGGGGCTGTGCTAAGGTATACGAGTTCTGGACTGCGGTGACGAAGGCACTGACTGAGATGACTTCCATAGAGGTGACTGCTGAACCGCGGTTGTGCTTGTTGGGTATAGCTTCTGGATTGCCTGTTGGAGCTCGGCGTCTGATAGTGTTAGCATTGCAAGTAGCCAAGCGCAGAGTGGCTGTGACGTGGTGCGGGAGGCGAGCACCTGCTGTCAAGCTATGGTTGCAAGACATGGCGTATTGTCGTGATCAACTGACCTGTTACTATGAGGAATTGCCAGAAGCCTCAAGACCTAGGGATGTGTGGGGTCCGTATACATTGTACATGTTGTCCAAGACGGCGGTGGAGGGGAGCCCCTAGATCAAGTCTGGTGTGGAGGATAGCCTCAGATGAATGAGTGTGACATGAAAGTGGTTTACCCTTGCAAAGATTGTTGATGGAGTAACACGGACGGTTCATGGCTTTACCGTCTTCACGGTATGATATTGAGACACGCCCTTTGTGTCGTTCTATGTACCTCACTGGATGCACACTTGAATACGACATTTGCTGGAGTCAGATCTGAAACCTGGGATGTTTGATGGGGGGGATGTTCTATGGTTAAGTACTGTTGGGTTGCTTATGAAACAAGACAGCTTGCTAATTGAGTTAGAATCCTTACAAGATTCAGCTTCTGTATTGTCACCTGCTATTATTTGATTCCTTAATATGTACGGAGATGATATATTTTTGGAGGTGTTGCAAGACAGATGTACTTTGCGGCCAGCCCGCGTCTGGGTTGTAGGCCTATGGCTGTGTTCTTGTACTTTGACCAATAAAAGTCTTTAATCAAAAAAATAAAAATATATACAGAATTCCAGTCCAATGTAACCCACTCCAATCCACCAAATCTACTCCACTCCACTCCGTAATACCACATGCCACTCAAATCTACCCCCAATCCAGTCCAATCTACCCACTCCAATCCGCTCAATTGACTCGATGCCTCTCTACCCCAATCTTCCACATTCCATTGTACTCTAGGTACTCTACCCCACTCCACTTTACTCCACACTACACCATGCCACTCAAATCTACCTCACTCCAGTCCAATCTACCCACTCTAATCTACCCCTTCTACCCTACTCTTATCTACCCCACTCCAATCTACTCAACTCCAATCTATCCCACTCCACCCCAGTATACCTTATTGCACCCCAATCCACCACACGCCACCCCAATCTACCCCAGCCCACCCCAATTCAGTCTGCCCCAGTCCAATGTACCACGCTAATCTACCCAACTACCCCACTGCAAATTACCCCACTAAAATCTACCCCACTACAATCTACCCTAATCCACCCCACTCCATTCTACCCCACTGCACCCCATTCCAACGTATGGCAGTCTACCACACTCCCCTCTATTCCAATCTATCCTATTCTGCTATACCTCAATCTACCCCTCACCTGTCTACCCTACCCCTCCCCACTCCATGCCACTAACCTGTAGCCTTGCTGAACAGCAGCCGCAGTGGTATACAACATAGCTAAAACCCATTGCCAAAGTCAATAGCTATCACATAGGTGAGACCTATTGGATTTGCCAATGCTTATTTGTAAAGCTTTAGCAACAGTTTTTAAATTAAGCCATTCAAATGATTAGAATGTAATTGCATATTATGATATGATATTTGAATATATCTTCTAAGAAGTTCATTAATTTTATAAGAACATACTTCAGTTTGCTATCTGCAAGTACGTAACCTGTAGCAAAGTGGAAGCCTAGTCACTCACTTTTCTAGCCATCACCTAAAAGAACATATTGCATTGTGCATATAAATATGTAAACTGAGGAAAAGCAACATAACAATTCTGAATTCCTGGTACGGACATTACAATCTAACAATAGGCATTGATGCCTGTTGGTTATGTGCACAAAAATGATCAAATCAGTGTATACTGAATCACAGTGCAGTGCACCGTCATTGTTTATTTACAAATAGGGATTAAAGGGCAACAGCAAAGAATGTTGAGATTTGAAACTGACCCAAATTACTTTTAGCAATGTTCATAAAACCACTAATAATGTTTAGATACAACATTCTAACATCAATAGCTTCATGTAAATAAAGTTTTATTTTTAATAAATAGAGAAAAGTTTAATATGAATGAAAAATATTTGGATAAACACAAGTTATGAAGCTTTTCCTCTGAAAATTCTGTCCTTTCTGCTGCTAGCTGCTAGCCTTGCTTAATCTAAATAGCAAACTCTTTAATTGCTTTGTGGCAGCACAACAATGTCCTGCTATACTATAGCTGAGTGACCCAGATAAAACTTGATATATTAGTGGCAAGAAGTATAGTGACAACATCAAACAGACATTTCACTCAGTTAAGAACACGCTCCATGCATGTAAGAGTGCCATATGGCTCTTGTGTGCTGAGAAATCATTCAGCTGGGAAACATTTGTTTTTCCGAAATGCAAACTTCAGGGGAACGGTTGGGCCTAATGTCCAGCATATGGGTCATGGCCGGTTATAATGCATCAAACTAAGCATTTGAGTCAACAGCAGATCCTGTCATTTTTATTATTCATAGGAATGGTATTCCTGGCTCTCCAGTCTCTCTTGTTATTTTCGGACTGACCTTGGAATTGTTGGTCAAATATATATTCCTTAATTCTACTATTACAGGGATAAAGATTAACCAAGATGATTTCAATTCGTATTATATATTTAGATTAGTTTCTGGTGTCTCTGTCTGACCCAATACATTCTGGCCATCCTTTGATTGAACTACTGGCCATATTATCATTTGGTTACAGGATTCAAAATTATGTTTACAAATCTGAGGAACTTACCATCATGGGCCTCCAGAACCAGGAATGTTGGTTGGTGAATTACTCTCTCTTTAATGGACCTATGAATCTATCAAACATGTAGGTTTGTAAATAGCACCCACTATTGTCCAAATAATCCCACAAACTACCTTCCGATCCCCTGAGATCCGATCCCACTGGTGCCGCTTCACAATCTTGACACCACTTTGGCAAAGGTGACAATCAAAGTGCAGATAGAGTGCAACCTGCTAACAATTGAGAAACTTATTCTGTCAATAAAACCTAAACCTAAAGTCTATTATTCGGACAGCTCACCTTGTTAGTAGGGTTTATGAGCAGAATTTGGAGCGCTTATATGCCACAGTTATTTCAAGTTCAAGTTCAGGAATTTGTATAGCGCGCTACTCACCCAGAGGGTCTCAAGGCGCTTGAGGGAGGGTGGGTGCATTACTTATCGAATAGCCAGGTTTTTAGTTGTTTTCTGAAGGAGAGGTGGTTCTGTGTGAGTCGGAGGTGAGTGGGGAGAGAATTCCAGGTTTTGGCCGCTTATTATTTGAGATATTTGAGAGCTCTTGCCCCACAATGGCAACGAAGAAGATGCCAGGACTGAAGTGATTGCCTAATATGGAATTTTCATTCTGCCACCCAATATTTTTGTTATTGAAAGCATTGGTTCAATCCTGAACAGAGTTGGGATTGGGATTGGGAAATCATGGCAGAGAGGGCGTGGGCTATTGGATTGGTAGGTTAGCTTTGCCATGCACATGTATATGCTTTGGGGAATTCTGTAATTCTCAACGACTAGTCTGGATGTAGGTGAGAGTATGTTTCCACACAAAAATCAATATAAAAAATCAATCAAAAAAAGCACCACAAGTGTTTCAATGCAAGGAAAAAATCAGGAGTGGAAAATCTACTTAAGTTTGGCATGGGACAAATTCAATGCAATGTGTGCTCCCCGGCATTTGCTTCCATATCTGTTCCTCTTTCCCAGCTGTTCCTGTTAACCATCAGCGTTCTGTGTCTGCCCATCCACCCTTAATATTGGCAAAGTCTCTATTTCTTTCAGAGTTCCCTACATTTCATTTTACCCAGTGCTTTCTCCTAGGCAGATCATGTTTCTACTGTGTGAATGTTTACCTCACTTATAGGATTTCTCTAATGGTATTGGTCTTTCCACACTCTCCTCCTGTCTCTTCCTCTTCCTGTATTTCTTTTTTTACTGTTCGATTTCTGCTGCTTTTGTTTTCTCTCCACCTCCATAGCTGCATTTGTATGTCACCAATATTTCTTCCCCCAGACTGTTTTCCCAAATGACAGGAATATTTCGTAATGCAGTCGCTCATCCACAGCTCTATTTTAAATCAGTAAAGGAAATCATTTTTTTAAACAGAACAAAGAAAAAAACTCCTATTGCTGAGTCTGTAAAAGTGGCTCATCTGTAATTCCTTCAACAGATCGCAAATTCTGATCCACCTGCAACCAAGTCTAAGACAGGCTTAAACTGTAATAATTAAAAGAACAATTGTGTTCTTATGTACGTGGAATTTTGTCAAACATCAATGCTATATTTTAATTTTCTGTCTGTGATTATAACATTACACTGAGCTCACAGCCGTGATCACTGCGAGTCTCTCTTCATTGTGCCTCGGGCGTACTTGCTTCTGTCCGGGTATAAAGACCGTCACATTCAATGCTGCTTTCCTGTAGGCTTAGTTTAGGTGTATTGGTTGCAGGACAACCCACCCCCACTCTGGGAGTTTTCATGCGCTTCAGGTGTTGTCAGCCACAGTCTCTTGTTATGCTAATTGACCTTTTCTGATGCGTGATCGGGCATTTACATCCTGGGGCAGAGGCCCTGCATTTCGTTTCTGTTCGGTTAAAAGTGCTAATGAATAGTTTGGGGTTTCTTGTACAAAAGGGTTTATTTATACATGTCTTTTGCTGGCTTTTAAATAGGAAGAAGAAAATATATTGTAGCATTTAATATGTTTGTTTTCCATTGCATAGTTTAAATTCCTGGCTTTCCCTAGATTAGAAAATGATGTGCGTGTATACAATTTTTGTCTCTGACAACATTATTCATGCTGTTTAAGTTTTGTATAAAAGTAAAAATGAATGTTATAAGCAGTGGGTTGCCTTTTCACATTTATATTTGTGACCACTTATTGATTAACATGCACGCAAACTAAATTACTTTCAACCTGTTGCACATTACCGAATAGCTACACAACAAGCTAGCAAACTAACAAGGTGCTCGTTTGCCCAAGTGGAAAATTAGAACGCTGCGCACCCATAACGTAACATTACCAATATATTAACTATTTCTATAAGTAAACGAGCATTGACAAAGCCAATATTTGTGGCATGTATGGAGTGACAAGTATTTATTTGCGTGCCCACACATACACAGATGTATTTGGCAAAGAGGAATGTTTGAGGAACAGAGAGGAAGAGGATTCAGAAGAAGCAGGAAATGGCACAGCACGAAATATAGAACTTAAAAAAGCTGTATCCTGTGTGCAGCCATTAAACTGAAAAAAGAACTTCTCTGCAATGAGAACTACTTGGATGTAGTTGGGGTCGAGGCACTATGGTCTATGTAGGGGGAGAGATACTAGGGTATAGGTATGAGTAGCATACCAGGGAAGTGGCAGGGTTAACAGCAATAGCATATTGGCAGTTTGGCATGTAAATGCAGGAGTAGAAGTAGTAGGGTCTAGGTAGGGATAGAAGCTAGACAGGTAGGTAGGGATTGAGTAGACATACTAAATTATATTAAAAGGTAGTGAAATTTGGATAGAACCTGTAGGGTAAAGGTAAGGCTATTATTATTGGGGTAGAAGCCTTCTATTAGAATGCATAGCTGTACCAAAGTCGGGTAAGGGGTACAGCTAGGATGCTCGGCATGCCAAGAACTACTAGGGTGTTGGCAGCTATGCCTGTATTTTGGTAAAGGTACTAGACTATTGATTTGGTTATTGGTGGTGGAGTATAGGCCGGAACAACAGGTACTAATGTATAGGTAGTGGTAGCTGCTCCTGTGTACAGTTAGGAGTGCATGTAATATGGTATAGGTACAGTAGTATTATAAGGGTATCAGAAGGCGTAGGTTTACTGGAGTATAGCTGAGTAACAGTATTTAAGGCAGGGGTCCATGCCCTAAAGTATAGATAGATTTGGATTCTGAGTAGGAATATTTTATTATATTATTGTAATTATATAGTGCTTTAAGCCTGATCTAGGTCACCAAAGAGCATTTTCAGACAAGTAGTACTTTATATCATGGGGGAGTGCATGTTGGTAGAGTGTTATATTTGTTGGGATCCTGTAGGGAAAGTGTGTTTGTGTCATGTGGGTATGACAAGAGAGGTGACCTCATCGTGTTTTAGGGGCACATTGCTTTGCAGTGTGTTCAAAGAGGAGGCGTCACATAAAGGTGCACACATTCTAACTGTAATTAGGCCTAAACCATGTAGGCAGTTTCACTGCACTAACCCAACAGAGAGCAGTGGGGTGTTCTATACATGTACACCAAAAAAGATTGGTACTCAAAGAGGAACCAGTAACCCGTATGGTAACATGCACAAGGAAGATATGCTGCTAAATGAGTACAATGATGCCAAATGAACAAGAACGGGGATTCCTGATATAAACACTAGCCTTGCACCTTTTTTAAAGACTAGAATACCACCACCTACTGCTCAGCAAAAAACAACTCATGATGCCTTGAGTTTTTCGCCAAAAATGATAAAACCAGTTTATATTGTATTGCAGTGTAGTGCATCATCACTCTATAACTACAGTTTAGAATCAAACGGTAATAGTAAAGTATTCTGGTATTCAAAACTGACCCAAATTGCTTTCAGCAATATTTATAAAATCAATAACAATATTCAAACACAAAACGTTTAAATTGAATACTTCCTGTAAATGAAGTTTAATTTTAATAAATACAGAAAAGGTTAATTTGCATTCAAAATATTTGGATAAACACAGGGATATGCAGTTTTTCCGTTGAAATATCTGCCCTTTATGCTGCTAGTCTATCCTTCTGCAAAGAAAAGTGTGTTTAAATGCAGTGTGTTTAAGACTGCAGTACCGCCTCCTGTCTACGGGGGCAGAGCGAGCAGAAATATAAACACACTTGAAGAAACACAGGTCCCCACAAGGCAATTTTTTAAAAAGTTGTAAAAATTGAACCAGATGTTCCTGAAGCCATTTTTTATCATTTAGAAGACATTGCCTTGTGGAGACCTCCGTTCAGGTCCCCACAGTGCAATCAAGTCCCCACAGCGTGAGTGTGTTATCACACCCAAGTCCCCACAAGGATAGTAACACAAACACACACACACACACACACACACACATTTATATATATATATATATATATATATATATATATCAGTCGACTGCTTCACACATACAGCAGAGGGGACGGAATCGATTGACCAAAAGCAACAGCGAAAGCTGAACAATTGAAAACCCTAGAACTGAACGCTTCATTAAGAATTACAAGATACGGAAAAGGTCCCCTAACAGAACCCTTTGAGGGTTGGAAATATCACCTCAACTACTAAACAACAATAAAAAGAAGACTAGCCTTGAGAAAGTCGTGGGTTACATTCCCCTAACGACGAAACACGTGTTGGCTGTGACGTCTCCTGAAATAAAGCAACACCAAAGAATACCTTGACTAATAAGGATCTAATTCTTTCTAAAAATGTATTTTTGTTGTATGGTGAAAGACATGTATACCAATTGAAATATCACACGTGTGCTAAGGAGTTTACAACTTTGTGTGGCCCTAGCCGATTTTAGAAGAGGGAGTGTGGTTCTCTTCTCCTTATAGCACCGTCCTAATAACTATTCTTTAGAATAACGTATGTGGATTTTCCTTTGTGGCGCCAGCACCTAGAACCAATACCACCAACTGCGACCAAAATATTGTGGCAAAGAGATTTATCTGTGCAAACCCCCTATGTTGAAAATAGGGAAGAAGAACTCAGGATGATGTTCCAACTCGTGAAATTTCTGAGTATGTCTGCTGAGTAGGTTGGCAATTCGATTTTCTACTTCTGAAAGGTGTTCCGCTAGGAGGTAAATTCTGTGAAGAACTGCCCAATTCCAAATGCTTTGTGCAAGGCGGAACAGCTGGAGAGAGTCTGTTCTTCCCTGTTTCTGTAGATAGTACATCACAGTTATGTTGTCTGTGTGGACTAGGACAGTTTTGCCTAGGAGGTGAGTGTGAAAAGCTTTGAGTGCTAGGAACACCGGTATAAGTTTCAGGTAGTTGATGTGAAGACATTTGTGATTGTCTGACCACAGCCCTTGTACTGTGGAATGTTGGAGATGGGCACCCCAACTGGTTAAAGATGTGTCTGCTGTCAGTACAGTCTGTAGAATTGGGTCTATGAAGGGCCGTTCTTTTGATAAGTTTTGAGGGTTCCACCACTGCAAAGAGGGATGGGTGTGGCTGTCCACCAACACTAGATCGGTTAATGGACCCTGTGACTGATTCCACTGAGGAGCTAGACATTTCTGCAGTGGACGCATGTGAAGCCTTGCGTAAGGTACGATTGCAATGCAGGATGCCATCATTCCCAGAAGTGCATAAAAGCTTTGGCTGGTAATGTTTGGGATGAAATTGGAGTATTGTGGACTGAATATTGTGAATCCTGGCTATATTGGGACAGGCTAGAGCTTTGAGAGTGTTGAGGGAAACTCGTACATAAGACTGCACTTGCGTAGGTCACAGGTGAGATTTCTGTGCATTGATTGTGAAACCCAACTGATGAAGTAGGTGTACTAAGCCAGTCATCTAGGTAAGGGAAGACATGGATACACTGTCTCCTGAGATGAGCGGCCACTACTGCGAGACATTTGTTGAACACTCTGGGGGCCGTGGTGACGCCAAATGGAAGTACCTTGAACTGGTAATGTTTGCCTGCTATCACAAAGCTGAGGTTTTTGCGATGAGCTGGATGAATTGGAATGTGAAAGTAGGTGTCTTTTAGATCTAGAGCAGACATGAAGTCGCCTTGCTGTAAAAGGGAAGTACTTGTTGAAGAGTCACCATGTGAAAGTGCTCTGACAGTATGTATTTGTTTAACTCTCTGAGATCTAGAATAGGTCTTAATGAGCCGTCGTTTTTGGGAATTAGAAAGTAAAGGGAATAAACTCCTGGCCCTTGGTATTGAATTTGGACTGGTTGGATAGTTCTTTTGAGTAATAGAGATTGCACTTCATGTTGTAGCAAGTGCTGGTGACATCGAGGTGGAATGTTTGGAGGGTTGTTGGTAAGCTCCAGTCAATAACCATGTTGGATAACTCTACTCATCCATTTGTCAGTTGTTATTGATTGCCAAATGGGGAGAAAGTCTTGAAGCCTTCCTCCGACAGGTGTGGAATGGTTGCAGGGAAGTGTGGAGAAGTCACAGTTTATTTTGGGGTATTGCGGGGTGTGGTGTTTTTACGGATGTACGTTGTTACAACGCATGCTTTTAGCACGCATGCTGTAACAACGCGGTTTTTATAACGCATTCTTTTACAACGCATAACAGAAAGGGGTGTTGGATAGTGAATATTTTAATTTACTATTTCAACACCAGTCCCCGTGGACACTAGGGAAGGTGTTGGATAGTAAATTAAAAGTATTCCCTATCCTTGAGCGCCCCCCAGAGTCATGCGTTGTAATAGAATGCGATTTAAAGACCGCGTTGTAATAGCACTGCGTGCTAAAAGTTGCGTCGTAAACGACGTTCCCCTGTTTTTACCGCTGCCCCTGGGACTATTTCCCCTATAACCTCCTCTGAAAAATCCTCTTGTAAAAGATCATTGGGAATTATTTTTGTAAGAGGATGTGTTTTGGTCTGCCGCTGTGAACTTGGCCCCTCCCCTGTAAAAGAAGCACTGAAAGGAACCCCTGTTGGAGGGACATTGAAGCGCTCCCATGGATTTTGCTGAGTTGATCAACTTCAGGGCCAAAAAGATGTTTTTTGTCAAAAGGCATGTTGAGAATGGATTGCTGGACTTCATGTTTGAACCCTGAAACCAGTAACCAGGCATGTCTCCGGAGTAGGATGCTGTTCACCCTTTATATAAACTCACTTGAAAAATCTTTGGAGGGTACTACACCAGATATACCGCAAGTTGGGGACTATGCGGTACCAGTACTCCTTTACGCGGATGACGCAGTGCTACTGGCCTGCACAGGGATGGGGCTGCAGAAACTCCTTGATGCTTTTGGGGAATTTATGCAATCTTTAGATCTCCAGGTTAACAATAAAAAATCACATGTGATGGTTGCGGGCAAACGGCCTAAAGCTGCTAAAATAAAATGTTTTGCCTGCAACGGTGAGGAGGTATCCAGGGTTCCGGTATTCACATACCTGGGCGTCATTTTTGACGAAAGGGGCACTTGGTGTCCTCAACTCAATGCGAAAGGCATCGCTGTTACCAGATCTACTTCAGCCCTATTGGGCTTTGCAAAACGTCTGGGCTCACGTCCAATCGAGGCTCTGCTAACAGTGTACAAGTCCAAATGCCTGTCAATAGCAAAGTATGGCGCTTCCCTATGGTGTTTTTTACCTCACGGTAAACTGCAGACTGTAGAGAATAAATTCCTCAGATCCCTGCTAGCGGTCCCCCAATCTACCCCAGTACTCTCAGTTCACTCTGAGCTGGGACTCGGGTATATTACAAATCAGTTACACCTGGCTCCACTGATTTGTTGGGCCAAAACTTGGCTCAACACTGAAATCACACTGAATCACACCATTCTGAAAGATTGTATGGCGCTTGATAGAGTAAATAAAATCCCTTGGTTATCATATATCAAAGATACTTTGAGTAAATTGGGTAGGCCTGACCTATACACATTTCCAAATTTGCTGCAGAAGGGTGATGTTAAATGGATGAAGGATCATTTTCTGGGCTTAGCTGTGCAGGAACGGGAGGCAGTAGAGGTGTTAAAACCCGGTGTCAGAGCAAATTATATGCTTTTGACCACTCCATTAATTGAACCCTACTTGAAAATCGTTACCCTGCCGTTCCATCGGCATCTTCTTGTTAGATTCAGATTTAACATCATCCAGTTTCCCCTGGGGCATTATCCTGTATGGGGAAAATCAGATCTGTCCATCCCCTGTAGTTGTGATAACTTTTCGGATCAATCGTTAATGCACTTTATCATGTTCTGTGGTCACTTTGCCGACATCAGAAAACAGTACCTGGTCCCTATACTGAGAGAAGCGGGCTTTTCACAAGTACGGCCTGCACTCCTGTATTTACAACTGTTGGGCAGCACCAGGGTAATTTTTGGGGTCGCAAGCTTTTTGGTTGCTGCTATGCGCATCAAGACTAAAAGAATGTCATTGACTGTCTCTGAGATGTGAATTTAACTTAGCCTATTTTTATCTTTTGTATGTGGTGTTGTTTTATCTATATTTCATGTATATTTATGACAATGAATTGGTTTAAATTGTTTTTATTATGAATTGTTTTTTAATCTATTAGAATTGCTTTTATGATTTTAATTAATCGAATAAAGTATGACTTGACTTGACCATGTTGGATAATTCTACTCATCCATTTGTCAGTTGTTATTGATTGCCAAATGGGGAGAAAGTCTTGAAGCCTTCCTCCGACAGGTGTAGAATGGTTGCAGGGAAGTGTGGAGAAGTCACAGTTTATTTTGGGGTATTGCGGGGTGTGGTGTTTTTACCGCTGCCCCTGGGACTATTTCCCCTATAACCTCCTCTGAAAAATCCTCTTGTAAAAGATCATTGGGAATTATTTTTGTAAGAGGATGTGTTTTGGTCTGCCGCTGTGGACTTGGCCCCTCCCCAGTAAAAGAAGCACTGAAAGGAACCCCTGTTTGAGGGACAATGAAGCGCCCCCATGGATTTTGCTGAGTTGATCAACTTCAGGGCCAAAAAGATGTTTTTTGTCAAAAGGCATGTTGAGAATGGATTGCTGGACTTCATGTTTGAACCCTGAAACCAGTAACCAGGCATGTCTCCGGAGTAGGATGCTAGTATTTACCCCTCTAGCTGCAGTGTCAGACGCATCTAGAGCACATCTAATAGAAGTGTTGGAAATCAGTTTACCTTCTTGAACTAAATGTTATGGTGATCTGGGAGAAACTGTAGTAATTGCTCTATTTTGTCCCAGTGGGCCCTATTGTATCTTGCTAGGAGACCTTGGGTGTTAGCAATACGCCAATGATTAGCCGCTTGCGCAGCTACACGTTTTGCCAGACGCATCAATCAGTCTTGTCTCTTTATCTGGGGGAGGCGCATCAGACGCTTGAGAATTAGTTAGCTTCTGAGTGTTGGATAGTATCACAGAGTCAAGTGGTAACTGACCATTAATGAAAATAGGGTGCCTTGGGGAAGAGGTTTGTATTTCTTGACTAATCTAGAAGTGAGGATTCTAGCACCTACAGGATCTTTAGAGATATCGCCAGTGTGTCTCATCATACCCTTCGGCATAGGCAGTGTCTGACTGGACTTAATGTGTTTCCTAGAGTTTCAGAGAGAGAATCCTCCTCTAAGGACTCTTTATGGAGCTCCACCCCATGGTTCTATGCAGCTCTATCAATGAGCTTCTGAGATGACAAATTGTCATCAGGTGGAGATGGTCTGGCAGGGTAAAGATTTGGCTCTGGAGGATGAATTGTATAATCCGTCCACAGATCTATTGGTAACTGTGTGTCATCATCATCAGTATCACCTGGATCAAGGTAAGGTAGAGGAGACTGACAAGGTGTAATGTGTAAAGGATCAAGCTGTGGTGGAGGAGGTGGAGATGGAAATGTGTGGAAAGGATTAGTACCCACATGTTTCCTCTTCAAAGGAATTTTATAAGAGCTGTTGTCATCAGGAAGCTTGTGTTTGGATGGTGGTTTAGGGTGAATATGCCCTGTGTCAGGATTTATATAGAGTTTCTTACGTTTTGTATCGGACTTAGGTGGTACAACTTCCATGTCTAGATCCAGTTGAATTAAGGGTGGCTCTTTCGTTTTCGGCACCAAAGCTTTCGGAGTCGAGCTGGAATGTGTCTTTGGTGCCAAACATTTCGGCTCAGAGGAATGTTTAGTTAGTTTCGGTGTTGGAGGTTTCGGTTCCGAGACCATTTTATGCTCAGATCCCAATGGTTTCGGCTCGGAAGTGGGTTTTGGCCGAGCATTAGAAACCTCTTTTCGGTGCCGACCTTGGCCTGGAGGCAGAGGTGGTGCCGAAGCCTTAGATTTTTTAGGGACGGTGGGTGGCGGGGGGTAAGGGGTCTCTGTTCTCGCGTCCCCTTGTCCCTGCTGCACATTGTTGTCCTCGAGGACAATCTGTAACCCTGAAGCCTGTTCTTATTCGGCCGCTGAGACCTCCTCTTGCTCTGAGGCTTCGCCAAAGATATCCGGTGTGTCATCTACTGCATCTCTCGACTTCGAGCCCGATGATCACTGAGAGTTTTGTTTGATCTGAAGGATCGGCACGCTTCGCAGTCTTGTTCTTTGTGCTCTGGAGACAAGCACAAGTTACACACCTAGGGTAAGTCCTTACGTGGATGTGACATAGGGGGCAACATTTTAACGGAGTCCGTTCCATCGAAAGGATCTGGACCGACGTGGATAGGCCGGAAGGCCGCCTCGAATTTCCAATCGAAATGGATAAAAGGAAACGCGTTCGAAAACAATACTGTCAAGGCTATAGTGGATTGTGCACCGAGGGGAACCCGGGGACCGATTCCGAAGCGGAGCGCAGCAATACACTTTAGAACCCGATGGCGGAAACAAAAATATAACAATGGAGTCGATGCCCATGCGCACTATCACCGAAAGGAGGAGTCACCTTACCTCGTGACTGGAATACTTCTTTGAAGAAAAACATTCGGACCCTACATTAAATGGCAGGAGTATGCAAAGCATGTGATCTACAGCTGACATGCCTCGAACATATATATACATATATATATAAATATATATCAAACAAAGCCTCTCTGCTGGAGAAAGGGATGAGACGCACACATTCCGGTAAGTTAGAAACATTTTATTATATTATGCAGCGCTGGCAATTTCCTATTTTCCTGATGCATTTTGGTCATCATTGACCTTTTTCAAAGGAGGAAGCCACGGCATCACGAAGGCTAAACAGCATACCAGCCATGATCGCTCCTTTTAAGATGTTTGCCCTCTAGTGGCCGCCTCGACGGGCTGACTGTCTCTTAAAAGCATGCTGGTTCTCGTAGTATATATATATACATAAAATAAACTAATACCTCGTGAGAATATAAATATATATGTATATAAGGGAGCCTGTTATTGACACTTCGTCGACCGGGAGAGGAACTTCAGGCCCAGCCAGCATTGCGGTAGCCTCGCCTCACAGCAGACATGCCGCCATATCATCGTGCCAGGAGGCGCTTTTAGCTGCACTGAGATGTCGTGGTGCGGTAGCCTGTTATTGCCTCTTCGCCGACCGGGAGAGGAACTTCACCCCCCAGCCAGCACTGTGGTTGCCTTGCCTCGCGGCAGACACACCGCCACTTCCTCGCCCCAGGAGGTGCTTTTAGCTGCACCGCGCTACCGCTGCATGGGCCGCTCCCAGGCCAAAGGCGGGCCCGTCCTTGACCGTCATTGCCAAGAAGAGGCAGAGCCACCCCCCCCGAGTCTGGCTTTCTGATGGTTTTATAAGGAGTCATCACTGCTCCATAAGGCACAGTAATTTTCCTGTTTGCTTGTTTGGTGGCTTACGAACAGTCTTTGATCGTCTTCCAACCTGTTTCCCGGTACTGACTATCTGGTCTGACATTGCGCTAGACTTTTGGCCAATCCAATTGACCGTCAATAAATGCCCTCTCAAGCTCTACCATTTGTCCATCAGGAGAGGTGTAATCTTTGACTTTCTTTATTGTGTGACTATTGAAGGGACACTTGCTTGGTGTTTTTTTAATTGCTTTTTTGGGTGGGTTACAGTTTCTTGGTGGTATATAACCTCCTGTTTGCCTTAGTGCTCATAATTATTCCTGTCTGGTAATCTTTCTGCAAAGTGCTGATAAGGTTCGGACCCACAACCTCATCCTGTTCTGGGCAGAGAGGGATGGGGAAAAGCAAAGCTATGGAGGGCGCTGGAGGTGGGCCAGTTGGGAAAGGGAAAAGAGAAAAAAATCATCAAAATCTCAAAGCACTCAGGCAACAAATGCGTTTTAGACCGCATAGACTGCCTGTTACATGAATGTGAAGGCATCATAGATGCTGAGCCAGCCCCCTGCTCCATGCACTGCTGTTAGCCAACCCTCCATCAGTTCCACCAGCCCTAGTGGCCCACCAATTATCCCGGATATGTTTAGGAGACCATCTACTAAGAAATCTACACTGTGAGGGTCCATTCACCCATAGGAAACTCTATTAGTTGCCCCACAAGTCAGCCTGAGCCCGGACTCCAGTGCAATAAGGTTCACCCCCCTTTTGGACTTGATCGATGACCTGAAGGGTGATTCCATTCATCAGTCCCCTGATGTGTCAGGCGAACCAATACCTGCCCCTGTACTTAACTTTGTTTGCCAGAATCAATGCACTTACCAGCTCATTTGCGATCTAAGGGCAAAAGTAGCGGCCATGAGATCTACGATCGATGGCCTTACAATGTTAGTTAAACAATTACTACAGAATGACCCACAACCTCTACTGTCCATGGAGTCTGCCCAGGAAATAGCCAACCAACCAATTAATGCCTGAACCACCCCACATCTGTCTGTTATACCAGAAAGGGACTGCCCCTCCCATAGGAGTCCTTATCTACACCCTGCTGTTATCCCACACACTAAAGCAATACCCCATCATGTCACCCAAACCAACTATCTCCCTAATGAAATGGCAGAGAATAGCCCCTTTAAACACCCAGGGCCAAGAAGCAAAACCTTGCAACATGAGCTAGCACCGCAAAAACAAGGCAGGACACAGTTAAACTCCCTAGCTCCCCCTCACCTGCCAGAAGTCCGGAAAATGTATATGGTCAATGTTCCTAAACTTGCAGGGAGAGTGGGGCATGAGGGAGAAGTTGCACTCACTAACTAAGTGATCCATTGGATCCGTTACATCAGGGGATGCTGCTCTGTGATTCGTGACGATATTGCAAGGGCAAAAAGATGCACATCCCCTGACCAGCCACTTGAATGCATCGAATTAACAATCAAGGGGGTAGATCTAGCTGAAAATCTCCTCGCCCTAAAATATCGAACCTGCTCCCCCGATGCTTCCTTAATTCAATTTGAACGCTATATTCCACAAGTTCAAAGAAACCCTAATTCAGTCTCCGTGTTGGGTGGGACAATCAGAGGCTCCCAAATAGAGACAAACGATTGACTGTTGGGGGAAGGGCATGAGTTTGTTAGGCCTCTCCCTCCATACTCCACTAATACAACTAACAGTGTTAGTTCACTGGTTCTACAGAGGACCGCTCAAATGAGGGGGGATGGAACACCGTAAGAAGCAGAAAAGGGCGGTCCTTCAACCACCTTTAGCGGGTTGCTCTCTGGCAAAAATACCAAACCTCATGCACCGATACAGGCTCCTACTCGCTATTGCCCTGCAAGCCCAAGTGCTGCATTGCTTCCCAGACCTGAATTCTGCCGGCAGCTTAGAATAGTTTCTTGGAATGTGGCGGGCTAAGTAGCAAAATGCCACTCCTCACTGGAATATCTTAATTGAAGGATTCAACATTTGCATCTTCCAGGAGACCTGGAGCTTCGTCGCCTTATTTAAATCTGGGTATGCATGCTATTGTTCACCAGCAATTACCAGTGGGAGAGGGCGCCCGACAGGGGGTCTGATAATTTGGGTGGGGAGTGCATTGGGATACCAGATCCCCCTTCTTCCAAGTCCCAGTCCAGATATTCTGGGGATTCGTATTAAGGGTCACCTGGGGGTGATTCTATCGATCTATTTAACATCTATGTGAGGGGGACCAAAGGGAAGAGACATTTGCCAACACTCACGCATCTAGAAGAGAGCTTAGCGAGGTGCCCAACTCACTCAAGATCAATAGTAGTGGGGGATTTTAATATTATTTTCGAGCCCCTAGACAAAGAGGATATAATGGGCCCGAATGAAGATGACCTTAAATGGGCTGTTCCCAATTTAGATCTCCCTCCAGTTAAAAAATGGACGAAGTTGGCGCTCCAAGTGAACGCCCTAAATGCAGAATTTCGGCTACGGGCTGTGAATGGAAGAACTCCCTCTGACAGACTGGGCGTAAACATGTTCTATAGGAACAGTGGCCCATCCCACATCGACTACATCCTTCTTGACGTGAGGCTCTGGAGAGATGTGGTCGATATGAGTGCGGGTGCCACAACTGACAGTGACCATAACCACCTCTGTCTCACCATGAAGCCTTTGTGGGAAATTCTTTCTAATCCCACAAGAAGCTTACCCCTGAGTAATACCAAGGAGGTCTATCCATCTAACGACAGGCGAACACTAAAATGGAGGAAAATAGTCCTACAAGAAGATAAGATCAGGGGTATACAGCATGATTTGGAAGCAGGTACTCCTTTTTTTTGTAAAATCTTTTTATTAACCTTGCTCACAGGTACAAAAAAACATAGCAGCATACATTTAGCAGGAGATAGTCAGCAGTCTCTGATTCACACAGTAGGCAGGTCAAAACATTCCCAAAGACCACTCCACTCTTCACACCCCACCCGCCTCCCCCCCGGATCCTTGATATTTTCGGCAGGGGCCCCAGACCTTCCTCCACTTATTCAAACCCCCTCTGCCTTGTAAATTGTCTCCTCCGCCCTTTGGCACCAATCCAAGTCTCGCCTCCATTGGTCCCATCGGGGAGCCTCCCCCCCCCCCCGTGCAATATTCTCTTTCGCCATCCCCGCTGCTAAGGCCAGCCAGATCTCTTTGTATTTTGTCCAGTCAGTCGGACCTTTAATCATTAATAAAAGCCACCTCGGCTCCACTGGAACTGGCGACCCAACAACTAACTCCATGGTGCGAGCCACCTTAGACCAAAAGGGCGCCACCGTCGGACAGTCCCATGAGATATGAAAAGACGTGCCCTCCTCATTGCAGCCTCTCGCACAATTTAGTGATTGAGTTATGCCCCAGGAGAATAGGTGCGTGCGCTGGTAGTAGACTCAATGCAGGATCTTAAACTGGATCAGACGAAACCAGACCCGTATCGCTATCTCACGCGGGCTCTGCAGGGCGTCCTGCCAGTCATCATCCTCCAGGGTGCCAATGTCCCCCTCCCACTTTGCCCGCAGTGATACCAGGGGATCGGGCATGTTATTGATCAGTTTGCGATAGATAGTGGCCGTGGGCTTTTCTAGGATAGGGTCCATCAAGAGCCTGTCCTCCAGTTTCGAGTACTCTGGTACTGAAGTCCCCACCGGTATGTGAGAGCGTAAAGCATGCGTAATGCGTAAGTAATGGTAATGTGAGGCATGCATTCGGTACTTCTTCCTCAGATATTCAAAGGACCTAGGGGCCTCCCCCCTCCAAACGTCCCCGAGGTATTCAATACCAATCAATCTCCAGCCCCTAAAGCCAGTGAGCTTCCTCACCTTCGGTAACTGATCACCACACCAAAGCGGGGTTCTGCCGGTTACGGCATTAGCCCAACCCAGGAACCTGTTAGCCTCCCTTCAGCATTGCAATACTACCACTGTGTGCGAGGGCAAGTCCCTCCGGAGCTTCTTTGAGTATAGAAGAGGCTCACAACCACCCTCCTGCATGACTTGCCTATCCGCTTTGTAGGCCGGCTCCAAGTCCGCCGCATAGACCCAATCGTTGACGACCAGAAGCTAAGACGCCCAATAATACAGCCTAACATCCGGCAGGGCCAGCCCCCGTCCCAGAGCAACGTCCTCTCGGCCTGGGATATGCGCCGGAACACCCCGTCTGGCACCTGGAAGGGCGAGTTTTGTAGGATGTACAGTAGATGCGGTAATGCCAACATCTTAAATAACGCGGCGCGCCCCATCAGGGTGAGGTGCAGGGCCCGCCAATGCGCAACGTTAGACGCCAATCTCACCAGAAGCGGCTCTAGATTCCTGGCGAAGAACTCCACCCTGTCCCTTGTAACTTACACTCCGAGGTATTTACAACCCTCAGTGACAACCACGGCCGGACACCTCGACGGGACCCGTGGAGGGGCCCCCGAGAGCGGGTAAATCAAGGACTTGGACCAATTGATCCTGTAGCCAGAGTAGCTGCCAAATAGTTTTAAAAAAGTGAAGCGCCTGTGCCTGGAATGGTAGGGTCTAGCCATGTATAGGACTACATCATCGGCGTATAGTGATATACGCTCTTCCCAGCTATCCGTAAGTGACAAGGCCCAGAACGACCGTTTTCTCCTGATCCAATGGGCCAGTGGCTCCAGTGCCAGAGCGAACAGGACAGGGGACAGCGGGCACCCCTGCCTTGTGCCACGGCTCAGGGTGAACACCTGGGACAATACACCATTAACCCGCACCCTCGTCACCGGCCTTTCATACAGCAGGCGCACCCATCCACAGAAGACCGGCCCAAACCCCAACCGCTGCAGGACCATAAATAGATAAGGCCATTCAATGCTATCAAAGGCCATTGAGGCGTCCAGCGCCATCAATGCCGTTTGGGTATCCCCTTCATCCTCCGTCATGTACATTACACCATATAGCCTACGTAGATTATGTTGTGTACTTCTATGAGGCATAAAGCCCGACTGGTCGACATGTACCAGATCCGGTAGGACTGTGAGTAGTCGCGTCGCCAAAGCTTTAGCCAAGACCTTGGCCTCCACGTTGATGAGCGATATCGGACGGTAGGAAGAGCAACAGTAAGCTTGTGGATGACCACGATCGTGGCCTCCCGCTGTTCTGGTGGCAGCACCCCAGCCCTCTGTGCCTCAAGGAACATGCGCCTCATGGGTTCAGTCACTATGCTGGCCTGCCATTTGTAAATTTCCACTGGGAGCCCGTTCGGCCCCTGTGCCTTCCCAGCTTTAAGCACGTTAAGGGCCTCACCCAATTCCAGGGCTGTGAGGTCTGCCTCCAGGCTGTCAGTCTGCTCCTCCGAGAGCGTGGGGAGAGCGAAGTTTCGCAGGAACTCCGAGCAGTCAGATTCTCACCTGGTGCACACCGGAGAGTATACTGCCTCATAGTATGAGGCGAATGCCTCCGCTATATCCACACCCGCGGACACCAGGGTTCCCGCCTCATCGCGTATCTCCGCAACCCAGGATCGCTCCCTGTCCCGGCGTTCCAGCCATGCTAGCAACTTCATACTCATGTCCCCCGCATCGTATATATCTGGTGCTGCACAGCAAGGGAATAGGCCCGCGCCTCACCCTCCGCCAGTGACCGGAGCTCTCGTTGTTTAAGGGCCAACTCATGACCTTGCTCCGCCGATGGGGTCCCACCAGCCCCTCTCTCCAACTCCCTCTCCAACTGCCTCATTTGGAGCACCTCTTCCTGTTTTTTCACGCCAATCAACGCCTGGGCCTGACCCCGCTGGGCGGTCTTAAATGCTTCCCAAATGATCATCTGGGACTCAACTGAGCCTTGATTTTCCTCGAATTAGAGCTGGGAGCCCTCCCGCACCTTGTCCACTATAGAGTCGTCTTTTAGGCGCCACGTGTCGATCCGCGGATAGGCCGCCCTTGTCGTAGCCACCCCCTGAAGGTGACCTCCACCGGCGAGTAATCTGATACCCCCTAGCCATGATACACGAGTCCATAAAGTCACCCACCTGATCCACTCTAGCAAAGAAATGGTCTATTCTGGAAAAGGATCCATGCCGGGCCGAGTAAAAAGTGTACTGTCTTTGCGTGGGTTGATGTGCCCGCCAAATGTCTGTGAGGCCCAATGCAGAGGTGAAACCACCCAAACCCGCCTCGCCCCTGTGGCCCTGTCCCTCCCCTGAGCGGTCCAGATCTGAGTGCATAACCGCGTTAGTGTCGCCCCCTAGTAGCAAGGTACCCTCTGGAAGCGCCGCCAGATGGGATCCCAATTTTGTGTAGGACGAGACATGCAGTCCCGGTGGAATGTAGCAGGAGATCAACAGTAGTGCACGGCCCTCCCATGTGGCCACCAGTTTTGCCAAACATCCCGATGCCTCCTCCCATTTACCCGTGACAATCAGTGGGAAGGCCGTGCGGACTAGAAATCCCATCCCCCTAGAGCCTGACGAAAACCCGGAGTGAGCCAATAGCTTGTACCCGAACCGGTCCAGTGCTTTACAAGTATTACCCCATTAAAGAGCAGTGTACTAACATGCGTCGGACCCTCGGCAAACTCCTGCTGAAGCCCAAGAACCACCCACCATACCTGCCTTACCCACGCACCTGGAGCAAAACAAAAACATACCCACAAATCCCCCCACCCCCCCACCATAACCCCACCCTGCCTCCATGCTCAGTGGGCCCCCAACCACCCACTATTGTAATACGCAGAGTGCCTGTCGCCCCATAACCCCACAACAACTAAATCAGGGAACACTACCATGAGTCCTCGCTGCAATTATGGGGTGCCCCGCTTCAGCTCTGGCCCCCGGGTCCCGACCAGGCCACTCCGTCTTCCGCTCCCAGAATCACACCTAGGACCAGGCACACACTCTTGCCCCCTCCCAATCCGCGGGCTGATAACCGCTCGTTGCAGGCCCAACTTAGACCGCCGCAGCCCTGGTCCGACCAGTCTCACTCACTACATGGGGCCCTCTGGTGTGGTGCATGAGGCCACGCCAGGTCTCCAATCCCTGCCAATCAGACCGGTCTCCTCTATCCCAATGCTGCTTGGCGCTGAACTCCAAGGAAGGGGCCCGCAGTTGCCGGGGTCCTTCCGGCGCGCAGACCCGGCCTCACAGCGTCGCCTGAAGTCCTATAGGGAGGGCCCTGCTGCACTCTGCCTGCCTGCGCTCCGTGGCAAGGGCAAAGTCAAGTCACCCCCAGCAATCATCGCCACTGCCGGGGTCCGCGCGGGAACAGCCTCACCTCGCCAGGCAGCGTCCTGATGATTTTCACGCTGCCCTAGCCGCCACTTCGCAGGCTGCCCCGCCGGGCGTCGGATATTCTGCGCGGGCACCGTCGCCACACTCACCGCGCTCCAGAGCCGAAGCGCAGGCACTCTCTCACCCGCGGCCGACACCTCCCTGCACACTTGCGGCGCGGGCTCTCAAGCTCCGAACTCCGCCATCTTGTCTCCTTGCCCACAAGCCGCAGGCGAACACAGTCTAGGACAGAGCCGAAAACAGGGGTCTCGCTGCCAACAGACACCGCCAGCCGCCGCACTGCCTCCCCCGACAGCGGCGGGTGTCTTCAGGATAGACGGATGATGCCAGATTAGGGGTGGACGATACGGACATGGCTCGCTACTTGTCTGCGGCCATCTTCCTCGGCTGCAGACCACGCCCCGGAAGCAGGTACTCTTGAGCTTCAGTTTTTGGCCACAAGTACTGGTGGAGCAGTCGAAGTAGTTATTGCCCACTCATGTATCTTTGACGGACTCAGTTCCTATTTCATAGTCTCGAGAACAGACCGAAGGCTAAGCATTCCAAAAGGGGGAACAGCCTTGTGGTACACAAGGGATTGCAAACACGAGTGTTTAAGTTTAACCTCAGCCAATAAAGCCAAGGACAGTGCCCTAATTAAAGCCTCTAGGAAGCCTTATAAGGCAACTTTGCATCATGCGAGACGGGCGTGGGATGAATCCCGATGGCAGCAACTAAAGGAAGCATGTGCGGAGAAAGATTCCAAATCCTTTTGGTCACTAGTCACTTGGGACAACCAATCAGGGGCCCAACCACCACCCAATTACATTACAGGCCAGGCATGGGTTGCCCACTTTTGGAAGCTTTACTCAGATTCCGGGGAGACGTCCTAAATGGAGGATGTTGGTTTCTTTAGCCAGACTTCGAATAATGGATTTTTTTACTTTGGGTGAGATTGAGACCTCTTTAGGTCGAATAGTAAAGTCCAAACCTGCAGGGCCTGATGGCATACTGGGGGATTTATTTTTATCAGATATTTCTAGCTGGGCTCAATACATTTTACATTTGTCAAACGCCGTAGCCAGCGGTGCTCCAGTCCCAGGGTCATGGAAGGGGGCAGAGGTGGTCCCAATTTACCAAAAAGGGATAGAGATGAGCCTTCCAACTATAGGCCCATTAGCCTGATCGATGCCAACCCAAAAGACTTTTGTGGAGCACTTCGGTATAAATTCCAGTCTTGGGCGGAAGATAATGCAATCTTATCCCAATATCAAGGTGGTTTTAGGGAGAAGACGGGGATAAAAGATCAAGTATTTCGCCTCATGCTACTTTATTGGAAAGTCGTAGTGATTGGCCTGGGCAGTCTTTACTTTTATTGATCTAAAGACTGCCTTCGATTTAGTCCCTAAGCACAAACTATGGCATGTGCTTAATGGCATGGGCATCCCGTTACACATTCCCAGCTTGGTAGTTTGATTGCACGAAGGTAATTATGCACAGATCAGATGGGGGTCGCAGGGGCAACTCACCAAACGTATTCCAGTTAGTAGGGGAATTCGCCAAGGTTGCGTTTTGGCCCCCACTATCTTCTCTTTGTACATAAACCGAGTGGTTAGTTCTTGCCACCAACCTTGGGGGGTGGATAAGGTAGCAACACTTTAGTTTGCAGACAACACCCTGCTAGTGTTTAAGACCAAGGCGGGGCTCCAACTTTTACTTAATAGATTCCAACTTTTCTGTGACACCAGGGGTTTGGTTATTAACACTACAAAAACCAAATTCATGGCCTCTAACCCCCACAAATCTTATAAAGGTAGCCCGGTGTTGGGAGGGATCTCTTGGAAAGAGTCAGCACTTTTGACTATCTAGGTGTCCGCCTCTAAGATAAAATGTTGAGGAAGCCCCACATAACTAAGATGCTACCGGGCTACAAGCGCGTCACGGGGCCCAAGGGAAGGAACATCGCTATTCGCATAGTAGACCTGTAGCTGCAGCCCTGCAAGTCTACGTCCTGAAAGCAGTCAACATAGCCCTGTACGGCGCAGAGTTGTGGGGATTTGACGAGATATCTGAGATCAGCAGAATACAGCACAAATTCCTTAGAAACCTTGTGACGCTGCCTCAAAGAACCCCGCTTACTCCCCTCATGCTCGATATGGGCAGACACCCTATCGGCGAAATAGCGAAGCTCCGCCCATTACTTTACTGGACTGGCATCATGAGGAAACCGGAGCTACAGCCCTATGCAGAAGCCCTATCAGAGGTCGCCCACCTAGAGATGTGCAACCAGGTAGGGTGGATCAGAAACATTAGAAAACTGGAGTCCGATGTTGGGCTCCAGACCCACCGCTGCTCCGCAAAGAGGCACAATAGCAACTTTATTGGGAATGGGTTGAGCAACAAGAGTTCACTAAGTCTAATCAGGGGAAACGTACTACAGAATTATATCTCCATAAAGAGGTCTGTTCATTGGAACCCTACTTAGACCTAATTCAGATCCCCCAGGATAGGATGCTATACATCCAATTTAGGTTTGGCACCCTTCCTGTTGGTGAAACAACAGCTAACTGGCACCCAAATTACCCAAGCGCAACCAATTGCCCTGGTTGCAAGGCACCAGTGGAGTCTGTTGCCCATGTGCTGTTTGCATGTCCTGCTTATGTGCAGCCTAGGTCCAAATGGTTAAAACCGACCTGCAGGCAATGGGGCACACGGAACCACCGGGAAGCCCTGCGTATTCTAAAATCGGACTCCAGACCTTTTTGCCTGTGCAGTGGCCAAGTTTTTAAGCCGTATGAGGGGCATCAGGAGGAAGGCCCAAACGAGAGAACCACAGCAGGCAGTAGGCCGGTCTTCAGACCTAGCTGCACTTGGGTCTTAGCAATTCTACCCACAAAAACCTGAACCCCACCAGACGCATTGCACAAGGACTTTATTGTAAAATGATCATCCCACTAGTTTTGTCACGAGAGGGCCCAAAAGGCCAACAACATGACTGTTGTGTATGACGTTCTATTTAGTATATTTTAACTGCTGCAATATTATGTTAGTTCTTCCTGTCTATCGTTACAGTCTTACGCACATTTTAACTTCTGAAATTCTTTGATAGTTGTTTTCACTACTTTTTGCACGATTCTTTTATATATATGTCAATATAATTTCAAATCAAATAAATTTTAATTTGTATTGTAAGAACGAGTTTGTATGACGTATTATCTTTAACTGGCTCATGTTGAACGGGCATGATATTATTTCATCGGCTCATAAATTGGCTCGCTTCTAACTTTACTTGGCGCCAGTAGTCGTACCAAGCACCTTATGCAATTTTCACATACTGGTTCAAACCACAGCTTTGTGAAAGGAAGATTCCGTATGCCTACTGTGACATGTGCTGTATGAATTCCTATATTCTTAATTGTATTTGACTATTTATGTTCTTTTTAGCGTTTATGACACGAGCTGTCCGAAATAAAGCTTGATTACATAAATATATATATATATATATATATATATATATATATATATATATATATATAAAATGCAACTTACCCAGTATGCATCTGTTCTTGGCATATAAAGCTGTAGATTCACATGCTTTAGCATAGATAGCCATCTGGAGTTGGGCTCGGATGTTTGCACTTTGTTTTTCTTCAAAGAAGTGTCTGTAGTCACGAGGTAGGTGACTCCTCCTTACGGTGATAGTGCGCATGAGCATCAAATCCATCCCCAGATTGTTTTCGCCATAAAGGGTGATGATGGAGTTACTAAGAATAGAAAAAGATGTCCCTGTGTGTTGTATCTAAGTAAGATAATACTGCAGCAGATAAAGGTACCCGGGGAGGCTGGTGGGCGCATATGAATCGACAGCTTTATATGCCAAGAACAGATGCATACTAGGTAAGTAGCAATTTCTGTTCAAGGCATATGAGCTGTAGATTATATGCTTTAGCATAGACTATACAGCAGTTATTTTTTGTAGCGGTGGTTAACCTGTATCTGTTGCAGTAGTTTGAAAAAGTGTTCTTAAGACAGCCTGGCAAACACTAGCTTGTTGCTTTGCATGCACATCTACACAGTAGTGTTTTGTGAATGTGTGAGGTGTAGACCAAGTTGCAGCCTTGCATATGTCATCTATGTATATTGCCTGAGAATGCCATAGAAGCCCCTAGTTTTCATGTGGAATGCGCTCTAGGGGGAATAGTCAATGTGCGTTTAGCCTTAATGTAGCATATTTGGATACATTTAACTATCCAGCTTGCAATACCAGTTTTTGAAGAGGGATTGCCTTTATGCGGTCGGGAAAAAAGCAACAAAGAGTTATTTGGTCTTCTTAAAAAATTTAGTTCTTTTAATGTAGTAAAGTATTGCTCTTTTGACATCTAGTGTGTGAAGAGCACGTTCTGCGACTGAGTCTGGTTGTGGGAAAAACACTGGTAGTTCAACAGACTGATTGAGGTGAAAGGCAGAAATAACTTTAGGTAAACATTTTGGATTAGTCCTAAGAACCACTTTGTTGTGATGAATTTGTAAAAATGGTTCTTGTATGGTTAGTGCCTGGAGCTCACCAACTCTTTTAAGAGATGTGATGGCTATAAGGAAGGTTACCTTCCAAATGAGGAACTGCAGTTCACATTTGTGCAGAGGCTGGAAAGGTGGACCCATAAGTCTTGTAAGGACAATATTAAGGTTCCAAACTGGAGAGGATGGAACTCTAGGGTTGATGATTCATTTGAGTCCTTCCATAAATGGTTTGATAGCGGGCACTCAAAGGCAAGTGTTGTCTGTTTTGTAGATAAGCGGCTATTGCAGCGAGGTGCAATCGTATAGATGTGTATGCTAAATTACAGCGTTGTAGGTGTAATAGCAAAGTATGTTTTGAATGGAAGCATTTAGTGGATTGATTTGATTGTTTGTATAGCAAATTACAAATCATTTCCACTTTGCTGCATAGTGTGCTCTTGTGGTAGGACGTCTAGTCTGTTTAATGACGTTCATGCAGTCTGGCGGGAGATTAAGGTAGCCAAACTCTATGATTTCAGGTGCCAGATCGCAAGGTTGAGTCGACTGGGATCTGGATGTCTTATCTCGCCATGTTTCTGAGTGAGAAGCTTGGGTGAGACGTGTTGTTTTTGATGAGAAACTACAGATAGTTCCAACAGGGTTGTGAATCTTGGTTGTCGAGCCCATGTGGGAGCAACCAGGATCATTGTGAGAGAATGCTGTTGGAGCTTCCGCACCACTTATGGAATGAGTGGGAGAGGCAGAAAAGCGTTAGTAAATGTTCCTGACCAGTTCATCCATAGCCCATTGCCTTTGGACAATGGGTGTAGATACCTGGACGTGAAGTTTGGGCATTTTGCGATTTGGTGTGTGGCGAACAGATCTATTTCTGCGTAGCCCCACATGTGAAAGAATGGAAGGAGAACTTGGGGATGTAATTCCCATTCGTGGATCTGTTGTCGTTGACGACTGAGCAGATCTGCAATGTAATTGTCTACTCCTGGAAGGTGTTCCACAAGGAGATTTATCTTTTGAGGTATGGCCAATTTCCATATGCTTTGAGCTAGTCACGCGAGCTGTAGGGCGTGTGTCCCTCCATGTTTTTGTATATAGTACATTGCTGTCATGTTGTCTGTACGGACTAGGACAGCTTTGTGGACTAGATGTACTTGAAAGGCTTTTAATGCTAGAAAAATTGCCAGTAGTTCCAGATGATTTATGTGGAACTGTTTTTGTTGTAGAGTCCACATGCTCTGAATGGTATGATTTTGAAGATGAGCTCCCCAGCTGGTGAGCGATGTGTCTTCTGTTAGCACTATCTGTGGAACCGGGTCGAGGAACGGCCGCCCTGTGGAAAGGTTTTCTGTGTTCCATCACTGCAGAGAGCGATGTGTCCAGCCGTCTACCAACACTAGATCTGTTAACAGACCTTGATCCTGGTTCCACTGACATACTAAGCATTCCTGTAGAGGACGCATTTTGAGTCTTGCATAAGGTACGATTAGAATGCAAGAGGACATCATCCCGATTAACTGCATGAACACTCGAGCTGGTAATGAGTGTTGAGGTTGGAATTGTGATATTAGAGTCTGCATGTTGCATATCCTGAGTGGGATGGGGTACGCTGGAGCTTGGCAAGTGTCTATTCTAGCTCCTTAATATATTTGTGTTTTTGGACAGTTGGAGGTGGGACTCGGTGAGGTTTACAGTGAATCCCAAGTGGTGAAGCAACTGAATTGTCTTGTAAGTGTGTTGAACACAGCTCTGTTGTGAGTTGGCCTTTATAAGCCAATCGTCCAGATAAGGGAACACGTGAATGTGTTGTCTTCTTAAGTGAGCTTCAACTACTGCTAGACACTTGGTGAAAACTCTGGGTGCTGTGGTTACCCTGAACGGGAGGACTTTGAACTGGTAGTGTTGACCGTCCACCATGAACCTGAGGTATTTTCTGGGAGCAGGTGAATGGGAATGTGGAAGTATGCGTCTTTTAAATCCAAAGTGGAAAGAAAGTCGCCCTGCTGAAGCAATGGTAGCACCTGTTGGAGGGTGACCATATGGAAATGATCTGACTGAATGTAGAGGATAAGTTGCCTGAGGTCTAATATTGGCCTGAGAGAACCTCTTTTTTTAGGAGCGTGAGATGTTCTGAGGACATTGCACGATGTTCGGGAGGAATAGTTGGGGGAGTGGATGTAACTTCCCGCGATAACCATACTGGATAATCTGTCTTACCCACTTGTCTGTTGTGATGGAGTTCCAGACAGGTAGGAACTGTGAGAGACATCCCCCGACAGGAGTGGAATGATCGGGGGTAGTAGAGGGAAGTCATTGTTTGGTGGCAGGGGAAGTAAGATTGGAGTAACCTCTGCCTCTACCCCTATTGATATTTCCTCTGCATCTTCCCCAAAATATCCTCTGGAGGAGGAAGATTGATTGGGACTTTTGAAAGAGGAGGAGGTATTGTCTGACGCAGCTGTTTTTGAGCCACTCCTTTAAAAGGAGCAACAAAAAGAGCCCTTATTAGAAGGCTCCATGGATTTGGCAGTCTCTTTTTTCATTTTTTCTCATGAAGAATCGACTGTTGGGCCAAAAAGATGATCCTGATTAAAAGGCTGATTAAGTATTGATGATTGGACTTCTTGCTTGAATCCGGAGATTCGAAGCCAAGGGTGCCGGTGTAGTAAGATGCTGGTATTAATGGCACGAGATGCTGTATCAGCCACATCGAGACTGCATTTTATAGAAGTGTTCTTGACTTTTTTTTTTAAGACCTTTATTCTTCAAAGTGCAAGGTACACAGCATTCAGCTTACAACCCGTCAGGGCCAGCCGCGTATGTCTTTAACTGTATAAGCATTAGTAGATGAACACAGCCTCAAGGCCGACATCCCTGAGGTTCGGCGGCGTAAATTGTTCCATGTCAGCACTTCACAATCATCAAAATATTTAGTAATATGGAGGTATAGGCCTGTAGGGGTTTCTCTTTTTTATGTAAATCTGTAGTTACAGAAATATGGCAGCACTCATCAACTTCGTCAGATGGATAGTGGCCCGCTACTACTCATGTGTGTCATGAGGAAGTGTGTCAGCTAGGTCTGCCCTCCAAGAGGGCGTGGGGCAGTGGTAGCAGAAGATGAGGCTGTGCGACGTCTTAAGTGTGTCGGTGAGCGAGTATCTATACAGCTTATCATTCCTAATAGGAGTGGCCGATGTTGATATTGGTGTTCAGTTAGGATTACCTCAGCTATGGCCGTTACTCTCAAAGGCCCCATGGTGCAGTGTGTACAGTAACTAACTTCAAATAGCCTGGTCAAAAGAGAAGCGGGACCAGTGTTTCAATAAACTTCAAAACGATAACATGGGAAGTATACATTAAAGGGAGGGGGAGTATGGGTAGATATGGCCATGTGTTTACGGAAAGAAGTGCGGTGCCATTGTGTCAGTAGCGGTCAAGTGGGCGGGTAGGAGATTGCAGTGTGCGGCCCGCGTGCATGCCAAGCATACAAGGGGGGGTCACCACCGTAAGGGTGTGTCAAGTACGGTATTAAAGGATGGTTCGTGAGGCAGCCCTAGGTCAGGACTCCTGTTAAGAGTTGGATGTGTGGGGACGTAAGCGAGGGAGGGGCGATGTATACGACATTGCTAAACAACCAGGTATGCAGCATGCGTTTATCGGGACGTGGGTGTCGTGCAGGCAGCGATCAGTATGGCATGTGCAATGTTGCAATGGTGCGTGGGCGCTGGGGGGGGGAGAAAGAAAATTATATGAGTAGGGAAGACTGCTGGGTGTAGACGCGTCTCATAGTGTCCACCGCGGGGAGGGGTATGGGGGGAAGGCGCGGATCTCTTCACGTGATCCCCTGTTCCACGCATTTCTGCTGGAAGGATTGGAGGATGTCATCCCATTGTTGTGCAATTGGAAATTTTCTAAGTCCTGCTGTCTCTTCTCGCCGCAGGACTGTGCTCTCTGCTCGTGCCCAGTTTGTGAGGGATAGGCTCCAATGTCGTATGTGCGGAGGTGTGTCGGCTTTCCACCGCTTGGCCGTGATTAGTCCGAGATCCCAGTATCGGGCCTGGACTTTGTTCAGCTTTGTGCGTTTGTACAGTCCCAGTATGCAGGCCTCCCAAGTCCTCAGCACGTGTTCTTTAGTGCAATGCGTAAGTAGCGCAGTCACCCCGTCCCAGTAGTGCTGAAGGGCAGGGCAGAGCCAGAGCATATGGAGGAGGTCCGCTCCCACCAAGGAGCAGCGGTTGCAGGCGGTGTCCGTGACCGAAAAATATCTGTTTATTTTGTCCGGGGTGAGGTATGCACGGTGTAGTATGTAGAGTTGTATAATTTTGAAGCGAGGGTTACGTGGGACGTTAACTGGACCAACCAGGACCATCGCCCACTCCTTATCTGTCCAATCCCTCCCCCGGTCCGTCGCCCAATTCTCTCTCAGTTGCACGGTGGCGGGATGAATGTGAAGGAGGAGAGCTTGTGCTAGCCAGTGTATTATGTGTGTGCCATTGCTCATAACGTGAAGGTATTGTATAAAATGATGTATGGGCAGCTCGTCAGATATGTCACCCCAGGCGGCAGTCAGCGTGCGGACAAGGGACGCGTGTAATAGGAACTGTCCAGCTGGGGGAGATGTGTCCTCCACAAGGCTGGCGAAGGGGAGGAGAGCGCCATCGGAGTACAGGTCTCCCAGTGTTTCCACTCCCGCAGCGGTCCAGCTGTCAAGCTTTACAGCCGTCAGTGCCCCCGCTGCAGTCGGGGTGCCCAGTAGGGGGAGTATCGGGGCATATGGTATCGTCGTTCGGGTGAGGCGCAGGCAGCGCAGGAAACATCTGCGCGCCACCGCAAGATACAGCTGCGAGGGGCGGGGAGTCCGAGTCAGTGGGTGAAACAGCACTTGGATCTGCAGCGGGGACCAGACAGCGGTGTCCGTGGCAGTGTCTCCCATGTTCTTACCACCCAGCCATCCCGACACCCACTGCATCTGCGCCGCCAGGTAATACAGCTCCATGTTAGGAACAGCCAGTCCTCCCGCTTCAGTGGGCGTATATAGTTTCGTCAGCGCAATGCGTAGTCGACCTTTATTCCAGATCAGGTCGCGTAGTAGGACTTCAAGGTCTCGGAACACCCGGTTGGGGACATAGGATGGAATATTGGCAAAGTAGTACAACAGCCTTGGCAGAACTATCATTTTCGTCAAGGCTACTCGGCTGGGAACGTTCAGTGGTAGAGTTTTCCAGAACCCAACTTGGGATCGGATGGAAGCGATCGCCCGCATCAGGTTCCCCTCCAATATATCTGCAGGGTTACGGTAGATGTGAATACCCAGGTATCTGAATGTCGTGGGATACCACTGTAGTCTCTCACCGCCGATGCGTATCTCACTCTCGGGTGTATCCGGGTCAAAGGAATAGGCCCCTGATTTGGCCCAATTGACTTTCAAACCCGACATTTCCTCAAAAGTGCAGAAAATGTCAGCAAGGGACGCCGGAACATCAGTCAGATCTTTGATATAGAGGAGGAGATCGTCTGCATATAATGATACCGTATGAAGGCCATCCGCCATTGGTATACCCCACTCCGCTCCTCGGGACCTGAGTATCGCGGCCAGGGGTTCCACAGCTAAGGAGAACAGCAAGGGCGACAGGGGGCAGCCCCGTCTGGTGCCCCTCTGCACACGAATAGCGTCAGAAAGCAGTGTACCAGTACGGACGCGGACTGTGGGTCTGCGGTACAAGAGGCCAAGCATAGTCTCGTAGTCATCCCCCAATTCAAATTTGTCCATGACTGCCCGCAGGTACGGCCATTCCACCGAGTCAAATGCTTTCTCCAGGTCCAGCACTAGACACCCGGCGCGTGGCCATTGTCGTGTGGCGTATTCTTGTATGCGGAATAGGCGGCGGATGTTATGGGATGTGTGGCGTGTTAGTACAAACCCGTTCTGGTCGTGGTGATGTACTAGGGTGGGTACTATGGGGGCCAGTCTTATAGAAGTGTTCTTGATGAGCTTACCCTCCTGAATGAGGTCGTGAGCTTTAGTTTTGTACTGTTCTAGTAAATGCTGCATTCTTTTTTCCAGCTCGTCATAGTGAGTTCTATCATAGCGCGCTAGAAGAGCTTGAGCATTGCCAATACGCTAATGATTAGTAGCTTGTGATGCATTTCTTTTGCCTGATGCATCTATAAGTTTTGACTCCTTGTCAGGAGGAGGGGCGTCGCCTCTACTTTGCAAATTAGCACTCTTGAGTGGTTTGGAGACGACAAGAGAGTCAGGGTACCTGGCCTCTGCTATGAACCGAGTATATAGGTGCAGCTTTATATTTTTTGTCCACCCCTGGCGTACGTTTTCTAGCTCTAACAGGGTCTTTGAATACCTCAAACAAGGTCAAGGTGCACCACTTTAGAAATTGTAGAAACTGATAACTTTGATGAGGTTAACAGCAATAATCACATTAGTTTGTTACTTGTGTTCTTTGAGAGTTCTTTATTGAGTTCAGTTGAGAGTAAAAAATACACACAGGAGCTACAGCCGACGCGTTTCGTCCTCTTGGGACTTCTTCAGGGCACAATAAAGAATAAGATAATGTCCTTGTATCCTCTCCCGCAGTTATTAGGATTCGTGGAACTGTCTGTGACGTTTAACTGTGCTCAAATAGGCATCCTGTTCAACAAAATAATTTTCTGTGGAGGAATCTGATCTGTCCGCGCCGTTCTTGATCTTAGGCGAAAGGTATCTATTTGTAGTCTCGTTCTGCAAAAGCTCTTTTATAGGGGTATTTCAATATTGTACATATGATTCTCATCAAAATATGGATGATAGTCCAAGTAGAGCTGGAACCAAGGTAAAAGGCGTGGGATGTAGGTTCTGTCTGACTATCTATAATTGTTAACTTGTTGTAGAGGGAAGTGTTTATTAGTCCTCCTGCTTGGACACTCTTGATAAAGTGAGCTAAACCATCCCCTGGTTCCTAGAGCAGCATGCAATATAACGTCCTCCTCCGTCAGGTAGCAGCTGCTACCCCTATAAAAGAGCTTTTGCAGAAAATTATTTTCCCTGAAGAAGTCCCAAGAGGACGAAACGCGTCGGCTGTAGCTCCTGTGTGTATTTTTTACTCTCAACTGAACTCAATAAAGAACTCTCAAAGAACACAAGTAACAAACTAATGTGATTATTGCTGTTAACCTCATCAAAGTTATCAGTTTCTACAATTTCTAAAGTGGTGCACCTTGACCTTGTTTAAAGTATACCATAGTTCATGTCTTGAACCAACATTGTAACGGTGGGTGTTTTTGAAGTGTGCACACATATTGTCCCATATATTATAGTGTGGGTCTAAACTAATACTGTGAGAATATTTGACCAGGTGCTGTTCTGTCGGGAATCCTCCACCGTTGTCCTTTTTCTGAAACTCTTTGAATACCTCGTTGGCGTGCTTGATCATGCCTTTGAGCATGGGTAAAGTATTAGTGGATTTTTGAGAGGGAGCAAATGTTTCAACTAAGAAATCATCCTCTAGGGGATCACTATGTAGTTCCACCCCATGGTACTGAGCAGCTCTATTAATAAGCTATGCAAATCCAATATCGTCATCTGGTGGCAATGGTCTTGAGGGATATAGATCAGGGTCATTATTATGATCTGGATCCTTATCGTAATCATCCCAGAGGTCTGGGTCCTGTGGTATGTTGTCCACTTCGTCGTCCCCATCCCCATCATTGTTATCCTGTGGCTCAGGTGAGAAAGGTGGTGATGGTGGTGAGTTTGATGGAGAAATTAATCAGTTTGGATTAAGAGGTGGAGGAGAGGGAGGTATGTAAGTGGAAGTGGGGTTACTACCCATGTCTTTTTTCTACAGAGGTATATGGTAGTACTCTGAAAGATCCAGCTTCCGTTTTTTAGGAGTTGATACTAGTAGCTGTCCGGTTTTAGGGTCGATATGCAACTGTGTTTGTTTTGGATCCAAAGGGTCTTGTGGAGAAAGTCCTTTGGATGGGGTCTCTTTTTCCTTTTCTCTTGATTTAGAGGGTTTTTTAACAGGGTTAGTCTCTAAAGCTTTAGGAGGAGCTGTATACGTTTTGGGCTCCGAGCCTTTAGGAGTGGAATGTTTTGGTTCCAACGGTTTCAATTTTAGCGGTTTTGGCTCCAAAGCTTTGTCTTTAGACGGTTTCGGCTCCGAAGGTTTATCTTTAGTTGGTTTCGGCTCCAAAGCTTTGGGTTTAGCTAGTGTTGGTTCCGAAGCTTTGGGTTTGACTGGTGTCTGCTCCGAAGTTTGGCTTTATGCGGTTTTGGATCAGAGTCTTTCGGTGCCAAAGATGTCTTCAGTGCCGATAGGGAAGCATCCAGCACGTGCTTGGTCTTGGGTTTTGGTGCCGAAGATGTGGGTTCGGCACTGGAATGGGGCCGGCTCAATCTTGAGACGGGATGTTTATCCCTATGTTTCATAGTCGGGCCCGAGGGTGGGGCATCTGAAACGTTTTCACGGCCGACATAGGCCCGAGGTCGAAGATGATACAGGAGCCTTTGTTGGTTTTGTGGGAAATCTGGGCTCGTTATTCACTGTTCGTTGAGCCAGAGTGATGTTCAAGTCATCTACCATGTCGGAGACGTCGGCTTCAGACACAGAGATTTCTTCTTCTTCTTCTTAGGCACCGGGCTGTTGGAATTCAGACTCTTCCCCGAAGATGTCTGGCACCGGGCTAGTGCTGCATCTCATCTCGTGACGTCAAGCCCGATGGCCACAAATGGTTTTCTTTGATCGGAATGATCATCAGGCCTCGCAGTTGATTTCTTCGTGCTCGGGGATAGGCAAAGTTTACAGACCTTGTGCAGGTCCGTGTGTGGGAACTTAGCACCACCCCCAGGACATTTCTTTAATGGAGTCCGTTCCATGGACTGCTGGCGTGGTCGGAGCGGGTAGGCCTCACGGCCCGCGTGGAAGCTACCGATCGAAGTTGTTGGATTTTACGATGCATGTCAAAAGGGAAACAGCGATCAAAAACAATACCGTTGAGTGGTAAGGATTATTAGTCGAAATGGAGACGATACCGAACCGGAGCGCAGCAATACAAGTCCGAACCCGATGGCGGAAAAAAAAACTGGGGATGGAGTTGATGCCCACGCACACTATCACCGTAAGGAGGAGTCACCTACCTCGTGACTACAAACACTTCTTTGAAGAAAAACAAAGTGCAAACATCCGAGCACAGCACCAGATGGTGATCTATGCTAAAGCATATGATCTACAGCTCATATGCCTCGAATATATATGTATATATATATATATATATATATATATATATACTTGAAGATGAAGGATCACAAGAAAACAACAGCCATCTTGAAACTACCTGAGGAAGGCGGAAGCTGAAACGTTGTAGTGGAAATATATTTTTGTTCTTTGGTGAATATATCTGTTTGAGTCACTTTTTTCTTGGATATATATATATATATATATATATATATATATATATATACACACACACACACACACACACAAGTAAGAACCTCCGAAAATAGGGAGCCGTCAACCCTGCAGGGCAGCCTCTTCAAAGAACGGGCACGGAGCAGCCCACCAAATTCCACCTTCAGTGAACACACCACAAGAGGCCCGCTTCGAAAAACATGCAGCTTTTAATTGGAAACTTCATCACAGCGCTTCCTACATTCCGACCGGTTTCGGCCATGCAGCCTTGCCAGGAAGTAACGCAAAGTGCATCTGTGCTTATGTTTTTATAGTTCTTTTCACGGCATTTGACTGAATACGTCCTGCATCTCTCGCAGTGCATCATTCTCTGCAGGTAAGGATGAATGATGAAAAATACTCGTGTTGTTGGCAGAAATAATGTAATCCGCTCGGTTCCTGGATGCACTGGTTCTTCGAGTATGCTCAGCAGTCAAAAGTCATTTTTAAAGCAAAGTGCAAGATTTGACATTTTCTTCCAAGTGCCAGCTTTTGTTAGACGAACGATTGGAAGGGGAGTCACCCCCTACCAAATCCCATCCAACACTGCCGTCTGTTTCAACACATTGGCATCTCCTTGGTAGGTCTGGCGGCAGTGTGTGGGTCGTGCTCCCTTATCACATGCACAAGAAAGAACCTCCGAAAATAGGGAGCTGTCAACCCTGCAGGACGGCCTCTTCAAAGAACGGGCACGGAGCAGCCCGCCAAATTCCACCTTCAGTGAACACACCACAAGAGGCCCACTTTGAAAAACATGCAGCTTTTAATTGGAAACTTCAGCACAGCGCTTCTTACAGTCCGACCGGTTTCGGCCATGCAGCCTTGCTCACGGACAGGAAGTAACGCAAATATATATATATATATATATATATATATATATATATATATATATATAGATAGATAGATAGATAGAAAATAAAGTGGTCTGTGGGATTGATGTTAGGAGAGACTTACCTTATTGAAATAGGTAACTGAGCACTGCTTGGCCCACAGCAGCATCTGCATTGTCTGTCTCATCTAGGAAGTAGTGCTTCGTGAAAGTGTGACTGCTGGACCATGTTGCAGCCTGCAAAAATGTCGAATGGGTACACCATCAAAAGGAGCTGTTGAGGTGAAACCAGCCCTTGTCGAATGGGCGTTAACCTTGTCTTGCAATGGCTTCCCAGCTTGTCTGTGGCAGAAGGCAATGGTGGAGGCTATCCACCTGGCAATAGTTTGTTTAGAAACTTGGCGACCTTGAGAGAGGTTACCATATGACACAAATAGTTGGTTGCCTGTGTGAATATGACTGGTTCTGTGTAAATAGAACTTGAGACATCTTTTGAGGTCCAGAGAGTGTAAAGATTTTTCTGCCATTGTCTGAGGATTTTAGAAGAAGATCTGTAACACAACAGGCACATTTAAATGGAAGTACGAAGGAACTTTAAAAATAAATTTGGGGTTAGTGTGAAGAATTACCTTGTTAGACTTGAATCAAAGGAAAGGTTCCTTGAAGGTAAAGGCTTGGCTAACACTAAACCTATTGTCAGAAGTTAGGGCTAACAGAAGTGATGTTTTTCATGTGAGGAATTTCAGTTCAGATTTGTGAATTGGTTTGAATGGGGTTTTCATGAGTTGGCCTAGAACAAAGTTGAGTAGTTATGATGGTGGAGGTTTTCTCACTGGAGGAAATGCTCTGAAGAGACCCTTTAGAAACTGTTGAATGATCCTGGAGGACCATAACGATGGAGTCTCACTGGAACGTAGGAATCTGGAGATTGATGCAAGGTGAACCCTTATAGAGAAATGTACTAATCCAGATTTAGCCAAAGTAAGTATATATGGAAGGATTTTATCAGGCGAGGATAAGAAGAGATTAGCATTATTTTCTGTACGCCAGAGGCAAAACCGTTTTCATTTGCATTTGGAGGTCTTGTTAGTGGACTTAACTCTCGCTTGGGCAAGAATTTGTCTGCAATCTAAAAAAATATCTATCATGGCAAACTCGTACTCAGGAGCTCGGCCGATAAGTGCAAAGATATCGGATTAGGACGACACACCTGGCCTGATTCATGTTGAGCAGCGATGGTATAGGTTTGATGGAATGTGAGGTTGGTTGGACAAGAGAAGGGGTTCAGTGAACTTGAACTGCCAGAGCCAAAGTGGGGCAATGTGATGTTGGAGTGCCCAGGTCCAGATTTGTTGCACTTGAGTTGATAGTGCTATTGAACATGTTCCTCCATGCTTGTTCAAGGAAAACATGCTGGTGGTGTTGGCCGTTTGAATGAAGACTGAGGAGTGTGTAATCTTGGGGAGAAAAGCCTTCAATGCCAAAGCGATAGCTCTGAGCTCCAGCAGATTTATGTGTATTTTTTTCTCCTGTGACTGCCATCTTTCCCCGATAGTAACGTCCTGAAGACGAGCACTGCAGCCTTCTAGAGATGCATCTGTTGTGAAAGTATAGTCTGGAATTTGCGCCAGAAATGAAAGACCTTTGGAAATACTGGATGCTTGTTACCACCAGAGCATGGTTCGTGACATCAGAGGGGTGATTTGAACGTTGTCCTCGGACAAACCTTGTTCCTGACGCCATTGTTTGTCCAATTCTTCTTGAAGTACTCTCATCCAAAGATGGCAATTTGGAATGAGGTGGGTGCATGAAGAAAGCATTCCTGGTAGAGATTTTTATTTCCGGGCAGGAGTAGACTTTTTTGCGGCCAAACCTTTTGCTAGACATGGAATTTGTAGTTGCCTGTCCTTGGAAGCGAAGGCCTTATGTTGATTTGTGCTGAAATTGTGTCCAGAATGCCCATAAGAATTCTTAAGCTCCAGTGGGATGTAAATGTGATTTTTGATAGTTGATGGTAAGGCCCAGATTGCGGAAGAGTGTGAGGCAGATTGACATGGCCTTGGAAGCTTGGCAATGTGTTCTTGCCTTTATCAGCCAGTCGATTAAGTATGAAAATACCTAGACTCTCCGTTGTCTGGGATATACAGCTACTGGCGCTAGGACCTTTGTAAAGATTCATGGTGCTGGTTTGAGACCGAAGGGAAGGACGATGAACTGACAGTGTGTGGTGGCTACCTTGAACCTCAAAAATTTGCGGTGTTTCTGGAGGATGGGTACATACAATTATGCGTCCTGAAGATCCAGGGTCGTCATATGATCTCCAGAATTGAGGGGGTGAAGAATTTCCTGCATTGTTACCATGTGGGAAGATTGCTTTTTCAGGAATTTTTTAATTTTCAGAGGTCCAAAATGGGGCGCCATTCTGACTTCTTACGAATGAGGAAGAAACGAGAATAAAATCCCATCCCTGTCTGATAATTTTGGATCACCTCTGTTAATTCGCTGATGATCTGTTTGAGGTGAGACAGGGATGGTCCTTTTGGAGGGGTGTTCGAAGGCGTTGGATAAACTCCACAGTATGACGCAGTGTGATGATGTCTAGTACCCACTTATAAGAAGTTACGAGGGACCACTGATGTAGATGATGGGAAATGCGATCAATTGAGTAGGAGGACGGGGAGAGGTAGCCGGCACCACTAAAATGTCACTGCTTTCAGTTGGAATCTCTTCCACGGGGGGGAAGGGGGGCACATTTTTCTCTGCTGGAATGTTTGTGCAATGCAAACGATTGCTGCCTGTAAGACTAATGTGGTTGATTCTGGTATTGGTGCTGATATTCATGTTGCGATGACTGATATTGGCCTGCAAGCTGCCTGAAACCAGTGTTTGAAATATCAATGGCACAATCTATGATTTCTGCTGAGGCTCTTTCTCCCTCCTGTAGGATCTAACAGGCTTCCAGTTTACTGTTCCCAAGTAACAGGTCGATGTACAAGGTAAAATCTGACTATATCTGGCCGTTGTAACAGCCCTGTTTTGCAAGAGAGTTGGCAGCCTTGACTGTGGTGGCTGCTATAGATGAAAATCATTTACCAGTATTGTCAAGCTAGTGACCTTCCTTGTCGGAAGGTGCAGAGATTAGAGTGGGTGGTTTTTCGGAATGGCGTGGTGCTGCATGTGAAACCACGGAATCTGGTTTCAGTTGACCAATTAGGCATGCAAAAGTACCTTCAGAAGCTTAATATTTTTTATCCAGTTTGGGAATGACTGCTGAGACTTTATTATTTTTAGGCCTTCTTGCCAAATAAAATCAATGATAGGGATTGATAGAATATATTTTTTGGTCGGTTCCTTAAAATCATAAAGGAAACAATCCGCTTGCTTGGATAATAATCGAAGATCAAATCTTTAGGCAGCTCTCTCCATCAAATTGTGGAATCCGCCTATATCCTCTGGTGGAGAATCTGCAGCTGGCGGGTGCTGAGGAGATGAAGTTGGTACTAAGTAATCCTGCCACTCGTTAGGGAGCGATGCAGTGCCTCTAATTTCACCCTCTTCTCTCTCCTCATTGGTAGAAATGTGATTGTCAGCAGGAGGATCCGCTATAAAAGATGAAACCAGTGAAGAAGACGGAACTGTGATTGGCCTTGATGGAGCTGAATGTGGTGTCCGAGGTGGAGGAGAATGCTGTGGAATGAATGGTGTTGCCCTGCAGTTGTGCCAGATGGTTCCAGAAATATATTATAATAATCTTGCAGCAGTTGTTCACTAGAAACCTGGGCATTTGGATAGATTGGTGGTGTGAATAATGGGAATATTCTTGTTGATATTGCTCAGGCTGCTCGTCCCCCGTGCAATATTCTTGGCAATACTGCTCTTCCTCATCGTCATTCTGACATTTGACATGAAGCTCAGATAGACTGTGAGCTATGAACAATTGTTACTTACCTGTAAACAGGTGGTTCTCCAGTATTGGTGTCTTTCATAGATTCACATGCTTGAATATTCCCCGTCGTCGAAGTGGGAGCCCCACGGTAAATAGCAATAAAATCGCAATTAAATATGTATGTAAAAACATAACACAAAAATACACAAACCAGAAATACTTGTTAGTACCAGGTTAGTATTCTGACATAGGAGTACATTCCGGTGTCGAGGAAGAATTGGCACATGGAAATAAGCGTCCTGGAGGTCGATCGTGGTCATGAAGTCGTCCTTGCAGAGAAGACGTAGAATCTCCACCAGCGTGAGCATGCGGAAGGACTGGCATTTCAGGTATTTGTTCAGTGCCCGTAAATCGAGGATTGGACGCCAGTCGCCTGTCTTTTTGAGGATGAGGAAAAATCGGGAATAAAATCCCATCCCTTTCTGATGTTCGGGAACCACTTCGATGGCACCAGCCACTATGCAGAAGCCCTATCAGAGGTAGCCCACCTAGAGATGTGCAACCAGGTAGGGTGGATCAGAAACATTAGAAAACTGGAGTCCGATGTTGGGCTCCAGACCCACCGCTGCTCCGCAAAGAGGCACAATAGCAACTTTATTGGGAATGGGTTGAGCAACAAGAGTTCACTAAGTCTAATCAGGGGAAACGTACTACAGAATTATATCTCCATAAAGAGGTCTGTTCATTGGAACCCTACTTAGACCTAATTCAGATCCCCCAGGATAGGATGCTATACATCCAATTTAGGTTTGGCACCCTTCCTGTTGGTGAAACAACAGCTAACTGGCACCCAAATTACCCAAGCGCAACCAATTGCCCTGGTTGCAAGGCACCAGTGGAGTCTGCTGCCCATGTGCTGTTTGCATGTCCTGCTTATGTGCAGCCTAGGTCCAAATGGTTAAAACCGACCTGCAGGCAATGGGGCACACGGAACCACCGGGAAGCCCTGCGTATTCTAAAATCGGACTCCAGACCTTTTTGCCTGTGCAGTGGCCAAGTTTCTAAGCCGTATGAGGGGCATCAGGAGGAAGGCCCAAACGAGAGAACCACAGCAGGCAGTAGGCCGGTCTTCAGACCTAGCTGCACTTGGGTCTTAGCAATTCTACCCACAAAAACCTCAACCCCACCAGACGCATTGCACAAGGACTTTATTGTAAAATGATCATCCCACTAGTTTTGTCACGAGAGGGCCCAAAAGGCCAACAACATGACTGTTGTGTATGACGTTCTATTTAGTATATTTTAACTGCTGCAATATTATGTTAGTTCTTCCTGTCTATCGTTACAGTCTTACGCACATTTTAACTTCTGAAATTCTTTGATAGTTGTTTTCACTACTTTTTGCACGATTCTTTTACATATATGTCAATATAATTTCAAATCAAATAAATTTTAATTTGTATTGTAAGAACGAGTTTGTATGACGTATTATCTTTAACTGGCTCATGTTGAACGGGCATGATATTATTTCATCGGCTCATAAATTGGCTCGCTTCTAACTTTACTTGGCGCCAGTAGTCGTACCAAGCACCTTATGCCATTTTCACATACTGGTTCAAACCACAGCTTTGTGAAAGGAAGATTCAGTATGCCTACTGTGACATGTGCTGTATGAATTCCTATATTCTTAATTGTATTTGACTATTTATGTTCTTTTTAGCGTTTATGACACGAGCTGTCCGAAATAAAGCTTGATTACATAAATATATATATATATATATATATATATATATATATATATATATATATATATATATATATATATATATATATATAAATGCAACTTACCCAGTATGCATCTGTTCTTGGCATATAAAGCTGTAGATTCACATGCTTTAGCATAGATAGCCATCTGGAGTTGGGCTCGGATGTTTGCACTTTGTTTTTCTTCAAAGAAGTGTCTGTAGTCACGAGGTAGGTGACTCCTCCTTACGGTGATAGTGCGCATGAGCATCAAATCCATCCCCAGATTGTTTTCGCCATAAAGGGTGATGATGGAGTTACTAAGAATAGAAAAAGATGTCCCTGTGTGTTGTATCTAAGTAAGATAATACTGCAGCAGATAAAGGTACCCGGGGAGGCTGGTGGGCGCATATGAATCGACAGCTTTATATGCCAAGAACAGATGCATACTAGGTAAGTAGCCATTTCTGTTCAAGGCATATGAGCTGTAGATTATATGCTTTAGCATAGACTATACAGCAGTTATTTTTTGTAGCGGTGGTTAACCTGTATCTGTTGCAGTAGTTTGAAAAAGTGTTCTTAAGACAGCCTGGCAAACACTAGCTTGTTGCTTTGCATGCACATCTACACAGTAGTGTTTTGTGAATGTGTGAGGTGTAGACCAAGTTGCAGCCTTGCATATGTCATCTATGTATATTGCCTGAGAATGCCATAGAAGCCCCTAGTTTTCATGTGGAATGCGCTCTAGGGGGAATAGTCAATGTGCGTTTAGCCTTAATGTAGCATATTTGGATACATTTAACTATCCAGCTTGCAATACCAGTTTTTGAAGAGGGATTGCCTTTATGCGGTCGGGAAAAAAGCAACAAAGAGTTATTTGGTCTTCTTAAAAAATTTAGTTCTTTTAATGTAGTAAAGTATTGCTCTTTTGACATCTAGTGTGTGAAGAGCACGTTCTGCGACTGAGTCTGGTTGTGGGAAAAACACTGGTAGTTCAACAGACTGATTGAGGTGAAAGGCAGAAATAACTTTAGGTAAACATTTTGGATTAGTCCTAAGAACCACTTTGTTGTGATGAATTTGTAAAAATGGTTCTTGTATGGTTAGTGCCTGGAGCTCACCAACTCTTTTAAGAGATGTGATGGCTATAAGGAAGGTTACCTTCCAAGTGAGGAACTGCAGTTCACATTTGTGCAGAGGCTGGAAAGGTGGACCCATAAGTCTTGTAAGGACAATATTAAGGTTCCAAACTGGAGAGGATGGAACTCTAGGGTTGATGATTCATTTGAGTCCTTCCATAAATGGTTTGATAGCGGGCACTCAAAGGCAAGTGTTGTCTGTTTTGTAGATAAGCGGCTATTGCAGCGAGGTGCAATCGTATAGATGTGTATGCTAAATTACAGCGTTGTAGGTGTAATAGCAAAGTATGTTTTGAATGGAAGCATTTAGTGGATTGATTTGATTGTTTGTATAGCAAATTACAAATCATTTCCACTTTGCTGCATAGTGTGCTCTTGTGGTAGGACATCTAGTCTGTTTAATGACGTTCATGCAGTCTGGCGGGAGATTAAGGTAGCCAAACTCTATGATTTCAGGTGCCAGATCGCAAGGTTGAGTCGACTGGGATCTGGATGTCTTATCTCGCCATGTTTCTGAGTGAGAAGCTTGGGTGAGACGTGTTGTTTTTGATGAGAAACTACAGATAGTTCCAACAGGGTTGTGAATCTTGGTTGTCGAGCCCATGTGGGAGCAACCAGGATCATTGTGAGAGAATGCTGTTGGAGCTTCCGCACCACTTATGGAATGAGTGGGAGAGGCAGAAAAGCGTTAGTAAATGTTCCTGACCAGTTCATCCATAGCCCATTGCCTTTGGACAATGGGTGTAGATACCTGGACGTGAAGTTTGGGCATTTTGCGATTTGGTGTGTGGCGAACAGATCTATTTCTGCGTAGCCCCACATGTGAAAGAATGGAAGGAGAACTTGGGGATGTAATTCCCATTCGTGGATCTGTTGTCGTTGACGACTGAGCAGATCTGCAATGTAATTGTCTACTCCTGGAAGGTGTTCCACAAGGAGATTTATCTTTTGAGGTATGGCCAATTTCCATATGCTTTGAGCTAGTCACGCGAGCTGTAGGGCGTGTGTCCCTCCATGTTTTTGTATATAGTACATTGCTGTCATGTTGTCTGTACGGACTAGGACAGCTTTGTGGACTAGATGTACTTGAAAGGCTTTTAATGCTAGAAAAATTGCCAGTAGTTCCAGATGATTTATGTGGAACTGTTTTTGTTGTAGAGTCCACATGCTCTGAATGGTATGATTTTGAAGATGAGCTCCCCAGCTGGTGAGCGATGTGTCTTCTGTTAGCACTATCTGTGGAACCGGGTCGAGGAACGGCCGCCCTGTGGAAAGGTTTTCTGTGTTCCATCACTGCAGAGAGCGATGTGTCCAGCCGTCTACCAACACTAGATCTGTTAACAGACCTTGATCCTGGTTCCACTGACATACTAAGCATTCCTGTAGAGGACGCATTTTGAGTCTTGCATAAGGTACGATTAGAATGCAAGAGGACATCATCCCGATTAACTGCATGAACACTCGAGCTGGTAATGAGTGTTGAGGTTGGAATTGTGATATTAGAGTCTGCATGTTGCATATCCTGAGTGGGATGGGGTACGCTGGAGCTTGGCAAGTGTCTATTCTAGCTCCTTAATATATTTGTGTTTTTGGACAGTTGGAGGTGGGACTCTGTGAGGTTTACAGTGAATCCCAAGTGGTGAAGCAACTGAATTGTCTTGTAAGTGTGTTGAACACAGCTCTGTTGTGAGTTGGCCTTTATAAGCCAATCGTCCAGATAAGGGAACACGTGAATGTGTTGTCTTCTTAAGTGAGCTTCAACTACTGCTAGACACTTGGTGAAAACTCTGGGTGCTCTGGTTACCCTGAACGGGAGGACTTTGAACTGGTAGTGTTGACCGTCCACCATGAACCTGAGGTATTTTCTGGGAGCAGGTGAATGGGAATGTGGAAGTATGCGTCTTTTAAATCCAAAGTGGAAAGAAAGTCGCCCTGCTGAAGCAATGGTAGCACCTGTTGGAGGGTGACCATATGGAAATGATCTGACTGAATGTAGAGGATAAGTTGCCTGAGGTCTAATATTGGCCTGAGAGAACCTCTTTTTTTAGGAGCGTGAGATGTTCTGAGGACATTGCACGATGTTCGGGAGGAATAGTTGGGGGAGTGGATGTAACTTCCCGCGATAACCATACTGGATAATTTGTCTTACCCACTTGTCTGTTGTGATGGAGTTCCAGACAGGTAGGAACTGTGAGAGACATCCCCCGACAGGAGTGGAATGATCGGGGGGTAGTGGAGGGAAGTCATTGTTTGGTGGCAGGGGAAGTAAGATTGGAGTAACCTCTGCCTCTACCCCTATTGATATTTCCTCTGCATCTTCCCCAAAATATCCTCTGGAGGAGGAAGATTGATTGGGACTTTTGAAAGAGGAGGAGGTATTGTCTGACGCAGCTGTTTTTGAGCCACTCCTTTAAAAGGAGCAACAAAAAGAGCCCTTATTAGAAGGCTCCATGGATTTGGCAGTCTCTTTTTTCATTTTTTCTCATGAAGAATCGACTGTTGGGCCAAAAAGATGATCCTGATTAAAAGGCTGATTAAGTATTGATGATTGGACTTCTTGCTTGAATCCGGAGATTCGAAGCCAAGGGTGCCGGTGTAGTAAGATGCTGGTATTAATGGCACGAGATGCTGTATCAGCCACATCGAGACTGCATTTTATAGAAGTGTTCTTGACTTTTTTTTTTTAAGACCTTTATTCTTCAAAGTGCAAGGTACACAGCATTCAGCTTACAACCCGTCAGGGCCAGCCGCGTATGTCTTTAACTGTATAAGCATTAGTAGATGAACACAGCCTCAAGGCCGACATCCCTGAGGTTCGGCGGCGTAAATTGTTCCATGTCAGCACTTCACAATCATCAAAATATTTAGTAATATGGAGGTATAGGCCTGTAGGGTTTTCTCTTTTTTATGTAAATCTGTAGTTACAGAAATATGGCAGCACTCATCAACTTCGTCAGATGGATAGTGGCCCGCTACTACTCATGTGTGTCATGAGGAAGTGTGTCAGCTAGGTCTGCCCTCCAAGAGGGCATGGGGCAGTGGTAGCAGAAGATGAGGCTGTGCGACGTCTTAAGTGTGTCGGTGAGCGAGTATCTATACAGCTTATCATTCCTAATAGGAGTGGCCGATGTTGATATTGGTGTTCAGTTAGGATTACCTCAGCTATGGCCGTTACTCTCAAAGGCCCCATGGTGCAGTGTGTACAGTAACTAACTTCAAATAGCCTGGTCAAAAGAGAAGCGGGACCAGTGTTTCAATAAACTTCAAAACGATAACATGGGAAGTATACATTAAAGGGAGGAGGAGTATGGGTAGATATGGCCATGTGTTTACAGAAAGAAGTGCGGTGCCATTGTGTCAGTAGCGGTCAAGTGGGCGGGTAGGAGATTGCAGTGTGCGGCCCGCGTGCATGCCAAGCATACAAGGGGGGGTCACCACCATAAGGGTGTGTCAAGTACGGTATTAAAGGATGGTTCGTGAGGCAGCCCTAGGTCAGAACTCCTGTTAAGAGTTGGATGTGTGGGGACGTAAGCGAGGGAGGGGCGATGTATACGACATTGCTAAACAACCAGGTATGCAGCATGCGTTTATCGGGACGTGGGTGTCGTGCAGGCAGCGATCAGTATGGCATGTGCAATGTTGCAATGGTGCGTGGGCGCTGGGGGGGGGAGAAAGAAAATTATATGAGTAGGGAAGACTGCTGGGTGTAGACGCGTCTCATAGTGTCCACCGCGGGGAGGGGTATGGGGGGAAGGCGCGGATCTCTTCACGTGATCCCCTGTTCCACGCATTTCTGCTGGAAGGATTGGAGGATGTCATCCCATTGTTGTGCAATTGGAAATTTCCTAAGTCCTGCTGTCTCTTCTCGCCGCAGGACTGTGCTCTCTGCTCGTGCCCAGTTTGTGAGGGATAGGCTCCAATGTCGTATGTGCGGAGGTGTGTCGGCTTTCCACCGCTTGGCCGTGATTAGTCCGAGATCCCAGTATCGGGCCTGGACTTTGTTCAGCTTTGTGCATTTGTACAGTCCCAGTATGCAGGCCTCCCAAGTCCTCAGCACGTGTTCTTTAGTGCAATGCGTAAGTAGCGCAGTCACCCCGTCCCAGTAGTGCTGAAGGGCAGGGCAGAGCCAGAGCATATGGAGGAGGTCCGCTCCCACCAAGGAGCAGCGGTTGCAGGCGTTGTCCGTGACCGAAAAATATCTGTTTATTTTGTCCGGGGTGAGGTATGCACGGTGTAGTATGTAGAGTTGTATAATTTTGAAGCGAGGGTTACGTGGGACGTTAACTGGACCAACCAGGACCATCGCCCACTCCTTATCTGTCCAATCCCTCCCCCGGTCCGTCGCCCAATTCTCTCTCAGTTGCACGGTGGCGGGATGAATGTGAAGGAGGAGAGCTTGTGCTAGCCAGTGTATTATGTGTGTGCCATTGCTCATAACGTGAAGGTATTGTATAAAATGATGTATGGGCAGCTCGTCAGATATGTCACCCCAGGCGGCAGTCAGCGTGCGGACAAGGGACGCGTGTAATAGGAACTGTCCAGCTGGGGGAGATGTGTCCTCCACAAGGCTGGCGAAGGGGAGGAGAGCGCCATCGGAGTACAGGTCTCCCAGTGTTTCCACTCCTGCAGCGGTCCAGCTGTCAAGCTTTACAGCCGTCAGTGCCCCCGCTGCAGTCGGGGTGCCCAGTAGGGGGAGTATCGGGGCATATGGTATCGTCGTTCGGGTGAGGCGCAGGCAGCGCAGGAAACATCTGCGCGCCACCGCAAGATACAGCTGCGAGGGGCGGGGAGTCCGAGTCAGTGGGTGAAACAGCACTTGGATCTGCAGCGGGGACCAGACAGCGGTGTCCGTGGCAGTGTCTCCCATGGTCTTACCACCCAGCCATCCCGACACCCACTGCATCTGCGCCGCCAGGTAATACAGCTCCATGTTAGGAACAGCCAGTCCTCCCGCTTCAGTGGGCGTATATAGTTTCGTCAGCGCAATGCGTGGTCGACCTTTATTCCAGATCAGGTCGCGTAGTAGGACTTCAAGGTCTCGGAACACCCGGTTGGGGACATAGGATGGAATATTGGCAAAGTAGTACAACAGCCTTGGCAGAACTATCATTTTCGTCAAGGCTACTCGGCTGGGAACGTTCAGTGGTAGAGTTTTCCAGAACCCAACTTGGGATCGGATGGAAGCGATCGCCCGCATCAGGTTCCCCTCCAATATATCTGCAGGGTTACGGTAGATGTGAATACCCAGGTATCTGAATGTCGTGGGATACCACTGTAGTCTCTCACCGCCGATGCGTATCTCACTCTCGGGTGTATCCGGGTCAAAGGAATAGGCCCCTGATTTGGCCCAATTGACTTTCAAACCCGACATTTCCTCAAAAGTGCAGAAAATGTCAGCAAGGGACGCCGGAACATCAGTCAGATCTTTGATATAGAGGAGGAGATCGTCTGCATATAATGATACCGTATGAAGGCCATCCGCCATTGGTATACCCCACTCCTCGGGACCTGAGTATCGCGGCCAGGGGTTCCACAGCTAAGGAGAACAGCAAGGGCGACAGCCCCGTCTGGTGCCCCTCTGCACATGAATAGCGTCAGAAAGCAGTGTACCAGTACGGACGCGGACTGTGGGTCTGCGGTACAAGAGGCCAAGCATAGTCTCGTAGTCGTCCCCCAATTCAAATTTGTCCATGACTGCCCGCAGGTACGGCCATTCCACCGAGTCAAATGCTTTCTCCAGGTCCAGCACTAGACACCCGGCACGTGGCCATTGTCGTGTGGCGTATTCTTGTATGCGGAATAGGCGGCGGATGTTATGGGATGTGTGGCGTGTTAGTACAAACCCGTTCTGGTCGTGGTGATGTACTAGGGTGGGTACTACGGGGGCCAGTCTTATAGAAGTGTTCTTGATGAGCTTACCCTCCTGAATGAGGTCGTGAGCTTTAGTTTTGTACTGTTCTAGTAAATGCTGCATTCTTTTTTCCAGCTCGTCATAGTGAGTTCTATCATAGCGCGCTAGAAGAGCTTGAGCATTGCCAATACGCTAATGATTAGTAGCTTGTGATGCATTTCTTTTGCCTGATGCATCTATAAGTTTTGACTCCTTGTCAGGAGGAGGGGCGTCGCCTCTACTTTGCAAATTAGCACTCTTGCGTGGTTTGGAGACGACAAGAGAGTCAGGGTACCTGGCCTCTGCTATGAACCGAGTATATAGGTGCAGCTTTATATTTTTTGTCCACCCCTGGCGTACGTTTTCTAGCTCTAACAGGGTCTTTGAATACCTCGTTGGCGTGCTTGATCATGCCTTTGAGCATGGGTAAAGTATTAGTGGATTTTTGAGAGGGAGCAAATGTTTCAACTAAGAAATCATCCTCTAGGGGATCACTATGTAGTTCCACCCCATGGTACTGAGCAGCTCTATTAATAAGCTATGCAAATCCAATATCGTCAACTGGTGGCAATGGTCTTGAGGGATATAGATCAGGGTCATTATTATGATCTGGATCCTTATCGTAATCATCCCAGAGGTCTGGGTCCTGTGGTATGTTGTCCACTTCGTCGTCCCCATCCCCATCATTGTTATCCTGTGGCTCAGGTGAGAAAGGTGGTGATGGTGGTGAGTTTGATGGAGAAATTAATCAGTTTGGATTAAGAGGTGGAGGAGAGGGAGGTATGTAAGTGGAAGTGGGGTTACTACCCATGTCTTTTTTCTACAGAGGTATATGGTAGTACTCTGAAAGATCCAGCTTCCGTTTTTTAGGAGTTGATACTAGTAGCTGTCCGGTTTTAGGGTCGATATGCAACTGTGTTTGTTTTGGATCCAAAGGGTCTTGTGGAGAAAGTCCTTTGGATGGGGTCTCTTTTTCCTTTTCTCTTGATTTAGAGGGTTTTTTAACAGGGTTAGTCTCTAAAGCTTTAGGAGGAGCTGTATACGTTTTGGGCTTCGAGCCTTTAGGAGTGGAATGTTTTGGTTCCAAAGGTTTCAATTTTAGCGGTTTTGGCTCCGAAGCTTTGTCTTTAGACGGTTTCGGCTCCGAAGGTTTATCTTTAGTTGGTTTCGGCTCCAAAGCTTTGGGTTTAGCTAGTGTTGGTTCCGAAGCTTTGGGTTTGACTGGTGTCTGCTCCGAAGTTTGGCTTTATGCGGTTTTGGATCAGAGTCTTTCGGTGCCAAAGATGTCTTCAGTGCCGATAGGGAAGCATCCAGCACGTGCTTGGTCTTGGGTTTTGGTGCCGAAGATGTGGGTTCGGCACTGGAATGGGGCCGGCTCAATCTTGAGACGGGATGTTTATCCCTATGTTTCATAGTCGGGCCCGAGGGTGGGGCATCTGAAACGTTTTCACGGCCGACATAGGCCCGAGGTCGAAGATGATACAGGAGCCTTTGTTGGTTTTGTGGGAAATCTGGGCTCGTTATTCACTGTTCGTTGAGCCAGAGTGATGTTCAAGTCATCTACCATGTCGGAGACGTCGGCTTCAGACACAGAGATTTCTTCTTCTTCTTCTTAGGCACCGGGCTGTTGGAATTCAGACTCTTCCCCGAAGATGTCTGGCACCGGGCTAGTGCTGCATCTCATCTCGTGACGTCAAGCCCGATGGCCACAAATGGTTTTCTTTGATCGGAATGATCGTCAGGCCTCGCAGTTGATTTCTTCGTGCTCGGGGATAGGCAAAGTTTACAGACCTTGTGCAGGTCCGTGTGTGGGAACTTAGCACCACCCCCAGGACATTTCTTTAATGGAGTCCGTTCCATGGACTGCTGGCGTGGTCGAAGCGGGTAGGCCTCACGGCCCGCGTGGAAGCTACCGATCGAAGTTGTTGGATTTTACGATGCATGTCAAAAGGGAAACAGCGATCAAAAACAATACCGTTGAGTGGTAAGGATTATTAGTCGAAATGGAGACGATACCGAACCGGAGCGCAGCAATACAAGTCCGAACCCGATGGCGGAAAAAAAAACTGGGGATGGAGTTGATGCCCACGCACACTATCACCGTAAGGAGGAGTCACCTACCTCGTGACTACAAACACTTCTTTGAAGAAAAACAAAGTGCAAACATCCGAGCACAGCACCAGATGGTGATCTATGCTAAAGCATATGATCTACAGCTTATATATATACTTGAAGATGAAGGATTACAAGAAAACAACAGCCATCTTGAAACTACCTGAGGAAGGCGGAAGCTGAAACGTTGTAGTGGAAATATATTTTTGTTCTTTGGTGAATATATCTGTTTGAGTCACTTTTTTCTTGGATATATATATATATATATATATATATATATATATATATATATATATATATATACACACACACAAGTAAGAACCTCCGAAAATAGGGAGCCGTCAACCCTGCAGGGCAGCCTCTTCAAAGAACGGGCACGGAGCAGCCCACCAAATTCCACCTTCAGTGAACACACCACAAGAGGCCCACTTCGAAAAACATGCAGCTTTTAATTGGAAACTTCAGCACAGCGCTTCCTACATTCCGACCGGTTTCGGCCATGCAGCCTTGCCAGGAAGTAACGCAAAGTGCATCTGTGCTTATGTTTTTATAGTTCTTTTCACGGCATTTGACTGAATATGTCCTGCATCTCTCGCAGTGCATCATTCTCTGCAGGTAAGGATGAATGATGAAAAATACTCGTGTTGTTGGCAGAAATAATGTAATCCGCTCGGTTCCTGGATGCACTGGTTCTTCGAGTATGCTCACCAGTCAAAAGTCATTTTTAAAGCAAAGTGCAAGATTTGACATTTTCTTCCAATTGCCAGCTTTTGTTAGACGAACGATTGGAAGGGGAGTCACCCCCTACCAAATCCCATCCAACGCTGCCGTCTGTTTCACCACATTGGCATCTCCTTGGTAGGTCTGGCGGCAGTGTGTGGGTCGTGCTCCCTTATCACATGCACAAGAAAGAACCTCCGAAAATAGGGAGCTGTCAACCCTGCAGGACGGCCTCTTCAAAGAACGGGCACGGAGCAGCCCGCCAAATTCCACCTTCAGTGAACACACCACAAGAGGCCCACTTTGAAAAACATGCAGCTTTTAATTGGAAACTTCAGCACAGGCCTTCCTACAGTCCGACCGGTTTCGGCCATGCAGCCTTGCTCACGGACAGGAAGTAACGCAAATATATATATATATATATATATATATATATATATATATATATATATATATATATATATATATATATATAGATAGATAGAAAATAAAGTGGTCTGTGGGATTGATGTTAGGAGAGACTTACCTTATTGAAATAGGTAACTGAGCACTGCTTGGCCCACAGCAGCATCTGCATTGTCTGTCTCATCTAGGAAGTAGTGCTTCGTGAAAGTGTGACTGCTGGACCATGTTGCAGCCTGCAAAAATGTCGAATGGGTACACCATCAAAAGGAGCTGTTGAGGTGAAACCAGCCCTTGTCGAATGGGCGTTAACCTTGTCTTGCAATGGCTTCCCAGCTTGTCTGTGGCAGAAGGCAATGGTGGAGGCTATCCACCTGGCAATAGTTTGTTTAGAAACTTGGCGACCTTGAGAGAGGTTACCATATGACACAAATAGTTGGTTGCCTGTGTGAATATGACTGGTTCTGTGTAAATAGAACTTGAGACATCTTTTGAGGTCCAGAGAGTGTAAAGATTTTTCTGCCATTGTCTGAGGATTTTAGAAGAAGATCTGTAACACAACAGGCACATTTAAATGGAAGTACGAAGGAACTTTAAAAATAAATTTGGGGTTAGTGTGAAGAATTACTTTGTTAGACTTGAATCAAAGGAAAGGTTCCTTGAAGGTAAAGGCTTGGCTAACACTAAACCTATTGTCAGAAGTTAGGGCTAACAGAAGTGATGTTTTTCATGTGAGGAATTTCAGTTCAGATTTGTGAATTGGTTTGAATGGGGTTTTCATGAGTTGGCCTAGAACAAAGTTGAGTAGTTATGATGGTGGAGGTTTTCTCACTGGAGGAAATGCTCTGAAGAGACCCTTTAGAAACTGTTGAATGATCCTGGAGGACCATAACGATGGAGTCTCACTGGAACGTAGGAATCTGGAGATTGATGCAAGGTGAACCCTTATAGAGAAATGTACTAATCCAGATTTAGCCAAAGTAAGTATATATGGAAGGATTTTATCAGGCGAGGATAAGAAGAGATTAGCATTATTTTCTGTACGCCAGAGGCAAAACCGTTTTCATTTGCATTTGGAGGTCTTGTTAGTGGACTTAACTCTCGCTTGGGCAAGAATTTGTCTGCAATCTAAAGAAATATCTATCATGGCAAACTCGTACTCAGGAGCTCGGCCGATAAGTGCAAAGATATCGGATTAGGACGACACACCTGGCCTGATTCATGTTGAGCAGCGATGGTATAGGTTTGATGGAATGTGAGGTTGGTTGGACAAGAGAAGGGGTTCAGTGAACTTGAACTGCCAGAGCCAAAGTGGGGCAATGTGATGTTGGAGTGCCCAGGTCCAGATTTGTTGCACTTGAGTTGATAGTGCTATTGAACATGTTCCTCCATGCTTGTTCAAGGAAAACATGCTGGTGGTGTTGGCCGTTTGAATGAAGACTGAGGAGTGTGTAATCTTGGGGAGAAAAGCCTTCAATGCCAAAGCGATAGCTCTGAGCTCCAGCAGATTTATGTGTATTTTTTTCTCCTGTGACTGCCATCTTTCCCCGATAGTAACGTCCTGAAGACGAGCACTGCAGCCTTCTAGAGATGCATCTGTTGTGAAAGTATAGTCTGGAATTTGCGCCAGAAATGAAAGACCTTTGGAAATACTGGATGCTTGTTACCACCAGAGCATGGTTCGTGACATCAGAGGGGTGATTTGAACGTTGTCCTCGGACAAACCTTGTTCCTGACGCCATTGTTTGTCCAATTCTTCTTGAAGTACTCTCATCCAAAGATGGCAATTTGGAATGAGGTGGGTGCATGAAGAAAGCATTCCTGGTAGAGATTTTTATTTCCGGGCAGGAGTAGACTTTTTTGCGGCCAAACCTTTTGCTAGACATGGAATTTGTAGTTGCCTGTCCTTGGAAGCGAAGGCCTTATGTTGATTTGTGCTGAAATTGTGTCCAGAATGCCCATAAGAATTCTTAAGCTCCAGTGGGATGTAAATGTGATTTTTGATAGTTGATGGTAAGGCCCAGATTGCGGAAGAGTGTGAGGCAGATTGACATGGCCTTGGAAGCTTGGCAATGTGTTCTTGCCTTTATCAGCCAGTCGATTAAGTATGAAAATACCTAGACTCTCCGTTGTCTGGGATATACAGCTACTGGCGCTAGGACCTTTGTAAAGATTCATGGTGCTGGTTTGAGACCGAAGGGAAGGACGATGAACTGACAGTGTGTGGTGGCTACCTTGAACCTCAAAAATGTGCGGTGTTTCTGGAGGATGGGTACATACAATTATGCGTCCTGAAGATCCAGGGTCGTCATATGATCTCCAGAATTGAGGGGGTGAAGAATTTCCTGCATTGTTACCATGTGGAAAGATTGCTTTTTCAGGAATTTTTTAATTTTCAGAGGTCCAAAATGTGGCGCCATTCTGACTTCTTACGAATGAGGAAGAAACGAGAATAAAATCCCATCCCTGTCTGATATTTTTGGATCACCTCTGTTAATTCGCTGATGATCTGTTTGAGGTGAGACAGGGATGGTCCTTTTGGAGGGGTGTTCGAAGGCGTTGGATAAACTCCACAGTATGACGCAGTGTGATGATGTCTAGTACCCACTTATAAGAAGTTACGAGGGACCACTGATGTAGATGATGGGAAATGCGATCAATTGAGTAGGAGGACGGGGAGAGGTAGCCGGCACCACTAAAATGTCACTGCTTTCAGTTGGAATCTCTTCCACGGGGGGGAGGGGAGGGGGCACATTTTTCTCTGCTGGAATGTTTGTGCAATGCAAACGATTGCTGCCTGTAAGACTAATGTGGTTGATTCTGGTATTGGTGCTGATATTCATGTTGCGATGACTGATATTGGCCTGCAAGCTGCCTGAAACCAGTGTTTGAAATATCAATGGCACAATCTATGATTTCTGCTGAGGCTCTTTCTCCCTCCTGTAGGATCTAACAGGCTTCCAGTTTACTGTTCCCAAGTAACAGGTCGATGTACAAGGTAAAATCTGACTATATCTGGCCGTTGTAACAGCCCTGTTTTGCAAGAGAGTTGGCAGCCTTGACTGTGGTGGCTGCTATAGATGAAAATCATTTACCAGTATTGTCAAGCTAGTGACCTTCCTTGTCGGAAGGTGCAGAGATTAGAGTGGGTGGTTTTTCGGAATGGCGTGGTGCTGCATGTGAAACCACGGAATCTGGTTTCAGTTGACCAATTAGGCATGCAAAAGTACCTTCAGAAGCTTAATATTTTTTATCCAGTTTGGGAATGACTGCTGAGACTTTATTATTTTTAGGCCTTCTTGCCAAATAAAATCAATGATAGGGATTGATAGAATATATTTTTGGGTCGGTTCCTTAAAATCATAAAGGAAACAATCCGCTCGCTTGGATAATAATCGAAGATCAAATCTTTAGGCAGCTCTCTCCATCAAATTGTGGAATCTGCCTATATCCTCTGGTGGAGAATCTGCAGCTGGCGGGTGCTGAGGAGATGAAGTTGGTACTAAGTAATCCTGCCACTCGTTAGGGAGCGATGCAGTGCCTCTAATTTCACCCTCTTCTCTCTCCTCATTGGTAGAAATGTGATTGTCAGCAGGAGGATCCGCTATACAAGATGAAACCAGTGAAGAAGACGGAACTGTGATTGGCCTTGATGGAGCTGAATGTGGTGTCCGAGGTGGAGGAGAATGCTGTGGAATGAATGGTGTTGCCCTGCAGTTGTGCCAGATGGTTCCAGAAATATATTATAATAATCTTGCAGCAGTTGTTCACTAGAAACCTGGGCATTTGGATAGATTGGTGGTGTGAATAATGGGAATATTCTTGTTGATATTGCTCAGGCTGCTCGTCCCCCGTGCAATATTCTTGGCAATACTGCTCTTCCTCATCGTCATTCTGACATTTGACATGAAGCTCAGATAGACTGTGAGCTATGAACAATTGTTACTTACCTGTAAACAGGTGGTTCTCCAGTATTGGTGTCTTTCATAGATTCACATGCTTGAATATTCCCCGTCGTCGAAGTGGGAGCCCCACAGTAAATAGCAATAAAATCGCAATTAAATATGTATGTAAAAACATAACACAAAAATATACAAACCAGAAATACTTGTTAGTACCAGGTTAGTATTCTGACATAGGAGTACATAGAGAGAGAGAGAAAACTTTTGTAACATATCCCTGTCATTATGTTAGTCCAAACTACGGCCAATCAGGCGCAAGCACCCCTCTAGAACCTTCTCGTCAGAGGCTCGGGCCCTCAGATTTTCGTAGCACAGGACTGACAAAGATTCTAGGAGGAGAAGCGAGCCTCTGAGGGGAGGCGGGTGGGTCGCATGTGAATCTATGAAATACACCAATACTGGAGAACCACCTGTTTACAGGTAAGTAACAATTGTTCTGCTCCAGTATTAGGGTGTCTTTCATAGATTCACATGCTTGAATAGAATAGTGAGCAGTAATAGCCTGCTGTAAGAGCAAAAACAGCAATGCATAGGCATAAAAATGCAAGATCGCATAGCATAGCCAGGTAGGAATGATAATAATAATAATAATAACACTATCATTACACAAACCATATAGGTGGAGGGTAGAAAGCAGAGGCTCACCTTAGTTAAAAAGATTGCGAAGCACTGCTTGTCCCACTGCCGTATCAGCTTCGTTGATCGTTTCAAGGCAGTAATGTCTTGTGAAAATGTGCCTGCTGGACCACGTAGCTGCTCGGCAAATTTGATGAATCGGCACACCAGCAAACAGGGCAGTAGAGGATGACTTCGCCCTGGTGGAATGAGCTCTCACCGAGGATTGAAGAGGCTTGCCAGCTTTCTGATGGCAGAAAGAAACTGCTGAAGAAATCCAACGTGCAATAGTTGGCTTGGTAACAGAACGCCCCTTGCGCATGCATCCGTAGGCCACGACCAGCTGATCAGATTTGCGAAAGGGTGTCGTCCTAGCGATGTAAAATTTAAGGCATCGTTTAACGTCCAGAGAATGCAAACGTTGCTCCGCTGGAGACTGAGGATTGGGAAAGAAAGTCTTTAAGAAAACAGGTTCATTAAGGTGAAAGTCAGTGGGCACATTAGGCATGAAAGCCGGGTTGGTGCGAAGCACAACACAGTCCGATTTGAATTGGAGAAAAGGAGGCTTAATTGTAAAGGTGTGAATATCACTCACGTGACGTGAAGAGGTCAAAGCAAGGAGAAGGGCCACTTTCCAGGTTAACATTTTTAAATCTGCCTTGTGGATGGGCTCAAATGGTGCTTTCATTAATTGCGCCAAAACGATGTTGAGGTGCCAGGTTGGAGGAGGACGCCGAATGGGCGGGAACTTCCTGACGAGACCCTTGAAGAATTGACGAATGACTCTGGAAGAGCAGAGAGAGGAGCCATCCTGCCGGAAGCGAGAAATCGCCGCCAAGCAAACCTTCAAAGTGGAGTGTGAAAGTTCTGACTGTGCCAGCTCTAGAAAGAACTGTAGTAACTGAGCTGGAGGGGAATGCACAGGATGAATGTTTGCCGCTGCGCACCAGTGACAGAATCTTTTCCACTTTAGTTTGTAAGTTTTTATTGTAGATGGAGCTCTGGCATTGGCAAGAATGTCCCTGCATGCTGGTGGAATGTTCAAATGGGCAAACTCAAGGTGCTCAGGTTCCAGGCCTATAATTTGAGATAGGAGGGGTCCGGATGACAGATCTGACCCTCGTTCATCGTGAGGAGATCCGCTCGAGGATGAAGGAGAATGGGTTTGCACTGTGAAAGAAGCAGCAGTTTCGAGAACCACGCTTGTCGAGGCCATCTGGGAGCGATCAGGAGAATGTGGCACGGCTGTCTCCGCATTTTCCATAACACTCGAGGAACCAGTGGAATCAGCGGAAAAGCGTAGGCGAATAGATCGCACCAGTCCATCAAAAGGGCATTCCCGGATGATTCTGGATGGGGAAGCCAACTTGCAAAGGACGGGCATTTGCGGTTTACCGGGCTCGCAAAGAGATCCATGTGCGGATGACCCCAACGCCGAAAGATGAAGTCCAGAGTCGGCTGATGCAGCTCCCACTCGTGAGTCGAGGATGCGGACCTGCTGAGGGCATCCGCTAGGATGTTGGAGATGCCTGGTAGGTGAACTGCTGTCAGGGTAATGTGGTGCCGAAGTGCCCAATCCCAGATAGTCTGCGCCAATCGAGACAGAAGAGGAGATTTGGTGCCGCCCTGCTTGTTCACGTAGTGCATGCTAGTGGTATTGACGGTTTGGATGAGCACCGATTCTCCCTGGATCAGAAGATGGAACAATTTGAGAGCCAGAAAGATGGCCATCAACTCCAGCCTGTTGATGTGCCAGGAGCGTTGAGACTGAGTTCACTTGCCCTTTATGGACAGCCCTTGAAGGTGCGCGCCCCAACCTTCCATGGAGGCATCTGTGGTCAGAATGAGGTCCGGAGCGATGGTGAGGAACCAAGTGCCGGCAGCCACGTTGGACGGCTGCGCCCACCACTGGAGAGCCGACCTCATCCGAGCGGTGACAAAGACCAGATCGCTGAAAGAGCCTGTGACCTGACGCCACTGACGGTCCAATTCTTCCTGAATGGGGCGGGTCTTGAGTCTGCAATTTGGGATCAGAGAAATGCACGAGGACGCCATCCCCAGAAACAACTTCAACATACGAACGGAAACGGACTCTTTTGAACAAATGAGAGCCACTAAGCGTAGAATCCGCCGCTGACGTTCGTGCGACACGAACGCTTTGGCTAGTGACGTATCCAGAGTGGCGCCTCGAAAGGTCCTGCAGGGAGCTGGGTTGACCTGAGACTTCTTGGCATTGATGGAAAGACGGAGGGAGCGAAATAAGGTCTGACAGAGTTGAGTGTCTTGAGACAGACTGTTGCGAGACTGCGACTTGATGAGACAATCGTCCAGGTATGGAAAAATGTGAACTCCCTGTAGACGTAGGTAAGCCACCACTGGAGCCAAGACCTTTGTGAAGACACAAGGGGCGGAGCGCAGGCCGAAAGGCAGCACCTTGAATTGAAAGTCTCTCCGCCCCACCCGGAAGCGCAAATACTTCCGGTGTCGAGGAAGAATTGGCACATGGAAATAAGCGTCCTGGAGGTCGATCGTGGTCATGAAGTCGTCCTTGCAGAGAAGACGTAGAATCTCCACCAGCGTGAGCATGCGGAAGGACTGGCATTTCAGGTATTTGTTCAGTGCCCGTAAATCGAGGATTGGACGCCAGTCGCCTGTCTTTTTGAGGATGACGAAAAATCGGGAATAAAATCCCATCCCTTTCTGATGTTCGGGAACCACTTCGATGGCACCTTTTTGAATCATAATGCGAATCTGCTTGAAAAGTTCTTCGAGGTGCGCTGGAGGTGGACCAGCCGGAGGAGTGTGAGGAGGAAACTTTACAAACTCCAAAGCGTGACCCTTCGATACAATGTCTAGCACCCAACGGTCCGAGGTGATTGAGGACCATTGAGAAAAGAACCGGGAGATTCGACCTCCAACCTTTTGGAAGCGGATCCTCTACAGGAAGATTTTCCTCGATATGATTTGGAAGACTGCGGACGAGAGGTCTGTTTTGGCTGGTTGGAATACCGCTGATTTCCCTGGTGGTAGGAGCGGTACTGATTAGATCCGCCACGAAAGGAAGAGGTGGTGCCGCGTACGCGTGCACCACGAAAGGGCTGTTTGCGGAACTGTAAAGTGCCCAAGGAACGAGCAGTGTCCGTATCCTTCTTCATCGTCAGCAGTGCCTCATCAACATGTTGACCAAAGAGTGACTCGCCGTCATAAGGCATATCAAGAATTTTCGCCTGAACCTCCTGGCGAAAAGAGGTAGAACAAAGCCAACCCTGACGTCGCAGAACAGCTGCCCCCGCGAGCTGACGGAAGCCAGTGCAGGCGATATCCACGGAGCAGTCTATGATCTCTTCTGACGCTCTTTCACCCTCCTGAAGAATTTTAAGAGCCTCCGCCCTGGAGGACTCAGGAATGAGGGCAACAAAGGCAGACATGTCAGACCACATCTGACGGTCGTAGCGTCCCAATATGGCCAGAGCATTAGCGGCCCTTACAGTTGTGGAAGCCGTAGTTGAAAACTTTCGCCCGATAGCATCGAGGCGACGACCCTTCCGATCAGGAGGAGCTGTAATCGGGGAATATGGGTTTCTGGAATGGCGTTGGGCGGCCTGGGTGACCACGGAATCCGGCTTCGGCTGCGCCACCAAGCAAGATGGAGAACCCTGCGGCGCCTTATACTTTTTCTCCAAACGCGGTAGTTGAGCCGGGATGGAATTCGGCGTTTGCATCAACTTGACTCCCTCATTCCAAATGAAGTCGATGATGGGGACTGTCCGAACTTGTTTGAAAGGTTGACTCTTAAAGTCGTAAAGAAAGCAGTCTTCTTCCCTTTGGACCATAGGAAGCTTAAAGCAGAGTGCCGCTCTGTCCATGAGCTGGTGAAAGCCTGCGATATCAACTGGAGGGGAATCCCCAGGAGTTGCAGGAGGTGGGGACGGTGTCTGAATCTGATAATCGTCCCAATCTTGCATATCACCATCACCGTAATCGTCATCTTGAAGCTCGCCATCCTCTTTGTCTGGGCGAAGATTATCATCGCCATCTTCTTCGTACACCGTAGTGTGGACCTGAATAGAGGCCGTAACCGGGGATGATGGCAGTGCCGGTTGCGGCGGCGGAACAGCGGCTGGAGCCGGTGCAGGTGCAGGTGCTGTAGGCAAAGGAGAGCCCTGACGAGATGGCGGAAAACGCCTGTTGTAATCCTCCAGCACATACTGGAGATTGGAAATGAGGGAAAGTGGAAGTGTCGCAGTAGGAACCTGGGTGGAGGGTTCCTCCTCCTGAAAAGACGAATCCTCATGATCATCCCCTTAGTTCTGACACTTTATGACTAGTTCAGAAGGACTTCGTGCTGCCCGGAAGTGATCATCTTCGTCTTCCTCAGAACCAGAGTCCTGTTCAGAACCTGTCGCAAAGAGGGGTGACGGGGGCTGCATGTCTTCTGGAATGGCAAGTTGTTGCAAAGGCACTTGGCGACGTTGGTGTAGAGGTTCAACGGTGGAAGAGCTAGACCCAGGTGAAGGAAGTGGCACCAGAGGCAAGGATGCGAAGGCTGATGGACCCACCGTCGACAATATCGTCGTCGACGACGACAGTACAGACGTTGACGAAGCCACCGTCGACGGAGCCGCCGTCGACGGGGCCATCGTCGACGAAACCGCCGTCGACGTAACACTCGTCAACGGGGCAGCCGACGAGGAGGAGGCACTCTTCACAACCTTCGTCGACGAAGATATTGACGGCGAAGAGGCGATTGGAATCGTCGACGAGACAGTCTTAAAACTGAGGCATACCTTCGTCAACACAGACGACGTCGACGCAGCCATCGTCGACGAACCAGAAGCCGAAGTCGTCGTCGACGAGTCAAAGACGGCAGTTCTCGTCGACGGTTTTGCACGTTTTATGGCAGAAACATGCTTGGAAGAAGCTGTAGATGCCTGAGAGTCAGATCTCGGGGGCGTAGGCGTAGCAGGAGGAGGTGTAGACACCACAGGAGCCTTCAAGAGGGAAAGTTTCTTCTTCTTCAAGAAGGGAGAAGGTAAATCCTGTACACTGCTATGCATTGAGGCGGCTTTGGACGTACCTGACGCCAGGCTGTCTGCGTGAGAAAGGACTGAATCCTTGTCTTTCAGTCTCTGTAATCAAAGGAGGAGACAACCCTCTCTATCCTTTAGGGTTTTGGTGGAAAAAGTCCTGCAAATTTTACATTTGCCTACCTCATGGTCAGGATAGAGGCAGTATATACACTTCTTGTGGGGGTCCTCAGAATAAAGTCTCAACTTTCCACAAGAAGAACAAGGTCTAAACAAAGTCTTCTTACTTGAAGACATTGTAGAAAAACACTGGAAAACCAGAAGAAAGTAGAAAACTGAGCAGAGCTCAGGGAGACTCCCTTCACACGACGTGCGGTAGAAAATCTGAGGGCCTGAGCCTCTGAGTGAGAAGAAGGTTCTAGAGGGGGTGCTTGCACCTGATTGGCCGTAGTTTGGACTAACATAATGACAGGGATATGTTACAAAAGTTTTCTCTCTCTCTATGTACTCCTATGTGAGAATACTAACCTGGTACTTACAAGTATTTCTGGTTTGTGTATTTTTGTGTTATGTTTTTACATACATATTTTCTTGGGATTTTATTGCTATTTTATTTACCGTGGGGCTCCCACTTCGACGACGGGGAACATTCAAGCATGTGAATCTATGAAAGACACCCTAATACTGGAGAAACCAAAATCCTCCACTTCTGAATGTTTGTCCTGGAGATGCACTGGTAGAAGAGGGGGATCTTAGATGGCGATGTGTGCACTGGAAGGATCTCTTCATTAGAAGAGATGAATGTGAGTGGAAGGAAAGATATGGACGACGTAAGTTGTACTATGGTGACTCACTTGCTGTTGAATCCTGTGCGGAAAGTAATTTCGTGGACAGTTCCCTTGTCAACAGTACCCTCATCTACGGTTCTATTGTCAGCGGTTTCCTTGCCTTTATCGACGGTTCTTTGGTGGACAATACCTTAATTGATGGGCCCTTCGCTGACGAGTCTTTATTTAATATCGTCGACGAGTCCTTCAAAGGCGGGTCTTGTCGATAGGCCCTTCATCTGCGATTATTTTGTGGACTGGTCCTTAAGAGAGGCAAGTTTCGTCTATGGAAGCTTCATCGATGGGGGACTTCTTATTGTTGTCAGCGAGTCCCTCGATGACAAATCCTTAGCGGACAAAGTTTTGGCCAATGGACATGTGGACAAAAGCGCTGTTGATTCTATCTGCGCTGTTATCCTAGTCATCAACGACAATGGTGAGGATGTCAAGATCATGGGAGACATTGCTGAAGTGAACGTCGCCATCGACCAAGTTGGAGCTTGTTTATGGGAAGGAGATGTTGGCTCTGAGCGAATTCTCTCAGTAGTAAGCTTTCCCCTTTTTGAGGAAGATGGGTGTAACTCAGGATTGCGCTCTGTGGGTGACCTATGGTGAGATTTTTTCACAGCTTTGTGAGGGGATGGCAAAGAGTGTCTTTCACCAGTTCTAGACCTCTTTCTTAGCTGCTACAGTCTTTGAAGACCCCTCACTGTCCTCATCTTGAAGAGGGTAGTCCTTAATTTTAAGACTCTGGAGCCACAACAGCAATCTGTCTTTCCTATCTTTAAGCATTTTCTGGAAAAAGGTGTGGCAAATTTTGCAATCCCTCACCTTATGCTCTAGATGAGGCACTATATACACTGCTTGTGAGTGACATCAATCTGTAGTCACTATTCTCCACAGGTGTCACAGGACCTAAAAAGTCCTTTTTTAACCTGTTCTGGCATGATGTCTAGTCCGAATAACTGTTGATATGCAGATATGAAGAAAATCCTGAAGGGAAATCTTCTCAGCAATTTGAATAAAGCTGAAAACTGAGCAGAGGCTCAGATAGACTCCTACCACACGACGTGCGGTAAGAAATCTGAGGAACTCTGCCTCTCTTGGGAACATTCTAGAGGGTACTGAAACCTGATTGGTCAAAGGTTTACATTTGATCCTTTTTTAAAAAAGGACATAGATAGGCTATAGAACCATGGTTCAATGCTATATCTATCTAATGTTCTTTTACACATTGCTTATTATGAAACCTAGGGACTCCTGCTTCTACGACGGGGAATGATTCAAGCATGTGAATCTAAAAAAGATCCAATACTGGAGAACGACTTTTCTCTCAGAAAAACTGTCCAGCGAGGAAAATGAATAAAAACACACAAGGATTCACCCATGAAGGCCCAAATGATCAAAATTCTTGACATAAAAAGGCATGAAGGGTAAAAAAGGCAATGAGTGGAGCACAAAACATGCCTCTCCCAAGCATTTTACTATCGAATTACAGGTGAAAGGTAGAAACCTATGTCCTGGGATCCTTTTCACATTGCTGGAAAAAACCTGCAAGACTGTCACTAAGAGGCATGTAAAAATCTGATGGTCCAAAGGTAGCCTCAAAGTCACAGCATATTTTTTTCTCTCTGCTAGAAGTGTGCCTATGATTTTCATTTCATTTTGCTCACTTTTTAAAAAGGGAAAAGACTGTTTATAACACAATTTGTAGGTTATATTGGGGCTTTGATGATTTTGCTCCTTAGTTCATAGTTCAAAAATGCAAACATTTAAAGCAAATGTTGCCTGTTCATATGCATTTCATTTCTATGCTGACAAGATTTTCTCTCTGCTTTTAAAAGTGTCCTGAGTGGGACAATTTAGTGTTTATGAATATTAAGGAAGATTCCTTGACAGAGAAATAAGAACACCCTTCTGCATATACACGATAAAGCGTGTTAACACCCGTTGGAGCACCAGTTGCGTGAGGGCCATCAGCACGTCATCATCTGCATTGAGAAGGGCCGGTATAGGGCGATTATCGATTTGCGACAGGTCCTGGCACTGATCCATCAATGCTTGCCTCAATCATTTGGTATAAAGTGTAAATAAAAAGGGTGCCAGGACCCAGCGTGCCAGGACCCAGCCCTGTCTTACCCCCCTCTTTAAGTTGAATGACCCAGTGCATTCACCCCTTGCCCCGTAGCGAACCCATGCTTTCGAACAAGAATGAAGTTGTCTCATGAAGTTTAGCAGTGGAGCTTTCACTCCCATATCGGGAAAAATATTCCATAGTTTATAATTGTTCTACGCAGCCAAAAGCTGCAGTAAAATCTACAAACGCCAGATATAATCTGCAGTTTGGCCAGCATGTACTTCCCAATTAAGATGCTTTAAGTTTAATCCCTGCTCGGCTGTACCTAGGTCTGGCCTAGCGCCGAACTGTAGCTCAAATAGGACATTGTTATCTTCGGCCTAGTCTTGGAGTCTATTAAGTATGATACGCCCCACATCCTTGACCAGGGAATCGAGCAGTGATATTGGCCTGTAACAAACGGGGTTCTGGCAGTCACCTTTCTTAAAGATCGGTACCAGTGATAATTCGGACCAAGTCGTAATAAAGCCTGAGGACCAGCAAGCTGCTATCACTGGAGTTAAAAGTGGGCATCATAGAAGCAAATTGGCTTTAAAAAGATCTACAGGGACACCATCGGTACCAGGTGCTTTCTCTCCCTCCCTAGCCTTAATTGCTCAGTTGACGTAAAAATAAAGATCTATAGGGTAATTCCTTGGGGCGGTTATTCCCTGCGTCAACTGTGTATCATCTTTAGCTGTCTTGTCTAATGAGTTCATGTACATGTTTGAGCAGTGTTTCACCCAGTGATCTGCATCTATAGCGATTTCTATGGTGGGAATATCTTGGGCTGTCAGAAAAGGGGCATTTACTGCTCCCCAGAAAGCTGTGTTGTCTCTAGTCGATGTAACTTCACGCAAGGCTGTCCAGGCTTCTTTTCTATTTTTACCCTTACGCTCTTTCAAGGCCTTTTTATATTCCCATATACTAGCTCTTATTTCTTGGCTATCTCTTGGTGGGTTGTGTAGAGCATGTTTCAATATTGTGTAAGCTTTTGGGCACCTAGAGTTAAACCATCCATGATTTTGCTTATATACTTTTTTATTCTCTACCGTTAAAGCATCCTTTATTCCACTGGTAATCTGTGCGAAATATTCTAAGATTTCAACATGAGGAGTCCTCTCATCTAGACAGGTTAAAAAGGGTGTTTGATATTTACCCACTAGTTTCTGTGTAAATACAACTGGGTCTACTTTGGACCAACGTAAATAATAGCCATTAATTTTATTCAAGGATATATCCTGGACCAAATGTGTTGACTTGCCCTTAATATTTATCACCTTACTAGGCAAAGAAAAAGATACACTCAGAGGAAAATGATTGATTAGGGCATTATTATGTGTTTTGAAACCTGTGAATCTTGTTGAGTGTCTATTTGATGTAATTATATAGTCAATAGTCGAAATTGCGCCTCTACTGTTAAATATGTGATCAAAAGGGACCGATGGGGGGCGTGGCCTAGCGGGCGAAGATGGTGGACGCAGCTTGTTAGAGCTCCCACCGGCCCTGTATTGATCCGTGCAATTATCCTTGCTCCCGGACCTACCTGGCAGCTCTCCAACTCAGCGCTGGTGGCGGATGGTGCGAGGCGTCCTCCGGTGCGACAAGCGGAGTTCCCCGGTCCTCCGGAGCTGCCGACGGCGGTGACTGCGCCTTGAGGCCTGGTCCGGCGTGCGGAGCCGGGACCTCGATTTTGGTGGTGCCCAGGCCACAGATCCTGGTGTTGGTCCCCGGCCCTGACTGCTGGAGCGGCTGGTGTGCGGCGTCCTCCGGGGTGGCGAGCGGAGCTCCCTGGTCCCCTGGAGCTGACGGCGAAAGTGACATCGATTCGAGGCCTGGTCTGGCGTGTGGAGCCGGGGCCTCGATTTTGGTGGAGTCCGGGCGGGAGGCGCTGGTGCTGGTCCTCGGCCCCGCCTGCTGGCGCCGCCCCGACTTCTTTACCGGACACCGGAGCTGAGGGCGGGGGCCCCGCTGTGCCCCTCCGCTCCTTGAGTGGCGGCTCGGCTACTCCAGACGCTGGAAGACAGTGTTGGCTGGCGCTGCGGCCTTGAAGCCGGGCCCTCAATTTTCGTGCCCTCTGGCGGTGTGTGGTGCTGCCCGGAGCCGACGTGGACTGTGGAGTGGGCGGCCTCGTCTGCGGTGTTGGTGGCGCTACTGATACTTGCGCTGGACATCTTGCCGCCTGCCCGGGCTGGAGGCTCCTGCTCTGTGACCCTGGCTAGGGTGCTACTTCGTCATTTGTGAGTCCCCCTGGCCCCGGTGTGTGTGGGTGAGGGGTACGGCGACGGCCGGCGAGCGGGGACCTTGGAGCTGCGGTGCGTTGGACCCCTGCAGTGCGCGATCTGCCCTGAGGCCTGTGGACACACTTTGGAGCAGCGGCCTGATTACGGCCTGCATTATGACCAGGGGTGGAGGAGGCAGCGGACCTGCCAAACAAGGGCCCATCGACAAGTTCACCGGGCCAAATGGAGGTGCTGGCGCATCGGGGGGGGGGGGGGCCAGAGCGCGGGACCGGACAATGCGGCGCTCATGGCGGCTATCACCCAGTCCAGAGACATGCTTGACGCCAAGATAGGTGCGGTGGGGGCAGATGTGACCTTGCTGCGCCAGGACCTGCGCAATGCGGTGACCCGCATTACAGAAGCGGAATCCAGGCTCTCAACAGTGGAAGATGATGTGGGGTCCCTGAAACAGAAGGTGGCTGCGATGGAGAAGATCCAGAGGGGCTTAGCGCTTCGAGTGGAGGATGCCGGAGGTCGGGCGCGTAGTTATAACCTTCGCTTCGTGGGATTTCCCGAGGGCTGCGAGAAGGGGGATATGGAAGGTTTCTTGTCCCAGTGGCTGGAGTCGTGGTTACCCCCAGACGCGCTTTCGAGGTGCTTTGTAATAGAGCGCGCCCATAGAGCCTTGACGCAGAAACCGCCCACAGGCGAGCGACCCAGACCGGTGATCGCACGGATCTTGAATTTCTACGACAGGGACACCATACTGCGGGAGGCGAGGGCGAAAGACACGGTCATGTTTGACAGTCAGAAAATCATGATCTTCCCGGACTACACGAAGATGGTACAGCAGCAACGACACTCCTTCGTGGCGGCCAAGGCGAAGCTGCGCGGCCTGAAGCTCCAGTACTCGCTACTTTATCCAGCCCGCCTTCGGGTGATTTTCCAATCGAGGACACACTTTTTTGATACCCCGGAGGATGTCTTTAAGTGGACTGATGAGACGGTGAGGGTTCGGCCGAATGCTCAACCGGGCCTGAACCCGGGCTCCTCCAGGAGCTCCTCTCCGGAACGGGCGACCCAGCGCATCAGGGGGAAAAGACACAGGAGCTCTAGATCGCGGCAGCGCTCCCCTTCTCACGCTGGGGCAGAGGATGGAGCGCCGGCGGACTCGGACCAATCGAATAAGGACAATTGAACATCGTTTGAAAGTAAGGTGACTTATGGCTGTGGTAGATCTTGGCAGTGTGTGGCTGATGAGTAAGTCCTGCTGCCCAACCAATCCGGGACAAGATGCCTTGACACTGTTTGCTTTACTTGTCGGGGAGAACGGGGAGCTGCGGGGTGGGGTTCGGGGTGCTATCTGATCGGGGCTACATCCCTCTATTATAGGCGGGTGTTAGTGAGGGGGGGGGGTTCCTGTAGGTTGAGTGGGTAGTTGGGATCCATTGGTATGGTAGGCTTTGGGCGCTCTGTTTTGGGCCCGAGGTCGCCCATGCCGCGACAGATACTTCTGTGTTTTATGAGGTATAGGGGGGGGGGGGGGTGGAGGTTGGGGGACGGGGTGTTCAGGGGGTTGTTATGTAGGGGGATGGGTGGGGGGGGTTTGGTTTGTGGTGCACGTGAGTTTCATGCTGAACTAGAGCTGGTGTTGTATGTACGGGCCTGCTGCCGGGTCCTCTTGCTTTATTTTCCCTGGGATTATGGTTGATGCATTGCCTACAGGGCCCCGTTGTATGTCTATGTGCATATTGAGCTGGAACGTCCGGGGCTTACTGGATAAAATTAAACGGGGAGCTGTTCTGAGGGGGGCTAAGCGGGAGGGGGCGGATGTCCTGCTGTTGCAGGAGACGCATATGATGGGCACGAAGGCACCCTGCCTGCAAAGATTTGGCTATCACCAGGTTTTCCACGCCGGCTTTTCGAGGGGCTCTAGAGGGGTTGCCATCTTGATTCATAGACGACTTGCATATGTACATGAGAGACTCTGGTTTGATCCTCAGGGCAGATACATTGTTGTGCAGGGTAGGGTGGGTACGGAACCAGTCGTCCTTGGGAGTGTTACGCCCCTCCCCCTCTGCAGTGGGCTCTGGCTGAAAGGCTGTTTGCGGTATGGGCGGAGGTCCCAGAGTCCCTGGCTATGATTGGTGGGGATTGGAATGATGTGCTGGTTGTGACTATGGACCGTCTTCGGCCGCGGGGTCCGCCTGTGGTGGCTGCTCCCACGCGGTTGCGTGCGATGGTGGATGGACTGGGCTGGGTTGATACGTGGCGACATTTGCATGCGGCGGCCAGAGAATATACGTATGTTTCTGCAGTGCATGGCTCGTTTTCACGGCTAGATTGTGTGTTTGTGCCAAGTGGGTGCCTGAGCCGAGTGTGGGGAGCGGTCATACTGCCTCGAGGGTTGTCTGACCACTCTCCAGTGACTGTAGATTTTGACCTGTGCGGGCGGAAGCAGCCGTTCCGGTGGCGAATGTCCTCGTGGCATCTTCAGCAGGCTGATTACGTCCGGCATCTGCGGGGAGCGATAGCCCATTATTGGCAGGAAAACCTTGTCAGGGACACAGATGTGTCGTTGGCTTGGGAAGCTATGAAGCCCACACTTCGGGGGGTGGACATAGCGTGGTGCGCGGCGGCTCGCCGACGACATAGGGAGGCCATAGTGGCAGCGGCGGCGCGGGTGGAGACCCTCGAGAGGCGGTGTAAGGAGGAGGGAGGTGGAGATGCCGTGCGGTCGCTCTTGCAGGCGCAACAGACTCATGCATATGTGCTGCTTGATGAGGCTCGCCAGGCATGGCTCGCCACCCGCAGTAGAATTTATCAGTGGGGGGACAAGTCGTGCACTATGCTTCATCGACTGTGTCAGAATACCATGCAGCCGATTACGCTGCCTGGTCTTACAGATGAGACTGGAGCTACAATAACGGACCCGGCTGAACTGGCGGCCAGTTTCGCGCGATACTACGCAGCACTTTATGCACCGCAGGAATGCCTTCCGGCCGAAGCGGTGGATAAATTTATCGCGGACCTGCCCCCGAGGGTGGTCTCCGACGAGGCGCAAGCGATCTTGGATCTCCCTATTACGGGGGAGGAGGTGGGGGACGCACTGGCGCAACTAAACACGGGAAAGGCGCCCGGACCGAGTGGTTTCCCATGCGAATTCTACAAGAAGTTCCAGCTCCAACTGGGGGCTCACTATAAGGCGGTACTAGAGGCAGCGCGTGAGTCGGGTCGGTTGCCCGCTGACTGGCGACATGCTGAGGTGGTGGTGTTCCAGAAACCGGGTAGGCCACCCGCTAGGCACGACTCGTATCGCCCCATATCGTTGCTCGACGTAGAAGCTAAATTACTGGCAAAAGTGCTGGCGAACCGGCTTCTCCCCTACGTAGCGGATCTGGTTCATCCGGACCAGGCCGGTTTTATGCCGCACAGGGCGACGCGACACAATGTCAGACGGGCTCAGACGGCCATCGATGCGATGGGGGCCACAGGTGAGCGAGCGGCCCTGTTGCTGGCGGATATAGATAGGGCGTTCGACTCCGTGAGCTGGGCTTATTTGTTTGCACTCCTGCCCCGCCTTAACTTGGGCCCAGTTTTCATCTCGTACGTTCGGTTGCTCTACACTGACATCACGGCGGCCGTGCGGGTCTCGGGTGCCGTCTCTGTGCGGTTTCCAATCGGGCGGGGGACCCGTCAGGGCTGCCCGCTCTCCCCCTACCTCTTCGCGTTAGCGATGGAGCCCCTCGCCTCTTGGGTGCGCATTGATGCACAGCTGCAAGGTTTTCGATGGGACCAGGGATGCTCCGATAGGATTGCGCTGTATGCGGACGATGTCCTGTTCTTCCTTACTGAACTCGATAGGTCGGGCCCGCGGGTGTTAGAAATCATGCGCATCTTCGGGGAAGTCTCGGGTCTGTACCTTAACCCGCGAAAGTCCACCCTATGGGTGTTGGGTGATGGAGCGTGCGCGGGCCACTGGGCGACGGCCCTGAAAGTAGCAGTTGAAGGCCTACTATATCTAGGTGTCTTCTTATCGGAATCCGCGTCGATCTCCTGGGAGCGGAACGTGGTGCCGGTCTGGGATAAAGTCCAGTCGGACCTTAAAACATGGGCGCGAATGCCCCTTACTATTTTTGGCAGGTCGGCAATATTTAAGATGGTTGCACTCCCGCGCCTCTTGTACCAGTTACAGAATCACCCGCACCCGATTGCACCCCAGTGGTTTTGGCAGGTTAATTCCGCTTTGGGACGCTTCCTGTGGGCTGGGGGTACCGCCAGGGTGGCACTGCGTACATGTTTTCTGTCCACTTACTGTGGTGGGCTTGCGACGTCGGACGTATTGTCCTACTACCAAGCCTCCCACTTACTGGTCCTCAACGAATGGTGGTATGGAAGTAGAGGGGACCCGGCATACGCGCTGGAACACCAACTGATGGGAGGCCACACTCTGCACACGATTCTCTATTCGGCCGGACTGCGGCGGCGGTTACCCAGGGCTACACAGGTGGTGTTTACGATATGGCGCCAGGTGTTGCGCCGTATGGGTTGGTGGGGCAGACTGACGGCCGAGACCCCATTGTGGCATAATGGGCAGCTTCCTGCATTGTCCACGTTATCCGGGTTTGAAGGTTGGGATTCCATTGGGATTTCGTCGCTAGGCCACGTCGTATCCGGCACGGCACTTAAATCTTTTCAAGAGCTTAGTGTCGAGTATCATATGCCTAATACCCAATTCTTCAAATATCTTCAGCTCCGCCATGCACTTGGGCCTAGCTTGGTGGGCCTGGAGTCGCTGCCGGAGTTCAGCCCTCTGGAGGCTAAAGTTTTTATGGGCGATCTGGGCGATAAGAAAGTGTCCCGCATATACCAAACTTTGGTAACTCACTGCTCCTCTCCCCTCCTTAAACTGCGGGAGGCCTGGGAACGAGACATTGGCCCGATGGACGAGGATGATTGGAGGGAGGCTCTAGAGTCCCCGCGGGGTGCTGCTATTGCGGTGCGCTTGCGCCTAATACAGTTCAAATATCTACACAGGGCCTATTATACACGAGAGCGATTGTGGAAGGCGAGCTTGATTGGGTCTCCGGAATGCCTGCGTTGTGGCGCTGACATGGGCACGCTGCTACATACTGTGTGGTCCTGTGGTGGCTTGTCCCGGTTCTGGGGGGGTATATGGAGCTGTCTATCGGAGGTGCTGGGATGGGATCTTCCTCGGACTCCTCGCTTGGCCCTGCTCCATGTCCTAGAGGGTGTTGGGGGAAACATATACAAGCGTCATCTGTTGCTGTTAGGCCTTGTCATTGCCAAACGAGACCTGGCGCAGGCGTGGAAGAGTGAGCGGGCCCCCCCGTTGAGTGCTTGGAAGGCGGGAATTGATTACTGCATGGGCTTGGAACGCCCGGTATTTGAAGCAAGAGGGTGTCCCCGCAAACATTTCAAGATATGGAAAAGGTGTGCGGAATATAGGGGTTTGCTACTCGATCCCCCGGTGGAACCAGACGACGGTGAAACGGATTCAGAGGTCGGGCGGTGGGCCTGAGGAGACACTGGCTCTTTTACCAGATTTGACCGACTATTGGTGTCTAGAAATGAACACGTGCACGGGGTTAGGGAGGGATAAGGGGTGGGTAGGGGGCTCGTTTGGGTATGTTGGGTGGTGGGAGATTGGGTGGGGTCGTTTCTGATTGGGCCTGCATCTTGACTCTGTATACTTAACACTGTGGCGGGACTCTCCTGACTGTGGAGGTCCGCGATTTTTGCTTACCCGATCTATAAAATCAATAAAATTTTGTTGTGAAAAAAAAAAAGGGACCGATGGAATACATAAATCATTAGCAAATCCTTAGTCAAACATAAACAGAATCTCGTTTAAACAGTCCCCCTAGTTTGAATGCGTAAAATGAGAGTACATGGTATTATCATCAGATAGTATTCCACAATTCCCCCCGATAAACAAACACAATGCAGTATTACAATCCCCGTCCCAAAGGACAAACAAATCTTTTGCAATTTCATTATGTATGTTATTGAGATCGTTACTCAGTTTTCTCAAAACCCCCAGAATTTGATCAGACAGGGAATTATTATAAAAGTTTATCACAACTATACAATATTTGTCAATTTCGATCATAACAGTTTGATAATAAATTGCAAAAATCTTCAACGTTATCTTAATCACATTCATGTAATTTGACACATACGTACATAGCCCACCCTTAGATCTCCCATGTGCAGATTGTACCGCTGCAGTGTGGAAAGTCCTATACCCACTAATGTGCATAATATCCTCTACCCAAATTTCTTGAAAACAAAGAATATTATAATTCCCTACAAGGTCCAACCATAGGGTGGGTTTGATATTTTCGACCATATGCCTGCAATGTTCCAAACTCATGCATAGCATTGATTGTCTCTGTTACTGTGTTCATCGTTAGTTTCATTTACCTTCTGTGGAGGACCTGAACTTATGGGTATGATATCTGGGATTAGACCTATTTCTCGGTTTACCCTTGCACCGAGACTAAACGATAGAGTATTGGAGCCTATATGGGAACAACATGAAGTCCTTGTTAGCATACCTACAGTTATTCCTTTATCTGGTTTTGTCATTTTATTCCTATAGCAGTTTGGTTAAATTAGTCTCAGAACTTAAACACTATATGCACCTCTTACACGTGGAAGGTGCTGAACATCCAGCACAAAACCCATGTAGAAAAAACGTAAGATCTCCTTTTCAAGAGAACAGCAGGATGCATCTCTTTAGCAACTGCTGAATGAAAAGCACACAAAAGGAACAGCCATGAAGAAAGGCTGAGGTCGAAAGAGGTTTAATGAGGATTGTTCACATAAAACTCTCTGATGTGCTTAACAGAGGTAATGGGTGGTGAATAAGGATTAGTTACTTACCTGTAATCCTAGTTCTCTTCCAGGGGTATCCTCATCAAAGTCATAAGCATTAGAATATTTTCGCCCATGTGCGGGACCCCGGAAACACTATATTATATGTGCCCCACATATATATAACCATATATATATATACATATATATATACTAGCAGCCCGTCCCGACGTTGTCCGGGGAATAAAAGAAATGTGTAAAATGTTAGTAAAGAAATCGGCATGTGTTTTTTAATGGCAGCCCCCTGTGAGAAGGTTTGATGTACTCCAAAGGGTGAAAGTCTGTTTTATTTCGCGCAGCAATTGTACAGAGTGGCCCTGCGAGAATGCCTTTCTCCTTAATTCCGAAATACTGTCCGCACTCAGTAATGATTGTGTTGTTGGCGAAATGTTGTGAATGAGAATGCGAGTGTGCTCGTACCTTCAGAAGCGTTGTTTCCCTCGTCCAGCCCCCTATTTGGAACATGGTTGTTTGCCAAATACATTAAGGGTTTGCATAGTTCTCTGCGCAAGTACTGTGCAAAATTTGTGAAATATAGCGTGATTGGTTGTTTTTGGAAGCCGCGCCCCTTTTTTAACCCTGACCCCACTGATGAACGAACGCGTATGTTTTAGAAAGCGAAGGGCCTTTATGTGTGCAACTTTTGACCATATTTTGGAAATGATGTTGGGCAAAAATTATTGTGAGTGTTGAGAGTAAAGTGTTTTAAATGTTTGTGGCGATGGTTTTTTTGTGTTCATAAGGCCGCGCCTCTTACTTGTGCCCGCCCCTTATGACAGCGTGCATGTGTGAGCAATGGTGCCGCGCCTCTTTTACTTGGTGCCGCCCCTGTAAAAAGCAGCGCCCCTTTGTTTATGGCATTGACGGCCCCTGTGATATATCGGCAAGTGTTTTAGTGTTCTTGTGCCTGAAGTCACTGCCCATGTAAGTCGCATGGCATTAGTTGTATTTTGTGCCATGCTCCTCTGACAATGTTTCCGCCGACCTTTTTAGTTACACATGACCACGCTACTCAGTAACAGCAGAATAACGCTGTTTATGTTGGAGAAAGCTGTGAATGTAGCGCCGAGTGGTTTGGCAATCTTTTCTGTAGCGCCGAGTGGTTTGGCAATGTTTTCTGTGTGCCTGAAGTCGCAGTCCATTTCTGTGTGCCTGAAGTCGCAGCCCATGTAACAGAGAGAAGTTGGTGCCACCCACATGTTTACTTTGACACGCACATGCTACTCCCTAACAGCAGAACAACGCCCACAAGGAACTACTTTACCCCTAATGTTGTTTGCACTTCGTAATGTATATGGTGGGCATATGTATAGCCTATGTCCAACTCCTAGGACTCCCCTTTACAACGCTGCATTGGGTGTCGTGATTGGTTGTGTACTTCTGGAGTTTACCCGCCTCAAAGGTTCCCAGTTCTCTCTTTATAATAGTAGTATAGATAAATAAGCAATTGCAGCCTAATAAACACTAGAGCTGAATCATGCTGTAAAGAATTTCCACCATACATGAATAACATGCATTAGAAACATGAGAAACAACAATAAAGTTTGTTTTGGAACTGTTTTAATGCTCAGAAAACAGTAGAAATTCTTATAAAACACTGAAAGCATAGGAAGCTCCCAGGCTGCATTTCAAAAACACAGTCTAAAAAGACTGAAAAGCTAACCTGTAGCTACATGCAATAAACTGACACCGTGCCTTTAAGGCACTCCTGACCCCCAGCTTCCCATCATGCCTCAGGGGTGACAGTTAGGTCAGTTGTTCTTTGCGGAGACTGAAAAAACCATGAAACTAAGAGGTTAACAATATCTCCAACTTAAAATAGTCCTTTGCCCAGGGAGGCGGGAGGGTTGCTTATGACTTTGATGAGGATACCCCTGGAAGAGAACTAGGATTACAGGTAAGTAACTAATCCTTCTCTTCCAGGGGATCCTCATCAATAGTCATAAGCATTAGAATAGAATAGCGAGCCTCACCTCATCTCCCTGCGGGCAAAGGAAATCACAGTAAATATAATCAGTAAGCTTAGTTAAAAACACCAAGCTAGGATAGAGTAAGAAACCACTATCCAAACAGATTCCTCAAGGAGGCCTGGCCTACTTGAGCATCAGCCCTGGAATCAGACTCTAGGCAGTAGTGCCTCGTAAAAGTATGAACTGATTTCCAGGTTGCGGCCTTGCAAATTTCTGACATAGGGACGTCATGCAAGAATGCAACAGTGGCCGCTTTCCCCCTGGTGGAATGAGCCTTAGGAGGTAAAGGTAAGGGCCTTTTCGCCAGCTGATAAACTAAGCTAATGCATGAAACAATCCATCTTGAAATGGATCTCTTAGCGGCTTGGAAGCCAGTTCTCTTGGCGCCACAGTTAACAAACAATTGATCTGTCTTCCTTATCCCTTTTGTACTCTGTAAGTAGAACTTAAGTACTCTTTTAAGATCTAAGGAATGAAGCGACCGCTCAGCTGGGGTCGCTGGATCAGGGAAGAAAGATGGCAGGGAAATGGACTGATTGATGTGAAAATCAGACACCACCTTAGGGAGAAAAGATGGATGTGCTCTCAAGACTACTCTGTTAGCGCTTGTATCTCGCATACTCTGCGCGCTGATGTAATCGCTAATAGAAAAGCGGCCTTCCAAGATAAATGCTGCAAGGAAGCTCTGTGGATGGGCTCAAAGGGAGGGCCCATCAACTTAGACAACACCAGGTTCAACTCCCACGGAGGAGAAGGGTTTCTAACAGGGGGATACACTTTCTTTAACCCCTGTAAGAAGTCCTTGACCACCTGCATTTGGAAAAAGGAGGGCTGACCAGGTGACTTCCTATAAGCTGTAATGGCAGATAAATGCACTCTGATCGAAGCATATTTAAGACCAGATCTTGCTAGGTACAGAAGGTAAGGGAGAATAACATCCTCCTGTCCCTTCGTGGGATCAAAGTGATGCTCTCTACACCAAAGAAAAAACCTCTTCCATTTAAACGCATATGACGTTCTTGTGGATAGTCTTTTCGCTTCCTTTAAAATATGCATACAATCAGGAGGCAAATTTAAATTTCCGTATTGTAGGACTTCAGGAGCCATGCTGTCAAGTTCAGTGTGGATAGGTTGGGATGAAGAATCCTCCCTCCCATCTTGGACAGCAGGTCCGGCCTGCAAGGTAGTCTCCTGTGTGGAAGCACCGACAGATGTAGAAGGTCCGGGTACCACCAGGTTCCGAGCGAGCAGCCAGTGCCAGATGGTCTGAGACTCCAGGGAGAGTGGACGTGACCGACTTCCACCTTGCTTGTTCAGGTAGAACATGGTTGTCGTGTTGTCTGTCTGGACTAGGACTGAATCGGACTAGATCGCAGGCAGGAAAGCTTTCAGAGCTAGATGGACTGCCTGGAGTTCCAGCATGTTGATGTGGTAGGTCTGTTCTTTTGCCGACCACCGTCCTTGAATCTGAAGGCATCCCATGTGCGCGCCCCAGCCTTGCAGAGATGCGTCTGTCACCACCGATTGCACTGGTAGTGGTTGGTAAAAAGGGACTCCCACCATCAGATTCCGCTGCTGGGTCCACCATGATAGGGAGGATCTGGCCGCCTGAGAGAGAGAGATCTGATCCTCCCAGCGACCTGTCGACTGATCCCACTGATCCTCCAGAGTCTGCTGAAGAGGACGCATCCTCAGCCTGACGTTGGGAATTAGGAAGATGCAGGACGCCAAGGATCCTAGCAGGGATGCCGCCTGCCTGACTGTCGGATTCTGCGCTTGGAGCAGAAGCCTGCATCTGTGCTTCATGGAAGACAGTCTCTCCTTCGAAGGATACGCTCTTCCCACGCCTGTGTCCAGAACGGAGCCGAGATAGTGGATGGTCTGGGTGGGCTGCTGCACCGACTTGTCCATGTTGACATGCAGCCCGAGGTCGTGCAACTGCTGCAGGCAGAACTGGAAGTCGTGACTCACTTGCAGTGGGGAAGGACCTTTTAGCAGCCAGTCGTCCAAGTATGGATAGACGAAAAGTCCTTTTCGGTGAAGAAAAGCTGCCACCACTGCCATGCATTTGGTGAAGACTCGTGGAGCCGACTTCAGACCAAAGGGCAGAACCTTGTACTGATAATTTTTGTGACCAACCACAAACCGCAGGTATTTTCGATGTCGTTTTGTGATGGAGATGTGGAAGTACGCATCTTGGAGGTCCACCGAACACATCCAATCCCCTACTTGCAGATGTGGACATATTTGGTGAAGGGCCAAAGTGCAAAACCTTTCCTTCACTATGACTTTGTTCAGTAGTCGAAGGTCCAGAATTGGTCGAAACTTGCCCTCCTGATCTTTTTTGGGGACAAGAAAATATCTGGAGTAAACTCCTTTTCCTCTTTGGGAGGGTGGAACCTCCTCTATCACCTGCTTTTGGAGAAGAGCTCTCACCTCTTTTCGAAGCAGCTGTAATTGATGGGGACGAGACTTTTTTGGTGGAATGTCTTTCGGAAGCGCTCGGAAACGTAGCGCATATCCATTGCTCAGTATATTCAGCACCCAGCGATCTTTTGTGATGCTGGCCCACTCTGCTAGATGTTGAGAAGCACTTCCTCCCACTGGAGTGGGCAACAGAGGCGGAGGAAGCCACTGCTCAGGACTTCCCTCCTCTTGTCGTGGTAGAGGACTGCTGTTGGTGACCACCTCTACCTCTGTTGGACATTCCTCCACAAAACTGGGTCTTTCCACTGTTTCTTATTTTGGGACCACTGAGGGGTTTGAACCCACTGTTGAGGCCCTTTGCCACGGTTGGATTTGTAGCGGCGCTTAAATTCTTTTTCTTCTCCAGCCCAACTGCCTTGACCGTGTCCAACTCGGACTTCATCCTAGTCATCTCCTCGTCAGCGTGGGAGCTGAAGAAAGAAGAGCCGGAGAACAGGAGGTTCATGATCCTTTGTTGAGCGTCTGGCTTAAGTCCTGTTAACCGTAACCAGGACGATCTTCTGGTGCATACTCCATGCGCGTAAGAGTGTGCTGATAACACCGCGCCATCTGCCGCTGTGCTTATTGCTTGGTTAGCCACCAGAGATCCCTCTGTGACTATCTCTGTGAAATCCTTCTGGTCTTCCTTTGGGAGCTTGGCTTGGAAACGCTCCAAAGAGCCCCAGAGAGCCCTGTCATACCTGCCAAGCAACGCAGCCGCGCTGGAGACCTTAAGAGAAGCTGCAGCAGAAGTGCAGACCTTGCGACCCCACGAGTCCTGGGACCTGCTGTCCTTGTCTGGTGGAACAGAAGAAGTGGCCGAAACAGCTTGTGTCTTTTTCGCTGCTGCCACAATGACAGAGTCTGCAAGAGGGTCTGTCTTGACGAAGATTGGATCTGAGGTAGCCGGCTTGTATTTTTTCCAGAGACGAGCCGGAACCGCCTTAATGGTCGCTGGAGTTAAAAACGTGTCCATGACTAGGTCAAGGATCCCAGGAACCAGTGGCAGCAGAGGTCGAGATTCTGTCTTCTTATGGAGAGTTTCAAAGTCTTGACTTGCGGGACAGACATCTCAATATTAAGCTTTTGAGCACCTCTTTGCAGAACCTCATGGTAGGTGGCAATATCATCTATGGGAGAGACCCTGGTAGTCGGGCTGTCCGATAGTGTGGGAGAGTAATCTCTCATGGAGGATCGGGTGGAGGAAGACGAGGACGTAGATGGTGTTCTCCTACACCGTCCATGTTCAGAAATCCTCCCTTCTCTCGATCTCCGAGGGCGGTCCTCGCATCTCGGAGAGCGAGACCTGTGGCGCCTTGTCTCTGGAGACCTCTCCTGTCTGTGTCTAGGAGGGCTCGCTCTGTCTGCTTCGTCCACTAGTCTCTGCAAAGGAGACCTATGCACAGAGCTGGCATATTCCTGCATTCGCCTTGCTGCTCCAGAGTCCTTCCAGTGACTTGCAGGGAGGTACCATCTTGGGGACAACTGAGTCGCAGCAGGGGCCCCCTTTGATCGTGAAGGAGACTTACGAACGCGGGAAGCAGGTTCCGGAGTGGGCGACTTTGTATATGCCCTCCTGTAAGAGTGAGGAGACGAATGTCGTGACGCCGACTCTGTCACCAGGACCACTGAGTCCCCAGATCTCACCGAGGCCTGTCGAACGCATTTTGGACGCCAATCTAGGCTCCTGCCGTCCTCTCGACGTAGAACGCATCCTCAACGTCGATCGGTGCCGATGAGACGCAGGTAAGTGCTCTCTCGATGTCGAACGGCGATGAGAAGCCGACGACGGAGAATGCCTCTCCTTTGACGCCGAATGTCTTCTAGATGACGGCGGAGCTGGATCCAGTCTCAACGTCGAAGGTCTTCGAGACGACGGCGGAGGGGTTTGCCTCGCCCTCGACGCCGAACGCCGTCGATACGACGACGGAGACTTCAACCTCGAAACCGATCGTCGCACGGTTGACGACGGCGGAGGGTCTCTGCTCCTCGACGCCGATCGTCGCCGGGTTGACGATGGCGGAGGAGTCTTATCTCTCGACGCCGATCGTCGCCGGGTTGACGACGGAGGAGGAGTCTTGTCTCTCGACGCTGGGTTGACGACGGCGGAGGAGTCTTGTCTCTCGATGCCGATCGCCGCCGGGTTGACGACGGCGGAGGATGAATCTTCGACATTGACGACATACCTTTTCTTGGCAGCGAGCCCGCTGTCGAGGGTCTTTTCTTCGATAAATGACCCCTTTGAAGATCTTTTTTCAGCACAGAGCCCGACGCTGAAGCTGAAGGACACGAGGACTTACTTCTAGAAGATGTTCTAGCCCTCTTGGAGCCCTTCTTGACTGGAGATCTTCCTCTTGACAGGCTATAGATACGAATTCGCTCTCTGTCTTTCAAAGTTCTGCTGGTCAGGAGCTGACAGTGAGAGCAGGCCTTTGGGTCATGGTCTTCCGGGAGACAAAGAATACAGACTTCATGAGAGTCTGTTTTGGCCTTCTTATGACCACAAGTAGGGCAAGAGTCAAAAAGAGACGGCATTTTAAGGAGTTAAAAATGCCTTAATCTGTCGAAAATGGACAGTCTCTTACTTCTTAAGATGTAAAACGTAGAAGTAAAGAGAAAAAGTTGTTAAAAGTGAAAAGATTTTTCTGAAGAAATCAGAAAAGAGTGGAGCTGTGTTGCCAGGATCCTTCCAGAAGGAGCCGGAAAGAACAACTGACCTAACTGTCACCCCTGAGGCATGATGGGAAGCTGGGGGTCAGGAGTGCCTTAAAGGCACGGTGTCAGTTTATTGCATGCAGCTACAGGTTAGCTTTTCAGTCTTTTTAGACTGTTTGTTTGCAACGCAGCCTGGGAGCTTCCTATGCTTTCAGTGTTTTATAAGAATTTCTACTGTTAACTGAGCATTAAAACAGTTCCAAAACAAACTTTATTGTTGTTTCTCAGGTTTCTAATGCATGTTATTCATGTATGGTGGAAATTCTTTACAGCATGATTCAGCTCTTGTGTTTATTAGGCTGCAATTGCTTATATATATATATGTATATATATATGGTTATATATATGTGGGGCACACATAATATAGTGTTTCCGAGGTCCCGCGCATGGGCGGGAATATTCTAATGCTTATGACTATTGATGTGGATCCCCTGGAAGAGAAGGCTGTTATATTAGCAGCTACTTGCATCTTCCCCAAACAAGAGAAGTGTCTAAGGTGAGAGGTCACAGAAGCAACCTCAGTAATTGAGTAGAGAGTGAAACACCCCATAATAAGCAGCTTTGATTGGGAACACCCTAATATAACAAACTGCAGAAATCTAAGAAAACGGCCCGAGAAAGGACACAGGATTTGTTCCCTCAATGACCAGACAAAGGGTAAAAAACAAACTGGATAGGTTACAAAGACTAAATTATTAAATGAAGATCTTAATACTGCAATATTAAATAAATAACAAGGATTCCCAGTCGGACAGAGAGAAATTTAAAAAGTGTGTGCCTCTCTAAAGATCCAACACCTGATATGAGCTAGTCACACTGGTGTCGAAGATAAAAGGACGATTCTTTAAAGAGGGCAGTCAAGAGCAACACTTCCTGATTTAGTTCCCAGTATTATAAGAGGGTGCTACTCAGAGGTGGGGAAGGAGGGGGACATGAGCTTGTCGTTTCTTTGCTTATAGTGGGAAGTATATTCCTCCTTGCCCAAACTGAGGAAGCTTGAGTGTTTCTTCTCCATGAGGGCAGATGGCTGAACATTTCCTTTCACTAAAGTAGAGTAGGTATGGTGTTCTGTAGCTGATGACATTCTATGATTTCTCAGTTTTTAAGTCATTAGGTCATTTTGATGCAGAGTACAAGAGGAGCATAACCCTTTCCCCATGTGAAGGAAGGATGTTGTTTAGATGCTGATGAGAGGAGCCTGCCGATTCTTACTCCACAGGAAAATAGACTGCACTTTGAGGCTTCGGTGAGAAGCTTCCTTTCCCATGTGAGACTATGTGTCCTGAATGATTCACGAGTGGGAGAACTTAACTCTTCCTGCCCTGAGTGAGCATAGAGACTTACTCAGTAGCTGTGGACAGGAGCTAGACTAGAGGTTCCAATGTAGGTAAATGAGGGGCAGGTTCACATTAGATTTTCAGAATGACCACATCATTTAAAGACAATGATTTTAAATAAAACCCATTTACATGGTATGTGGGCATCCTGAAAATGGGTATGTTTCTTTCCCTCCTGGACCTACACTTCACACTTATGCTCTAGACCGTTGTGATAGCAAGCAGAATGCCACATTAAGAATGAAGACATGGGCAAATATGGGTAAAGGTGGTCCTCAGTGCCTTATGATAGTAGACATTTAGCTTGTTCATCTCTGCAAAAGGGCTTGAGTGCACCTCTGTGGCTCAGGCTAGGAGGAAATTTGACTCTTTCATAGTAGGGCAAGAAGGCTGCGCTGTGGCTAAGACACGAGCGGCTTTCCTATTCTTAACAGTGTACAGAGGGTCCAGGATGTGGCTAAGGACAAGAGAAGCTTGGCTCGTCTCATGTTCATCTCTGTGCTCTAATGATCATAAGAGTCCTCAAAAGCCCCACAAATGAGAATGACCACTTTTATTTTAGATCCCAATTCCCTAAAAGGAATATAAGCAATAAGAGTAGCACACGTCTTACACTACTGGGATTTTGTGGTTAACACTGAATTTGTAATATCTTACCAAATTCTAGAAGCAGTAGTTATTCCTCATCAGCATGTGTTAGATGTTTTAGCTCAGGGAATGTGAATATATTGCTGTCTGGCTTTCCCCATTGGAACTGCTTAGGCTGGAGATGACACCTCCTCTCTACACTGAGGGTCTGTTTCCAAGCTAGTTTTGGGTTCCTCACAGTGGAGCATGTCTTAACAATTTACCTTTCTAATTAGCTTTTTCCTGCTGTAGAAATCAATGATGGGCTCGTCTGTCTTGAAGTATGATTCCATTCTTCTTTTGATTGCCTCTTCGTTGTCATCGAACCTGTGACTGGTCTGTCCTCGTATAACAAGGCGCTTCACCATAGTTTCTGCTGAACATTCAAACACCAACACAAGGCTGGGATGGCCAATCTAAATAAGCAAGAGGTATAGCATTGGTGGAAAAATTATACATCACAACAAAGATCAAAAATTGTGGCAAAGGTATTTTGAAATAAAAACGTATATTTTTTCAACAAGTAACAAATCTAATTAGACCAGAAGACATGCTTCTCCTCAGTGCTTAATTTGAGCCGGTGGATGCAGGTGGGGCCCATCAGCATTCTCTTTTTGGGACTGACACTCATTTTTTTTCATCAGATTTTGACCCAGAGTAAGAGGGAGAAAAATACACAAGGATGAAAGGCGGAGAAATGAAAAATTGAAAAAACATAAGCAAGGGAGAAATAAGGGATAACAAAGAACCCACAAGAGTGAGATGAAACAGCAGGGAGAGTCTTGTGGTCACTTAAAGAGTAATGAGGTGAAGCAGCCTTGATATTCGCTACGTCGATATTCAATGGTTTTGGCCGCAGGCTTCAAAGCAAAGCTTCAGACCCCAATAATATAGGTTGTTTTTTTAATTAGGCACTGCCTTTCCTCTCCTGACCAGCACCCCACTGTTTTTGTCTATATAGACGACTACACTGGCCAAATGTGACTATAGAATCACCTCAGTTTTCAAGTTCAAATCATTTGATGCAAAGGGGCTATCTCACAGACGCTTGTGTTCCATGATGAACTGTGAAGACACCCCAAACCCAATGGCCAAGAATGCATCGGTTTATGATGTAGATAACGCAAACAAATGCGGATTAAGATGAGAGTAATTGTATGATGTTTGACAGATGACAGGGGGCTCATAAAGGTTTTCAGTTATTGTGCCAGAGATATTCATTCAATATACAAGTCAAGTCAAGTCAAATAATCTTTATTTCGGTTGTAGACCATAAAAGATACATACATACAATCAATATCATTACTAATATTTACAACTCTCAAAAATAGGAACACAATACAGTTATCATTCAATACGTAAAAATTAAAAAAATTAAGAAATATAAAATTTTTAAATAGGACACAGGTTTGCAATTCTTGATTGGTATCTGGGAGGTGAACATATATAAAAAAAGATTTTTCATAAAAAGGATCTTCTCCTGCGCCACATAGCATCGATGAAGCGAGAAACAGAGAACACAAGAGGAGTAGAGGTGTTACGTTTAAGTATTCTGAGGGCCTCATTATGATATCTAAACACCATATTTCTGCAAAGTTGGACAAGCCAACGTTGCTGTAGGGATTTATACTTTGGGCAGAAGAAGAAAACATGGGACTCAGTCTCTTCCTTGGCCCCACAAGCCGGACATTCTACTGACTTGTTGGATGACCATTTATAGGAGAAGACCCTAAGCGGGAATGTGCCATAATAAAGTTTTCTCGCTGCACTGGGTAGTTCCTCGTCTAGGACCGGCTCCACTTTATATTCGTCTTTTATATTAAAAAACTGAAGGGTAAGTGAACCCAGGCCAGAATTACTAAGAGTATCCGTGATTTTCAGTTATTGTGCCAGAGATATTCATTCAATATACAGCTATCGAGTAAGCTCAGAGAAAGTGAGTGTACTTACCATTCTTTCAAACTCTTGAGCCTGGCCGACTTCTCTGGGGAACCCATCTACCAGGAAACCTTTTGAGGCCTCAGCTTTAGTTAGTAGGGCATCTTTGAGCACAGTCATGACGATATCCTGTACAACATGAAAATATTAAATTGCAGTGAATGCCTTCTCTCGAAACCAAACCCCGTCCCTAAATACTGTAGGACTGACAAATTGTGTGCCATGCTGCAGCTTTGTCCTTTGTCAGTCTGGGGTTAAAGAACAGGTTACTTGCTGTTGTTCAACATAATGAAATATTCATAAATGTTATAAAGAATAAATATTTCAACCCTGCTATGTAAGATGCCGGAACACCTGTTCCAAAGAGAAACTGCACAGACAAAATAAAGATTTTACATAATATAATGTTGCCTATCTAAAACAAGTTGCGACTTTAATTGGAAGAAAAAATAAATAAATGATAACCCTCATTTATTAACATTTGTTAATATTTTCAATTAATAAGGAAACGTCAGTTGTGTGACTAAATAGGGAGCATCCTCACCAACAAAGAATGTACAACTGTCAGTTTAAAGATGCTGGCTGCTTCATTATTACAGGATGCATTGTAGTGCGGGAGTACAGTCGTTTTTTTTTTATCTCAGTGGAGAAGCAATTGGAAAAACTAATTTAATTTGGCCTTTACATCCATTTTTAGGTCTCGCCTAGCGTTGCAGCACATGCGCTGCCCGCTCTGCAAGATCTATTGTCGTCGAGTTGATTTCGGAAGTGGAGTGGAAGCTCCGCCCATGCTTTTGATTGGCTTGTGTCACACTTTATGCTAAACCCTCGCTTTTGATTTGGAGTGAAGATTGTTTGTTCCCGCCCTGTCTCCTTTTGGCCCCCGCCCACCCGGACTGGATATTTTGCTTGGGCACGGCGTCTCTTTTGCTTGCGCACAGCGTCCCTTCCGCCTTGCTGCACGCTCGCAGACAGTAAACCCTGGACGGTGGCAAGACATGCCATCTTTAAACCATTAAGCACAAAACAGGTAATAAATATAGATAAAAGGGCTGCCGACTTTGTAACTGGGGAACCGGGTTCGAGTCCCGACGTCGGCTCACATTCCGGTAATTCTGGGCACGTCCTTTTATATCCCCGTGCTTAAAAAAATGAACGTGACCTTGAGTAATATAACTGGTGCTCGTGAAAAGTGTTCCAGCGCCCTTTGGCTGAGTTTGCGATATATGAAAATACAAAAAACAATGCAGGAGTGTTCTGAAACAATGCCTTGAAATGCTGTACGCAGTTACATCTTAGAAAACATGCATCAGTTGTCACTTGTAGAATTTTGGCCCTCATGCCAACATTTTGGATTTGCTGCCAACCTGGTTTGCCTGCCTTATCCCTGCCCCAGGCGCGGATCTAAATGTTTTAATGATTGCCCTATTTTTCACAAAGGGAATAAGTACTGCCATTGATTATTTCCTGGCCTGGAAAAAGGATTTTGTCTTTAAAATAAGCAAAACTACGTTTTACTGGACAAGGTTCTAGGGGCCCGATGTAGGTCGCCAAATACCGGTCGGTAACGGCCGATTTCGGCCGTTACCGACCGGTATTTGAGGATGGAGATGTAGGGGCATGTAAAAATACAGAATCTGTAATTTTACCGATTCTGTAAAATACCGAATCGGTAAAATTACCGATTCTGTATTTTGACATGTAGGTAGCACTGCAATCAGTGCTACAGGGGTCTAAGAATTCGTTGTTTATCACCAACTAGAAGTTGGTGGTAAATAATGAAAACCCCTTAAAAAGCATTTTTTTGCTTTTTAAACAGTGCCATGTTGTAGATATACATGCCCTAAGGGCATTTATGTCTGCAACATGTGCACCCATGCACAATTGAGGGGTGCAACAGGGTGTCAAAGTGACACCCTGCCACCCTTCAATGTTTCCCCCAACTACCAAATCGGTATTTACCGATTCGGTAATTGACATTCATTCCTATGGGCCTACAGGCCCATAGGAATGCATGGCAATTACCGAATCGGTAAATACCGATTGGGTAATTACAGAATCATACCGATTCGGAAATGAAATTGGTAAAATTACCTAAATCCCGATTGCCAGTTCTTAAATACCGAATCGGTATGATTCGGTATTTAAGAATTGGTAATCTGGGATTACCTACATCGGGCCCTAAGTATACTGGTTACAGGGAGTCCCGAAGATGAAGTCATGAAATGTTTCAATGTTTGATGGTCTAGTCAACACCAGGAAGCACTTCCCTACAAAAATGAGAACGGTCTCTGGTCGTAAGAAAACAAGTGTCACTGGGTCAGTGATGCTATCAGGAAATCTAAAACAAGCATTTGCAATGCAATAGGTCTCAATTTACACAGGATTAAGCTATTGGCATTGTACATGACAGTGCCTTTTATTTATGTTTTAAAAACAAAAAAATAAAAAGCATTGTCATTTACAATGTCAATAGCTCAAACTCGCGTAAATGCGAGACCTATTGCATTGCAAACTCTTGTTCTTTATTATATAGATCAGGACATTTTTCATCTGCATTCAACGTTCTATCTTTATATTAAAATCTTTTATCTTTAGAGATACCATTTACTCTTCGTAAAATCTTCCATACAGCCTCTAGATTGTTATTTTTACAAGATCTCATCTCATGGGGAAAGAGTATCAAGAGAATTTAATGATACCATTACTGTGACCCTTTACGATGGCTAGTTGATCATGAGTGGGGGAAATGAGTGCATCACTTGCTTGCCATTGCATGTGCTGAGGTCGTTTTTAATATCGAGAAAGCAATATTGAGATACCTTAATATCATAGCCTAAATATTGAGAACCAACAGCCAGATGCATCAAGCTAAAAACCGGTCGCAAAGGGGCAGATTCTCAGAATCTGCCCCTTTGCGACCGGTATTTTTGCATTTGGGATGCATCATCCCAAATGCAAAAATCGCAAATAGAGAATTTGCTAAATTGCGATTGTTTGCATTTAAGGAATCTCAAATTGCGATTCCTTAAATGCAATGCATGAAAGTTTCAAAAATAGCGAATTCGCTAATAGGGCACGCAAATTACTACGAAGTACAACTTCATGGTAATTTGCAAAAACTTTGAAAAATGCACTGAAGTGCATTTTTCAAAGTTTCATGTTGCGCACACACATGCCCTATGCCATGTGTGTGCGCAACATATGTGTACAGATCACATTCAGGGGTGCAACAGGGTGTCCTTTGGACACCCCTGCACCCTTGAAATCGCAATCTCAATTTGCGAATCGCTAATTGCGATTCGCAAATTGAGATTGTCTTCCCAATCATTCCTATGGGCCTCTAGGCCCATAGGAATGAATGGGGATGTATTCCTTAATTGCGACTCGCAATTTGCGAGTCGCAATTAAAGAATTCTAAGAAATCGCTATTTTGTAAGCGATTTCTTCATGCATAGCATTTTGCTATTCCTTATTAGCGAATCCTTATTTTTCGCTAATAAGGAATCGCAAAATGGATGCTTGATGCATCTGGCTGCAAATATCCAGGAAATAAGTGTATATATATAAATATTGATTTGTTGTTCTTAACTCCACATCAACGTACCTTGATGATATACATTAGGTACAGACAATCTATACAAACTGACATGTTAATATTTTGCTAAGGTACAGTCCCAACGATGAGAGAGCCTCAAATGTAACCTTTAGAAAACAATTGCATTTGAGATCTTACATATGTAAGCCACTTTGTGAATTCTCTGCTGAAAAGGCTATTCAGTCAGTGTACTTGGCACAGATATCCAGGCTTCAAGGTCTATGGAAGCCTCATTCTCATTAGAACTCTCATTGAGGAATCCTTTTGGGACGGACATTAAATCTGCCTTCTCACAAGGCAATGTGTATGCATATTTCTCTGTGCACAAGCACAGTAAACTCAAGAAGGCATTACTAAAATCCCCCTTCAATGATAAAAGTACCACTGAACAGCTAGATAGACCCACATCTAAGACAAAGATTCTGGACACAATTATCTCCATTACTAGAACTTTAGCCCTGCAATGCCTTGAGAAAGTTTTCAAAGGAATGATTCTGAATATAGAGCAGATTCTCAGGCCATGTTTTCATAGCATATGGTACTCTCTATCTCTATTCACAGCTGAAGCACACCTTTCCAAAGAATACGGTCCTGAATCAGTAGCACTCCATCCTCACAATACTCCAGAGTCAAAAAAAGTATGCTATGTTAATGCCAGCTGTCTTGTGAATAGCAGTAACATTTACTCTCTCCCACTCCGTCTAAAGGGCATTCAACACTCTTTATGCTCTGAGAAGTCCTACTGTTTAATTTGCAGTGACAGCTGATACTGAATAAGGAATATGATTTGGCGTATATTGCAACAACTATTCTTCAGTTTGGACAAAAATGTTCTTTAATATGAGGTGCTCAGGAGGACTGCACTAATGTTGTAGTTTGCTACTTTCACAACGGAGTTAAAAAAGGAAGGCTTGGCAGTCGGATTTGGGTCTGAAAGATAAGATCTGCTGGAGGGCGGAGCTTGCCTAGACCCAAGATGGCACCGGAGTAAACGAGCTCCGACGACCGCCCGATTAATTTGACAGGATTCAGACCACCAGTTAAAAAACGCTAATAATCAGCTATGAGCGATCGCCTGTTGCTGCGCGGTCGGAAAAGGTAACGCCTCCCAAGATTGAGACGGGGCAGGACCTAAGAGCAGCCGGAGAACGTACTCGGCCAAGAGCAGAGCAGAGAAGAATTGTGACCTGCGAGTGAGCTGCTGAGCGAGGACGGGAGGCCGCAGCCGAGGTATCGGTGAAGGCACAAAAGAGTAGCAGCGAAGTACACCTGCCCCCAACAGAGGAGGCCCCTTGTGATCATGGGGCCACAGCGCGCACAAAAGCTAAGAGTTATGCAGGATAGCGGAGGGCCCACCCACCCGCGAGAGAGTGTGTACTGTGCCGGGAGGCCGAACTAAGGGCCAGATGTAGGTAGGCCGTTACCGGTCGGTAACGGCCGAAAATACCGATTTTCGGCCGTTACCGACCGGTATTGAGCGTTCGGTATGTAGGTGACCAAAAATAGGCTGAATCGGTAAATTTACCGATCGGTAAATTTACCGATCAGTAAAATACCGAGAACGGAATTTTACCTAGCGGTAATGTTACCGATCGGTAATGTTACCGATCGGTAATGTTACCGATCGGTAATGTTACCGATCGGTAAATAAGAATAGGAAAATTGAACATTGAGATGTAGGGAGGCTCAGAAATACCGATTTTGCCTCAAAATCGGTATTTAAGAGTCGGTATTTACCATGGATTCAAATCAGGTGGTAACCAGGTGCAGCCTATAAAAAAGGACCCAAAATGCAATTCATGCAGCCTATAAAAAAGGACCCAAAATGCAATTCTGTTTGCACAATGGCGGCATTCTATGTAATAGCAAGACGGCTACGGGAGGAAGGAGAGAGGGAATGGCTGAGACAGGAGCAGGTCTACAGGCAGAGGGTCACCCTGTTCATGCTGACAGAGGAGGAGATACTACAAAGGTACAGGTTGGCTCCAGACACCATCATGGAGCTCATCAGGGACCTTAAACCACTGTTGGAGCACCCCACCCCAAGGGCACATGCAATTCCAACACATGTACAGGTGCTGTGCAGCCTCCACCTGCTGGCGTCTGGGAGCTACCAGAGCGTGGTTGCTGTGGTGGGAGGGGTGACCCAGAGCAGCCTCTCAAGGTTTTTTTACAAATTCCTTGACGCCATGTTGCACAGGATGGAGCATTACATTTCATTTCCATCCACCCATGCTGAACTGGTACAAACAAAATCAGACTTCTACCAGATGGCAAGATTTCCCCATATTATCGGATGCATTGATGGGACACACATCCCCATTTGTCCCCCTGCTGCCACAGAATACATTTACCGCAATAGGAAGTCAAGCCACACCATCAACGTCCAGGTGATTTGTGATGCAAAGTACGTCATCACAGACCTTGTAGCTAAATTCCCTGGAAGTACACATGACTCCTATATATTTCAGAACAGCGGCATCTATGAACGGCTGTCAGCAGGGGAATTTGGCGAAGGATACCTCCTAGGTAAGACAGAGTCTGCGACAGCATTCACACATATTGCAGTGAGATTTACAAGTATGCATGTGAGTAATGTATTCCCATTTCCCTTTTAGGAGACAGTGCATATGCCCTACGTTCTTTTATCCTCACTCCCTACCTCAACCCCTCCACACCCAGCCAAAGGAGGTATAACCGGGCACACAAAAGTACAAGGAATGTGGTAGAACGGACATTTGGCATCTGGAAGAGCAGATTTAGATGCCTTCACAAGAGTGGAGGCGCAAGGCAGTATACCCCCACAACATGCTGCAAAATCATAGCTGCCTGTGCCATGTTGCACAACTTGGCTGTGAGAAAGGGTACAGAGGTGGAGTTGTCAGACTACGAGGATCATGACGACGACAATGCCGTGCCTGACATACAACCTGCTGGAGTCACAACACCAAGTGATGGGAGATACAGGCGTGAGGAAATAACAAGCAACTATTTCTGAGTAAGTAATGACACACAGACAGGTTGTGAATGGAAGTAAAGTATTTATCTGTTGGCACGAACTTACAGCACTTAGGTGCAACAAATTAAAATGTACAAAGGTGGGGACAACATGTCCAGGGTTACTTCACCCAAACTTGGAGAGTCACTTTCTCTGCCGCTTCCCAGACACACTGGGATTATCCCCACTGCCTTCCTCCAGGCTTGAAGGCTCAGCTTCGCGCCTCCGGCTCCTACGAGCAGGCACCACAGCACTACCCAAGCTGCTGCGGCTACTACTGTCCTCTCCTTCAGCCACATCCAGGGCAGCATTGTGAGCAGCATTTGTGATCATCATTGCCTCTAGGGCACTGGTTATTTTGGCTATGCCCCTTGTGACCTCTGCCGTATTTTGTGTTAGGCTTTCCTGCATATTGTTTCCTCTCCTGCATAGCTGTGCAGTGGCAGTGGCAAGGCGATTCAGCGCCCTGTTGGTAGCGCGGGCGTCCCTGCGCCTTGCGTTCTCGATGTGGTCCATCTTATCGCACAGCTGCGTGATAGCAGACGTAATACCAGCAGCTAGGTTGTCATTCGATTTTACCATGTCCCTGTTGCTATTGGCTATATCATTAATGCCCTTCCCCATCTCTCCTACAGTTTGATTGAGGGCACGGAATTGCCGGTGGCAGGCCTGGATGGATCTGCCCTGCATGCGCTGGATGCGCACCATGCTTCCCTCCAGCCCCCGGAAGACAGTGCCTTCTCCAGTGCCTCCTGCAGTGCTGGGCATGCGGCGACGTGTGTGCATGGTGTCTTGATGAGTGTTTGCCTGCAGTGCAGCATGAGGCATAGGTGGAGTTTGCTCAGCCTGATCTAATGCTGCCTCCATCAAGGGCAGTGTGGCCACGAGTCGCCTCCTGGCTGGTGGTGTTGCAGGTGCAGCCTGTTGCATTACTGGGGAAGTCTCCGGAGAGAATACTAATGCAGGTGATTGTGACAGGTGTGGGGAGTGTGGAAGGTCGGGGTGAGGTCTGTCTCCTCCTCCTGTGCAATGCCACTTGTGTCCTCCTCATCTTGCGATGCTTGCACATGGCTTGGCCCTGCCTCCTCACTCTCCTCCCTCGCTGCTGCAGTCCCTGGTGTCGATGTGCCTTGCCTGGCTGATGGTGCCCCTAGGTGTAAATAAGCGTATGTACATTGATTGTTACTGTGTCACAGTGACTATAAATAAATCTTTACACATTTAACTTTCATGATTCTGCAATACTTTCACTGCCTTGCTGATGTCTGTTCAGTTATACATGGTCTAATATTAGCTGACTACATTTCCCATAATGCATTGCTCCTGTATAGTGCTAGCAGTACTGGACTGGGCTTGGCCTGTGCACAGAGGTTTAAGGGCTGCTGCTTGGTATGGGGTGTTGTGCTGCGCATGCATCTTACCTTTTGATTTGGCTCGGGCTGAGCTGTCCACTGCTCCCAGTCCCACCACACTGTCTCGCTCGATGGTAGACGCCACCAACTCCTCCAGCTCAGTCAGGGGGGGTGCTGGATTCCTGCCTCCTCCAGTGACACCAGCCTGTTTATGCTGCTCTGCAAGCTTCTTCTTGGTTTGGCTCCTGAGGTCATAAAATCTTTTCTTTAACTCCTCCATGCTCCTGGTGGTGACTCCCACTGCATTTACCCTTTCCACTATGTGCAGCCACAGCTTTCGCTTAGCTGACTCAGCCAGGGTGAGGGACAGCTTCCCAAATAGTTGGGTGTGCACCCTGACCACCTCCTCAACTAGGACTTGAAGCTCAGTGTAGCTGAACTTAATTTTTCTCTTTCGCTCTGCCTTCTGGCTCTCAGTGCTGCTTGCCATTATTCCTGGGTTTTAAACACAAACAACTCTCTCCCTGCTCCTCTCTCTGTGTGCTCTGCTCTGCCTGTCTCCAGAACTTTCTAATGAGTTGCAGCTGGCTGGGCAGGCACTTCCTGGGAGGAAGGGGGAGGGTGGTTGCACCTGATTGGCTGTTGTGTTAAGTTTCACTTTTGTTTGCTGCACGTTTTTTTGTAATACCGATCGGTATTTACCGATCGGTATTTACCGATCGGTATTTGCCGATCGGTAAATGCCGATCGGTACATACCGATCGGTAAATACCGATCGGTAAATACCGATCATCCGATACCGACTTTTACCGAATCGGCAAATTATACAGATTTTTTACCTACATATCATTTTCCGATTTTTAAATACCGATTCGGTAAAATTCGGTATTTAAGAATCGGTAAAATGGATTTACCTACATCTGGCCCTAAGTGAGCCCGGGGCGCGGAGCTGGTGAGTGGTGCTAACCTGCAGGGGCCACCGCTACAGATCGTCTGCACGCTGAGCCCTGAAGGACATAGGGCTAGATGTAGGTATTAGCAAATTACCGAATTTTACCGATTCAGTATTTACTAATCGGTAATTGCTATGTAGGAAAAAAATCGGTAAAAATACCGAATTGGTAAGATTTGGTAATTACCGATTCGGTAATTACCGAATCAGTATTTGCCATTGATTCCTATGGGCCTTGAAGCCCATAGGATTCAATAGCAAATACCGATTCGGTAATTACCGAATCGGTAAAATTACCGATTTTACAAGGGGGACAGGGTGTCACTTTGACACCCTGTTGCACCCCTGTTTCTGGCTTGTGTGCCATGTGACACACAGACATGCCCTTAGGGCATGTCTGTGTGCCACATGGCACAGGTGTACATGCACAGATGTGCATGTACACTGGAATTCGTTATTTACCATGTAATAGTATTACATGGTAAATAACGAATCGGTAATGGCCTGTGGCACTGTTTTCAGTGCCACCTACATCTGTATTTACCGATTCGGTAAATTTACAGATTCAGTATTCTACAGAATCGGTAAATATACCGATTCTGTAAATTAAGCCTACCTACATGTCAAATCCCAAATACCGGTCGGTAACGGCCGAAATCGGCCGTTACCGACCGGTAATTGGCGACCTACATCGGGCCCATAACCGGCTAGGGTGCACAGTGTCGGGCAGCACGGGAACGGAGCGCCTTTTGGTAGGACTGTGGCACCATCCCCCAATTCTAGACGAGGGCGCGAAGGCCCCAGTGGGAGGACCTAACAGCTAAGGCAGCGAGATAACAGTGAAACGGTAATTCTGTCTGCCCGCAAGAGAGTATGCTCAGATTTGTAAAAATGCATTCGCAGGGTGTGTCGCATTGGGCCCTGTGAGAGCAACGCGACAAGTCACAATAATAAGGAGGCCCCAGGGGTGGCATCGCTTGAGGCACATTGAGGGTATCCATGAAATGCAGATTGCACGGCCTGCTGAGCTGCATCCCGAGATAATAAGCGACGGGTGTACATCATACCGGCGGTGTGCTGACATTGAAGGGCAATTGGTGGGCCTGCACAGGTAGAATGACATTTAAAGGAGCTGGGGAACGTCTCAGCGGAACCGTGCTGTGTGTCAGAGCGGGCCCTGGCTGTGGTAGGGGTGTGACCCTCCTCCCTTGTAAGAAGACCTAGCACTTAACGGTCATAGCGGGCACTGAGGGGTATGCGAGCCACGAGTGCTGAGCGGGCGGGAGCGCTGCCTCAGAGGCCCACTGCTGAGGTCAACGGTGTGTGTTTCAAGAGCAGCCACAAACATCTGATCCCACAATAGGGGGAAAAAGAACAAGGGGCGACCCAAACTAAATTTCGAAAAGCAGAAAACGACAGGCATGCGTGATGATGACACAGACTCCCCTATTGCAGAACAAGAGAACGCAGCTATTGTACCAGGTGAGGACCTTAAGCAGATACTGGCATCCATGCAACAGAGCCTGACTTCTATAGATGGGAAAATAGATTTTCTGGCATACAGAATGGCCTGCATGTCAGAGAGAGTGGATAAACATGCTGAAAGATTGGATATTGTGGAGGTCTGTGTGTCAGAAGCAGATAACGTGCAGCCGGAGGCTGGAACTGAGCAGAAACAGATGGGTAAGGCAATCACAGCGCTGCGAGATAAGGCTGAAGACTTAGAAGCGCGCTCAAGGCACAACAATGTGCACATTTTGGGCCTGCCTGAATCCACGGGAGCCGGGAATATGGAGTGGTTTGTAGAAAAATTGCTAGTTACCATACTAGGCCGTGAAACATTTTCAACATTATTTGTGTTGGAGCACGCTCACCGATCACTGTCCCCTAAACCGCCACCTGGAGCCCCACCTAGACCAGTAGTGGAAAGATCGCTGAAGTACCGCGACAGGGATACTGCCCTTCAGAAAGCAAGGGAGCTATGTGTCCTGACATATGAAGGCTCTGAGCTTGCCTTGTTTCCTGATTTCACGCCAATGGTTCAAGAGGCACGGAGGTAATTTGAGCCTATGAAATAGAAACTTTGCGAACTACATTTAGAATATTCCATGTTATACCGTGCCAGATTGCGTGTCACCACGGACGGCAAGACCAAAATATCTAATGATCCACAGACACTGCAACAGGAACTTAAAAAGCTCAGTAAGGAACAACTGACGAAAACAGCTCAGAAGACGGCAGAAAGTATTGGCGACGCACAAGTGGACTCTGAATGAGTAAGGTGGTAAGAGAGCACGGCCTCTGGAATAGACCTTAATAACATGTAAAGAAACTTATGATAATGTGGGGGGTAGACAAAAGAAATGTATTTCACTGGACACTATCGAACTGAATATACCAATGGTTATTATGTTACTGCAAGAAAACAGAATAAGCCTGAAGCAGAAGGGATACTTGCTAGGGCTGATCACAGGAGCTGGAAATAAGTTACAGTAAAACTGGACTGTGTGAGAAGCTGGGCGGAACAGGTCATAGGAAGATGTCTGGTTGACGGCATTCACCGCTCTTGAGTGTAATCCACAATGGGTGTTATGTTCGGTAACGGGGGAAGGGTTAACGATTTGATGTTTTGCCAAGCCCAAGGGAACCGGCTATGGCGTGGGAGGCGAGTTGGATAAAAAGTTTGTCAGGAAGAAAAATGTGTAATTCTTATAAGTGCAAATGCAGTTCAGAGGGAAAGTTACAAAAAGTGCATGTCAACCACTGGGACAGAAAAGTAGATAATGGCTGATCCTAAAAGCACCTATCCCAGTAAGCAGGTTAAGTTCCTGACCTGGAACGCCAGATGTCTTAATGACCATAAAACATTTGTAAAATAGTTGCATACTTAGAGCGACACAGCATAGATGTGGCTGTACTTCAGGAAACACATCTTTCGCAGGGAACAAATGTGCTAACCTCCAGAAGAATGAGAGGTACATGTATAGGTTCCGGGTTTACATCACAAGCAAGAGGGGTATTAGTGTGGACGGGTAGAAAGTCTGGGCTAAGACAGCAAAAAATAGAAACTGATAAGGGCAGTAGGTTTGTCATACCAAGATGCTATAAAGAGAATTTTGAAATGTTATTGGTGGTTGTATATGGGCCAAATCACGATGACCCCCAATTATACCATGCATTGCACACCAAAATTGCGCCATACTCACAAATGCACCAATTATGGGGCTGGGATTTTAATTGTACGAAAGACCTTGATCTAGATAAATTCAAAGGGTCAATGAGAAGGCCCTCAAGAGCAGCTAAAACAATAGCAGCAATAGCCGAATCAGAGGATCCAGTGGATGTCTGGAGAACTAAAGCACCCACGAGTAGAGGCTACACACATTACTCCACAGTGCACAACACCCACACTAGAATAGATTACTGGTTTGCCTCATGTGTGATAATGTCCAGTGTCAGCCATTGCTCCCACATGGCATGCAATTTCTCAGATCACTCCCCAGTCTTGATCAGCATAGCCCTAGATGACCTGCAGAGAAGGGAATGTACATGGCGATTACCACAATATTCCTTACTAGACCCAGTGTTTCGTAAAGAGCTGGGGGACACAATAGACAAATTCTTCGCCACAAACTATGGTAGTGTACCGAAGATGTGCACCATATAGGAGGCATTCAAATCTATATTAGGGGCATGACAATAGCGAAGCATGCTGGGGTCCTCAAGGCAATCCGTACACAACTGCAGAGGGTAGAAAAGGACTTGGGCATATTGGATAAGAAGCTACAAGAGGGTGGGGGCCCAAAGTACTAGCACAGATATGTGAGCAGATAAACAAATACAATGAGCTTGCAGCTACAGAAGATAAGCACCTCTGTAAATATGCAACCGCATGAATATATGCTGAAGGGGAAAGGTCTAGTGCGACTATCGGCAAACTCACACGAACTCCCAGGGGAGAAAATGTGATTATACAGATACACATAGCTGATGGCGACCTGGTAAGTCGACATGTTTCGGAGTACAACGACTCCTTCTTCAGGACGAGGATATGCACGTTATCCTCACCTTACTCACATGGATGTAGAATGACGAAATGTCGAAATGTCGGCGCAGCGTTGAGGGGAAGGCAGTCCATTAGACCGTGCAGTAACTGTTCCTTTACTGAGCAGTGAGGAAGGAATCCCCCAATACCACGCTTAGACTCATGAGGTCAGAGAACCTTGAACTATAAGTTCTTCCAAACGCCAATTGGGCGCAACAGAGCTTATCCACTGTCAACATTGATAGGTACATTTCACTTAGTTTGTACTTTTGGTAGAATACACTTTAACATTCTACATCCATGTGAGTAAGGTGAGGATAACGTGCATATCCTCGTCCTGAAGAAGGAGTCGTTGTACTCCGAAACATGTCGACGTTTTTAAAGGTTGATATACCCTAATACGTATATCTGTCAACCTCACCTTGCACTTTTTAACAATACCAGCCGAGGACATAATAAATAATTTTCTCCTATGAGCCAGGTAATTTTTAAACCTCCACTTTTTCACCTCACCTTACTACTCACATTTCTTCCCCTAAAACACACACCTACACATAGTTCACTGTCAAGTACTCCCACGTATCCGTGAGTCGTAGCACGCCGCATCCGGTAGAGGGGTGCGAAGGCCCCGATGATGAAGCATGACACCAAGGGGCCTGTTGGTGTGTGAGTGGCATTTAAACAACACTGTGTGCTCCCCATCACTTTAGGGATCACTACCACTTTTCTAAGTGGATTCTATTTTGTTTAAACGTCATGTGGGAATACCACATCCACAGAGGGATTCGATCCCCACAGTATAACCTAGGTATAGGTGCCTATGCAGATGACACATTGTTATATATACGTAACCCAGAACAAAATCTGCATCCAATGTTAAAGAAAGTGGCGCCTTTTGGACAACATTCCGGTCTAAGGATTAATTGGAATAAATCAATAATGTTCCCTCCTACCCCGTTAACCACTAAGGTTTGCACAGATTACCCTATAGAATGGGCTACGGAAGCAGTGCGATATTTGGAGATACAGGTATATACAGACCCGGACATAATAATTCAGGAAAACTACGGCCACGCAACTCAGAAACTAAAAGAGTCCATTGACAAATGGATAAGGCTCCCGTTGTCCCTATTGGGTTGCATCGCTATAATGAAAATGATTGTATTACCTCGCTTTCTGTTTTTGTTTGCTAATATTCACATTGCACTGTCTAAATTATTTTTCCAAAACATTACAACCCAAATGATACTATTGGCCTGGGCGGGGAAAAACCTGAGAGTCAAGTGGGATATTCTTATTAAACCATATGCAGAGGGGGGACTAAATGCTCCAGATCTGGAAAGGTATTACAGAGCGGCTCAGGTGTTGCATGCCCACTATTGGATACACAGACTCTGGGACCTACCTCAATTGCAAATCGAAAGAAACGCTGTTGCACCCAGCCCGCTGCCGAGAATGTTGATGGAGGGTGCCAGGGGCATCCCGCACGTAATAGACCGGACAGTCTGCACTAGGACTCAAATGCAAAACGTGGCTAGGTCACAGCAGATAGAACTCATGTATACACCAAAATGGCCTATAGAATGGTAGGGCTGGTTGCCTATGGGAGAGGAAAAGGTGGTTAAGCAAACACTTCACAAATTAAAAATTGAACGAATTGGGGATCTATTTCATGAGGGGTTGATGAAGAAATGGGAGCAAGTACTGGTTCACGCTCCCCAAGCCAATACTCGAGATGCATATAGTTGTCACAGACTGCACAAGGCTATGCACGAGTTACTGGGAGATGAGCTGGCAGAACCACCGGAGTGGCAGACACTAACTTATTTAATGCAAGCCATCTCACACCCAGGGTCGGATTGGTAACCCGGGCACTCGGGAAATGGCCGAAGGGCCAGTAGCCGAGTTCCAGCTGTGGGCTGCTTTTTGGGCAGTCTGGAGGCTGTCTATGCTGTTAGGATGCAGCCAGCGCCCCATTGGTTGCCTGAGTGGCCTTTCTAGAGGCAGAAGGGTGGAGGTATCACTCCCTTTCTCTCGCTGGGCTGGCCCATTAATGTATTATACTGATTGAGCGGGGCCAAGGGGCCTAGCAGAAGTGGTCTCACTTGCATTCATGTGTGGCTCAGCAGTGGGACCTAATTTTTGCATTTTTTTAAAATCTAAGTGAAGTTAATAAAACATGCCCCACCCCCTTTCTTTACATAAAACTTTGCTGAAGCAGTGATTTGTGGAAAGGCAATACGCAAATGTGGGCCACTGTTTTTTGGTGTGGCCGGGTTGATTTTTGATTCCAATCCAACCCTTGTCACATCCCTACACGAGGTAAACAAGAGTTTCCAATGTAGCCTTCCTATCAAAAACACAGATGGAATGGCAAGATGATTTAGTAGTGGAAATTACCGAAACACAATGGGCTGAATGCTTTTATCATAAAACGGGAGACACAAACTTATACATTATAAATATTTACAGAGAGTATATTATAGACCTGCTAGACTACATCAATATGGCTTACTAGAGAATGATAGGTGCCATAGGTGCAAGATGGCGAATGTGGGATTCATACACTTGGCGTGGGAATGCCCTGGGATACGGAATTCTGGAAAGACACATATAGTATACTAACAGAGATGCTTGCACCCCCGATCCCAGAGTCACCGCTGGTAGCACTACTGGGATATGATAAGGATATACCGAAAGTAGGGCGTAGATTGGCTACTATTTGCCTTCTCCTGGCAAAACTGAGAATCGCAATGAGATGGCTGCGAGGTCCACCACTACCGAAGGTTGCGTACTTGGTGGAGAAGTGTGGCTCAATGGTTAGAGCGGCAGACCCTGATGCAGAGGTCTAGCCCGGGACCAGGGTTCAATTCCCCGCCTCGGTGGGTCTTGGGCTCAAAATTCCACGGACCTGATAATTCTCGCCTCTGTGCCTATTCCAATCATGGAGTCCCACTCTGCAACTCTGGGCAAGAGCTTGCTTAATCTCCACAACGGCCCCCACAACGCTAAAGATGCCTGGCCTCCACCTTGGGGGTGCCCAGGAGTGGACACCTCACAGGGAAAGCCAGGATGGGTTCCACAGCGGTATTCGTACAAGCGCCTTGAGAACCTTGCGGGTGAGTAGTGCACAATACAAGTATCAATTTACATTTTACAATTTACTGGTTTGCGGACTTGGCACACTGCTCCATGCACACAGATAATTATAATCCCTTCCTTCCAGAAAAAAACAGGCCTAAAGAAATATGGGGTCGATATAGGGAAGACATGATAAAAAAAGGCAGTGGGAGAAGCGGGCTCAGTAGACCCGGAGGCAACAGGATTGAATGATGGGAAAGGGAACACATCCAATGTTCCTGTGAACGATTACAAATTTAATTGCAGTGTTATAATGTTAAAATGGCAAACTGTATCAAGTGTAAAAGAGCAGGAAATGGCAGGTATGATGTTGGAGGGTAAATAAATAATTAATTACCGGTACTATTTTTCAGGATACTCTATAAACAGGTAGCTCAATAAATAAGAGTCAGGATTCGAGGTATCTTGAGTCAACAGGCTTTATTCAGGCATAAAGGACAAGAACAGGACAGCCTGTACGGGAATAGGATGGAAGGCAGCTGCCGGGGGCAGGATCTGGGAATAATGGGGTAACTTTTAATATGGGTGCACAGTATATATATCAAAACAATTGCATTACATTCAATACAGTAGGCGTAGCAGTAGGCGTGACTCGTAGCAGTCGCGAAAGATAAGGGCAAAATGATGTAACAAGAAGGCGTGTACAGGGCGTATACATAGACATGTGATGTAAACGTAACAGAATATGTCATAAACGGGGCGGAAACATGGAGGGGGCTACCTGAGCAGCTGGGACCTCTAACCTAGTGGTGCGCGCAAACGGGCAATGACGTGTTACCAGGGAGAACTGGGGGCTATGACTTCTGCGCTAGAAGAGGAAACTAAAGTCTGGAGTGTCAGAGCGACATGTACCCAAGGCATATCTAGTATCTGGTGTTTAGAGTACATGTTGATAGAATCCAAAAGTTATCAGGGCAAAGGCTACTAGACATTAGGACTGATGCGTGCATAATTCTACATGTATTGTGTGTGCGAGGAATATTCTATGAATATTAATACAGTATTTCTCTTACATGGAGACATAAAGGCTAGACCATGACAGAAACTATTGATGCGATTCAGTAGCTTAGGAATGCAGAGAAGGAGGGCTGGACTGATAACTAGAAACATAACATACTCTTGGCAGACTGGGAGGCAGAGCCAGGCCGGGCCGGGCACTGCGAGGTATGAAAGTAAGCTAGGGGTCAGGGATGCAGGTGGGGGCTGTATCGCTCCTCGGAGAGGGTTCAGGAGACAGGAGCTGAATCTGAGTCCGGGCCCTTTTGAGGCCTAGAAACGGGGACGATTCAATGAATTAACGTGCACACTGTGAAATGTGGCAACGTAGGTTTACATAGGCCTAATATTCGTTGTTTTCACGAAGACTGGAAACTGACATACTAGAGATGGACACAACTGTAATTGTGTCTTTAATCGATCAGAGGGGAATACATGCATATCGATCATGCACATATAACATAAGGTGGGGAACACGTAGGCACATACAACATGGCAAAATGTACTTTTCCACATTCCCTCCTTGTGCCCTACGTTTCCATCAGGAAACATCAATATTCATGATACCATCTATCATTTCATATAGCATCATTTGCTCGTCTCGAATTGTCTTGGAACGGGATTTAGGACTAGGAATACAAGAGGTAGCACACATGCCGCAAATCGCAGGGCCACATTGTATACAGAGGCAGCAACTGAATATGATCATTACTGCTACACCTAGGAATGACAATACTTTCCATCCCCAAGCAGATATGATACTCCAGAGCCAACCGGACCATGTCCAGGTGCCTGGATTCTGGTGTAACTGATGGGCAATTTTATGAAGTCTGGTTATAGCTGAATAAACAGACGGCGCGTTATTAGGAATGAAAATGCAGCAACTAGATCCGATGACTCTACATGCTCCTCCTCTATCGGCCAGTATGACGTCAAGAACGAGACGATTTTGGAGCACGACAAATCTCATAGCAGATTGCTCTTCGGTTAAGTTACCTAGAGCAGAAGTAGTCTCATTCACTACTGCTTCAAGGGTTCTGGTTAACCTACGTATTAACTTACTATTCTGGACAGGTCCTATAAAGAAGAAGAAACCTTTATTGAAGTCTTGATATTGTTCTAGAGTAGTTTCAGTTTGATCGACAATTGGGGACTCGATCTCCCTTCTATGTCTGACGTGTACTAGATGTGTGTTTCTGTGATAATCAGATGGGGCTAGAAAAACTGGTGGCAGTAGGAAGGCAATGTAACATGTTCCATCCCAATCGAGGGGCAGACGAACATATGCGGTCTGACCACAAACAAAATAAGAATGACGTGAGGCTTTGAAAATAGATTTCCCACTGTCACTATACTCGACAGTAGTAGTACAATCACTATGTCCTACATGTGCGGAACCATTCTTTCTGACACATAATTCGCCTTTGACTGGTAGTACTGAAATAGCAGGCAAGTCTGGAGTAGTATCAGACTGAACATTCAGGACCATGAAATTCGAAGAATAATTACCTAGATCATATACTTCATTTTCTAGATCTAACCCTGTTCTATGGGAGAGACCTTGCTTGTCTGGGAAGCATGTTCTATTCAGAAGGGACATATCATTGAAGGATGACGTTAACGTGGACCATGCTCCACACGAACCATTATGTGAAAACGGATAAGGAAAGAGTGGCAGAACTCCCTTCGGTGTCTGGAAAGGGGGGAGTCGACCACACACCCAACAATTAGTGGGATTGCTGGTCTGATGTGAATAGTGTAACATTCTGATAAATGTATTATTTCGCATAGCAAGACGATAGGATAGCTCGCGAGGAGGCAGATCACTAAATGTGTGCTCTACTGTAGCATTAGAAAACATATTTACATGTGAGACTGGAAAACATAAATGTAAAGCATAACTTGTGCAGGTAACCATTAGACTCAAAAATAGCAAAAAACTTAGAACAACGATACATCGTATAGAGTTTTGACTAACTCTCTCACTATGGGGGTCTATCTCATACATGTCAAGAACCTGTCTAACCGTTTCACCCGAGAGGGACTTAGACAATTAAACTGGCTGACTTATTTTACTAGACCGAAGTTTCTCTTTATACTCCTGTTGCGGAGTTTTCTCTAACAGGGGAACTTTAAGTTCAGAGTCTGTTTTTAGGCAGTCTTTAGGAATGAGGTAGTCCTTAGAAAAAGTCTTGTCTGGTAGTCCATGGAATTTCTTTATATGGGACAGGTGGACCCATCCTTTCCTGCCCTCTAGTTTCACGGCGGTCCTTGTTGTTAACAAGACGAGGCGGGGCTCCTTCCAGCGGGGCTCCAGCGGACTTGAACGATCAAAATTCCGCACCAACACCAGGTTTCCTGGAATGACTTCATGCGGTTTCACCTCGTGTTGTCTGGAAATGCGGCGGCAACCTGTGAACGACAAGAGTGTAGGGCAGACATCAAGGAAGCTAGGTAATCTGTCAGCATATTACTGGAAACATCTGTAATACTGCGGGGTCTAGGTGTACCCCACATGTTTGGGGGGCGGCCGAATACGACCTCGTACGGGGACAGACCTGATCTGGAATGTGCAACCATCCTCATAAAAAATAAAGCAACTGGCAGGGCAACTAGCCAGTCTACACCTTTCTCTTTACATATTTTTGCGATGCGAATTTTCAGGGTCTGATTATGTCTCTCTACGAGACCGGCTGCTTCAGGATGGCGCACACAATGGAACTTCCACTGGTACCCTAACAGAAGGGAAACATGTTTCATGAGCTCAGATGAGAATGGCTGGCCGTTATCTGAATACACGACCCTAGGGAGTCCATAGCGGGGAAAGAATTCACGAACCAACTGCCTGGCAGTGGTCGCAGCTGTGTAATCTGGAACTGGATATGCTTCTGTCCACCTGGACAAAGCGCATACAACTACGAGGACATACTTGAAACCTCGACATCGCTCCATCTGAATATAATCCATCTGGAGGACTTCAAAAGGGTGGTCAGGAGGATGGAATCCACCTTGTTCCACCGGGACACCTTTACCTGGATTGAACTGACAACATATCATGCAGGTACGCACTTTCTGCTTGGCTGCTGCTCGTAAATGTTTGTTAAACCAAAGGTTCTGAATACTGTCTAACATGGCTTTTTCTCCTAGATGTGCTGGACTATGTGCGGTATTAATAATGACTTGGACCATAGAGTCGGGGAGAAACCATGTGGCTTTTCCCTTCGTCAACCATCCTTGATCTGTCTGGACCCCTCCTTGTTCGGACCATTTCTTGATTTCTTCGGGAGTAGCATGTAACTGTATGTCTATGACATCTTGTGTAGGGTCCTTGACTGTCATACAAGTAGTCGGATCTGGAATGAGTGTCTGTGTCGTGTCAACTGGAATGTCTGGAGTCTGAGCTGTAAGCTTGGCTGTTCGATCTGCTAGATCGTTACCTTGGGAAATGATGTCAGTAACTTTCGTATGTGCCTTGCACTTCATGATAGCGATAGCTGTCGGTAAATGTATTGCATCTAACAGAGCTTGGATGAGGAGACCATGCTGAATCTTGGTTCCATGAGAAGTCATGAAACCTCTCTCCTGCCAGAGCACTCCAAAGTCGTGTACGACTCCGAATGCGTAACGTGAATCTGTATATATGTTTACTTTCAGGTTCTTGGCACGTATGCAGGCTTGGGTCAGAGCGACTAACTCTGCTGCTTGAGCAGACAGGGTGTCAATACGATGTGTTTCTATAACTTCGGTTTCAGTAGTCACTGCATACGCGGCTACTAGTTCTCCTGTACTTGTTCTCATACATGAACCATCCACATAGAGTGTCAGGTCGGGATTAGGTAATGCAATGTCTGTCAGGTCTTGTCTTGGCTTTGTCATAGTGTTAACAACTTCCACACAGTCATGTGTGGCAGGATTTGAAGTAACTGAGGGTAACAGTGTAGCAGGATTTAGAATGTTGCAGCGTCTGATTTCTATGTGTGGCTGGAACAGTGTCAGTTCATAACCTGTTAAACGTGCAATGGTCAAGTGCTGAGTCTGTGTTCGGTTTAAAAGAACTTCCACGGAGTGTGGAACTTGTACTGTCAGGGAGTGTCCTAATACTATGGAATCACTCTGTCTGATAGCTAGAGCTGTGGCTGCGACTGACTTGAGGCACGCAGGCAGAGCCTGGGCTACTGGATCTAATGTGCTCGAGAAATAAGCACAGGGCTTGTACTGTCCTGCTTGATCTTGTGTGAGAACAGATAATGCAGTACCATCACGTTCTGTGACAAAAGTGTAAAAGGCTTACTATAGTTCGGTGTAGCTAGAACAGGCGCTTGGCATAAGGCTTTCTTTAATTCATTAAAAACAAGTGTATGTTCCTGGGTCCAAGGGAGGACAGTCGATACGGCTGCCTCCTGTGTCGTTAACTGTATCAGTGGCTTGGCTAGAAATGCATACTGAGGAATCCATTGTCTGCAATAAGAAGTGAGGCCAATAAAAGCTCGTACCTCCTTCTGTGTCTTGGGCTGTGGAAGACTCGCTATTAACTGGATACGGTCTGGTGTCAACTGCCTACCCCACTTGGACAGTAAGTGTCCCAAGTAGACCACTTGCTGGACACAGAATTGTAATTTGGAAGGGGACACCTTGTGCCCCTGCTCGGCCAGAAAATACAGAACCGTGAGCGACGCACGCTCGCAATCACGTTCAGAACGGGCTGTGATCAGTAGATCATCGACATACTGGAGCAGGGCAGTGTCAGTTGGCATGTGAATATTGTCTAGTTGTCTCTTAAGTGCTTGACTGTAAATACTAGGGCTTTCTGTGAAACCTTGAGGAGCTCGTGTGAATTTATAGCTCCTTCCATTTAAACAAAAACCAAAAAGGTACTGGCTGTCTGGATGAATGGGGACACTGAAAAATGCATTCTTGAGATCGATAACAGTGAAAAATGTAGCTTCGGAATCAATGGCTGTCAATAGGGAAGAAATATCTGGGACTACTGGATACTGGGGTATGATACATTTATTAAGCTCTCGAAGGTCAATCACTAATCGATATACTGGAGGTGCATTGGGATCAGTACGTTTCAGGACCGGAATGATAGGAGAATTACATACATTGGAGTCAGTTTCTACAACCACTCCTTGAACAATAAGCTCGTCAATAATTTTGGATAAGGCTGCTACAGCCTCAGGTGGCAATCTGTACTGTCTGATTCGTGGCAAAACTATACCTTGTTTGAGAGTCACACGATGGGGTGTGATGTGCATACAGCCTACATCAGTTGGACCTTGCGCCCATAAATGCTGTGGTACATTTAATAATCTTGGATCAAAATCACGTAATACATAATGACCTTTAAAGTCACGTAAGAACAATCGAACTCCTTCTGGGGAGCAGCAAATTACTGCACCTAACTCTTTTAACGTTTTAATGCCTAACAAATTTTCTGGACATGACTTCGTAAGTAACAAATCAGTAGTTCGGGACAATGGACCAACTTCTAGGGAAACTGGCTTCGAAATTTCATTAACAATCGGCTTTCCTGAAAATCCAAGGGAAACATTTTTAGAGCCTGAGAGCGGAGCCCCTGGAACCTCGTCATGACTGATGGTAGTCCTACTTGCCCCTGTATCAATCAGAAACTTTCTGTCTTTCCCTAATACTTGACTGTGTACATAGGGACCCTCTTGATCTACAGGTATCTCGATGAGAGGCAAGCCTACCTCCCTCTCTAGGCTGTTTCATGAATATGGCTGATAATCTCGATATTCTGTCTGTGCATACTGGTACATCTGCTGTGTAACATGCTGTGTTGCAGCGATAGGCTGCGATGCTGGAACTGTCTGTTGTGTATTCTGGGGTGACTGAGAAGTCTGTGAAACTTGTTCTTGTCTAGGCGGACGTGGTCTTTCTTTAGTCTTACCAGTAGCTATGTTGTGTTTCAGAACTGCACACTCGTTTATAAAATGACCTGGCTGTTTACAGTAATTGCAAGTCCCTTTAACGGGAGCTGCAGGATGACTGACTTGATTCGGACCCCTCTTCTGACTGTCTTGTGGAACAGATTGTGCAACTAATACTTTCATTTTCGTGTCTTTCATACGTCTCCTTTCGTGTTCTTGCTCTTCCCTGATTCTATTCTGATGATACTGGAGCATCTGTAGCATTTGTGACGGAGTATTAGCTTGCCAACTACTTTCGACTTTCAATACTCGATTTTTAACTTGTGGACTTGAATTCTCGACTAGTTTTGTTACAAAAAGATGAGGGTACGATTCACTACTCGTCTTCAGACCACTGTTAATTATAAAACATTTTTCAAATCTAGAATAAAAATCACTAGTGTCTTCATCCTGTTTCTGTTTACATGCTGAGATTGCATCCCAATCTTCCTTTTTCGTGGCTAGTAACCTTGGCAAGACCTGTATCAATAACTCGGGCAATTCTTTAACTTTACCCCCAAGACCGGTACCTGGTACTCGTGAAGTATCTTCAGCTTCTAGAGCTGTCCAATCTATCTTTTTCTCTCCCACCTCCCATTCTTTTTCCTTGAGTTTTTCATATACCCCTGCGGGCAACAGGACCTTTAACATTTTAATGATATCAGGATATGTGTTTTCTCCCATACGGAGCATGTCCTTTAATTCTCGATGGAACCCTGCTGGATCCTTGTCATGACAGGGAATTAACTTTTTCATCTCTAAGAGTTCCATCTTGGTGATAGGGGTGTAAACAAATACTCGTTCTAGATCACCACCCGTTGTCCTAACTGGATGTACTTCTCGTAACGGATGCTGTCTATCTATGTAAAATGATTTACTTTCTGGAGGTGAGACATGAACAAAATGCGGATTCAGAAACGTTCTATATTTGTGGCGCTGTTCTAGAATGATACTAATTAAATCGGTACCTAGACCTCTCCATCTAGGCTGGAGTAACTCGTTCAGAACATCATGTAACGGACCTGGATCAGAATGTTGTCCCTCATACAGTGTAATGAGGTGCTGGATCATATACATACCCACCAGTCGCTGCTCGGCTGGGGGCAGTTTCAGAAACATTTGTGCCACTATTTCGTCTGGAAAAGTGGTAGAATCAGTAGTCCATCGGACCGCTGATCGAGCTAGTTCTTGTTCATGCATGGTACTAAGTTTACTATATCCGATTCGTGATTTCAGAATGTGATCGGTAGCTTGAAATACTTGCTCAAGAGAACCTTGTTCTGGTGCTGGAGGAGGGAAAACTTTCTTGTGTTCTAGGCGTGAATGTCGGTCGGGAAGTCTAGTTCTACCTACATACGCTATTCTGGAGGGATTCTCGTCGTCTACCTCTTCAGTAGAAGAGTTGTCTTCTTTCTCGTTTACTCATGCTGCTTTTAGTTTCTCGTGTAACTTTATTATTTCCCTACGGATTTTCTTGTACATACTGTCTATACAGTTCTGTGTCTTGTGTCTTCCCTCGGCTATATGGTCACTCCACCTGGTCAGGACCTTCATTTCTTCCGGATCTTTATCCGGATAATCTTGTTCTCTTATCAAACAATTAATTAGAAACTTTAAAAGCATGAGCTGAATCTCGACTTTTCTTTGAGACATGGCCTCGCCAATACTTCCTGGATCTGCTCCTGTACGGATAAAACAATATATTCTGTCTAGATATCCTTTCATATTCGGTAGGGTGTCCAAATATTCGGTCACCCGTCTTACACGTAATGAATATATGACCATATCATCATCGCCTGGGACTGGATCATAACGGCATTCGGTAAGAGCTCGCTTGATATCTGCAACTGACTGATGTTTGGGCGAACGCTGTAACGCTCGGGCATGTAGCTCGAGTAATGTCACACGTCTGTGTTGAGGCGGGGTTCCAGGAGGACTTCCCCCCGCGGCCCCTAGACTAGAATCGTCGACGGGTATTGTACGTGCTGGGAGAGTGACTGATGTAGCAGGTACATGTACTGTAGGCTGGACCGGGGGTACCGTAACAAGGCGCTGCAACGGGTGCCCCGGTGGCTGGAGGAACGGGGATTACATTACTTACAGGAGCAGGCGGAACAGGATTTGCATATTCTGGGACTGTGTCGTCCAAATAGGACGAGAGAAAAATATCAGCTGCGGTTGGTTTGTGACGTAACTTAATCGGAACTAATGGCGGCGGAAAATTACATGGTGCTTCCGGGGTTGCTTTCGGCAAGCCCTCGGCAAGAAGAGGATACATACCCTTAATAAGGGCATTTCTCTGTCTGTCTGACTGTTCGGCTTTAACTCGTTCACCTACTTCGATTAATTCCCTTTCTTGGGCTCTTTCTGAGGATTCCCTACTTAATTCTGTTTTTCTGATTTCTTTTTCGGTTCTTCTATGAGATTCTTTGCGCCATAACTCGATGGCATCTTTCTGGGACTGTCTAGATTTCTTTTTCCATAATGCTTCTTCTACTCGCATGATGCACTCGGCATCCCACGTACCTGATACGGGCCATCTATATTTCTCTTCTAATTCCTTGGTGTACTCCACCCATAAGTCTAGATATAATATGGCACTTAAGCCATGCTTATGATACATAAAATGACCTGGACTGTCCCTAGGCGGGACAGGAACTGCTTCCTCGAGCAGACCTTTTCTGGTTTTTAACTGACGTAACCTCGAGAATAGAGGCATAGTTTAGGCTGGAGTCTGGACACAATACCATACACAATAAACACAATAATAACTGAAAAACAAATCACTCATACCACGACATTGAAAACACATGAAAATAACATTTAGAATAACAGTTCGGACAGAACACATAAATTTCTTGAGAGCAGAACTTACTGGAATGACTAGATGCACTGCTAAAACAGCACGAAACTTACCGGTCCCATAAAGAGACACGTCAGGACCCGCGTCCACCTAGGTGAACACTTCGTGTTGGATCTGCGTACCCAAACCCACGGACCAGAGACAAATTGATTGACCCTGTCTAAATACTACCCCAGCAACGGTACTCACCGGGCAGCAAGAACGGAAGGCCTCGGACTGGACTGGACTGCTACGACGACGGACTACGAACTTCGGACTTCAGTTACAGGTGGGCCTCCGGATACCTCGGACCTTGGACTTTCGGCTTGGGCTCTGGTCGGGACTCGCCGCGTTCCTCACCGCCTCGTCTGGATGCTGGACCGCAACCTCCGTCTCCTCCGTGGGCCTGAGGGATACTTGAAGCAGAAATATCTGCACGTGCACGGTATGGTTCCGTCACGGCTGCAGAGGATCAGGGGGCCTGCGTGGCTTCGCCGGCGCGTGGGGAAAGGGCAAGTTCCTGTTCGGGCGCCATTATGTGGTAAATAAATAATTAATTACCGGTACTATTTTTCAGGATACTCTATAAACAGGTAGCTCAATAAATAAGAGTCAGGATTCGAGGTATCTTGAGTCAACAGGCTTTAATCAGGCATAAAGGACAAGAACAGGACAGCCTGTACGGGAATAGGATGGAAGGCAGCTGCCGGGGGCAGGATCTGGGAATAATGGGGTAACTTTTAATATGGGTGCACAGTATATATATCAAAACAATTGCATTACATTCAATACAGTAGGCGTAGCAGTAGGCGTGACTCGTAGCAGTCGCGAAAGATAAGGGCAAAATGATGTAACAAGAAGGCGTGTACAGGGCGTATACATAGACATGTGATGTAAACGTAACAGAATATGTCATAAACGGGGCGGAAACATGGAGGGGGCTACCTGAGCAGCTGGGACCTCTAACCTAGTGGTGCGCGCAAACGGGCAATGACGTGTTACCAGGGAGAACTGGGGGCTATGACTTCTGCGCTAGAAGAGGAGACTAAAGTCTGGAGTGTCAGAGCGACATGTACCCAAGGCATATCTAGTATCTGGTGTTTAGAGTACATGTTGATAGAATCCAAAAGTTATCAGGGCAAAGGCTACTAGACATTAGGACTGATGCGTGCATAATTCTACATGTATTGTGTGTGCGAGGAATATTCTATGAATATTAATACAGTATTTCTCTTACATGGAGACATAAAGGCTAGACCATGACAGAAACTATTGATGCGATTCAGTAGCTTAGGAATGCAGAGAAGGAGGGCTGGACTGATAACTAGAAACATAACATACTCTTGGCAGACTGGGAGGCAGAGCCAGGCCGGGCCGGGCACTGCGAGGCATGAAAGTAAGCTAGGGGTCAGGGATGCAGGTGGGGGCTGTATCGCTCCTCGGAGAGGGTTCAGGAGACAGGAGCTGAATCTGAGTCCGGGCCCTTTTGAGGCCTAGAAACGGGGACGATTCAATGAATTAACGTGCACACTGTGAAATGTGGCAACGTAGGTTTACATAGGCCTAATATTCGTTGTTTTCACGAAGACTGGAAACTGACATACTAGAGATGGACACAACTGTAATTGTGTCTTTAATCGATCAGAGGGGAATACATGCATATCGATCATGCACATATAACATAAGGTGGGGAACACGTAGGCACATAAAACATGGCAAAATGTACTTTTCCACAGTGAGAGTAATGGGAGTGAGAGTAACTCTGTCCATAAAGCAGGTGCTATTATAGGTGTGCATCTGAAACTGTAATGACACAATGATTAGATATTGTACTGCTTTTCTGACTGGGTTTTACTCTGATTCTGTGTGGCCGCGCTCTGTGAACCTCCCACCTTCATCGTCGTCATCTCGCTATCGCCTCCGGCTTGCAGGCTTCCGGTTCTGGTTCCAGGATTTCGGCTTCCGGGTCAGCCTTGGCAGCATCGGCGGCGTGGCTTGGGCATTGCGGTAGCGGTAGATGTGTACCCGCTTTTACCCGCTTGCTCACTTATCATCTGGCGTGCGGCATTGGGAGTCCCGGGACTGTGGCTCAAGGAGACGCCACGCTCGTTTGCTCGCCATTTGGCGTGTGGTACATGTGACTCGAGGAGACGCCGCGGTGAAGGCCGCAGAAGATTACAAGCGCAGATTGGGCGGATCCCAACTAGAGGGACGTCCCGCAGCGGTGATAGGGTGTGGATAGAGACCCCCAGAGCCCTAATCCGTGGGATAAATCCATAGAGAAGGTTGCCAGGATTGGAAGTGCAGAAGAAAAAAAGAAAAAGGTGGTGGAGGATGAGCGTGGGCCCACAGAACAGAGGTAAGTGGAAAAGGCAGTTTCTCCCTAATAATTATAATTGGGGGAGTTGCATCTAAGAGTGTATGACACAGGGGCGGCAGTGCACCTAGAAGTCGTGGGTACCTTATCAAAGTGAAGAAGGAAATCATCCTGAAAATCTCTGCACCCCTGGAAGTAAGTAGTGAAGGAGAACATAAAGTTGTGGCACTGGGGAAGAATAAACCACGGAAAGTACAGAAGAACTCAAAAAAATCAGGAAATAGAAGCACTGGGGCAGAGGACTTAACATAACTACCCAAAGACTTGGAAAGTGCTATGGCGACACCTACTGGAAGTAAAACACCTGCGATGGGGTCTACCCCATCCTCAAGTATAATTAAACAGAAGGGGCCGTTGACCGCTAAGGCAGCCGGCGCAAAAGGCAGATAGGCAGTCTCAAAATCTATTAAAGACTTTTTGGGTAAACACTTTAAAGCGAAGGAGACACCAGAAAGGGAGCTGAATGTGGTGGAGTCCCCAAAAAGTACAGAGAACTTGGTATTAGACGCCGATTCCCTGAATCAGACAAACTTTGACATCGCTAAGATCCCGATGGAACCTCGGTTGTCTTCCTCCCCTTGGCTGTTTCAGTCATTAATTATTCAAGACTTAGATGTAGAGGGGGAGGAAGAAAATGAAATTCAGAGTGAATCACAGCCAGAGAAAGATGTTGCCCAAGGGGATTTTAGTCTTAATGTAAAAGAAAGTTTGGAAAATGCCAATATCGTCCACATAGAGCTATCAGGTCTACCTGTGAATAGTCTGGAGGTGACGGGTTCCTCAAGCTTATCAATGCTCGAGTTTATGTTGATGCTCCAGTAAACCTTGCAAGGTATCTTAGAGGTCTCAGTTCTAAATAATGAAATCCTTAAAACTCAAGGTTACCAGTTTAAGAACATAATTGGGGAGCTGATGCAGATTAAAGGCCAAATGCCATCCCTTGTAAGAGTGGTAGAGAATAAAGTAGATGAGGTGGGAGAAAAGACAAGGGGAAATATACCCAAAGAGGAGGAGCCAACTGTATATATATCTCCCGCTGCCCCATGATTTTAAAGAGATATGGTGAAAGGAGGCGTTGTCTGAAGAGGAGGAAAGGGAAAAAGGTCCTATGTGTAAAGCAGGTAGCAAAACATCAGGGGAATAGGAAGGAGGTATTCCACGACGTAAGGCCCAGGGACAAGGCAGCGAGGGTAGAAATAAATAAGTTAACCCTTGTAGATACAGGAGCAAGCACCCTTAGACCGAAGGAACAATCAAGTTGGGACTCAGGTAAATGCTTGGTTAGGAGTGCAAAGGCCCCCTTGAGGAAGTACATGGGGGGAAAGGAGGAGGTAGAATTAGAATGGGAGATGGAGATGTCCATTGACGCAGGGCCCAGTAACCCATCCCCGGTAAAAAATTGTAGGAATAGAGGTAGAGTAGAAGTTAACATGAAGAGAAGGGATGAAAGATCAGATGAAAGTCTAAAAACCCAACAGGAAACCAGGATTGTGGACACCTGGCTATATCTAGAACCTATGGGACAGGTAAAGGGGGGGGGAAAGGGGTAAGAAATTAAAACCTCTAAATCGCTCGCAGCTACTCTCTTCATTTGTAAAATGCCCTAGCTTAAAATATGTCAGTACGGATGATTTAAAAGAAGTGGGGTTTTTGGTTAATTCCAAAGGTGAAGAAATAACAAAGGTCCTTCTCCACTCAGCATTAATAAAAGTTGCGATGGTAAAAGCAGAAGCTGAGATGTTAAGGGAAGGAATTAGAATAGTAAATAGAGAGGATGTGATAATGGATAATCAAGGGCACCATTTCCTTAGAAACCATGCAGGGCTGGGAGAACGACAAATAAAAATGATCACATCTGGACGGGGTAACAAGGAAGCCCTGGAAATCACTATAACTCCCAAAAAGATAGGATGGGGGGAGGAAGATGTCTTGGTCGGAAACAGGTATAGAGAATTGGCTTATATGGACCATGAGAAAGAGGGGAATTTGAGTAACATCGATTAGGAAACTGGGTCGTCGCACAGTCTGTGTATCTTGTCCTGGAATGTTAATGGTTATAAAAGAATACGGTTTCAGGAAGGTTTTAAAAACATCCTTGAGAAGACCGATATTGCGTGCCTACAGGAGACTTGGCTGTGCGACGAGACCCCCCTTACTGAAGGCTTTGCACAACATGTAAAACCTGCAAGGAAGAACCAAATAGGTAGGGCGGCCAGATGACGTTGGTCTCCACAAGGATAGTGAGAGATATATTTCGCCTTGATTTATCATGTAATTGGGCAATGGGTAGCAGAGTGTTAATCCCAAATAACAACGTATGTGATGGAGGCTTATGTATTATCAATATGTACATACAGAAAGGGGAAAAAAACTAGTATAAAGCGGAGCTGGAGCGTCTAAAAAAGGACTTAGAGAACCTATATGAAATCTACCCAAGAGATGTGCTCCTAATTTTAGGGGATTTTAATCATAGACTAAATCCCCTACAAACCGATGTCTGGAATAGCGAATTGCTAAAAGCGTATAATATAGAGTCTGCAATGTTCACCATCAACGAGCTATCAAATCAAGATGTGGAGCTTGGACGGCTGCTGGGGTCTAAGGGCTTTGTTTGTGTTAATGGTAGGAAAGAAACGGATCAACTCGCAAAGCGCACCTTGAGGTTCTTTGGTTTTCAACTTCTTCCGTATGCGGCCGCCATTTTGTGTCCCGCCGCCATTTTGTGTTCACTCAGACAGCACGGCGAACGGAGTGTTTTTGCCTTTTCCAGCTGCTACGTGTCCTTTCTGTTAAAAAGTAATCCCCTGCCCTTGTTTACGAAACCGATGTCAGGGTTTGGCCGAGTCCACTAATCCATGTCTGGGCTGATTGATCCCTGTCTCGACTGACTGTTGGCTCTCCCTATTCTTTCTTACTTTATCTTATCCGACTGGCCTTCGCTATTCTCTCCTTGTATTCTCTTGTTACACAACTATCCTTTGAGGCACACAAATACGTCCTGCCACCTGCAAATTGGATTACAGGCACTAGCACTGATTAACATGTGGGGAGGGGTGACACATGGGGTCTGAAAGAAGGCCGTATTCGGGACATTTGATAGCTTGTTTTCCAACTTTTCCTATTGGCCAGCCTTGTATGTATTGGGAGTAGACATTGTAAATATGCGTGTTATAAAAGATTGTGCGCCACGAAGTAAAGTGGCAGTCTCCTAAGAACCTACTTTGTACTGCTAGGACAACTGTGCTTAGCTGCAGCTAATAAACCCTGTTTTCTACGCCTAACAGAGTGTCTCTTGTCTCTGTCCGATAAGGCAGGTGAACTGGAAGATTACAGGCGTGCCCTGCGCCGCCAGGCCCAAAAGGCCAGTTCTTCAACTGGCGCCCAACGTGGGCCGCTTCAGCGGTAGCGGTTCAGCCCGAGGGTCGTGAGGAGCCTCGCAAGAAAATTCCGGAGGATTCGCGAACCATGTCAAGCAACCCCTGCATGTCGAAGTGGACCGAAGGTCTTTTGCGGCGCGGCCACTCCTTTCCGACGGCTGCTGACGACTGCTGCCCTGACTGCCGCCCTGCCTTGGCCCCCCCTTCTGGTGTCAATTGGTATTGCGAGACGTAGACGGACCTCTGTTGGCGTGAGAGAACACTTAGTTAAGTATTCGTGGGTAGCGCCCACTTCTTTGTTTTATATTATTCGACAATTGCAATAGCCGAAGCCAAGGGGTGAGTACGTTTGTACTGAGTATTTCCTCTAAAACCCCTTGAAGTTTGTAAGTAGACCAGTGAATTAAAAATGCCTGGTCTTAGCAAGTTTAGGAAGTTTTGTTGTCTTGATTGTAATAGGGATTCCCGGCTGGAGGACTCTTGTCCAATTCCTCAGGTTGGAACTCCCACTTATGAACTCTATTCGAAACATGGTATTGGCCCATTACCTTTAACGAGGCATGGATCCGATACACAAAGAAAGATGGTGTTTTGCAGTGGCCACAAAATGGTAGCTTTGAGCCTGACATATTAGATAATCTAGAAGCAATTCTGTTCAAAAGAAAAGTCCGGCCGGCAATGTTTGACTCTTTCCGCCTCTGGCGTAAGGCAGCCAAACAGAGAGAAATTAAGCAGGCAAAAAGAGATAGGAAAGAGAAAGGTATGACGATTGTACAGGCTGCCCAGCAGTTTAAAGATAATGAGATTGATCAGGGGATCGAAGTCTCAGAAAGATAGCATCGTATGGCAATAGATAGATGTTACCCTGTGTTGCCTACTTCTCCACAGAGTAAGGATCTTGAGGAAGATCCCTTAATTTCCCATTTGTTGAGATTGCCTCCGCCCTATGTACAAGGTGCTAATGCACCCGCATTGTTGCCAGTTGTTCAGCCACCTGTCGTTCATCCAGTGATTCCGGCTCTTCCACAATTGCCCCTTCCAGCTTTTCCACCCCCGCCTCCTTTGCCACCGACTCCTGTCCCTCAGACTTCTATATCTGAGTCTCCCTTATTCCCGGTTTCTCTTGTAACTGATAGTCCCTCTTCTGCCTTGCCTAATGCCTTGTCTCCCGTTCTATTGTCAGATTCTCCCACAGCTCGTAAAAGATTGGTCGACACTGTTTCTGGCCTTTTCTCCCCCCTCTTTGGGTCTCTTAAACGGACTCCTGCTCTTTCTCGAAGGCAATCCCGTAGTCAACTCCCAGGTCCCGATGAGCGAATTGTGTTGGACAATCTTGCTCACAAATGGATCATGAGTGGTCCACAATATGGTGTGCAGGATATCATGAGCACCTTTCACCAGTGGGATGCGCTAGACAGAGACATGTTTTTAATGCTATGTGTGACATTCTTGTCAAAGGATGGGAGGATAGGGATTTGGGTTTAACTCCCCAGGGTCTGTTAGACGTACAGGCTAAATTTGATAAAGGATTTATTGTGGGTTCCGATGTTGAGGACGCCGTTAGGACACTTGTTACTTTCAGGTCTTAATTCTTTTCTCAGGCTTTTCTTGAACCTGATTCTACAGTTAGACAAAAAGTGAAACATTATCCTATGAGAGAAGTTCCTCCAATATGGAGAGATGCGGTTCCAGCCCAGGGTGGTAATCAGCCTGTCCCTGCTCATTTCCAGCGTATATGGGTACATGTTCCCTGGAAACGATCTGAAGTTTTGGCGCTTAAACAGTCTTTACCGGACCCTCGTAAAAAATCCTGCTGGGTATTATAAAGAGCTGTCCCAGACTGTTGACGCGTGCGTTATGAATTTGGCCGATATTGATATGTTGATGGGAAATGTAGTCCCACAAGCGTTATGGGCTCGGTTTCGTAGGGAAGACCACGACCAAGCTTTAGGTGGTAACTGGGCTGCTATAACTGCGGAGGATGCAGCACAAGTAGGAGGTGCTAATCCCGATGTTTTGATTACAAAATTGCCTGGTAGGATAATCACTTTAATGAAAACAATGATGCCTGCCCTACGTGTTAACTGGGATAAGTTAGCTGCGTGTAAACAGAAGAAAGATGAGAGTGTCTCCGATTTCTTTACCCGTTTCGAGGAGACGTTCATCGACCACAGTGGTCAAGATATGAGTACTGAGGGTGGACAGCGATTATTCGTGGATACATTTTTATTTAATTTACTTCCAGAATTATCGTATAAATTGAAAGACTCTGAGAGTTTGTGGGCTGTTTCATCATCTGCCCAGATATTAGCCACTGCTCAGTATTACGAGAATAGGGATAAGGAGGAAAAGGATAAACTCGAGAAAAAGACTAAAGAATTAAAAACGAAGGTTCTTTTGCAACAGGCTTATCCTCCTCGTTCTGCTCAGCGTTCATTTCAACAGCCTCCCCAGTTTCAGAGGTTGTTACAGAAACCTGAACGCTTTGTTCCGCGACCTTTGCTAGGTCCTAATCAATGTGCCTATTGTAAAGAGGAAGGTCATTTTAAGAATAGCTGCCCGGTTTTATTGCAGCGTAATGGTGGACTGCCAGGGCCGCGAGGTCGTGGTGATTTTCAGTCAGCATCTAGGGGTAGAGGGCGAGGTGCGTTGCCTCAGACTCAGCGTTCCTTTCCCCCTCAGAATTCTATGAATTAGTTTGACCAGCAGAATACTCAGTCTGCACAATATTACAATGACGACTATTGTATTGAAAGTGAGAATCAGGATTTTCACACTAGCTAGGACAGCCATGGACAAAGCAAGGGAGTGGTATCAGTTCCAGTGGATCAGAATGGACCTTATGTTGAAGTTGTTACATTGGGTGTTTCAGAGCCTTTTCTTTTGGATACTGGTGCAATGAGAAGTTCTATCACTCACTCCAAACTCCCTGGGGCACCTTTGTCTGGCTTAACAAATGTTTCTGTATGATTTTCTGGCGCCCCAGTTCGTAATCCGGTTTCTTGCCCTTTGCCTATCTCAATTGGTCCTTATGATTTGGAGGCTCCGCTCATTTTAACGACCGGTTGCGGCGAGAATTTGCTGGGTTTGGACTTATTGAAACGTCTTCATGCAACATTGTATTGTTCCCCCTCTGGTGTACATCTTACTTTAGGTGCGGAATTGGTTTCTCCTATGTATTTATCTAAGGACTAACTCCCACCCGAATTGCATTCCCTTCCTGCTACGCTTTGGGCTACAGGTCCGAATGATGTTGGTCTCCTTCAGATTCCACCTTACGTGGTTACTGTTAAGCCAAATGTTAAATTACCACACATTCCTCAATATAAAATTTCTAGCGATGGCGAGAGAGCTTTGTTGGCTATCATCTATGATTTAGTTCAGAAGGGTGTGGTTGAAGAAACAAGAGGAAATGTTTGCAATAGCCCTGTTCTACCTGTTCTTAAACGCACTGATTCTTCTCAGCCTCCTGTATATCGATTTGTGATCGATCTTCGGGAGATTAACAAGTTTGTTGTACCCCAGTTTCCTGTTGTCCCAGATATCACTGCCTTGCTCACGATGATACCTGCTTCGGCTGCCTGGTTTTCAGTTATCGATCTCAAGAACGCTTTCTTCAGCATTCCTATTGCTGAGGAGAGTAGAGATCTTTTTGGCTTCTCTCTTGGAGGCCGAAGTTTCCGATTCAAACGTGCACCCCGAGGTTATTGTGAGAGTCCCTCCATTTATAGTCAGGCTTTGAAATCTCAGCTTGATGCTTTCACTTTGCCCACAGGTGCTACTCTTATTCAGTATGTGGATGATTTGTTGGTTGCTGCTGATTCTGAGGATGTTTGTAAGAATGTGACTGTTTCATTGTAACTCTCATAATCAGGAAGGGGAAAGGATCACTAGTCCCGCTTAAACCAAGGTTTTGCAGGTCGGTAGTTGATATCTCCCAAAAATGACCCTCATACACGTGTATGTTGGAAGTATCTCTAAGCGGTATATAATGTGTCCCCGCTTTTGTTTACACGTGCGTGCGTAATCATTGGGTCGTTTCTTGTGTGTGCACCCTCCACCAGGAGGTTTTACCTTCGGTTTAAGGCAGTAGTGATCATAGAACAGTGGTGAGATGGGTGGTGATTCTAAAAAAGTCCGGACAGCCAGAGAGGGAATTTTAATAATTCTGGATTTGGACAATAGTTAAAATTATACGTGCAGCTTTAGAATGAGTTAGGAATTCGAGCGCACTTTATTTGAGAATTAAAAAAAGGTCAACATGTTTCAGCCTTGGGTTGCCAAAAGGTCAATAGGCTTTCGTCAGGACCAATAGGGGTGAAAACGTGAAAGAAAGTGTGAAGAACAAAAGTGTATTAACCTGATTCTTCAGGAGGTGAAGGCATCTTTGTACCTGTAGAATAAAGATAGACAGACATACACACAACATACAGGGAGATGGGGTATGGAAAACATATAGTTATGTACAAAAGTACTCTTACGAAATCAAATGATTTCGAAAAGGAACTAAAAAATGGCAATGCTTTTCAATGAACCACACTCATTTCTGGCGTCAACTCTCCCATTATCATGCTTCGGCGGGTGGAGGTGATTCAAGCTATACTGTAGTGATGTGCCCATAGTTCTAAAAGTTCGCTGTGACTTACTTAATTTGATGCGTGGTCTAGGGTGGGATAACTTGGTGGTATTCGGTAAAACGCCTCGTGGATTGCGTTTATAATGCTGCATACATACAGTGCTCAGGTGTTAATTCACTGTTCGTGCGTGTTGTTATAACGGTTTTCATTATACAATTGTGCTCCTTATTGTGCATTGGCATTTCTATTCTTAGATATTATTGCTATGCGGGGTCTATATTTGGTTAGGTATTGAGAATAAGACACGTCACTTGATTCTCACTGTACTCGTAATGAGTACGCTTTTTGGATGTCAGACTGTGTGGTATTCTAGCGTACCTTTGTTATATCGAGGAATTGCTTCATCGGGGGATAAGGCAGGACGAGAGAGGCCTCACTGTTGGAATTGTAAAAGGAAAGGGTTTAGAGAAAAGGATTTGTTACTTGCGGTTCTGTTGTGTGAAGAAGACGCGGTCTCCTCAGATACCTGGGTTTCTTCTACTCCGTCCTGGCAGCATGTGCTGACTCTGCCTTTCATCACCCGGAAATCAAAGACCGGTCATTTCCGGGTTGATTTGTACTACGGACCCATAGATTTAAAAGATACACCACTTGTGGACCCGGATGGGATCCTATGGGTGGATGGTTCTTGTTTCAAACTTGCTAATGGCGAGACAACTTCAGCCTATGCTGTTACTACCTTGTATACAGTAGTGGAGACAGCACGCATTAGACAGAATTCAGCCCAAGCAGCTGAGCTGAGCTGATTGCCCTGACGAGAGCGTGTGTGTTGGCTAAGGGAAAGAGAGTGAATGTTTACACCGATAGCCAGTACGCCTTTGGCGTGGCTCATAGCTTCGGCTGCTTGTGGAAGGAAAGAGGATTCTTTACTTCCCATGGGACTAAGATACAACATGGTCAGTTGGTAACTGACCTTCTCGAATCACTTGCTTTGCCTACCCAGATAGCAATTGTGAAGTGTAGTGCACATAAAAGGATCACTGATGATGTGGGTCGCGGGAATGCTTTTGCAGATGAGGTAGCGAAAGAAACAGCGAGATGCTACAAGTAGCATGTATGTTGCAGGCCCTGCAAGATGGGTCAAAGAAGGAGGAATGTGTGAGAACACAATAGAAAGTGTGAAAATGATTCAAGAAGAGGCTACAGAGAAGGAATTGAGTAAGTGGAGAGAAAGTACGGGAATGTTGGACGCGACAGGGTGTTGTACAGAATTGTAGGAACACCGGCGTTGGCTGTTACCAGACGCCTATGTATTGCCCGTAGTTACTATGGCGCATGGTCCAGCTCACATCAGTTCGAAAGGGATATGCAAACTTCTCGCTCCAGTATGGCAGAATGAAGGTATCCCTAAATGTGCGGAAAATGTGGTGAAACATTGTATCGTTTGTTTGATGCATAATCCAGGAAAGGGAACCCCAACCCCGGCAGGTCATTTTGCTCCACCTACATATCCTTTTGAGGTATTACAAATTGATTACATTCATATGGAACGTTGCAATAAATTAAAGTATGTTCTGGTGGTGGTGTGTGCCTTTTCCAGATGGATAGAGGCCTACCCCCTAAAGGATAATACTGCTTTGTCCACTGCCAAAGCCCTCTTGAAGGAATTCTTCCCAAGGTTTGGTTTGCCGCGAATTGTCTGGAGTGACAATGGAAGTGAATTCGTAGGTCAAATTATGCAGAAGGTGTGTGCGGGTCTTGGTATTAGGCAGAAATTCCATGCGGCAAACCACCCTCAGTCAGCAGGCTTGGTAGAGTGTTATAATGGCACCCTCAAGCTCAAATTAGCAAAGATTCAGGCCAGCACGGGTCTTACTTGGCCCGATGCTTTACCTTTGGCACTCCTGTCTACGAGAACAGCTGTACACTCTCGCTTGGGACTCAGCCCATATGAGGTCGTCTTTGAGCGCCCAGCTAACGTCTGGGGAGTCCCTCGACCTAAGAAGTACTCTGATATCCTGTATCCTATGTTGATTGACTACTTACATGACCTCACCACTAAATTGCGTGTTCTTCACCAACAGGTTCAAAACGCTTTGCCGGATGCCTCTACAGACCCAGGTCACTCCATCCAACCCGACTGGGTCTGCCTCAAAACTCAAAAATTTTCAGCGGAAAAAGAATTTGGAACCTCATTGGGGGCCGCCTCTGCAAGTTCTTCTTGTAACCCGTACAGCAGTAAAGGTCGTCGGCAAGAAGAATTGGATCCACGGCGTGCACTGCAAGAGGATACCTTTGCCTTTTCCCTTTGATCAGTGGGTCCGTAACGGTATAGGTGATAGTGAGGGCGAAGGGGTCCCTCAATTTGTACCTTTCAGTAGTGCACGTCTGGATCGGGCGAGGTCTGAAAAAGAAGATGACGTTGTGTTGCAAGAAGCTGTACCATCACATCTGCGATTGAACACAACAAACCCAGAGACTTTGTTTCGAGAGCCAACGGTACCTGACCAGACTCGGTACAATTTGAGATCTGGATTGAAAAAAAACAATTGAACTTTTTTTTCTGGTTATACTTTTAAGAGACATTCTTTTTTTTTTTTACCATCCATCAAGTTGCAGGGTCACGGTAGGAGTCTTAGGCTGTGACCTGAGTAGTGACATAGGTCTGCAGGACTTGCAGTGTCATAGGACGGCTAATAACCACAACTAAGTGATCTAGGATGATTACTGTGAGCAACGCTTTAGAGAATGGATATTGAATTTGAAAAGAATGATAAAAAGCAAGAAATGAGAGCTAAATACAAGAAATTGTTGTTTAGTCCAAGTGGCGTAACCTTGTGAATTCTAATATGTTAATGTATTCTATTGGCTGGTGTGGGTTGGGTTGTTCACACTATGCAGCAAGCACCTGTTCCTACTTCTGTTTCTTTGATTGTTCCCACTACTGCCTGTCCGCATCAGTTTTACACACTCCCAGAACACAAACAAATTAGGAGAACAGAATATTTTAACAATTCATTTATCCAGCTGTTACGTCAGCATCAACTGGCAGTCAATACTACTAACTGTTGGGTTTGTGGACTCATGCCCCATAACACGGAGAAAGGGATGCCATATTTAGTCCTTCCGTTTTCTTATGAAGGTTCCGCTTGGGCCTATTTGGCTATGTTTTCCAATGCATACCAGAATCAACTTCGACATCCTCTTGTTGGTCCATATGGTGGTGGAGCAGATTTTAGTCATAGTTCTGTGATAAAGGGAATAGTGGCTATGGCTAGAGTTGCAGAAATTGGTAAAATTCCCGTCGATGAGAAACGAGTGTATGATAGTTGGAATGTGACTAGTTACGTTACTAGCCTCACAGATAAGGCTAGACGAGGGAGATCACCACCAATTTGGACCATACCCCATCGAGGCAATTTGTGTCTACAGATAAATGGTAAAAATATGAAACAAGCATTTACAATGCAATAGGTCTCGCAGCATTAAAGTTTGAGTTATTGGCATTGTGTATCGCCCCTGCAATCGCAGGCGCGAGACCTAAAAATAAAAGTTCAAGAATGGGAACTGCTCCAGCGGATCGCAACGAAGATGAGGGGTGAACGCGGCCAATTGCTGATCACCCGGAAGAGCCTGAATGAAGCATGGGTCCTTCTCCCTGAACCCGGAAGTTAATCTTAAAACCAAACACCTTAGCGTCGGGAGAAGCACATCTTTATAGGCATTCGTCTCCCACTTGATGTGGGGCATTTCATGCTGGATGAATATGCTGTACTCTCGCCGGAGTATGTGTATTACCGGGAAAGAGCAGGCAGAAAACTAAAGAAAAGGGTGCAAAGGAACACCCCATAGGAATGAAAGAAAAGGTAGGTTGCCCATTCATTCCAGTTTTTACATAAACCACATGGGAGGGAAAAACTAAGAGGCTGCCCGCGACCCCACGGGACTCATGACCCCATGCAAGCCCCAGGGACCTGTAGTTCGGGTGGTAACACTGGGTAAGAAAATGTCCAGAGTGTAGTTGTGAAAAGAAGTTTAAAGTCTGTTCGGGTCCCCTCATCTCCATTTCTTGGCTCAAAAACACTTGGGAAAGATTGGCTTTTGATATTTAATGGCCATATCTAAATCTCCCTTGTGACTCTCATTATGAAGAGGTATTTTTTAGGGACGGTAATCCTCAATCCATCCTTACATATAATGGGGTCCAGTTCACATCCTTTGATCTCAAGGATTTTCATCCCACACATGGTATTAAACATATTATCACTTGTCTTTACAATCCGCAGCGCAATGGGCAAGTGGAAAGGTTCAATTGTGTGTTGAGGGATAGAGTTACTTGGGCTAGATGTAGTAATCCTGACTGGAAAGTGTTTCTGAGATCAAAGTTATGGATTTGTTGCATTACACAACTGGGATCAGTACTTTCAGTCCACTGAAAGGACGGGAGCTAGCTTCCAAATTGTGCCCTTGGTGGTTCAAGAATATTAGCAAAAAGACTTCCAAAGAGAAAGACGCTGCTGATGGAGAAACCAATCCAGGATGTGCCGACAGAGTAGCTGTTAAGTAGGAAAAAATGAAAGCATTGTATGACAAAATTTTTCCAGTTTAGGCACCTAATTTTGAAGAGGATGACTAGGCCAGGATTCGCATGCCAGGTTTAATTCAGAAAGGTAGTTCCAAGTATGTGAAACCTTTGAAAGTTCTGAAAGTTAATCCAAAAAGTGTTGTGACTCAGGATAGTCGCGTATGAACTGTAAGGAAAGTTGTGAAATGTACAGTCTAACGATTTCTCAGTTATGAATGAATCTAGGCTGAGACTTCCCTTATCTAAGGAGTGTTTGCCTGAGTCCTGTTTGAATCCTTCTTAAGGTGTGGTGTTGCCTCCTATGGGTGATTGTGGCATAGGTAATTCTGCTGAAATAATTCCATAAAACCCAATTCCTGGATGTGTTAAATACAGTTGTGCGTGGGAGGGAGGGTTGTGCGTGGGAGGGAGGGTCCCGCGTCGTCTCTCCTGCCTCCAGCAGGCTGCAACCCTAGTGGTTGGGATGCCGCCAAGCCAGGGGCTTATGGCCCGGCCATGTTCTCCATGTAGGCTGCATTGCAGCCTGCATGGAGAAGGGCAGAGTTTGCATGACTGGTTTGGTCGGCCCCAGAGAACTGACCAAACCAGTCATGCACACTCAGGAGTGGGCACACCACTCCTCCCCTGCCAATCCTTGCTCGCAACGAAACCATTCTGTTCTGCTTCCTCGCAGTGCGAGAAGCAGAAACATAAAACCATTTTATGTTTCTGCTTCTCGCACTGCGAGAAAGCTGTGGGCGGTGCTCCTCCGCCCTAGCGGTTAAATCCATGGCTCGTAACAGAACTCTGTCTGTTAAACTTAAGGACTGTAATTGATATGCTATTTTGACATGTACCTTGATCTCCTAATTGCAGAAAACTTAATTGCTGGAAGTGCAAAATCCATGGCTTGTTACAGAACTCCACCTGTTAAACGGGTAAACTTAAGGACTGTATTTGATATGCTATTTTGCCATTATCATTGCGCTCCCTTTACACTCACATTTCCCTGTATTTTATTTCTCTGTTTTTCTTTATTTGAAGGAGAAGGATATTTTATATTCCTGTCATGTTTATTCTTGGTAATGTTCATTTCAATGTTTCTGTCCGCATGCTCCATGCATCTCCAACATTCCTCCAGGACATATGTTAGCGCGCAGTTTGTATTCAAAAGAAATGACAGTTGTTGTGCATTTGTGTGGATTAAGGAAACTCTCTTGACCTGCTGTCTCATGAACCTTCTTTATTTAAACAAAAACATTGCAGGAGGGGAAGGAAGCAAATGGGGATAAGCACATATGGATGGAGCAGTCGAGAAGCACACAGACAAGAGAGAGCAATTCAGAGTGCAGCAGAAGAGAAGTACATGGTGGAAGACGCTGGGAAACACGTTCTCTTGTGGAGTGCTTAACCAAAAAGAAAAAATAAGCAGTGCCTGAAAATTGAGCTGTGGAAAGACACATTTAATAGTGGACATGCTACAGCGTAAGCACAAACATAAGAGTAGAAATAAAAGTCTACACATGCTGACGAATAAGAAGTAAGCAAATGAGTGTGATGATAAAGCCAACCAAGCCATGGGTATGCTCTAAGCTAACAGGTGTTTTCACACAGAGACAGCTTGCTCTGTCTTGTAGGCGAGAGCTAATAATGGATGTACCACCGCTCCTTGTGCTATTCAAATGCACAGCGGCTGGAATGTACTTTATCGGTTTCTCACAGGCACGGCAACCAAGGCAGGATTACTTCAAGTAACTTACTTGAGGAAGAAAAATAAATAAATGGCAATATTTTACCTAAAATTAGTTAACGCTACATATAGAGAGTTGGCGTGTATGGAGTGAGACTTGGGGTGTCTGCAGACACTCGACAACTGCGATCAGGTGTTTTAAAGAATGCGCGGACTCTGCTTTGGCTTGATAACGGCCTGCGCAAACACGAAAGTGCCTTCAAGGTCAACAAACTGGGAAGGGCACCCGGCCTGCAACCCGTCATAAAACTGAACTGGCAACTTGTTTTATTAATTTAAATACGTCTTTGATAAAGCGCAGGGAATAACTTACGGTGCCATTTGACTGCAAAGTTAACAGACCATAAATAACAAATCTGTCCATAAACTAACCAATGGGCTCTTTCAGACAGGGGTGAAAACTCTTACCCGGCAATCTGATCACAGGCCCAGAAAAAAACTTGTCAATCAACTGTTTATAAAGACTCTTTGCTGGTGCTTTGTCTAGCGCAGTGCGCCTCTTGCCTATGCTTTGTTTTCCCTCCCACGAGGCGGAGGGGCGGCAGAGTGCCATCTGCCTGTCCTGTCTCAGAGGCGGAAGTGCGCGAGCTGCCCCTTATTACTCACTGTGCCAGGAATGTGCTGTGGGAGGGGAAGGCGCTACTTCCCTGAGCACCGGTTTATTTTGGTGAGACACGCGCTGCCCCGGTGCACCCACATCTTCCTCGTCTTTGTCGTTCTCGTCCTCTTCTTCCTCCTCATTTTCGTCTGGAGGGGTAGGGGTTGTGATCCTCGTTACCCTAGGGCGGCTTGTGATTGTAGAGGCGGCTGTTGGACGGGACCCGGTTTTGAACTACAGAGACGCTTGAAGATGAGCGAAACTGAAACCTGGTGTGGGGCGGGACTTCCGTCTTCAGAAGCCCGCGCACGCGCACACGGAGTGCCTGGCCAGAGGAGTGGTGATGTGGGCTCCCATGTACGAGGGAGAGCCCCGCGGAGGCTGCAGAGTCCGGCGATGCGGTGAGTGGGGTTAGTTGGGGGGGGGTCTCTCTGTATGTGTGTGTGTGTGGGCGGGGACGGCGGTGGGGGGGAATCGTCTGTGTGTGTGCGCTCGTGTGTGTGTCTGTGTGCGTGCGTGATCCATGGTGACTGAAGAGCCTGCCGGAATCGCGACCTGATCCGATTCCGGAAGAGGCTGCGTGCGCGTGCCAGTCTCTTGTCTCCAAGTCCTGCTTGTCCTTGAAAGCTGAAACGATAGCAATAGGCTCGCTTTGCGACAGCAGGGGCTTTGCCCCTGCAATCGCAGCGCGAGCCCTAAAACGAACAGGAAAAGAGTGTTTGTTCCTGTACATACATTTATTCATCCCAGATTTCTTCACCATTAGTACCATCTCAAGGCACGTACTTTGTCTGCCACGACCGAGCCTACACATGGCTCCCTACCAATTTTTCAGGAACATGTTATGTGGCTTTTCTTCTCCCTCCGACATACACTGCTCCTTCAGCCCATCACAGAAATAGATATGGCAGAGGGGTTATTGATTCCAAAGACACAGCAGGACAAGAAGGAGGGGACTTTTTCAAAGGGTTCCTTCCCTTCTGGGGCCCAATGGCCAATAGTAGAAACATTAGACAGTTAGTTCATGTTGTTGAACCTACCATAAATGTGACTTCCAGAGCCTTGAGTAATCTGACAGCCGAACTTCAGGCGGACCACCTTATGACTTTGCAGAACCGGATGGTTCTAGACATTGTCCTTGCAGATCACGGAGGAGTCTGTAAATTGATCGGGTCTAGTTGCTGCATTTATATATAATGCCCCTACAGTAAACCAGGCCATCTCTAAGTTGCATGTAATTTCCGAGACAATACACCAGGACGCAGGAGATTGGTCTGTAATGGGAGAGTTTTGGGGACTACTGTCCACATGGGGATGGAAGGTATTAACCTTCCTTGGAATGGTTTTGGCCATCATTTTCTCTTGTTGTCTTTGTTTACAGTGTGGCCCTGCCATCTGCGGTTTTTGTGCCACCATGTGTGTCCCAAGGCCTGTGTCACAGAAAACAGAGAACATTAGAATGATGTTGCAGCAACAGCTCGACGACCTCATGGCCATTGATATCGACTCAGACTAACTTGAGTCCTTTGTGTTTTGCCTGAGTAATGGCAAAAGGAGGGCCTGAGGTTCTTTGGTTTTCTTCTTCGTTCCGTATGCGGCCGCCATTTTGTGTCCCGCCGCCATTTTGTGTTGCCTTCACTCAGGCAGCAAGGCAAACGGAGTGTTTTTGCCTTTTCCAGCTGCTACGTGTCCTTTCTGTTAAAAAGTAACCCCTTGCCCTTGTTTCCGAAACCGATGTCAGGGTTTGGCCACTAATCCATGTCTGGGCTGATTAATGCCTGTCTCGACTGACTGTTGGCTCTCCCTATTCTTTCTTACTTTATCTTATCCAACTGGCCTTCGCTATTCTCTCCTTGTATTCTCTGGTTACACAACTATCCTTTGAGGCACAAAAATACGTTCTGCCACCTGCAAATTGGATTACAGGCACTAGCACTGATTAACATGTGGGGAGGGGTGACACATGGGGTCTGAAAGAAGGGCGTATTCGGGACATTTGATAGCTTGTTTTCCAACTTTTCCTATTGGCCAGCCTTGTATGTATTGGGAGTAGACATTGTAAATATGTGTGTTATAAAAGATTGTGCGCCACGAAGTAAAGTGGCAGTCTCCTAAGAACCTACTTTGTACTTCTAAGACAACTGTGCTTAGCTGCAGCTAATAAACCCTGTTTTCTACGCCTAACAGAGTGTCTCGTGTCTCTGTCCGATAAGGCAGGTGAACTCGAAGATTACAGGCGTGCCCTGCGCCGCCAGGCCCATAAGGCCCGGTTCTTCAACCTTCAAAATAGGGCAGCAAATGTGCCCCATAGACTATGCCTTTATTCAGGCATGGTGTTTCCATTTAACACAACACTTTGAAATACTCCAGGTAGAGGGTAGTGACCATTTCCCATTATTGATGGAAATGTATGTAAACAAGGTCCCGTCGAGACAGAAAGTGTTACATGTAGATGTTGAATTTCCAAAGCGACTCACAACCCGGATTAGTGAAGAATATCTAAAGAAACTGAGGGAATTCCAGATAGCAGTTGACTTAGAAAACCCATCACCAGGGGAGGATATATCCTGGTATGAGGATATAATAAGACAACTGGTAGAATGCCTCAGGATAAAAATCAAACGGGAAAAGCATAGTTTGGTAAATAAAGCAACACTACATGTAAGTAATAAACCATGGTTTGACGAAGACTGCCGGAAAGCAAAGGCCGCCATTAGGCGATATGAAAGGAGCCTTAGGCGTAGCTACAATAAAGCAGCATTATTAGCACTTAAGAAATTAAGGATAAAATATAAGGTAACTTTAAGAGAAAAAAAAGATCCTTTAAAGAAAAATGCTGGATGAACTTACTAGAGGCAATTGAAGAAAAAAAGTCAAAGGCTTCTGGAAAATGATTCAGGAATGTACGGGGAAGGCGGCAGGGACCATGCAATGTTCTGTCCCAGAGGATAAGTGGGTAAGCTATCTCGAGGAAATTTACGGCAATTGGCCAAGGAGGGGGGAAATATTATCATCTAGATGGCCAAGAGTTAGGGAAGAAGTAATGGGGCAGTTCTCCCAAGGCCATATTAAAACCATAATAGCTAACCTAAATCTGACACGTGCTGCTGGCCCAGACAATCTACCCGCCATCATTATAAAAACTAATATAGATTGGTGGGCGGACTTGTTCTCAAAGATGTTTTCGAGAATATTAAACACTGGAATCTTACCAGACAGCTGGAAAGGGGCTATCCTTAGACCGATACATAAAAAAGGCGATGTAAACTCCCCTAAAAATTATCGCCTAATAAACCTCTTGTACATTGGGGAAAAGGTTTTCTCCAAAGTAATCCTAGGTCTGCTAAAAGACTGGGCTGAAGATAACTGCATAGTACCCCCAGAACAGGGGGGATTTAAAGAAGGGCATTCAACGGTTGACCATTGTTTTGCCCTCTGGGCGGTAGCGCGGAAGTCAATAGAACAGAGGGGTAATTTGTTCTGCTGCTTTGTAGACTTCCGAGCGGCATTTGTCCTTGTAGGCAGGGAGCAGCTATGGTCAACCTTGGTAGGCTATAAAATAAATGATGACCTGTTAGCCCTTATTCAGGCCTTAAATACAAATAACTGGGCCCAGGTAATCCTGGACGAGGAGGGTGGATTGTCTGGGAGAATCCAGATTGGAAATGGCCTGAGGCAGGGGTCCGTACTAGCCCGTTGCTTTTTTCCCTGTTTATAGCGGACCTACCCCGGAATTTAAGAGAGGTCAGAGGGGCTAGGAGGTAATCACATATATTGTCTGCTATACGCAGACGATCTGGTGATTATGGACCAGACAGAGATAGGTCTGCAGAGGAAATTAAACATGTTCTATAAATACTGCTTAAATAAAAAATTGGTAGTGAACATGGAGAAGACCAAAATATTATGCTTCCGTAAAAGTAAGACCCGGTTCCCTAGGCGTCTAGGCACGGAATTACTCGAGAAGGTAACAGAGTATAGATATTTGGGAATATGGTTCACGTGTAATCTGAATTGGACCACCCATCTGGAAGCACTAAAAATGAGGGCAATGGCTTCTATGAAGGGCTTAAAAAGATGTAATAGCTTCTATGGAGAAATGCCATAGGGGCCGGTTATAAAGGCCTACCTAGCAATGGTCCCCGCGCAATTTCTATATGGGTCAGAAGTTCTCTTTTTAAGCAGGAAAAATGTTGGGATAAAGAGGAGGGTATGATCCTGAAAAGCTTGTTCTCGCTACCAAAATCATCAATGGTACAAGCAGCAAGATTAGAGTTGGGATTTACCTCTTGGGCAATAATCACTAGGATGGCCCTAATACGTTCTTGGCAGCGTCTATGGCAGAGCTTTCCAAACTCTGTGTAAACTCTGTGTCGAGACACAGTAGTGTGTCGCCTGCCATGTGTGGGTGTGTCGCGCGATATACTACAGCTGCATATGCTGTAGTATAGTGAGCAGATCCTGGACGGCTGTGCGCTTTCTGTTTCAGGAGGCCTGAACTGCTGCTACCGCTGTCGTGCATATTGTGTGCGTTTGTGTGCAAGAAACGTGGACCTAAATACACCATATTCGTATCTAGTTACACGACCTGCCCAGGAGTGTAAAATGGGAATTTTTTATGTTGCTCGCTGCAAAGCGCTTCAATAACTCGTCAAGAGTAGCAAGCGCTATATAGATATAATTTTCAAGAACAAATACAACTGCTTCACCTCAGGCGGCTGTATTCTTTATACAAGAACTAGTGGTAGAAAAAATACAGAACCGATCCTATTCTTGATATGCTGCCTTCGTGAACACCACCTCTTCTGCCTGTAATATCTGGCTTTGGGGGCCTAAAGTGCTATTTTTATTTTTGTATATATAGCACTGAAATAGACCCGAAGGAATCAGAGCTCTTTACATGAGCTTCAGTTGCGTTACAGACGGGCACATTAATTGTGTTAGGCACCGGGAGATGAAGTGATTTGCCCAGACTCGAACCCGGTTCCCCAACTCCAAGGTCGACCGCTCAGACCATTAGGCCACACTATATTGTGAAGGCAGCAGCTTAGAAGAGGCCAAGAGAGCGCCGAGTGTATTCTGTTTGGTGCACTGTCGAACCAAGCAAAGAATGGCAATGTGTAGTTTATGCAAAGGGCCATTACACAAGTGTGTGCACTTTACATAAAGGAAAGAAGACAGACACTGTATGTATGCTCTGAATGAAAGGCACACGGTTGTGACATGTTCATTTCCGGTGTTTAAAGCACGCGTTGCAGAGACAGGCAATGGCAAGATGTGTACTTACCCTCAAGGGGCAACATGGAACATTCTGTGGCTTTACGTGCTTTATTTTACATATTTGGTAATTGCTTTCACGTATTTAGAGAGTTATTTTTAAATAGCGCTGAACATGCTGCATGGGCGTTGGAGCGCTGTACAGCAAACATAGTTCATACAGTTTGGGCGGAACCCTGGAGGGATAAAATTAGAGGATGAACGGGATGAGAGGGGAGGGGTGCAACCAGCAACTGAGTGCCACATTTAGCCAGTCCAACCAAAAGCACAATGCCTGCTGGGATTTTTTAGTCCATATTTACAAATCTAAACACAAAATGCAATAAGCGGTTTACTAAAATGCCAGGAGTAACTTATTTTGTTGCTCCAGACATGGGGCCACTTAGGAACTGCATTTTTTTTATATTTCGGACACTGAGGTTAAGTTCAGTTATCTTTTTTTAAAGCATAATTTAATACATTATTTCCAACAGGCGCTCGGGTAACATTTTACCATAAAATAGTCACACTATGATCCTTAATCTGAACAGAAGTGGTGGGAGTTTAGAGGTCATCCGGAATCCTTTCCTTGACAGCTACTCACAGCAGGGCATAAGTGACAAAAAGTTGCTAATTTCTGCTCCATGACACGTTGTCTACGTTCATAATATGACATTACTCTTTACCAAAATGATGCACATTGTCTGTGCCCATCTGGGACAAGCTACATGCTCTTCTGTGCCAGAATCGCACCCACCCTTGACACCCAACTGCACCTTCCTGTAGGGCGCCCCACAGTTTTGAAGCCATTGAACAGAGACCAGGCCTCGGGGCATCTGGCTGTCAGCCAAATTATTTTACAAGATAGCCTGTGAATCTTTGGAGCCACAAACTGAAACGACTTAAAACTATTTCGAATAAACCAACACTGCATCCATCACTGCTGTGTGTCAGGGGTGTTTGTACTGTTACTACCTATGTATAGCAGCGATGCCACGGACCCTGATGCAACCAGGGAAAATGGACCCTTTAACTGCTGTTGATTAGGAGAAATACAGCAGTTATCAGGGGTCAATGGTGTCACTGCACTTGCTGCACCTATAGTAGCTACATCCTGGGTGGGTGGGTGCCTGTCTCTCTTTCTCTCGCACAACAGCTGCATATGCTGTAGTATAAGGAGCAGATCCTGGAAGACTGTGCGCTTTCTGTTTCAGGGGGCCTGAACTGCTGCTACCGCTGTCTGACCAGGCTACTCCAAATTTCAGAAGATACTTTCCCATTAATGTGAATCATGTAGTCACAGAAGCAAGCTGCCTCAGTTCGGCTTCTGTACTTAGTAAAACAATTATCCCTTCCCTAATTTAGACAAAAAAAAGAACAAGGGTGGGGTTTTCAAGAGTTGATGCTGCCGGGCTAGGGTGGCCTTCTTGGTCCTGGGCTGTCTCAATTCCTTGAGCTGTCCTCATGATATTCCATCATGTCAGCTGGGTCTTTCTTGGATCATGCCACTCCTCCTGGCAGGTATAGTCCAGCTTCTTGTGCATGCAGGTGTGCTTCCTTCACTCTGCATGTCAAATAGCAAGACAGTTCTGTAGGTATTTTTCCGACCCTCCAACCCTGGTTGTATGTACATTCCGAAAGTCACGTTTCAAGCAAGCTGTTTTTTTTTTTTTTGCTTTTTAGTAAATTCTTTGTTTATATTTATGACTTTCAAAATTGGTTGAGATTCCAGCTCTGTGTTTACTGCCTACTCTTCCAGTGTAAATTCATTGTCATATAGGTGGGTCTGAATTGAGGTGGCGATTTTGTTTTTGTGCCGTAAACAACTGGGGCATGTGTCAATGTGTGCATGATTATATTTTTGTTTCAGGCCCAAACCTAACCTTGCTTACACCCAGTTTTGTCAGTCACTGTCTTTGTTAGAACAGATTCACAATTGCTTTATTAACCTTCCTGCTTTCTCAAATTTGCTTGAAAATGCACCATTTGCCCACTATTTTTCAGAACTTTCTCGGAGGGGGAAACCCGGAGCCCCCCTTAGGTGGTTCGGGCTCACTCTCTGCACTCACTCACATTACTGTGTCGCAAGATGAAGATTATCTAAAAGGTGTGTCACCAACATGAAAAGTTTGGAAAGCTGTGGTGTAGGGACTGGGAGCCCCCCAAAAAAATCTCACAGTGGTGTAGAGAAGAAATTGCCTCTAGTGAGTTATCCTGGGCGAAAGAAACAAGAACCTCACTAAGAGAAGCATATGAAGTGCTGGGTCTAGAACTAGGCAAGCAGTTAGGACACGCCATAATAGGCAAAAAAGAACTACGGTCATTGGGAGCCGACGCGTCCCGTATATGTGATCGAGAGTATCTCCGGCAGAAAACATCGGTGTCCCATATGACCCAAGCATGGGCTTTAGAAGACCAACCGTATCCTTATTTAGACAGGTTACCGAATCACCGTCTAAGACGAGAGGTTTTAAAAGTGAGAATGGGACTAAATCCCTGTTACGTAAATAATAGGGTCAAAAACCTCATGATAAATAGTGATGGTAACTGCACTTGTATGCTAGGTACCTCCTGTGACATTTTACATATTCTATTAGACTGCAGGATGGTTCTTAATATACGAAAGGAGATTTTATGCCCGATATTTAAAAAATACAGGAGTATGAATAGGAAGCAAGCTGCTAACCTCCTAGTGGGAATGACAAATTTGGATATAGCCTGTGCTTTGGGGAAATACATGAGCAGAGTTAGGGCGTTCCTCCAGTGTACAGAGCTATAGGTGCAAGTAACCCCCTAATATAAAATGAGATTGCATTTTAATAATATTGTATTGTGGTGTCTTCTCCCTCTCCCTAACTCGTGGTGCCCTGAGAGTTATCTCCCCCTACCTGGTTCCTGTGCCTGGAGGTCGGCGAAAACACCAGACGCTGACTCGAGTCCCCCGCCGCCGCTCTTTGCTATCTGCGGCCGCCGAGCGGGGGACTCCATTTCCCAGGATCCTTTGCCGGGCTGCCGCCTGATGACCGCATCCCAGCGCCCGGAGGACTGATAAAACACCTGCAGTTCCGGCGGAGTGGGTGGTGTCTTCTCCCTCTCCCTAACTCGTGGTGCCCTGAGAGTTATCTCCCCCTACCTGGTTCCTGTGCCTGGAGGTCGGCGAAAACACCAGACGCTGACTCGAGTCCCCCCGCCGCCGCTCTTTGCTATTTGCGGCTGCCGAGCGGGGGACTCCATTTCCCAGGATCCTTTGCCGGGGCGCCGCCTGATGACCGCATCCCAGCGCCCGGAGGACTGATAAAACACCTGCAGTTCCCGCGTCGCGGGATCGCGCGCGGGTCTGCGCCGGGCTAAGCCCGGGCAAAGGGCGGGCCCTCTTAGGCCGTCAGAGGCCTAAAGAGGCTGGGCTGGGCCACTCCTCTAAGCTCCTGTAATAGGTGAGTCTGATCGACTATCCCTCACAATGGTGAAAAGAAATATTGTAAATGTGGTACCAGTTAATGAAGGATTTACTGCGTCCCAAACCTCATCAGAAAGCATGCTGGAAAATGCTTTCAATATGGTCACCAATGAAATTGCGAACACTGAGAGGAGGATGTCAATGGGCTTAGCAAGCACACTTTCTGAAACATCCTTGCTAATTCCCAATAATGCCACCCCACTCTCTCCTGTGGTCACGGTTTTGAAGCAACCACTACCAGCTAGTTCCATGGAACCATTATCAGGTGGGAGTATTTCTATTGGGACAGTGGAAGCCCCACTAGACTCAGCTGCCCCTTTGACCCCGAATAACAAACCGGGAGGTGAGAAAAGAAAAAGAGGGGTTTCCAAACCAACAGGAAACAAGAGGAAGCAACCCCCTCGAAATAAGAGCCAGCCAACGCCTCAGAGTATGTGGACCAAAGTGAATAAAGAACTTCCTAGGGGTGGCACCGACACGAGCGAGTCTATACCGTCTGATGACGTGGTCCTAGTTGTACCCCCTATAACCTCGGCAAATGATGACTATGCCTCTGTCCACACCCAGACAGAGAATCCAACATAAAAAATTGGAAGGGAAGAGAGTGATCGACAAATGTTGAAGCACTCAGTGTTTTGTAAAATACCCCTCACACACCAAAAGGCCCCTTGGTGTCATGCTTCATCATCGGGGTCTTCGCACCCCTCTATCGGGATGCGGCGTGCTACGACCTACGACTACGCGGGAGCACTAATAGTAATGACTATGTGTGGTGTTAGGTGTGTGGGGTGTATTATTTGTAAGTGAGTGGTGGGATGTGGTGAAAAAAGTTAAAAAGTACCTGGCACATGAGTTGAAAGAAAAAATTTATTCTGAACTCTGGCTGGTACTGTTAAAAGAAGTGCAGTGTGAGGTCAGATCTGTTATATTAGGGAACAGGACCTCTGGTGTGCGTTGTCGACATGTTTCGGAGTCAAGCTCCTTCTTCAGGACGGGGGCACGACCTCCCCACCTTACTCACGTATTTTTAATAAAAAAGTGTATTATACAGAAAAGTGAAAATGAATAGGCTAAGTGTGCCTACAGCGGTCTGCTACAAGTACAATGACTTGTGAAGCTTGCTTGTGGGCTTCATGAGCAAAATGGGACGTCTGGGGTGTTGCTTTTATTGCAATACTAACAGGACGCTCTGGACACCAAACAGCGGAGCAGCGTGTGGGGGAAAACGGTGTCCAGAGCGTCCTGTTAGTATTGCAATAAAAGCAACACCCCAGACGTCCCATTTTGCTCAAATTGAGCAGCCGCCCATAACTGATTCTACAGCTGAAATGACGACCTGCACTAATACAATAGTGCCCAACGAATCAGGAACATCGGTCCTACCAATCATTTCCCTAAGTTCTTCCCAGGGCACTAACATTCTAGCACCCACTGACAACCTGAGTATTTTAAGTTGGAACATCGCTGGCCTTCAAGCCAAAACTCAAATTAAAGAGTGGACAGAGTGGGTTACTAATTTCGATGTTCTGTTGCTCCAAGAAACGTGGTGCACTAACCCTTTACTCTTGGAAGGGTACAGCTGTTATAATCAAAATGCTCTTTCCCCTGCTATGGGCCGTCCTAGTGGGGGACTCTCCATTTGGGCTAAAATCACGGCAGGAGTTAAAACTGAATTATTATCTGTTAATGACAAACGTTTTCAGGCCCTGGCATACATTAGTAGGATAAAGCTATGTATAATTAATTTCTACAACAATGATTTTGCAACCCACCCTAATCCAAATTTTATAAGACTATTTGATTTTATAGATGAAATTGTGGATGGACATAAATATGGCAACTTCGATGGCATTTGTATTGGGGGTGATTTTAATGCCCATATCCATCTAAGATCCCCTAGCTGTAAAAGAGGCGTAGAACTACTTGACCACTTAACCTCACGTGATTTAATTAACGCAATGGAAGAGGTGAAAATTAAGGAGACTGATGAACCTCAGGCCACCTATGTAGGGCGAGGGTGCTCAACCACCATAGACTATGTATTCCTATCCTCTACTTTAGGAATTCTCCTATTAAAGGCCAAGGTGGTCGATGCCCCATATAGTGATCATTACCCCATTCTAATCAGTTTAAAATCTATTAAAAACAGGGGAATGTGGGAGAAATTGGCGCTCAAAATTTAGTAGCCTCCACAGATAGACTTAGGGTGGTTTGGAGAGGGGTGGATAATAAGGGAGTTCTAGCACGTACTATTAAAACGCATCCCCAACTAGTGTCAGTCTGTCTATCTCTTGATAGCCCCGAACACGTAATTATAGAGGCCTTTACGGACCTTTGTAAGGCTATAAAAAAGGAAATCTCTAAACCAGTTCGAACCACAGACAATAAACAACCACGGTGGTTCGATTCCCTATGCTCTAAAGCTAACCGTGAACTTAGGGGAGCACTCACAGCGGTCCCACGCGATCAGTCTGCTGTGAGGAGATTGAGGGCTAGTTACAAACATGTACTCAAAATAAGGACAGAGGAGCTATTAAGAGAACACTGGGACTCCCTCGTGCGCTTTGCGACACTGAGGGATGTTACTGGATTCTGGAGTGAGGGTAAAAGTTTAAGATCACTAGGATCCAACATTACCCCGATAAATTGTAATATACCAGGGGATGACTGGGTGAAACACTTCTCGTAAATATACGAGGCGCCACCTAACATCATGGGCGCCGCTCCTCAATTAACCCCACTTAACATCACTTTAATAGAGGTAGAAGATGCCATGTCAGAGAGCGCAGGGAACAAAGCCCCTCGCCCCAACGGTCTATCTATTGACCAAATTAAATCGGAGCCAGATTTTTGGGCGCCACTACTCTGTAACATCTTTAACCATTTATCCCACACTCCACCGCCAGTAACTTGGTCAAATAGCACCATCGTGCCCATCTTCAAAAAAGGCAATAGATTAGACCCTGCCTGTTATCGACTGATATCTCTAATCGACAACACCTTGAAGATTTTAGGCAGTCCTTTTTAATAGGATTAGAACCTGGGCGGAAGATAATTCCATCTTACATCCATGCCAGCTTGGCTTTAGAAGCCACGTGGGCACCGTGGAACAATGCCTAAATCTAAATTTATTAATGGCAAAGTACACTATTGCAAAGAAAAAATCCCCACTTTATTTAGGTTTTATGAATTTGAGTTCTGCCTTTGATTTTGTTAATCGCTCCCGTTTATGGACAGTTTTGTTGAATTATGGTTTAGACGATTCCTTAGTTCATTTCTTGGCCCATCTACACAGCGACTTGAGAGCCCGTGTCCGTTTGAACACCCTTGGCGAGGTATCCAGTGATATTTTTATTGGCAGAGGGGTCAGACAGGGTGCGTCTTAGCCCCCCTGCTTTTTATCTTGTACATAAATGAATTAAGTAATTGTGTGGGTAAATTAACATCTGATGTCCCGCAAGTCAATGGTAGACCACTTCCCGCTCTCCTTTATGCGGATGACGCGGTACTCATGGCCCGCACACCTAATGCATTACAAATTTTAATTTCTGATTTTGTTAACTATGTGGCTGATCTGGGGCTCTGTACTAATTTTACCAAATCATTTATAATGTGTTGTGGCCCAAAAAAGCATAAGCAAAAACAACAAGTGATGGACTGAATGTGGATCAATGTCACACACTCCCCCAGTCAAAAGATCTGGGCCCAAATCCATCGTTTTTTTGCACTCCACACCACCCTGGGTTAGACAATGGCGATATGCAAATCAGCTCTGACCCTGTTGCCCCATGGGAACAGTCCAGTCCGAACTACAAAAGCCATGTCCTTCCCAGAACGGAATCAAGCATCCGAGGACCGGACCGGTATCGAGGTAACACCTCTCTTCAGCCCGGCTAGCTTGACTCCAAGTGGTGTGGAGTGCCTGGGACCCACGTCTGGGCATCCCCAGCGCACTTAGGGCGGCAATTGCAAAAACAACAAGTGATGGACTGAATGTGGATCAATGTCACACACTCCCCCAGTCAAAAGATCTGGGCCCAAATCCATCGTTTTTTTGCACTCCACACCACCCTGGGTTAGACAATGGCGATATGCAAATCAGCTCTGACCCTGTTGCCCCATGGGAACAGTCCAGTCCGAACTACAAAAGCCATGTCCTTCCCAGAACGGAATCAAGCATCCGAGGACCGGACCGGTTTCGAGGTAACACCTCTCTTCAGCCCGGCTAGCTTGACTCCAAGTGGTGTGGAGTGCCTGGGACCCACGTCTGGGCATCCCCAGCGCACTTAGGGCGGCAATTGCAAAAACAACAAGTGATGGACTGAATGTGGATCAATGTCACACACTCCCCCAGTCAAAAGATCTGGGCCCAAATCCATCGTTTTTTTGCACTCCACACCACCCTGGGTTAGACAATGGCGATATGCAAATCAGCTCTGACCCTGTTGCCCCATGGGAACAGTCCAGTCCGAACTACAAAAGCCATGTCCTTCCCAGAACGGAATCAAGCATCCGAGGACCGGACCGGTTTCGAGGTAACACCTCTCTTCAGCCCGGCTAGCTTGACTCCAAGTGGTGTGGAGTGCCTGGGACCCACGTCTGGGCATCCCCAGCGCACTTAGGGCGGCAATTGCAAAAACAACAAGTGATGGACTGAATGTGGATCAATGTCACACACTCCCCCAGTCAAAAGATCTGGGCCCAAATCCATCGTTTTTTTGCACTCCACACCACCCTGGGTTAGACAATGGCGATATGCAAATCAGCTCTGACCCTGTTGCCCCATGGGAACAGTCCAGTCCGAACTACAAAAGCCATGTCCTTCCCAGAACGGAATCAAGCATCCGAGGACCGGACCGGTTTCGAGGTAACACCTCTCTTCAGCCCGGCTAGCTTGACTCCAAGTGGTGTGGAGTGCCTGGGACCCACGTCTGGGCATCCCCAGCGCACTTAGGGCGGCAATTGCAAAAACAACAAGTGATGGACTGAATGTGGATCAATGTCACACACTCCCCCAGTCAAAAGATCTGGGCCCAAATCCATCGTTTTTTTGCACTCCACACCACCCTGGGTTAGACAATGGCGATATGCAAATCAGCTCTGACCCTGTTGCCCCATGGGAACAGTCCAGTCCGAACTACAAAAGCCATGTCCTTCCCAGAACGGAATCAAGCATCCGAGGACCGGACCGGTTTCGAGGTAACACCTCTCTTCAGCCCGGCTAGCTTGACTCCAAGTGGTGTGGAGTGCCTGGGACCCACGTCTGGGCATCCCCAGCGCACATAGGGCGGCAATTGCAAAAACAACAAGTGATGGACTGAATGTGGATCAATGTCACACACTCCCCCAGTCAAAAGATCTGGGCCCAAATCCATCGTTTTTTTGCACTCCACACCACCCTGGGTTAGACAATGGCGATATGCAAATCAGCTCTGACCCTGTTGCCCCATGGGAACAGTCCAGTCCGAACTACAAAAGCCATGTCCTTCCCAGAACGGAATCAAGCATCCGAGGACCGGACCAGTTTCGAGGTAACACCTCTCTTCAACCCGGCTAGCTTGACTCCAAGTGGTGTGGAGTGCCTGGGACCCACGTCTGGGCATCCCCAGCGCACTTAGGGCGGCAATTGCAAAAACAACAAGTGATGGACTGAATGTGGATCAATGTCACACACTCCCCCAGTCAAAAGATCTGGGCCCAAATCCATCGTTTTTTTGCACTCCACACCACCCTGGGTTAGACAATGGCGATATGCAAATCAGCTCTGACCCTGTTGCCCCATGGGAACAGTCCAGTCCGAACTACAAAAGCCATGTCCTTCCCAGAACGGAATCAAGCATCCGAGGACCGGACCGGTTTCGAGGTAACACCTCTCTTCAGCCCGGCTAGCTTGACTCCAGGTGGTGTGGAGTGCCTGGGACCCACGTCTGGGCATCCCCAGCGCACTTAGGGCGGCAATTGCAAAAACAACAAGTGATGGACTGAATGTGGATCAATGTCACACACTCCCCCAGTCAAAAGATCTGGGCCCAAATCCATCGTTTTTTTGCACTCCACACCACCCTGGGTTAGACAATGGCGATATGCAAATCAGCTCTGACCCTGTTGCCCCATGGGAACAGTCCAGTCCGAACTACAAAAGCCATGTCCTTCCCAGAACGGAATCAAGCATCTGAGGACCGGACCGGTTTCGAGGTAACACCTCTCTTCAGCCCGGCTAGCTTGACTCCAAGTGGTGTGGAGTGCCTGGGACCCACGTCTGGGCATCCCCAGCGCACTTAGGGCGGCAATTGCAAAAACAACAAGTGATGGACTGAATGTGGATCAATGTCACACACTCCCCCAGTCAAAAGATCTGGGCCCAAATCCATCGTTTTTTTGCACTCCACACCACCCTGGGTTAGACAATGGCGATATGCAAATCAGCTCTGACCCTGTTGCCCCATGGGAACAGTCCAGTCCGAACTACAAAAGCCATGTCCTTCCCAGAACGGAATCAAGCATCCGAGGACCGGACCGGTTTCGAGGTAACACCTCTCTTCAGCCCGGCTAGCTTGACTCCAAGTGGTGTGGAGTGCCTGGGACCCACGTCTGGGCATCCCCAGCGCACTTAGGGCGGCAATTGCAAAAACAACAAGTGATGGACTGAATGTGGATCAATGTCACACACTCCCCCAGTCAAAAGATCTGGGCCCAAATCCATCGTTTTTTTGCACTCCACACCACCCTGGGTTAGACAATGGCGATATGCAAATCAGCTCTGACCCTGTTGCCCCATGGGAACAGTCCAGTCCGAACTACAAAAGCCATGTCCTTCCCAGAACGGAATCAAGCATCCGAGGACCGGACCGGTTTCGAGGTAACACCTCTCTTCAGCCCGGCTAGCTTGACTGATAGCCAGAAACCGGTCCTTGGATGCTTGATTCCTGTCTGGGAAAGACATGGCTTGGTAGTTCGGACTGGACTGTTCCCATGAGGCACAGGGTCAGAGCTGATTTGCATATAGCCAGTGTCTAACCCAGGGTGGTGTGGAGTGCAAAAAAACGATGGATTTAGGCCCAGATCCTTGTACTGGGGTGAATGTATGACATTGTTCTACATTCTGTCCATCAACTGTGTTTTTTGCAATTTTCACCCCGAGTGGGCTGGGTATGCTCAGACGTGAGTCCCAGGCTCTCCACACCACTGGAGTCAAGCTATCCAGGCTGATGAAGGCTGATAGCCAGAAACCGGTCCTTGGATGCTTGATTCCGGTCTGGGAAAGACATGGCTTGGTAGTTCGGACTGGACTGTTCCCATGAGGCACAGGGTCAGAGCTGATTTGCATATAGCCAGTGTCTAACCCAGGGTGGTGTGGAGTGCAAAAAAACGATGGATTTAGGCCCAGATCCTTGTACTGGGGTGAATGTATGACATTGTTCTACATTCTGTCCATCAACTGTGTTTTTTGCAATTTTCACCCCGAGTGGGCTGGGTATGCTCAGACGTGAGTCCCAGGCTCTCCACACCACTGGAGTCAAGCTATCCAGGCTGATGAAGGCTGATAGCCAGAAACCGGTCCTTGGATGCTTGATTCCGGTCTGGGAAAGACATGGCTTGGTAGTTCGGACTGGACTGTTCCCATGAGGCACAGGGTCAGAGCTGATTTGCATATAGCCAGTGTCTAACCCAGGGTGGTGTGGAGTGCAAAAAAACGATGGATTTAGGCCCAGATCCTTGTACTGGGGTGAATGTATGACATTGTTCTACATTCTGTCCATCAACTGTGTTTTTTGCAATTTTCACCCCGAGTGGGCTGGGTATGCTCAGACGTGAGTCCCAGGCTCTCCACACCACTGGAGTCAAGCTATCCAGGCTGATGAAGGCTGATAGCCAGAAACCGGTCCTTGGATGCTTGATTCCGGTCTGGGAAAGACATGGCTTGGTAGTTCGGACTGGACTGTTCCCATGAGGCACAGGGTCAGAGCTGATTTGCATATAGCCAGTGTCTAACCCAGGGTGGTGTGGAGTGCAAAAAAACGATGGATTTAGGCCCAGATCCTTGTACTGGGGTGAATGTATGACATTGTTCTACATTCTGTCCATCTGTGGAAAAGTAAATTTTGCCATGTTCTGTGTCCCTACGTGTCATCCATCATATGTTATGTGTGCATGATCAATATGCATATGTTATTCCCCATGTCCGATTAATGACGCAATTATAGTTGTGTCCTCCTCTAGTATGCTAGTTTCCAGTCCTCGTGAATACTACGAATATCAGGCCTATGTAAAGCTACGTTGCCACGTTTCTCAGTGTGCACGTTATTCCATTATAAAGTCCCCGTTTCTAGGCCTCAAAAGGGCCTGGACATCAGATTCAGCTCCTGTCTCCTGAAGCCTCGCTGAGGAGCGATACAGCCCCCACCTGTATCCTCGACCTTTCACTTACTTCCTGCCTCGCAGTGCCCGGTGCAGCTTGGCTCTGCCTCTGAGTCTGCCAAGAGTATGTTATAGTTCCAGTTATCAGTTTAGTCCTCCTTCTCTGCATTCCTAAGCTACTGAACTGCATCAATAGTTTCCGTCATTGTCTAGCCTTCTCGTCTCCACTTTAGAGAAATACTGCATTTAATGGTCATTTAATATTCTTCATCACGTACTACATGTAGAATAAATGCATGCTCTAGTCTTAGAGTCAGTTAGCCTTTCCCCTCTTGACTTCTAGTTTATATCAACATGTTCCCTAAACATCAGATACTAGATAGGGTTTAGGTACATGTCGCTCCGACCCTCCAGACTTTAGTCTCTGCTCCTAGCACAGAGTTCGTAGCCCCCAGCTTCTCCTCGTAACACGTCATTGCCAGTTTGCGCGCACCACCAGGTTAGAGGTCCCGGCTCCTTAGGTAGCCCCCTCCAATGTTTCCGCCCCATTCATGACATATTCTGTTACGTCTGCACCACATGTCTATGTATACGCCCAGTTACACCTACTTTTACTGTTATCTTTCACGACTGCTATGTGTCACGCCTTCTGTTCCACCCACTGCTACGCCTACTGCAATGTAATGCTATGTGTTTGCGCTATGTATATATGCTCGTGTATTGTTATCAAAAGTTAGCGCGCTCATCCCAGACCCAGCCCCAGCAGCTGCTGGGCCCCTATTCCCGTGCAGGTTGTCCTGTTCCTGTCCTTATGCTGTATTAAAACCTGTAAAACTCCTACTACCTCGAATCTTGACTCTTATTTATTGAGCTATCTGTTATGATATATGTCTAGTCAAAAATAGGGTATTATTTATTTATTTACCACATAATGGCGCCCGAACAGGGACTTGCCCTTTCCCCACGCGTCGGTGAAGCCACGCCGACCCCCTGACCCTCTGCAGCCGTGACGGAACCATACCGGCCACGTGCAGATATTTCTGCTTCAAGTATCCCTCAGGCCCACGGAGGAGACGGAGGAGGCGGTCCAGCATCCAAACGAGACGGTGGAGGAACGCGGCGAGTCCCGACCAGAGCCCAAGCCAAGAGTCCAAGGTCCGAGGTATCCGGAGGCCCACCCGTAACTGAAGTCCGAAGTTCGTCGTCCGTCGTCGTAGCAGTCCAGTCCAGTCCAAGGCCTTTCCGTTCTTGCTGCCCGGTGAGTACCATTACTGGGGTAGTATCTAGACAGGGTCAATCTAAATTGACTCTGGTCCGTGGGTTGGTGGTACCCAGGCCCACAAACGAAGTGTTCACCTAGGTGGATACGGGTCTTGATGCGTCCCTTTATGGGACCGGTATGTTCCGTACTGTTTCAGCAGCGCATCCAGTAACTCTAGTCTGTTCCGTTCTCGAGAAATTCTTGTGTTTCTGTTCTCAGTATTCCAGGTAATATTTCTGTCCGAACTGTAATGTTATGATGTTGTTCAAATGTATTTCCAATGTCGTGGTATGCCTGAATTGTTTTCCCAATTGTTATTGTTCCTCGTCTATTGTATTGTGTTCCGATTCAAGTTTACAATGTCTCTCTTTTCGAGATTACGTCAGTTAAAAACTAGAAAAGGTTTGTTAGAAGAAGCAGTTCCTGTTCCGCCTAGGGACAGTCCAGGTCACTTTATGTATCAGAAACATGGCATAAGTGCCATATTGTATCTAGATTTATGGGTAGATTATACCAAACAGTTAGAAGAAAAGTATAGATGGCCCGTATCGGGTACATGGGATGCCGAATGCATCATGCGAGTAGAAGAAGCATTATGGAAAAAGAAAGCCAGACAGTCACAGAAAGATGCCATCGAGTTATGGCGCAAAGAAGCTCATAAAAGAACTGAAAAAGAAATCAGAAAGACAGAACTAAGTAGAGAATCCCAAGAACGAGCCCAAGAAAGAGAATTAATCGAGATAGGTGAACGAGTCAAAGCCGAACAGTCAGACAGACAGAGGCATGCCCTTATTAAGGGTATGTATCCTCTTCTTGCCGAGGGCTTGCCAAAAGCGACCCCAGAGGCATCCAGTAATTTCCCGCCACCATTAGTTCCGACCAAGCTACGTCACAAACCGACCGCAGCTGATATTTTTATTTCGTCCTATTTGGACGACATAGTCCCCGAATATGCAAATCCTGTTCACGCTCCGCCAGTCCCTGTAAATCAGGTAATTCCTGCTCCTCCAGACACCGGGGTGCCCTTAACAGCCCCCCCGGGTCAGCCCGCCATACAAGTCCAGCCCACGTTACAATTACCCACCCTGTCAGGGCGAAAAGCATCAGTTGATGATTCTAGTTTAGGGGCCGCAGGGGGAGGTCTTCCTCAAACCCCGCCGCCATACAAGCGTTTATCAGCACTCGAATTACATGCTCAAGCATCACAGCGTACTCCTAAAAGTAATAAGTCTGTTGCAGAAATCAGGCAAACCCTTGGCGAATGTGTCTATGACCCAGTTCCAGGCGAATTTAATATGGTTTTATATTCCGTACGCATAAGGAGGGTGACCGAGTATCTAGTCACCTTGCCGAATATGAAAGAAGATCTAGACAGAATATATCGTTTCATCCGTACAGGGGATGATCCAGAAAGTATTAGTAATGCCATGTCTCAAAGGAAAGCCGAGATTCAGCGCATGATATTAAAGTTCTTAATTAACTGTCTAATAAGAGAACAAGATTACCCGTCTAAAGATCCAGAAGAAATGAAAACTCTGACAAAGTGGAGTGATAATATAGCCGAAGGAAAGCACAATACCATTAGTGCCATGGAAAGTATGTACAAGAAAATCCGTAGAGAGATAATAAAGATACACGAACAGCGTAAAGCAGCACAAGTAAGCGAGAAAGAAAGTACCTCTGATCCTGAAGAGGAAGACGATGAGAATACTGCCAGAATAGCGTATGTAGGGAAATCTAGATTTCCAGATCGCCATTTACGTCTAGAACCCAAGTCTATTTTCCATCATCCAGCACCAGAACAAGGTTCCCTAGAACAAGTATTCCAAGCTACCGATCACATTCTGAAATCACGAATCGGTTATAGTGAGTTAAGTACTATGCATGAACAAGAACTAGTGCGATCAGCAGTCCGATGGATTACTGATTCTACCACTTTTCCAGACGAAATAGTGGCACAAATGTTTCTGAAATTGCCCCCAGCCGAGCAGCGACTGGTGGGTATGTATATGATTCAGTACCTCATTACTCTGTATGAGGGTCAGCACTCTGATCCAGGTCCGTTACATGATATCCTGAACGAGTTACTCCAGTATAAATGGAGAGGTCTAGGTACCGATTTAATTAGTGTCATTCTAGAACAGCGTCACAAATATAGAACATTCTTGAACCCGCATTTTGTTCATGTCTCACCCCCAGAAAGTAAATCATTCTACATAGACAGACAGAATCCGTTACGAGAAGTCCACCCAGTTAAAGGAACGGGTGGCGAAATGCAACGAGTGTTTGTATACACTCCAATCACAAAGATGGAACTCCTTGAAATGAAGAAATTAATTCCCTGTCATGACAAAGATCCAGCAGGGTTCCATCGAGAATTAAAAGACATGCTCCGTATGGGAGAATACACATACCCAGATATCATTAAAATGTTAAAGGTCCTGTTGCCCGCAGGGGTGTATGAAAAACTAAAGGAAAAAGAATGGGAGGTGGGAGAGAAAAAGATAGATTGGACAGTTCTAGAAGCCGAAGATAAGGCACGAGTACCAGGTACCGGTCTTGGAGATAAATGTAAAGAATTACCAGAATTATTGATACAAGTTTTACCCAGATTATTGACAACTAGAAAAGAAGACTGGGATGCAATCTCAGCCTGTAAACAGAAACAAGATGAAGATATTAGTGATTTTTATTCTAGGTTTGAAAAATGTTTCAGTATCAACAGTGGTCTCAAGACAAGTAGTGAGTCATACCCTCACCTTTTTGTTACTAAATTAGTCGAGAATTCAAGTCCACCAATTAAAAACCGAGTTCTGAAAGTCGAAAGCACCTGGCAAGCTAATACTCCGTCCCAGATGCTCCAGATGCTCCAGTACCACCAGAATAGAATCAGGGAAGAGCAAGAACACGAAAGAAAACGTATGAAAGACACGAAAATGAAAGTACTAGTTGCACAATCTGTTCCCCAAGACAGTCAGAAGAGGGGTCCGAATCAAGCCAGTCATCTTGCAGCACCCGTTAAAGGGAACTGCAATTACTGTAAACAGCCAGGTCATTTTATAAACGAGTGTGCAGTTCTGAAACACAACATAGCTACTGGTAAGACTAAAGAAAGACCACGTCCGCCTAGACAGGAGCAAGTTTCACAGACTCCTCAGCCACAGAATGCACCACAGACAGTTACAGCACCGCAGCCTATCGCTGCAACACAGCACGTTACATCGCAGATGTACCAGTATGCACAGTCTGAGTATCCAGAGTACCAGCCATATTCATGAAACAGCCTAGAGAGGGAGGTAGGCTTGCCTCTCATCGAGATACCTGTAGATCAAGAAGGTCCCTATGTTCACAGTCAAGTATTAGGGAAAGACAGAAAGTTTTTGATTGATACAGGGGCAAGTAGGACCACAATTAGTCACGCCGAAGTTCCAGGGGCTCCGCTCTCAGGCTCAAGAAATGTTTCCCTTGGATTTTCAGGAAAGCCTATCGTAAATGAGATTTCAAAGCCAGTCACTCTAGAAGTAGGTCCATTGTCCCGCACTACTGATCTGTTACTTACTAAGTCATGTCCAGAAAATCTATTAGGCATTAAAACACTGAAAGAATTAGGTGCAGTTATATGCTGTTCCCCAGAGGGAATACGTCTGTTCCTACGTGACTTTAAGGGTCACTATGTATTACGAGATTTTGATTCCAGACTGTCTAATGTTCCGCAGCATTTATGGGCGCAAGGTCCAACTGATGTAGGTTACATGCAAATCACACCCTATCGTGTGACTCTCAAGCCAGGTGTAGTGTTACCACGAATCAGACAGTACAGATTGCCACCCGAGGCTGTAGCAGCCTTATCCAAAATTATTGACGAGCTCATCGCTCAAGGAGTGGTTGTAGAAACTGACTCCAATGTATGTAACTCTCCGATCATTCCAGTCATGAAACGTACTGATCCAAATGCACCCCCAGTATATCGATTAGTGATTGATTTACGAGAGCTTAATAAATGTATTATTCCGCAGTACCCAGTTGTCCCAGACATCTCTTCCCTATTGACAGCCATTGATTCCGAAGCCACGTTCTTTACTGTCATAGACCTCAAGAACGCATTTTTTAGTGTTCCTATTCATCCAGACAGCCAGTTTCTTTTCGGATTTTGTTTAAATGGAAGGAGCTATATGTTCACACGCGCTCCTCAAGGTTTCACAGAAAGCCCTAGTATTTACAGTCAAGCACTTAAGAGACAACTAGACAACATTCACATGCCAACTGACACTGCCCTGCTCCAGTATGTCGATGATCTCCTGATCACAGCCCGTTCTGAACGTGATTGCGAGCGTGCGTCACTGACGGTTCTGTATTTCCTAGCCCAGATGGGGCACAAGGTGTCACCTTCGAAGCTTCAATTCTGTGTCCAGCAAGTGGTATACTTAGGACACTTACTGTCCAAGAGGGGTAGGCAGTTGACACCAGACCGTATCCAGTTAATAGCGAGTCTTCCCCAGCCCAGAACCCAGAAGGAGGTACGTGCCTTTATCGGCCTTACTTCTTATTGCCGACAATGGATTCCCCAGTATGCATTTCTAGCGAAGCCACTGATACAGTTAACGACACAGGAGGCAGCCGTATCGACTGTTCTCCCTTGGACATCTGAACATACGCTTAGTTTCAACGAGTTAAAGAAAGCCCTATGCCAAGCTCCAGTTCTAGCTACACCGAACTACAGTAAGCCTTTTACACTTTTCGTTACTGAACGCGAAGGTACAGCATTATCTGTTCTCACACAAGATCAAGCAGGACAATACAAGCCCTGTGCTTATTTTTCGAGCACATTAGATCCAGTCGCCCAGGCTCTGCCTGCGTGCCTCAAGTCAGTTGCAGCCACAGCACTAGCTATCAGACAAAGTGATTCCATAGTTTTAGGACACTCCTTGACAGTACAAGTCCCACACTCCGTGGAAGTTCTTTTAAACCGAACACAAACTCAGCACTTGACAATTGCACGTTTAACAGGTTATGAATTGACACTGTTTCAGCCACACATAGATATTAGGCGCTGCAACATCCTGAATCCTGCTACACTGTTACCACCAGTTAATTCAAATCCTGACCCACATGACTGTGTGGAAATAGTCAATATTACGACAAAGCCAAGACAAGACCTGACAGACATTCCGTTACCAGATCCTGACCTGACACTTTATGTGGATGGTTCATGTATGAGAACTAGTACAGGAGAACTAGTCGCCGCGTATGCAGTGACTACTGACACCGAAGTTATTGAAACACACCGTATTGATACCCTGTCCGCTCAAGCAGCAGAGCTAGTTGCTCTGACACAAGCCTGCATACACGCCAAGAACCTGAAAGTTAATGTTTACACAGATTCACGTTACGCATTTGGAGTTGTACACGACTTCGGAGTGCTCTGGCAGGAGAGAGGTTTCATGACTTCTCATGGAACCAAGATTCAGCATGGTCTCCTTATTCAAGCTCTGTTAGATGCCATACACTTACCGACATCCATTGCTATCATGAAATGCAAAGCACATACGAAAGTCACTGACATTATTTCTCAAGGTAACGATCTAGCAGATCGCACAGCCAAGCTTACAGCACAGACTCTAGACATTCCAGTTAACCTGACACATACTCCAGATCTGACTACATGTATGACAGTTAAGGACCCTACTCAAGATGTCATAGATATCCAGTTACATGCTACTCCCGATGAAATCAAGAAATGGTCTGAACAAGGAGGGGTCCAGACAGATCAAGGATGGTTAACGAAGGGTAGAGCCACATGGTTTCTCCCCGACTCTATGGTTCAAGTCATCATTAATACCGCACATAGTCCAGCACATTTAGGAGAAAAAGCTATGTTAGACAGTATCCAGAACATTTGGTTCAACAAGCATTTACGAGCTGCAGCCAAGCAGAAAGTCCGTACCTGTATGATATGTTGTCAGTTTAATCCAGGTAAAAGTGTCCCGGTGGAACAAGGCGGTTTCCAGCCCCCTGACCACCCTTTTGAGGTCCTCCAGATGGATTATATTCAGATGGAGCGATGTCGAGGTTTCAAGTATGTCCTTGTAGTTGTATGCGCTTTGTCCAGATGGACAGAAGCATATCCAGTCCCAGATTATACAGCCGCGACCACTGCCAAGCAGTTGGTTCGTGAGTTCTTCCCTCGATATGGACTCCCTAGAGTCGTATATTCTGATAACGGTCAGCCATTCTCATCTGAACTGATGAAGCACGTTTCCCTGTTGTTAGGGTACCAGTGGAAGTTTCATTGTGTACGCCATCCTGAAGCAGCCGGTCTAGTCGAGAGACATAATCAGACTCTGAAAATCCGAATCGCCAAAATATGTAAAGATAAGGGTGTGGACTGGCTAGTAGCTCTGCCAGTCGCTTTGTTTTATATGCGCATGGTCGCACATTCCAGATCAGGTCTGTCCCCGTATGAGGTCGTATTCGGCCGCCCCCCTAACATGTGGGGTACTCCTAGACCCCGAAGTATTACTGATGTTTCATGTAATATGCTGACAGATTACCTAGCTTCCTTGATGTCTGCCCTCAACTCATGTCGTTCACAGGTTGCTGCCGCATTTCCAGACAATACCGAGGTGGCACCGCATGAAATCGTTCCAGGTTCCATGGTGATGGTCCGTAACTTTGACAGATCAAGTCCGCTGGAGCCTCGATGGAAAGAGCCCCGTCAGGTCCTCCTCACCACCCGTACAGCCGTGAAGTTGGAAGGCCGAAAAGGATGGATACACCTTTCTCACGTTAAACTTTTAAAAGGACTGAAACCCGTCTTTAAAAACATTTCCCAGGATATCAAGACTTGTCAAAACATTGTTCCTAAGGACTGTCCCGCAAAAGACATTGATACAACCCCTCCCTTGGTAGAGAAAACTCCGCAGCAGGAGTATAAGCAAAAACTCCGGTCTAGTAAAATAAGTCAGTCAGTTTGATTGTATAAGTCCTCCCCTAGGTGAAACGGTTAGACTGTTTCTGACATGTATAAAATAGACCCCCATAGTGAGAGAGTTAGTAAAAACTCAATTCAATGTATCGTTTTTCTAAGTTTCATATTATTCATCAGCATTATGATTTCCTGCACCAGTTATGCCTTTTTCCTATATTTCCCAGTTCTTCATGTAAATAAGTCTGCTAATGCTATAGTAGAGCACACGTTTAGTGATCTGCCTCCTCACGAATATTCATATCGCCTCGCTATGCGTAATAACTCATTTATCCGCATGTTACATTACTCACACCAGACCAGCAATGCCACTAATTGTTGGGTGTGTGGTCGACTTCCCCCTTTCCAGACGTCGAAGGGAGTTCTGCCACTTTTTCCTTATCCGTTTTCACATAATGGTTCGTGTGGAGCATGGTCCACGTTAACGTCATCCTCAACAGATATGTCTTTTCTTAACAGCACATGTTTCCCAGACAAGCAAGGTTTCCCCCACAGAACAGGTTTAGATCTAGAAAATGAAGTATATAATTTAGGTAATTATTCGTCGAATTTCATGGTCCTGAATGTTCAGTCTGATACTACTCCAGACTCACCTGCTATTTCAGTACTACCAGTCAAAGGCGAATTATGTGTCCGAAATAAGGGTTCCGTACACGTAGGACATAGTGATTGTACTACTATTGTCAAGTATAGTGACAGTGGGAAATCTATTTTTAAAGCTTCACGTCATTCTTATTTTGTTTGTGGTCAGACCGCATATGTTCGTCTGCCCCTCGATTGGGAGGGAACCTGTTACATTGCCTTCCTACTGCCACCTGTTTTTCTAGCCCCACCTGACTACCATAGGAATTCCTTCCTAGTACATACTAGACACAAGAGAAATCTCCCGATTGTCGATTATACTGAAACTGCTGCAGAACAATTCATAGATATTGATAAAGGTGTGTTCCCTTATTTAGGTACAGTTGTAAACAGTAAGCTAATCCGTAGGTTAACAAGAACCCTTGAAGCTGTAGTAGATGAGACTGCCTCCGCTCTAGGTAACTTAACCGAAGAGCAATCCTTTATGAGAATTGTCGTTTTACAGAATCGTCTCGTCCTTGACGTCATACTGGCCGATAGGGGCGGGGCCTGTAGAGTCCTCGGATCTAGTTGTTGCATTTTCATTCCAAATAACGCGCCGTCTGTTTATTCAGCTATAACCAGACTTCATAAAATTGCCCATCTGTTACACCAAGATCCAGGCACCTGGACATGGTCCGGTTGGTTTTGGAATATAATTTCCGCATGGGGATGGAAAGTCCTGTCCTTTCTAGGTATCGCAGTAGCGATCATATTCAGCTGCTGCCTCTGTATACAATGTGGCCCTGCGATTTGCGGCATGTGTGCTACCTCTTGTATTCCTAGTCCCAAGCCCCGTTCTAAATCCCGTTCCAGGATAATTCGAGATGAACAAATGGTACTATATGAAATGATAGATGGTATCATGAATATTGATGTTTCCTGATGGAAACGTAGTGACAAGGAGGGAATGTGGAAAAGTAAATTTTGCCATGTTCTGTGTCCCTACGTGTCATCCATCATATGTTATGTGTGCATGATCAATATGCATATGTTATTCCCCATGTCCGATTAATGACGCAATTATAGTTGTGTCCTCCTCTAGTATGCTAGTTTCCAGTCCACGTGAATACTACGAATATCAGGCCTATGTAAAGCTACGTTGCCACGTTTCTCAGTGTGCACGTTATTCCATTATAAAGTCCCCGTTTCTAGGCCTCAAAAGGGCCTGGACATCAGATTCAGCTCCTGTCTCCTGAAGCCTCGCTGAGGAGCGATACAGCCCCCACCTGTATCCTCGACCTTTCACTTACTTCCTGCCTCGCAGTGCCCGGTGCAGCTTGGCTCTGCCTCTGAGTCTGCCAAGAGTATGTTATAGTTCCAGTTATCAGTTTAGTCCTCCTTCTCTGCATTCCTAAGCTACTGAACTGCATCAATAGTTTCCGTCATTGTCTAGCCTTCTCGTCTCCACTTTAGAGAAATACTGCATTTAATGGTCATTTAATATTCTTCATCACGTACTACATGTAGAATAAATGCATGCTCTAGTCTTAGAGTCAGTTAGCCTTTCCCCTCTTGACTTCTAGTTTATATCAACATGTTCCCTAAACATCAGATACTAGATAGGGTTTAGGTACATGTCGCTCCGACCCTCCAGACTTTAGTCTCTGCTCCTAGCACAGAGTTCGTAGCCCCCAGCTTCTCCTCGTAACACGTCATTGCCAGTTTGCGCGCACCACCAGGTTAGAGGTCCCGGCTCCTTAGGTAGCCCCCTCCAATGTTTCCGCCCCATTCATGACATATTCTGTTACGTCTGCACCACATGTCTATGTATACGCCCAGTTACACCTACTTTTACTGTTATCTTTCACGACTGCTATGTGTCACGCCTTCTGTTCCACCCACTGCTACGCCTACTGCAATGTAATGCTATGTGTTTGCGCTATGTATATATGCTCGTGTATTGTTATCAAAAGTTAGCGCGCTCATCCCAGACCCAGCCCCAGCAGCTGCTGGGCCCCTATTCCCGTGCAGGTTGTCCTGTTCCTGTCCTTATGCTGTATTAAAACCTGTAAAACTCCTACTACCTCGAATCTTGACTCTTATTTATTGAGCTATCTGTTATGATATATGTCTAGTCAAAAATAGGGTATTATTTATTTATTTACCACACATCAACTGTGTTTTTTGCAATTTTCACCCCGAGTGGGCTGGGTATGCTCAGACGTGAGTCCCAGGCTCTCCACACCACTGGAGTCAAGCTATCCAGGCTGATGAAGGCTGATAGCCAGAAACCGGTCCTTGGATGCTTGATTCCGGTCTGGGAAAGACATGGCTTGGTAGTTCGGACTGGACTGTTCCCATGAGGCACAGGGTCAGAGCTGATTTGCATATAGCCAGTGTCTAACCCAGGGTGGTGTGGAGTGCAAAAAAACGATGGATTTAGGCCCAGATCCTTGTACTGGGGTGAATGTATGACATTGTTCTACATTCTGTCCATCAACTGTGTTTTTTGCAATTTTCACCCCGAGTGGGCTGGGTATGCTCAGACGTGAGTCCCAGGCTCTCCACACCACTGGAGTCAAGCTATCCAGGCTGATGAAGGCTGATAGCCAGAAACCGGTCCTTGGATGCTTGATTCCGGTCTGGGAAAGACATGGCTTGGTAGTTCGGACTGGACTGTTCCCATGAGGCACAGGGTCAGAGCTGATTTGCATATAGCCAGTGTCTAACACAGGGTGGTGTGGAGTGCAAAAAAACGATGGATTTAGGCCCAGATCCTTGTACTGGGGTGAATGTATGACATTGTTCTACATTCTGTCCATCAACTGTGTTTTTTGCAATTTTCACCCCGAGTGGGCTGGGTATGCTCAGACGTGAGTCCCAGGCTCTCCACACCACTGGAGTCAAGCTATCCAGGCTGATGAAGGCTGATAGCCAGAAACCGGTCCTTGGATGCTTGATTCCGGTCTGGGAAAGACATGGCTTGGTAGTTCGGACTGGACTGTTCCCATGAGGCACAGGGTCAGAGCTGATTTGCATATAGCCAGTGTCTAACCCAGGGTGGTGTGGAGTGCAAAAAAACGATGGATTTAGGCCCAGATCCTTGTACTGGGGTGAATGTATGACATTGTTCTACATTCTGTCCATCAACTGTGTTTTTTGCAATTTTCACCCCGAGTGGGCTGGGTATGCTCAGACGTGAGTCCCAGGCTCTCCACACCACTGGAGTCAAGCTATCCAGGCTGATGAAGGCTGATAGCCAGAAACCGGTCCTTGGATGCTTGATTCCGGTCTGGGAAAGACATGGCTTGGTAGTTCGGACTGGACTGTTCCCATGAGGCACAGGGTCAGAGCTGATTTGCATATAGCCAGTGTCTAACCCAGGGTGGTGTGGAGTGCAAAAAAACGATGGATTTAGGCCCAGATCCTTGTACTGGGGTGAATGTATGACATTGTTCTACATTCTGTCCATCAACTGTGTTTTTTGCAATTTTCACCCCGAGTGGGCTGGGTATGCTCAGACGTGAGTCCCAGGCTCTCCACACCACTGGAGTCAAGCTATCCAGGCTGATGAAGGCTGATAGCCAGAAACCGGTCCTTGGATGCTTGATTCGGGTCTGGGAAAGACATGGCTTGGTAGTTCGGACTGGACTGTTCCCATGAGGCACAGGGTCAGAGCTGATTTGCATATAGCCAGTGTCTAACCCAGGGTGGTGTGGAGTGCAAAAAAACGATGGATTTAGGCCCAGATCCTTGTACTGGGGTGAATGTATGACATTGTTCTACATTCTGTCCATCAACTGTGTTTTTTTCCAAAAAAGCATAAGATCAACTGCATGTCAATAGGGGATAATGTTTTAAAATGCACAAGCACTTTTCCATATCTAGGTCTGTTGTTCGCTGACTCTGGCTCTTGGCAACCGCATGTTGCACAGGGAAGAAATAAACTGAGCAAAGCCATAAACTCTGTTACTTCACTCCGCCAACCACAAAGTGCTGAGGTTATTATATCAATGCTACATATTTACAAGACCCAATGCTTACCAACAGGAACCTATGGCGCAGAGGTATGGGGATATACAAACTGTACTAATATACAGACAGTGGAAAACCGGTTCTGCAGGAAGATCTTGGGAGGGGTTATCTGCGCCCCAACCTATTTGTGCCACCAAGAACTGAGCATCAAGTATATAGAGGATTTTATAAGATCTAGACCTGCGTTGTTTTGGTTGAAAATATGGAGGAATGAAGCCGCGTCACTGACCCGTGACATCATTATGGACTATTTAAAATGTGACCGGGCTAACCACATACCATGGCTTGTGGCGGTGGAAAAAAGCCTAGTGAGTGTGGAACAGGGGCATCTATTTACATCCCCCCACATAATAGATTGTTCACACAAGAACTTAGTAAAAAGGGCACTGTATAGCCACTACAACTGTGAGAGGGAAATGAAAGACCTTACTAAGCCGGTCGTTATAAGGTACCTAACCTTCCAGATACCTAGAGACAGGCCTTCTAACCTACCTGAAAGTTACTTGTGTAAAAAGATGAGCAAATGGAATAGAAGCCTGCTGTTTCGGTTCAGGGACGGAAGCATTAAAAATGTATTATGCTTCCCAATAGGATTTAATAGAAACTTGGAAAACCTAAACTGTCCCTGTACACAAGGTGGCAAACAAAGCCTTTTACATTTTATATTTTTTTGCGGCTTCTATGTTAAATACACCAAACATTTTTTAATGCCATACTTTCGCAAAACCGATCAGCTTGATTTTAATTGAGCTTTTTACGATTTACTAAGGTTGAGCTGTGATGAAGTAATCTTTAGAGTTAGTTGCTTTCTTAAATCTGCAGTCCGCTCAAGAATATCATTAAACTTGTCCTGAAAAGTTTTGCACCTTGAATTGCTTAGTTTGCACATTTGCCTATTTTTGCACAAATAATTGCCCTTTGCACACATTATAGAAATGATTTTTTGAAGAGTTTCCATTCACAGTTTGTTTTTAATGTGCATCCAAAATTGACTGATATCCCTACTCTTATAGTCGACTGTAAATACATACTATGATGAACCGATGATTTTATTATGTGATTCTATTCAATTTTTTTATACAAGTCTATTGAATCCTGTGTTTGTATGATATTGCATGATGCTGTGATTTTATGTACTTTTATGGATGTTCAATCCGAATAAAGATCTTTGACTTGACTTGACTTGAATATTGTATGCATTGTGTTTGGAAGGTTTGGTTATATATGTTTAATACATTGTGATTTTAATAACTAAGGAGGATATTGATTAACAACAAAAGGAGCCGTGTTATCCTCCAGGAAATTGCTATGTGCTGCCTTTTTATAATTGTTTTATATTATGTGTTTTTATAAAGTTTTATAAAATGTAAAGTGTATACTTTTATGGTTGTAACAAACCAAATAAAGTTTTAATGACTGACTGACTGACTGTTAACGGCAAAAGCATTAAATAAAAAAAATTCAAAAAAAGATGAGATCTGCTACCAGAAGTAATCTTTGTTCCTCTGCTATCCACCTGTTATTAATAGGTGAATGTTTCATGATGAAGCAAGGCCAACTTTACACATTCAGTCTTCCCGATGAAACCTATTTTCTCCTTTGACTTTTTTTATCATACCTATTTTATGGCAAGTATAAAATGATCCGACATTGGTAGCATTCTGTGTGATTTAGACATCTCTAACTTATATTTCGGACCTCATAGTTCAATACGTTAAATGAATGGCTAGGAGTTTATTCTACATTCGTTTGACAGAGTAACAAGTCACAAGATAATGCAAACCAATTAGAGATCTGACCTTAATAAGCCATCCACACGCACCCAGACCCTAACAGAGCCAACTGTAAAACTTCTGAAGAATGCATTTGTTATCCACTGTGTAATTCAAAAGTGCTTTGGAATGTCTGAGATCAACATCTGCATCTCAGGGCAACTTATGAGCAGGACGTCTCGCAATGTTCTGAGTTAGGGTGCTGAATCTCCCATCATCCTGAGTTCCAGACAGACTTTCACTGAGTCCGAGCACGGATTGGCTGCTTTCTGTAGAAGCAGAACACGTTCACACATTGAAAGAAGTGTGTACCGCCAAAAGGATAACCAGCATGGTAAATAAGAATTGAAATGCCATTTTTACCGCCATTATACCAGAAGGATACCATTTTTTGGGTTAAATCAAACCATCGTTTCGTCTGTAGCTTTTACCTCATGCGAGATGCCACAACAACTCTTGCAGCAACGCATCAAGCATCAAAGTGAAACCAAAGGAAAGATTTGGTAAAACCGTGAACGCCTCCCCAGTAATGCCTCTGTGGGCAGAAGAGAACCACAATACGGGGAGTGCATACCCACATGTCTTCTTCCTTACTGTTTTTTTAATGATCCTCACGTCCCAATACAGGCAAATGTTGCATATAGGCGCCCTTCTAATTTTAGAAACGTAAGCAGATTTGGTCCTTAGGTTGTGTTAGGTGCCTTGTATCAGGGAGGGCGTGCCTTTTCATACCTGGCTGCTAAACTATGGAACAGTTTGCCCCTGGAACGCAAGAAGTCAGATTCTGAATTCCGGTCTAAAAAAAGATTTGAAAATACTCCTTTTTAGCCAGGCCTTGGCGAAGGTAAGACCAAATCCTAATGGTGAGCGCTGGGACGCATTACTTAAGCAGCTGTTCACGCTTTAGAAATACTATTTAATTTATTCAGTGGCTCTCCAGATGAGCACAGTAGCGAAGATGTGCCTTTTCCATATGGGAATGTCTTGTCTACCTTTCTATAAGCCTTTTAAACGGACAATGGTTTTGGACACAACACTGCTATCAATTCATGCCCTGACTTCTGCAATACTATACTATAGTATAGGGTGTGCATATGAAAACGCTACAGGTGGCTTAGAATGCTGCAGTTCTGCTGGCAATCAACCACTGTAAACGGGACCAAGTCACCTAGCCATCAAGTGAGAACATACAATTGGATGTACTATCTTCTTCATCATATTATCCTCCACTCATTCTCCCTCCCCTTAAGGAATGCGAGAAAATAAAAACGACCTGTCTGCTGTGTGTGGAAGTAGTCGCCAGGGATGAGAAGATTTCCCATGGCTTGGGGTGGATAAAAGCAGCTGGAAGTGGTGGTGGTGGTGGGGGCGGGGGGCATAGGCAGTTCACTTAAAATATGCAAAGGGTCTATGGTGCTTTTTTAGCCCTTGACTCATTATGCTCTGTTCCGCCAGTGCAGTGGAGGGATGTACTTAGTTACCCTGGCGCCTACAGCCTGCAATGTTTAGAAATCTCTCTCTGCCTGGCGGAGAACTCTGTGCCTTCGGAGGAGCTCGTTTTACAGTGGCGTCTCTGAAGCTTTGTTGTGCCGGCACGATGTTAAGTGAGCCTGCACAGCAACATGTTATGTTTTTCAAAAACAAACTCCCAAAGTAGGAGTTTATTTTTGAAAAACAATAAATAAATGTCACTCACATACTAGGTGGGGTCTCCCAGCATGGGAGAATCATTTATGTGTATTTCTGTTTGGAACTGCCACACATTCCCTGGTGGTGTCAAATAGGAAAAGAATTATGTCAGAATGTCCGCTTAGTTTACATGTCTAACCCTGTCGCTTCGTTGCCCCATTTTATGACTGAAGTCCACCTTTACTCGTCAGTCTCTGGCTATAAACTAAATCTTTCCAAAACTGAAGTCCTACCTCTAAACTCTGATTGTTCCCAATATATGTTCAGTGATACTGAATTTACATGGTGTCCCACCAAAATTAAATATTTAGGTATTTGGTTTTCGTCCTCCCTTAGAGATACCCTCAAATATACCTTTAATAATTTGATCCAGAAACTACAAGCTCTCTTTCTCCTGTGGTCCCCGCTTTTTCTTTCCTGGTGGGGCAGGCTTGACACTATTAAAATGATGGTCACTCCCCATGTGTTATATAGAGTCTCCATGCTTCCTTTCAAAATTCCTAACTTGTATTTCTCCCGTATAAACTCTTTATGTACAAAATTCCTATGGAATTATAAACACCCTCGTATTGGCTTACTCAAACTCACTCGCCCAAAGGCTGAAGGAGGTGTTGGTTTCCCTTTGTTTAAATCATACCACTCTGCTTTCCTACTTAAACAATCATTTTCCTTAGCGTATGATTTTCAAGCTAGTCCAGTCCCCAAATGGGTTCTTTTTGAACGTTCACTTTTGAAGGATTTTCCTTTTGAACATGTTGCTTTTATGTCCAACTGTTCCTTTTTATCTCAATATCCCATTTTGAAATATTCACAAACTCTTATTTCTAGTACTTTTTCTAAGGATGTAAACCCTTTGCAATGTTTTTTGTCTTCAATTGTTTGGTACAACCAATTTCTCAAATATAAGGGTAAATCCTTTTACTACAAATATTGGAAGGAGAAGAATGTTTCTTTTGTATATCAATTCCTTCATAATTTCGATATTGTCCCTTTCCAAGATTTGCAACTGCGTTATCATCTACCTGATACTCTTTTAGGTGAATACACTATTATTGTTAATGCTATTTCATCACACTTAGCTACTTTTACACTTCCAACTGTTTCTCCCGTTGTTACCCCACCATCTCCCTTATATCCTTTGTTCTCTACACAAACCCCTAAAGCTGCTTTGGTGTACAACATATTGCTATCCGCTACCCAACCCCGTCCTAAATATCCTGTTGAACTTACTTGGGAAAATGACTTATCTGTCTCTTTTTCCATTAATTTGTGAGAGAAAGTTTGGGCAAAGTTATTTAAAGTTTCTGCAGCTGCTCGTGTGACTCACTCTCTATATTTTGTATATTGTAGAGCGGTTATTACTCCTGTTAGCATTTGTAAATTTTCTCCCACTTCCTCTTCCTTATGTTGGTCTTGTTCTAGTGCTCCAGGTACATTAATCCATTTGCTATTCGATTGCCCTACGGTCTATTCCTTTTGGAGTTCAGTCTGGAAGATCTGCATGTCTATTTTTAAGTTTAACACTGATGTATCTTTTCTGCATGTTTTTCTAGGTTCCCTTTCCTCTGATATTGATATAACCTCATCTGCATCTAAGTTGTTTGACCTCTTTATTGCTCTAGCTCTTAAGGTTATTCGATCGTCCTGGAAAGATAATTCCAAAATATCTTTCTCCATGTGGTGGAATTTTATCTGTGACGAACATAGAATTGCCAATGTAGCCTCCTCATCCATTCCTCAAAAAATAAAATCTGATATTCTCTGGCTACCCTTTGTTTCCTATCTTTCCTCTACTACTATATCCCACTGAACATTATCTACCTTTTCCTCCTCTCTTCTCTTTTCTTTTTCTTCCTTTCCTTCTCTTTTCCTTTCTTCCTTTTCTTCTTTCTTTCTTTTCGTCTATTTTCCCTTTACCCTTCCTTTCCATTCCCAGTTTTACTGTATTTCATAGCATAATGTTATGCCTGATAGTATCTCCCTATTTTTGTTCATATGTTTCCAATTTTTGGCATGTACTTGTTCTACTTGCAAAAAATTTCAATAAAAATGTATTAAACAAAAAAAAAAGAATGTGCGCCCAAAATGAGGTCTACGTTCTGAGGTACTTTGACTGATGGCTTAATGTTAAAGCCATCGGTCAAAGCTTTCCAGAGGCAGAGAATAAGCAGGGGCTCCAACATTACATTTCACCACTATAAAGAGCGGGCGAACAAGGGGTTTAGTGGACAGGGTACACTACCATGTTTACTAAACTCTATTTAAGCCCAACCTCTATCTAAGCCCCTAATTGACAAAATAAATGGGTTTTTGATAGTGCCTGTCAAACTGAATCTGGACTAATGTGGACTGGTTTAAGTCCCACTTTTATACACATTTTCTAGACCGGGGATGTTAATCCACTATATCAAACCTCAGCACCACTTTAGGGAGGTTTTCTTTCAAGAGTATTTCTCAAGCTGATCTCCACACACAGCCAATATTTAAAATCAAAATTGCTCGTGCACATGTCAATTTGTAGAACTTCTGGGAAAAGATTAAAACCAACGGCATAGTTATCAAATCAGGTAGCAGCTTCTCCAACTAAAGCTTTTGAACTTGTGGACAAGGAAGGTACGAGCTGTTTTAGGCAAGGCTAATGGTACCATTAAGGCATGTTTCTTAAGCACAGGTCATTTCTATCCACTGTGTTTTCCATTACTAAAGACACCCAAGCGGGAGCTCAATGCCTCCCCTCAACTTTGCACTTTACACACAGTTTTAATGCTGTAGTTAAAGAAAGGGCTCTCGCTCTGGGAGTATCAACAAATACAACCATAAAGATAATTGTTTTTTCAGAAGACATGGCAATATATGCAGCAATAATTGCGTTAGCCCTGCCTATATATTACGAAGAATTTGGTCAAGGCCCTGAGTTTTGTCTCAACAAAGATAAAACTCCCTTTATTACTTATAGAAAATTATCACTGGGCTATGCCTGAGTTGTAGCCCAAGCAAAATATTGAAACGTGACGATTAAAAATATATATCAGGCCCATTTTCGTTCTAATTACAATGTATTTCTTAAAACTTTGTACACTCACCTATAGAAATGCCTCTTTTATTTATTGTTATAAAATGTTGATTCTCAAAAAATATTGTGGGTATTCATATTACTCCCCATATATATACCTAAACGGTTCTTCATACAACTCCATGCAGTTTTATCATCATTTGCTAGAGGCATAAAAACCCAAAGGGATAATGCGGATCCTGCAACTACCCTTGCATGGTGTTGGTTCATTTCTCCTCACGATGAAGCTCTATACTGCGCCGTACTTGGTAAAAAGGTAATGGCGCTTTGCTCTATTTACCCTGGAGGGGTTCACTATGCATTTTTTTCATTCCTGCAAAAAGACCACAGACATTAAAATATGGCGATGCCAAGATTATCAAACAATCCATTTCTACACGATTCTGTCTTTTTCTATGTTAAATACAGAAAAATGCATGCAATTGCGGTTTCTGCCATTTTTGTGTGTATTATTACCTTTTAGCGCACTAATTTGCATTGCAGTTTATAAATCAAGGACATGGTGTTAAGTGCTCATGTAAAACAAAAGACTGAGCGAAATGTGTACACATTTCCAACTGATAGCAATTTCTAAATAGGACGCAAATATCATTTGCACCCATTTTTTTCTCTTACGCCCACATCTAAATGAATCTATTAACCTCATCGGATGCCACTGACTCAAAAGATTTATCTGCTAGAATATTCAAAATGACATTCAAGTGGCAAGTGTTGTGGCTTCCTTGTAGACACATTGAAAACCTTAAAAAAAATCAAATTTTGTTTTGCTGTGAGTAAGTGTAACCTTAGAGGTTCAAATCCACTTCAGCAATGAACATGTCAAAATACAATCTAAAGGCCAAGGCATATCAAAAGGAGTAAAGCTATTTAACTTTTGTATTGTTCTTTTGAAGAAGGCTTTTTGGCATCATGAAAGATATTGGTATAGATATTCAATAGACGTTTAGATGCTGACGAGTCAGATGTCAGAAAGTGACAAAAGTTTCGCAATTGAGAGGAGGGATGCAGTATTTATTTTCTCATTATGATAGCAGATCTTTTCTAATTGGAAGGGTCCTTTGCCTATCGGATATGGTCTGAGTACCATATCAAATTAGGTGATAGAGTCAACTTGAATATTATTATACATATATATTCTTCATGCCCAGTTGCTAAACACCAAGGGGCATATTAACAAGGAGCTATCGCCGAATTAACGGCACTTTACGCAGCCAAAGTCGTAATAAATGTACCCCCCCCCCATTCACAAGCTGGTGCTAACAGCCCACAGCACCAGTTTAACCGCTATAGCAGCCGCAAAAAACATCGCCACAGAGGCCCCTCGCAACTATTGCTGATGATATGCAGAGTAGGCGTTCCCTTGCCAAAAGATCACACCACAACATTCACTACGACCAGACAGAACCGCGATAAGAACACAAAACAGGCGATAAGGCACGTTAGCAGCAGGAAATTAACACCTGCTCTGACCTGGTGTAAAGTCGGACCACCGTCTGCACCACAAAAGGGAGCACAGCCCCGAGCCACACATGAAGAACAACAGATGCCTCCGAGCAACTGAACATGTAGCACAGACACCCAAGAGGGCCACAACACCCCCTGACACCACACCCAGGCCCAGGCCCGCACCCCCCCCCCCCCCCTCCGCCCCAACCCCGGACCAAGAAGCTGCACACCAACGCCACAAATCCCAAAACAAATATTTTTACTGATGTCACACAAGCAGGAAAATCAACATACATGCCAGAAAATGGAGAATCAGTCATACAGCAATGCAAACACCAACACAAAACACCATACAAACAAAAGCCAAAACAACCATTCGGATGAGTCCTAGCGGGTCCTCACTGGACCATCCGTAGGACATAGCCTGGAAGACTAAATCCAAGAGAAGAAGGTGTGCCATGCGCCCAACAAAGGAAAGAGAGGAAGAGAGTGAGGGAGACAGAGTGAGATTGCACAAGCAGAGCAAGGCCTTGCAGGGCACCTGGCTCCACATGCCAACATTTGTGTGTATTGCCATCTGTACACCATGAGCTCAAGGCCGTGTCCCAATCTCAGCGCCAAAGCCACATCACATTCCGAAAACGCATGTAGTAGTCAGACAAACATCAGGGATGAAAGCTCCATTGTTCCAATGCAGAAGGCGGAAGGACACCTGCACCGCTGACCTTGGTCCAGAATGCGCCTGGAACACCCTGAGAGAGATGCCATGGCAGATGTGGATGACTACCACACCACGCATTACGCAAATGAACTATCCGACTTATCCACACCCCACATACAGAAGCCCCTGCCTGAGGGACCCCCGCATGGGATGCCCTTGACACTCACGGAAACAGCAACTCATTCAGTCCAATGTTGTACACACATTCGAATCATTGAACAGAGCTGTGGCATATCATCCACACAACTGCCGCAGTTCAGAAAAGTGTCGGTTCCAAGAGACGCACCAAGGAAATGGCAGGCCATACCGGGCACATGCACAACCTCCGTCACATGGAACACTACCGTGCACGTAGTACGAGTTACTTACCTTCGGTAATGATGTATCTGGTAGAGACGATTCTAGCCCCAGATTCCTTCATGTAGAATAATCCCCCAGCGTGACACTGGATCCGGAAAACATTTGCCACAGCATCCCTGCGCGCCGGGGGTGACACCACGCGACTCTGCCCAGGCGTCGTCCACGTACGTGACGTCAGCGAGGTCACATAAGACCCACCACAGCGTGCCTACGTCAGTTTTCTTCGGAGAACTTTTCTGCACCACAACGTGGAGCCACCAGACAAAAACTGTGGGAGCATGGGAACAGTGTGCGAAAGAGTAGAAAAAGGAGAGACAAATGACACCAGAAAGAACAGTGCAACACTGCAGTGTCCAAAGGCAGGGGCAGAGAAAGATCAGAGCAGAGCCCTAAGCAGCCACCCTGCCAGCACATAGACAGCATTTCCCCTGAAACAAGGAACATGCGTAAAGCCATGAAACGCCTAACAGGCCCACCACTCTCATCCAGAAAGAAGGAAGGAAGGCCAGTCCCAAGACAGATAGAAACACAAACCTCCAAGCCACCCCATCATAGAGGGCAACCATCCCCCCACTCAGAATCACCCCAGCCCTCAGGACAGGGACAGGAAGGTGAGAAAATGCCCGGCCCCAACACTACGAGGGGCCGCGCACACGACCTCAAGAGCAACAGCAACATACAGAAACGCCATGGAGAACCGGCAACCGAAGGCGACCAGAAATCCCTAGCAGAGCGCAAGCTATATAACAGCTACCACTACCCCACATAGGGTATGTTAAGTCCCAAGATATGGGAACCCTCTTTGGAAGAACTTCCGCAGCAGAGGAAAAAACAAGAGGGCCATGGAGAAAAACACCCCGCAGAAGGCTTGACAAGCAGCCCAAGCAAAGCAGAAGGCCTAATCTCAGGGCCGAGTCTGCGCAACAACTCCAGCAAACACACACATATAGGCAACAAAGGGCCGTCCAGCAGCCAACAATGCCAAAATCCCAAGGAGGACTCAATGGTCCGAAAGCACACTCCACAGTCAGAACAAGCGGCCTAAGACGGCCCAGACCCAGCCCAACTCAGCAGTCACTGAGATGGGGAAGGAGGAGGAGGAGGAGGATAAGGTGGGGGAGGAGGACGGAGCCCTGCCAGGAACCTTTGGATGGCGGAGTCAGCCGGGGCATGGAACCACAGGCTGCCGTCAAACAGAAGATCAATGAGCCGCTCCTGAATATTTTCAGGGAACACGCTGTCCCGAAGACAAGCATTGCGACGGAGGGTGACTGAAGAAGCCATGGCCCGGCCCAGGACCTCTGAGATGTCTAAAGCGGAGCGGAGAATAAAAGCCGCTAGCTCCCGGCCATCGACAGCATGATGCCGTAAGTCCACCTGGACCGTCTCTGGGGAGGCTGTGGATCGCAGAGGCTCAGCCGAGTCCCACAAACAAGAGGAGGCCCTAGCCAAAACACACACGGTGTTGCGCCCCCAAGAATCCAGCCAGCAGGCCTCCCGGGACGGCAGAGTCAACAGTGGCGGCAGGGAGGAAAAGACGGTCTGCAAAAGCGGACTGGGAGCAGAGGGGTGGGGAGAAAGGCACGCCGGGTCACACAGCGCCGGAAGATGCCGGTGCAGAAGGTGGTGAGGCACCGGATCCCCTGAGGCGGGACGCCTCCAAGCCCCCGTCAGGGAAGAAAGGAGCGAACCCTCAAAGGGAAGTAAGATCTCCCTCCCACCAGAGTCCTGGTGAAGAACCTCCAAGAGATGGTCCGCCGGAAAGTGAGCAACCGAGTCACCCATGCGCAAAGTGCCCACGGCAGAGGACACCGCATGAGCAAAGGCCGCACCCACCACCGTAGGGCCCCGTGGTGGAAAAAGCAGCTCCTTCGTGGGTGACGGCTGCAAACTAAGGCGGCCGACCCCGAAGCCAAGCGGGACAGACAAGGGCCAGACCTGGAAGTCAGAGGGAGCTGAAGAATGAGGGACCTGCCGCACTTCCGACAAACACCTGTGCCTCAGGAAAGGCGGGGAGCCGCCCTTCGACGATGCCGGTGAAAAAGATACCACGCGGTGACCAGTCTCCAGGGAGGACACCAATATACAGCCTGCCTCCGGAGAAGACGGAGCATCGGAAGACGAATTCGCAGCACGACTCCTGCACGGAGCAGTAGAGTCCACCGCCTGAGGCAGAAAGTCGGCACCACCCGGCGTCGCTGGACAGGGTTCCTCCCAATCACACCGCATCGGGGACCGGAGGGGAGCTGGAGCCGAACTGGCCTCGGGGTGGAGCCGGAGCGACACCGACTCAAACCCCGCCAAGGCAGCAGCCTGCGGGGAGGAACGAGAAGGGCCTGGGGAGTGACACAAAGCCTTCCGCCAGCCGCGGTCCCAGAATGTGGCGGAGATCGTCCGGCAACCCATGTGGCGGCGCCAGGGACGATTCAACCCCCGACGAGGCAGCCGTCCGTGGGGAGGGACGAGAGGGTCCTGAAGAGGGACGAGTGGTCCCCACCCAGCCACGACCCGGATCAGGATGAGGAGGGTCCACTGACCCCTGTGGCTCCGCACGGTCCAGCCTTTGCTGGCGCCATAGCGGCGTCACCTCAGCCTTAGACAGGACCACCTTGGCAAAGGACCGAGAGGGGCTCAGGGATGCGACCCGAGCCCCGGCGACCTCCCGCGACACCACAGGGACTCCCACGGGAGTTTGCGGCGAGGCAGAGACGCCGTGGGCTGAAGGAGATGCCCCAGGGGAGTCGCTCCCTAACATCACCACATCCTCCAAGCCTGGATCCAAACCAGTGGGCGCTGGGGCCGAAGCTGCCGCCGGCGCCGCGGAGGGCCCCTCGCAAGGCAAGGGATCCGCCGACGCTCCAGGGGAGGAAGAGGAGACGCCAGCAAGTCCTGCAAAGCCGCCGCGTATGTCTCCATCTGGACTCTCGACGCCCCAGAACTGGGAAACGGTGAACAGGACGACATGTGTGGCAAATTGACCCGCGGAGAGCCCACTCACCCTCCCGGCCGGAACCCAGCCCCGGGGGACAAACTGCAACACTTACCCACTGGGAAGCGACGTTCACGTGACATCGGAGAAGGGAGAGGACAACGACCACGGCCGTATCTGAAGCCGTCCGCCGAAGCAGACCAAGGGGAGGACGTCGACCTGGACAGCCGCGCCGAGAGAAGTTTCATCCGGCTCTCCCGCCTCGACTTCGGCTTCAACGGTTGGCATGCCGCACAATCAGCGGTGCTGTGAACCTCCCCCAAACACCACATACAATTGAGGTGAGGGTCCGTCGCCGAAATAAGACGCCCACACGACGTGCAAGTCTTGAAGCCCAAAGGCATTCGCACACTGTTCCACAAAAAGAAGGGACAATGGAAGGAAAAAGGAGGGCCCAAACAGGCCCGTAGCAAGGATCGGATCCGCGTTGCACGCGAAAAAGAAAAAACTGACGTAGGCGCGCTGGGGTGGGTCTTATGTGACCACGCTGACGTCACGTACACGGACGACGCCTGGGCGGAGTAGCGTGATGTCGTCCCGCCCCCGGTGCGCAGGAATGCTGTGGCAAAAGTTTTCCGGATCCAGTCTCACGCCTGGGGATAATTCTACGTGAAAGAATCTGCGGCTAGTAGTCTCTATCAGATTGCTGCATTTACTGGGCGCAGTGCCACTAGCAGTGCAGCGGATCAGTTACCGGCTCAGCTTCCGCATTGCCTACGTCACCTGCGTCCAGCCCTGGTTCCACTGCCGAACATGCACATTTGAGTGTCCCATAGAAATCTGCCTTTCCAACACAACCGTAGATGAATTGGACTATGACTTGTGTCTGCGCCCCCTGTTGGATCACGAAAAGGAGTGTAACCAAGACAGCTGTGCATGGGATGCCTTCACATACTGCGTACGTATTGGCAGTTGTCCATGGGAGATTGCACAATTCCTCATGTGCAGTGACCACATCGAGGCTCTCCCCTATTGGGCTGTGTTGCGGATTGGTGAAACAACTGCATTGAAGTTGGTAATGATGGCCTGCCATATTTCCGTTTGGGTTGCCAGTGCAGCAGTGGAGGTGCCGAACAGTTGTTGATGGCATTCTATCACCTCCGTGACGATGATCCGGTCTTCCTGCGGACTGAACCCCGTCTTCCTCTTCCTCTTGTCCTAGCCCTTCCCCGAAAACGGGGGTCCTGGCAGTACCTCCGTGGGGCTTGTGGAGTTCAGCTTGTTCTCTGCACTTGGTCCAGGTGCATCCATGTTGCAGCGCAGTTAGAATTGTTTTTTCTTTTCTTTCTGTTATAGTGCTTTTTTTCGCCAGACGCGTGGGATTTAAAGGCCTGTGGCTGGTTTTCTCTGATTTTTGTACCGCGATTGGCCTCATTGCATTTCTTTTTGCATTTGCGTTTTTGCGGCGTGGTGTTGATTTTCACGCAGACATTTGACGCGTTATCTGGTGACTACTGCATGCTTCCGCCTTCTTGTAAATTCCACGTTGACACAGGGTTATTTCCCGCGATGGGCTGCGATGTTGAAAGTTGTGTTACGCTACTCTTGCGGTAGTTATCACACGTGCTTGTGAATATACCCTCAAGTGTTTCATTATGAGCAGGGTGACACAAAGGATATTTACCACACCCGATAAATATAACTACCCTGGGGTGTGGTATTTACCTGAGGTGGTAATTAGCTCCTATTACCTGTTTTTCCCTGGGAATGAGGTATAACATGTAGATTGTATATTCATTGCATCAAAGCCCTAGGTTTTGCCTGTTTTGCAGGTGGTCTTTCCCCTCCTCAATATATTTTGCCAGTTTTTCCTGGAAAGAATTATCACACAACTTGTGTAACTCCGCTACCCATGCAAACTCCAGTTTGTGCATGGATTGGCCTTTACAGCAGTCTAGCAGAAGGGCACAAGGTATTTGCCAGACTAGGTAAACACCAACACTAAAGGGTGAGGGATTACTGGGTCTGGTAAATGCATCCTATTCCAAGTTCAAAATCGAAAATATGACATAACATGCAGAAGAACAAGTTACTTACCTTTGTTAACAATCTTTCTAGTGGATACTCTAACTACCTGCGGATTTCTCAGCGTGTGAGTATTTCCCAGGTGTCACACTGGATCCAGAAACATCAAAGCAGTACTCCTGCGTGAGGAAAGGTAGGTGGTATTGTGAGAGTGTACTGAGGCCTGCTAATCTGACATCAGTACCAGTGCTCTGACCATCAAATTGTATTTGACTGGCTTATATCCAACTGGCATAAGTTAACTTACTTATAAGTCTCTAGTACATGATACTAGGGGTACCTAGGGCCTGTAAGTTAAGATTGATTGCAGCACTTATTGTGCCATTCTGAGTGTGGCAAAGTAAAACATGCATCACAGCCTTGCACTGCAGACTGGCAAAGTGGTTCTAACCTGCTAACTCAACTTCATCTTTTAAGCTTATGACAGAGGCCAGACCTCCCCATCTTCTTTTTTAATATATGTAGGTCACCCCTAGGGTAGAAATATCAAACACTATGGTAGGGTGCTGTATATTAAAAGATAAGAAATTTATTTTGATATGACTTACCAGTAAAAACCCTAAAATGTTGTTTACTTGGGAAAGGCGAATAGTCCCATTGGCAAGTAGAGTATTACAAACTGACAACTCAGCTGTGCTAACTTCAGAAAGGGACTACTAAAGATAGTACTTCAAGGTATCAAAAGAATTATTACATTAAACCTGTCTTGATGCCCAAGTCGAATTTTATGTAATTTTTGAGTAACTAAAAAGTTACTTACCTTCGGTAACGCTTTTTCGGGTGCATAAGTACCTGCCTGTGGATTCCTCACCTTTTGAATTACCCCTGCACCAGCATTCCACGAAAATTCTTTTCCTAGCTCTCCCACGTCTATGAGGACGCCATAATAGCACAGCTCCGCTCGAGACTCCATATGACGTCATCGGAGACATAAGAAGACCTCATCGGTGTGCTGACCAATTTTTTCCGTGCCCTCGAGGCAAACGGGCGGACCAACAACATTTCCACAAGTATACACAATATACATAATATATATACAATACATATAGTATATACGAAAGCAGAAAGGAACTGGCAATAAGCAAAGCACTTCCCCGCAGCAAACCGTATACATGAAAAATGACATATTAAAAACATCCATGTCAAACAATTATAACTTTTTCGGTAGAAACAGGAGGACAACAGGGAGGCGGGTGGGTCAGTGAGGAATCCACAAGCAGATACTGTATCCACCAGAAAAAGCATTACAAATGTAAGTAACTTGTTCTTCTGATAGATACATCTGCCTGTGGATTCCTCACCTTCTGAATTGAATCCCCAAGCCGTACCTCTCCCGAAGGAGGGTGTCCACCTGACTATACCAAAAAATCTTGCAGAACAGAGCGTGCAAAATGGCCATCTCTCCTATTCTCAGAATCCAAGCAGTAATGCTTCGCAAAGGTGTGGAGGGAGGCCCAAGTTGCTGCCTTACAAATATCAACAACAGTAACACCTCTAGCCAAAGCAGAAGTAGAAGACTTAGCTCTAGTGGAATGAGCTCTAATACCTTCAGGCGGCTCCTTCTCTGACAGGGCGTAGCTGATCTTGATACACAAGATGATCCACCTGGAGAGTGTTCATTTGTGGACAGCTTTTCCTTTCATCCGTTCAATGTAGCCCATGAAGAGCTGATCATCTAGCCTTAGTTCCCTGGTCCTGTCCAGGTAAAAACAGACCGCCCTCTTAGGGTCCAGGCGATGAAGTGTCTCCTCCTCCTTGGAAGGGTTAGGGGGAGGATAGAAGGTAGGAAGGAAGGAAGGTAGACTGACCTAAATGGAAAGAAGAAACCACCTTAGGCAGGAAAGCAGCCTTGGTCCTGAGAACCATCTTTTCTGCATAAATGGTTAAAAACTGAGGTTTTGAACTAAGAGCCTGAAGCTTACTTACCCTCCTGGCCGAGGCAATAGCGATCAAAAAGACCGTCTTGATAGAAAGAAGCCTCAAAGGGCAACTATGAAGAGGATCAAAAGGCCAACCTATCAGAAATGTAAGAGCAAGAATCAAATCCCACTGAGGCATAATGAAGGGAGTGGAGGAAACGTATTAGTTAAGCCCTTAATGAACCTCATAACAACTAGAGATTCAAACAGGGACGGCTTGTCCGGCAAACAAAGAAAAGCAGACAAAGCCGACAAATATCCTTTAATTGTAGCAACAGCGCCACCCTGCTGAGCCAAAGAGAAAAACTTGCCACCCCAGATAAACGTGCCTTCAAAGGATCAATGGACCTCTCTCCATACCATTTCACAAATTTGGACCACCTGGAGGAATAAATAGATTTAGTAGATAAAATAGATAAAATAACATCCACCACATCCGGTGGGAGAGAGAAGGAACTCAGGTTGCTCCGTTCAATCTCCAAGCATGAAGGTGATGGCTCTGGAGGTGGGGGTGTAGAACCTGCCTCTGTAAGTGGAGATCTGCCCTGAGAGGGAGACAGAGCGGAGGGTGCGATGAGAGGTGAAGTAGATCTGTGTACCACACCCTTCTTGGCCAATCCGGGGTGATCAACACGACTTGGGCCCGGTCTTGGCAAATCTTCCTCAGAACCCGAGGAATCAAGGGTATGGGGGGAAGGCGTAAAGGAGCTGCGTACTCCAATCCAACTAAAACGCGCCCCCAACGCTCCCTGCATCGGAAAGAAACTGGAGACTGCAGAACGACGGGCAGTCTGCGTTCTCGCGAGTGGCAAAGAGGTCCAACCGAGGAAATCCCCACATCTTGCAGACGAGATGGACCATCTCCGGATGAAGCCGCCATTCGTGATCGGCCGATAATGCCAACTGAGACTGTCCACACGTACATTTAGCATTCCTGCCAGATGATTTGCCATTACACAAATCTGATGGCCCTGAGCCCAGGACTAGAGTCGCAGAGCCTCTCTGCCGAGACGATACGACCCTACACCTCACTGCTTGTTGTACCACATCGCGGTAGTGTTGTCCGTCAGGACCTGAACTGACTGACCGTGAAGGGAGGGAAGGAAGGCTTTGAGAGCCAAACGTATTGCCCGCAAATCCAAAAGGTTGATGTGAAGTAACCTTTCCTCTGGAGACCTAATACCTTTGACCTCTACATCCCCCAGATGAACTCCCCACCCTAGAGTGGAGGCATCCGTGATCACTGTGGCCACAGGAAGAGGGTGCTGAAAGGGCTTTCCTTGAGTCAGGTTGCCCTACACACTCCACCAAGAAGCTCCGCTGCAGTGTCTCTGGAGATTCTGATGTTCTCCCTGAGATCTCCATCGTGCTGAAACCACTGCCTCTGGAGGCATCACTGGAGTGCCCTCATGTGCCAGCATGCATGGCTGACCAACAGTATGCAGGAAGCGAACAGACCCAGCAGGCGTAGGACCTTCAGGACTGGAACTACCGCACCATTGTGAAACAAAGGAATCATCTCCTGTAGGTCGAGAATCCTCTGCGGAGGCGGAAAAGCTCGACACACAGTAGTGTCCAGTATTGCTCCTATGAACAGGTTGTGCCGAGAAGGCACCAGGTGAGATTTGGGTACATTTATTGAGAAACCCAAGTTGAACAACAATCTCGGGAGGCTTGGCTTTTAGCAGCCAGTCGTCCAGAAAAGGGAGAACAGGAACCTCCGACCTTCTGAGATGTGCTGCAACCACCGCCATCACCTTTGTGAAGACCCGTGGTGCGGAAGTGAGACCGAACGGAAGGACCGCAAACTGGTAGTGTTGTGACCCTACCACAAACCAGAGATACCTCCAATGCGACTTTAGGATGGGAAGATGAAAATACGCATCCTGCAAATCGATCGACACCATCCAGTCTTCCTGCTGCAGCGCTAGAAGAACCTGAGCCAAGGTCAACATTTTGAACCTTTCCTGTCTGCGGTAAAAATTCTAAATCTTGAGGTCCAGGATCGGCCTCCATCGGCCGGTCTTCCTGTGAATCAGGAAATAACAGGAGTAACATCCCTGACCCCTTTCCTGCTCTGGAACCACATATATCGCTCCTTTCTGCAACAAAACAAGAACCTCCTGTTGTAAGAGTAGTAAATGGTCCTCTGAACACCAATCCTGGCGAGGAGGGTAAGGAGGTGGAAACTTTAGAAAAGGGAGGGCATACCCATTTGCCACAAGATTTAAAACCCAACGTTAAGTAACCGATTTCCAATCTTGTAGAAAATGTGACACCGACCCCCTACAGGACCAACATGCTCCAAGATGGGGGATCTAGGGCTGCTTTCCCATGGTACCAGTGGGGGGGGGTCAGGACAAGAGGAGGCGGACTGCAGCCAAGAGGCCCCTCAAAGACTGCCTCTATTCTTTCCCCTGTACGACCTGTACAGAGGATTTTGCTGTTGTTGCTGATGAGGCTGCTGATGACCTCGAAAGGAAGCCGCCTTCCCAAAGCCTCAATACCGCTTGTAGCCATACCCCCTAGGCTGAGACTGCAGGCCCAAAGATCTTGCAGTAGCCCTACTGTCTTTAAAACGCTGCAAGGCAGAGTCCGCTTTGGTACCAAATAATCTTGAGCCATCGAAAGGCAGAGCCAGTAGAGTAGCCTGAACATCCGTTGAAAAACCTGAAGATCTGAGCCAGGCATGTCTTCTCGTAGCAACAGAAGAAACCATTACCCCGGCAACCGAATCCACAGTGTCCAAACATGACTGAATGACTTGTTGGACAGTTGCTTGAGAATCCGAAAGAGGCTCAAGAAAATGCACTCGATCTTACTCAGGAAGTTTAGGGGCCAATAGCTTAACAGAGTCCATAAGGGCATGAATGTACCTCCCAAGTAAGCAAGTGGCGTTCGTAGACTTCCGCGCCATACTTGCTGAGGAAAACACCTTCTTGGCCCACTGTTCTAGCTTTTTTTAATCCCTATCCCCCGGGGTGGTAGGAAAGTACCCAGACGACTGCTTGGAGCAAGAAGCCTGAACCACCAAGCTTTCTGGAGATGGGTGGACAGAAAGAAAAGCTGGATCACCAGGAGCAGGTCTATATCTTCTTGCTACTGATCTGGAAACCGCAGGAGCAGACAAGGGCTTCTGCCACACCTCCATAATTGGCTCCGTCAAAGTCTCATTGAAAGGCAGTAGAGGCTCACTAGTTGAAGAAGTATTAAGAACTTCAGTCAAAATATTTGACTTAACTTCAGCTGAAGGCAACTGAAGATCCAACAACTCAGCAGCTTTCCTAGTCACCACATGATGAGGGGCGACATCCTAAGAGGAAACAGCCTTTGGTGAAGAGAGCTCCCACTCCGGGGAAGTGTCTAAACCATTAGCCTCTTGCAGACCTTCGAACTTGTCTACGGAGTCGAGAATATCCCCTTCATCTTGCTCTTGCGGATACTCATCTTCTTCTAGCAGCCTTTGTGCTTCCCTTCTGGATCACTGCTTCGGGATCGGCGACACCAGCCGCGGCGGCGGTGACAACGGCGCCGGAGTCGAAGGAGAACCTTCGGAAACAGGCAGCGACGCCGATCGAATCCAAGACGGCGCCGATTCAACACCAGACAGAGATTGAGGTTTTGGAGTCAAAAACCTTGGCGCCAGAAACTGCCAAGATGGAGCGGTTGCCCTAAAAGGCACAAAGGGTGCCTGGGCATACTGCTGGGGAACGCCCAAGTTAAAGGCAAGCGGACCCAAGGGGCTAGACGGCGCACCGGAAGTGTAGGATGCCCTGGCAAACATGCCAAACATCACATTTAGGAAATGCGAGGGATCCGCTCCTGGTCCTGGGAAAGGAAGGTAAGGATCCAAACCTCCTTGGACTGGATCCATCCGAGGTCGAACTGGAGGCTGAGGCTGCTGAGCCGGTGAGATCGGCACCCCGCACAGGCAAAGCTGCAGGTACAGGAGAAGACTCTTTAGGAGTCGAAGAAACCCTGGGCGCGGGGAACCTCTGGGCGTCGAAGAGCCTCTGGATGCTGGCAAACCGCTCGGAGTCCGTGAATGGATCGGAGTAGCCTGTGGAGAAGGCGACGGAGAAAAGAAGTTCTTTCCTCGACGTCGATGAACAGGAGAGGCTGTCTCCGAAGCCTTTCCCTTTGAAGAACGACTTTGAGAGCCGTGTCTCCTCTTCGACTTCTTAGACTTAGAAGTATGCGAGGTCGACGACTTCAAGCGCTTACTACCCCTTTTCTCTTTTTTCGCCTTTGCAATGAAGAGTTTAGCTTCATGCTCCTTCAGCGCCTTTGGGTTCATCTTTCGACAGCACAAACACCCATTGACGTCGTGTTCTGAAGAAAGACACCAAAGGCAGTCGTTGTGAGGGTCAATAATAGACATGTGGCCCCCACACTCCCTACAGGGCTTGAAACCCGACTTCTTCAAAGTTGCCATTCCTACAGAATCACAAAGAAGATGTGAAGAAACAAATTATTCTCAGAGAAATGGAGAGTCCCATAAAAAACCTGTTATGCGTCGAGGGCATGGAAAAAAGGGAAATGACGTCAGCAAGCCGACGAGGTCTTCTTAAGGCTCCGATGGCGTCATACAGAGTCGCGAGCGGAGCCATGCTATTATGACGTCCTCATCGACGTGGGATAGCTAGGAAAAGAATTTCCGTGGAATGCTGGCGCAGGGGAAATTCAAAAGGTGAGGAATCCACAGGCAGACCTATCCGTCAGAAAGGCAATTTTAGAAAGTTGCCACTCTGCTGCCCAAGTTTTCCAGTGGCCAGTCGCAGATGCTGGCCATAAGACAGCCTTCTGCCTTCTTGCGGAGAGGTGTGAATGACCCCCAGGCAAGGACACAAGACAGGACTGCTTTGCTGTTCCCTGGACTTGGCAAAGAAAGGCTGCACAAAGAGTGGACTGCACCTGCTGCTCCTGGGCTAGCAAAGTGAAGACTGTGCCTGTAGTGTCCTGCTCGTAGAAAAGTAATCCCCAAGCCCCAAACAGAAGAGGTGAACTCCAAAAGTCAGTTGGCTGACTTCCTGTAAGAGCTCCCAAGCCACAAAAGCTGAAAAAGCAACATTAGGAAACCTGGAACCCACAAACGCTTGTTCGGCGCGGACTACCGAAGCGCAGCCCGGGAGACGGAACCCCAACACTTAAAATTTGCACCGAGTCTGCTGGACCCGGGACAGTATTCAAAGTGCAGTTTGGTCACCCAAGACGGACATTAGCCACAGTTAAAGAAAACCGCTGGATTTGCTGTGACCAGAGACCAGTGGCAACTGGCTTTGGCTGGGCTTCTCCTGGACTTTGAGGGATATTGACCTCTGTGGCCAAAGTCACCCTACCATATTTATGGACTAAGGAGTGGCCCCAGGGAGAGTCCCATGAACCGGATCAGCACCCTCAGCATCTCCAGCATCCTTTATCCCGTCCATCAGGACCACTTCATTGATGTCTATGGCAGTTTGCCCACAGAGCCTGTAAATTGGCTGGAGTTTGCTCTGATGCAACGTAACTGGTCTGCTAAGCCTTACTGGCCCCCTTGATTTGCACCCTGCCAGAGTTGGTTACCCAAAGCGGGCCAGAATAGCCTAACACAAATTTACAAACGTTTTTCAAAAGTTTTCAAAGTAACCGCTGACTGAGGTAATTGCCAGTGCTTGTACGCATTTTGAGTAAAAAGCAGTGAATCATGATTTTTTTTTAATCTGTATCTCTGAAACCCTCTGGTTGATTTTGATCATTTGGGTGTCTAAATATTCATAAAAATAAGATCTATTTTTTAAACAGGTGTCTGCTTTTGTTTGTGTTGTTTTTTTTTCGTTTTTTTCTTTTTTCTTTTTAATCCTTGTTAATCACTATTGATTCCAGGTGTGGCCACCTACAAGAACACAACAGTCCGTCTCAGGTTAAAAACCAGGCAGGGTATAGGTTGTAACAACACAAGGTTGAACACTACCCTCAGAAAGATATGCTTTCAGGGGCCATCTAATGTGGAATCAAGATAGGAAGGGGTAAGTGCCACCACCACCATGCCCGGCTGATGGGGCTGATATAAACCAAAGACACCAAACAAAAGAGTCCAGGTATTCAGGTTCGATAACCCCAACAGTGAATAATCATTGGACCGGGGAAAAAAAAACAAAAAAACCCCGGGCTTCAATTTGCCCATATCAAACGGTGCCAAAAGGCTCTCTTGGCCTGGTTACCAGATCTTTCTAGGTCTATTCTTGAAACATGCAAAACCGATATCTGCCAATCTAAAAATGCAGGTGGTGTAACCTCCTTCCACTTCTTGCAGATCTCTCTCCGGGCAAGCAGAGCAGCATAGAACAAAAGAGTTTTTGCCTGTTCTTGGACCTCAGGTGAGAGGCCAAAGATAACCATAGCCAAATCAAAGGTAATTACAGTTCCAAGAGCATCTGAGAAAAAGCGGCCAATATTTTCCCTCAAAAAGTTATAGAGCGGGGCATTCAAAGAACATATGGGCTTCTGATGCCAACGGTGATCCACATTTTGGGCACATTACATGGTTTCCGGGATTGAATTTCAAGAGCCTGAGTGGGGAGTAGTAGGCCCTATGCAACGTATATAGATGGTTCCTACGTAACCAAGCCGGTTTTACAAACTCCCACAATGTTTTAAATGAGATGGACCACAACTCGGTCACCTTATGACCCGGTAACGTAGGACCCCAAAGTTGTTCTGGTAACAAAAAGTCGCCATCAAGTTCATCCAGCATCAAGTTGTACCACAAGGAGACTTCTTTCTTAGACGGTGGAATGTCGATTAGCTGTGAGACCAGATAGCTATAGCCTCCAATAGGAAACCTATTCAGTAAAAATGGCCGCGCTAAGAAGGCTTGCGTCCAACCTGATATCTGAAGATATTTAAATCTTGAGAAGTTAGGACCCACTTTCTCTCTTAAGCACTCCCATGGGAGCAGGCTGCCCTCAGAGAACAGGTCCCCCCAAACCAGCAGCCCCGCCTCCTTAATCGAATCGCCAAGCTGTCACCCAGCCACTCCGGACTTTCCGGCAGTCCCCATAAGGGAGTCTTATCGCAATAATAGCCTATTTTTAATGTGCCCATCAGTTTGGCCCATGTTTTGAATACACCCTGTAAGATCTTTAACTTAATTTTTTTTAAAAGCGTTGATTTTCAAATTTAAATAATAAACCTGAATTACCTAAACCCTTCCCATCAATCAAGGCTGACAACAAGGCACCTACACCCCTGAATCTAATGGCATCTTTAAAAGCATTCTAACATGCGATAATTGAAACGCCCAGGCGTAGAGCTGGAGGTCCGGGGCCACCAACCCCCCTTTCTCTCTACGCCTCCTAAGTTTTTTCCAGGAGATCCATGATTGTTTTCTGTTCCAGATAAAAGATGTAATGTCCGACTGGAACTTCGCAATCATGGCAGGTTCAAAGTATAATGGTATTGTATTGAATAAAAAAGAAATTTTAGGTAGGATGGTCATTTTGACTAAGTTAACCCTTCCTAAAAGAGTCAATGGAAGCATTTCCCAAGAACGCATTAACTGGCGGCAATGCTTTGCTACAGCAGAGAAATTAGATGTAACAAGATTATTTATATCCTTCGGGATATTTAAGCCCAAGTATCGCATTGAAGACCCTGGCAAGATGTTAGTATCGCCGATGTCATCATTCCAAACCAGGGCTTCCGTTTGTGCAGCGTTCACCTCATAGCCCGCTATGTCCCCAAACTCCTGAGCTATTGAAAGAGCTTCTGGGAGTGCGGATTGTGCGTTTGATGTCAAAATAAGCACATCGTCCGCATAGAGTGCAACTTTACGTTCCCAGCCATGATATACAAAAGGCTTAATATTTGGGGCATCCCTCAAGCGTTGTGCTAGGGGCTCGATATATAAATGAAAAAGTAAAGGGGAAAGGGGACAGCCCTGCCTCGTCCCTCTAGAGATATTAAACGGGTCCGAAAGTACCCCATTAACCAGGACTCGAGCAAAGGGCCTTTTGTACAGAAGTTCAATAGTGCGCCGAAAACCCTCCCCGATGTTAAATTTCACCAAGGCCTCCGCAAGGTAGATCCAATTTACCATATCGAAGGCCTTGGTGGCATCCAATGTTATAGCTGCCAGGGGGAGGGACGCAGTCGTGGCCATATCTATGGCCCCAATAAGATCGTAGGTTAACTCGTACAGCTGTCGTCCTTTTACAAACCCCTTCTGGTCCTGATGTAACAGCTCAGGAGCAACCCCTGCCAACCGCCTGGCCAATATTGTAGTAAATATCTTATAGTCTACATTAAGTATAGAAATTGGCCTATAGGACCCGCATGATGTGGCAGGCTTGCCCGGTTTTAGAATTAGCGTAATGGAGGCACCATTCCATGACTCAGGGGGAGAATGACCCTCTATCAAAATGTAATTAAATAGAGCAACCAGCAGAGGTGTTATCTCTTGCTCTAGAAGTTTAAACATTTCATCCGGGAGACCATCCGGTCCTGAAGCTCTGCCTTTTTTACTGCTCTGAATGGCAGTCCTGACCTCCTCCTCTGAAATGTTTCTATCTAGAAGCATACTTTTCTCGGTAGATAGGGCAGGAAGAGAGATTTTACTAAGCCACTGTTTGGCTAAAGCAGGGTTAATGGATTTATCTTCATGATATATCCCGTTAAAAAAATCTCTAAAGGCGGATCTAATACCTTCGTCTGAAGAGATTATAGAACCTCCAGAAACTATTGTGGCAATGTTGTTCCGAACCTGCTCTGTTTTGGCCTTCCATGCCAATAGCTTGCCTGCGCCCTCACCATACTCAAAATGCGCCAACCTACTGGCCTCCCATCTCTGCTGAATTCTCCTACCAAGAACTGTCCCCAGAGATGATTTTAAACTAAACAATTTCTCTCTAAGCGGCTTGTATACAGCCTCCGACGGGGTTGACAGTAAATCGATATCAGCTTGGATCTTAGCTACCTCTGCCTCGATAGTAGCGACCTCCTCCCTGTATTGTTTAGCACGGAAAGACACTTTCCCTGTGATCAGACCTCTCAAACATGCCTTTAGGGAGTCCCAAACAACATCCAAGGCAGCTGAGCCAACATTAATGCTAATAAAACTTTGGACCTCAGCTTTAAGAAAGGAGACATCCTCAGAGTTCGTAAGGAAAGAGCGATCAAAGGACCAGCCTCTTGGAACTGTCCTAGACAACCCTTTGTACACCAAAAAAATCGCTGAATGATCTGACAGGTGTAGGGGAAGGTAAGTAATAGATTTTACAGCGTCAGTCAAACTTTGGCTTATCAGCACAAAGTCGATCCTAGACTTATGGTGGTACTTATAGTTCCTAAAAGAAACACCCTGCTGCTTTCCTGATCTTAATCTCCAGATAGCTACATAGGCATATTGCCTCATAGATGCAAGAAGAAATAACCTGGATTTGGAAGGAACCAAGGGGCGGCTACTAGGAGATTTGTCCAAACAAGGGTCCAAGACAATGTTAAAATCTCCTGCCCATATGATGGGATTTGGACATGACAAAAGATGGAACATAATAGTCTCCAAAAAGGAGGGATCGTCTATATTAGGGCCATAGTAGCCGACTAGAGTGTACTGTGCATCGGCAATACAGACCGTAACAATTGCCCATCTGCCACCTGGGTCGACGATCTGCTTTACCATCCTCGCTTTAAGCTGTTTTATAAAGATAATCGATACCCCTCTGATATTAAGATTTTGCGAAGTGGAGACTGCAAAGTCAATCCACCTCTTTTTATTAATCTCTGCCGTATATTCAACAAGGGTCAAGTGGGTTTCCTGGAGTATTATTATCTGAGCCTCGGAGTCACGCAGATACTGCCAGATTTTATTAGCTCTTGGTTTAGAACGCAAACCATTAACGTTCCAGGAAATGATTTTAATGTCTCCCATGAAGAAAAACCATCCGCCTTACCCCTATGACCATTCTACCTTTAAACCAACACAATGAAAATGCCAAAACGGACCGCCATAAATACAAGTAAACTAAGACTTGAAAAATGAGGATTTTTTGGTTTTTTTCTACCCCCACCCACAAACCCCTGTGCCCTCTTCCCTCACCTCCCCCGCCCCATGGAGAACCCTTGCTATATCTAACCGGAAAATTCCAGTAGAATAGCACCCCTCCCTGCGCTCCTGCAAGAGCCCCCCTACCTCTCTATATGTGCCTAAAAACAAAACGGAGACCAAAATGTCAACACCATATATAAGTAGTGAAATACACACTCTAATTTGTGTTTTCCTAAACCCATTTTTTCTTGTTTTCCTTCTATATTTTTTTTTCCTTCTTCCTCTATATATATTTTACAACAAAAAAAAATTTTCTCCCCCTTTTTTTTTTTTAAACTTATTTCACTACTGACCCTATTCTGTGTATTAATGCTTACTCATACCCTACTCCTGATGCACAAGAGCTTACTCGGGATCTCCTAAGATTTACTACCCAATGACAGTAAGAGCTCGTCGGCCGCCTGCACAGATCTTAAATTAAACATTTTATTATTGTGCATAACTTTCAAAGCCGCCGGGAACATCAATTGCGCTGTTGCCCTCAGCCCCCTATAGGCATCCAAAAGCCTCCTGAATTCCCATTGTTTTTCAAGTGTGGTGCGTGATAAATCAGATCTTATTAGGAAGGCAAATCCTTTACCTTCCAGTGAACGCTGTTTCAGGGCAAGATTTAGAATATGCTCCTTCATAGCGTACGTATGGAAATTCACTAGAATTTTGCGTGGTTTAGTCCTTTGGGGGTTACGTCGAAAGGGATCCCTATGTACTCGTTGGATATCAAGGGCAAGATCCTCCACTGAGTGGGTTAGGGGCAAAGACTCCTTTAACAGAAGGACAATAAATTGCTTAATTTCGGACCCTTCAGAGCCCTCCGGGACATTAAGAATGCGGATATTACTTCGCCTCGAGTTGTTTTCCAACAATTCCATTCTATCAGCTAAATCCATATCCATTTTTTTAAGTTTAGAGATGTCATCTTTAGCCTGGTCCAAGTGAACCGTTAAAACTGCTACCGTCTCTTCCAGGGCTCCGGTTCTGGCAGTAAGACCATCTATCTTATTGTCCAGCAGCTCACAATAGTTCCTAATCTCCAGCTGGTTAGCTGAAGACTCCTCAAACCCCTTTTTTATGTCCTGAGACAGAGAAGAAAACATTACTGCCAGGGGGTCTAACATAGCAGCCTGCCCGTCTGTTGCAGAGGCAGATATCTGCACTGAGGGTCCTGGATGTACATTTTCAGGTAGACCAACCCTACTAGGGCCCCCGTGGGTATAACAGGTGTTTGCTGATCAGGAAAATCACCCTGCAGACCCGCCTGAGAAACAGAACTAATAGGATTAAGGACTGAAACAGATGATCCAGGCAAGAGGGCTAACGCCATGACTGTTGACACTGGGCCCAAAGATCCCTTGGGGGAGGACAGACAATTTTGGTTAGGAGAGAGGGCAACATCAGATGGAAGGGTCACAGTCTCGCACCCAGGCAATGCAGGCAATGCAGATAATGCAGGCAATGTAGCAGGTAGTGTAGCCATCTTAAGAGTGTCCTCCCCTAAGTCAAGCACCTGTGGGACAACCTTAAAATAGGAAAGGAGCGAAGGCGTAATTTTTGAGCCCGCGCCCAGGTTACCCCCAAGAATTCGGGAGGATTTGGCAGATCTTAGACTCCTTGCTCTGACCTCTGTAGACAAATAGGATGAGGCCTTCTTTTTCACAAACTCAGACCTGCCTGGGAGAGTAGGAAGATCATCCACCTCGACTTCCACAATTACTTCCTTAGGTACCTCTTTCTTCTTTCGCCCTCGTCTGCCTTTTGCTTTACGAGGCTTAGGAGAGGAGAGGGATAAAGCTAAATGTTGCACACCTTTTTTAGCCCCTCCGTCACAATCCCTCCTGAGAGACAGCTCAGTACCACCTTCCGCCGTGATTTCAGGAAAAAAGACAGGCACAACCTCCGGCACAGTTTGTTCGAAGCTGCTATCTCGCCCCTGCGCCACACCGGTCTTACCCCCAACCGCTGGGATCAAACTCCGCACTCTCCTACCCCTCCGCAACTCCAGGGCGGCCACTACCCACTTCTGCAGCCCCGGACAAACCCGGGGGCGCACTAGCTCAGGTCGGCAGAAAAAACTAAAATCAAACCTCCCTTGGGGCTCTAGACAATCAGTGTAGCCTCCTCCGTTTCTCTGCGTTGTATCCGGCATGGAAAGCAGACTCTGCCCCGCCTCCTCGAGCAAAGCCGAGTTGGGAAACACCTGGGAAGCTCGACACACTGCAAGACACAGCCCGCGTTCGGGACCCTCAATCCGCCGTCTTCTCACCGGCACCTCTCAGGCAGGAACTCCGTGGGGGCCAGAAAACACTTCTATGCAGCAAAATCGGCAAAATCGGCACTTTCGGTAAGTCGTGTCATGTCTGTGAAGGGGGAGGCTCCATTACAAGAGTGCAGGTCACGGAGTACTGCGGCCAGTCAGCCGACCACCGCCATGTTCTCCCCCCTGGTGCCTGTTGACTATAATGTTGTTCTTCGTTGGGTTTCTTTCTTGTTCAATTGTTCTGGTACTTCCAAATGCTTTGCACTTGTTCCTTTGTTAAAGACTGTCTGCTCGAAGCCACAGTTCCCAAAGGTTGAGCCAAGGTTTTGAAAACAAGCCTGGCTGGACTCAAGACAGTTTTGAGAGTCTATTACAGGGTGAGGTTGCACAACCACACCATGTATTAAACCGCATTTTCTCAAAGCAGGGATCTGAATTCTAATAAATGCTGAGCTTAAAACACAAGACAATTAGCAGGTGCAATACACTCCACAGATTTCTCATCTAGTGAATATTCCAGAGGCATCACACAGGATCTGACAATTTTAAAGCACTACTCGTGCATGCCAGTAGATGGCATGATACGGCACGCACCAACGTATTTCGTTCTTTAAAAAATATATACACCACCAATATGTGCCGGAGTCTGTTTCTTTCTTTGCACACCTTCAGAAACGGATCTTTAGCCCCTCCTTGTTCTTCAAGATCTATTTTTTCCATCAAAAATGTTACCAGTGTGCAAGGGAAAATGTCACCCCCTAAGACAACGTGGTTCAAATCCTACAGGGAATGTCGCAAAAAGATGTTTGTGACGGACCCTCACGAAGTGAGTCTTTCGTGCCTGGGGTTGCAGCACGACTCCAGTGGTCAGTCTGTGTCCAGTCTGAAGGACATACGGGGTTGCAACTCCAAACTTTATATCACCAATCATAAGGGGCCTTCACGTCGCAACTGGTAGAAGTCGAAAGGACATTCCTATTCCGGCTCAAGAAGTCAATCCGTTGCAGATCATCGTCAAAGTTGATGTCTTTGGGTAAGCCCAAGTCAAAGCTTAAGAAGCTGAAGCAGGAATCGGCCCCTTCCCGCCACTCTCAGTCTTTAGATTGGACGCTGAGGTCAAAGTGCCTCCCACTCTCACTTCCAATCTCCATCCGAGCCATTTCCTAGTCTAGTTCTGGCACAACTTAAGTTCCCCAGCCCTGGCGATGGCGCAGCAAGTAGAGGCTTTCAGATAGGCCATGCTACTGTCAGTCCAAAACCAGTAACATGGATCGCAGGCTTCTTAAAAAGTGAAGATTGTCTGCCAATGTCCCTCGCAATGACTTGCACAACTCAATATCTGACCACATTTAGGTTAAGAAGGAGTACCAAAGGGAAGGGATGTTGGAATGAGACAGAAACAAAAGAAGATGCCTTCAGGTGCTGTTGACTGGACTTCCTCTGGCAGGAGATGGAACCAGTTGAATGAGGCATGGGAGGGTAGGATTCTGGACTCACTGTTGTTAAGGAATTCCTATGAGTATTTTTCTATAAAAGCAAAAACAATCAATCTTCTTTATAATTGGATCAGGACAGCACTAACTATATATAGGGCTACATAATAGGTTTTCCCCCAAAAGTACTTATTCACTAGGGTACCTCATCTGTACAGACATATGGTGATTACTAGTCCTTTTCTTGGGAGGCTTTTCTAGGACAGGATTCTCTACCTTCTGGAAAGTCTCTTTCTGCAAAGAAAGGAGAACACAACTTTAGTCCGTGATTTCCCATTTACAACTGATCCCTCTACTTCGGTGCTACTACCTCTTATTGCGATTCTGCCCATCATCCAATGGTTTGTCCCCTAGGATCACTGGCTCCAATTAGAGTCTTAATCTGTGTTTTGGAAAAGTTCCAAACGTTTCTCAAAACTATCAAGGAAGAACACATTCAAGTCCTGGGTGGTTTCTCATTACAACGCCTTCAAAAATCACAGTTTAAGTTGTTGCAATACAATTCCTCTAGGTATCATACATTTTGTGCACTAACCTTGCATCGTTGATTTCATGCCGTCGCAATAATTTAGTCTTACCGCATTTGATTCTAATTGTGCTTTCTTTTTCTTCCTTCTTTCTTTAAGACCCAGGACACAAGATGGGTGCCAGCGTGGAGGAAGAAAATGAGCAGACCGGGACAAGAATCGGTGTCGCCTTTAACAGGTAAGTATCAAGGGAACCGAAGTTTCTTTGCCTTTGGAGTTCTGAAGTCAAGCAGGACTGCAAGGGTCAGGGAACGGCATTTATAGTATCGCACCCGAGACTTCGGGAAGGTCATGCCCGCTAGAACATTCTGTGCCAACACTGCAGCAAGTCGGAGGCCTTTTCTTAACTACTCTGAGAAACTTAAAAAACAGAATACCGGCTGACCCGGGGTATGAACATGAGAACTATAGGAGATTCAGCCTCTGGGGATGGAACTTCCTAACCCAAACGGGAGGGAGCCTAAGGGTCAAATGGGGGGTAGCAGGAGCACAGACTGCACAGGCAGCAGAGATAATGACAGCTACGCATTTTCACCACTTTACCAGTTCCCTCTGGCGAGCTTTCAGGACACAATGGTCTGCAGGGGCTGCTAGTCGGACTTTCACTGGAAAGTCAGACTTCTGCACTGTAGTATCCCCTGAACTTGCATTGAGTTTAGCACCGGCTCCGGTTCCAACTTCAGTTCAGGCGCTACCACCTGTGCCGATACACTTTGCATCAATGCGGATGCTTCCGGGGGAGGAATTACAGCTCATTTTGCTATTAGACTTAGAGCAGAATCCATCACTACCTCAACCGATGCTATGACTGCCTCCAATTGGCACATAGTCAACAGGTAATCCTTCCAATTCTGACACTTTGTCCTTACCACATGGCAGGGCCACAACTGGACAATATTTTTGCCACTGACTTGTATAATGACAATTAAGCTGAATAGCATCATTATATCCCACAATATGATGAGGAAAATTGGTTGATATGAAGATTTCCAAGATACCTATGGTCAAGATACTTCAATACTGGCCTTTTATCCCCTACAGTTCACTGACAAAACATAGACATCCAAAACATCCCCATACCACAATATTGAGTCATAAATATAGATGTAAAAAATTTCAACATTCTATATTTATAAAGGTAAGTACAAAAATTTCAGAGAAAAAAAACGATGACATAAATATAGATGTAAAAATATCGTTTATATATATATATACATATATGTAACACCAAGAGTTGCCCCCAAAGGAGATGTCACACATCAACGAGTTACCGCACTCACATCCGTGGCGATGAAAAAGCAGCTGCTCTCATTCCCTTCCCTCAAATCACCAAACGCGTTTCGGGCGGTAAGCCCTTGATCACTGGTCTTGATTGAGACACGGAGGCAGCAGGTACGTAAGGAACTTGAATTTATTGAATATTTGAGTCCCCGCCCCAGTGGGCGTAAACAAGCACAGCATTGTGGTAGATGCAGTCCATGAGCTTGGAGAGACCCTAAAAGTTTCCAAAAGGCACCCCAGTGGGTGATGCATGCCCCCGTTGCAAATCTGGAAGCGAGCGGGATGCAGCCGCTTTGACATCAGTAGCTCCCAAGGATGAGGCCTCGCTGATTCCGCTCGGTGTTTGTGATCTATAACACCAGGATCCGCTGTAGATGGCGGCGGGACATCTCCGCGGCCGGGCAGGCCGCATAACATGTAACACCAAGAGTTGCCCCCAAAGGAGATGTCACACATCAACGAGTTACCGCACTCACATCCGTGGCGATGAAAAAGCAGCTGCTCTCATTCCCTTCCCTCAAATCACCAAACGCGTTTCGGGCGGTAAGCCCTTGATCACTGGTCTTGATTGAGACACGGAGGCAGCAGGTACGTAAGGAACTTGAATTTATTGAATATTTGAGTCCCCGCCCCAGTGGGCGTAAACAAGCACAGCATTGTGGTAGATGCAGTCCATGAGCTTGGAGAGACCCTAAAAGTTTCCAAAATGCACCCCAGTGGGTGATGCATGCCCCCGTTGCAAATCTGGAAGCGAGCGGGATGCAGCCGCTTTGACATCAGTAGCTCCCAAGGATGAGGCCTCGCTGATTCCGCTCGGTGTTTGTGATCTATAACACCAGGATCCGCTGTAGATGGCGGCGGGACATCTCCGCGGCCGGGCAGGCCGCATAACATGTAACACCAAGAGTTGCCCCCAAAGGAGATGTCACACATCAACGAGTTACCGCACTCACATCCGTGGCGATGAAAAAGCAGCTGCTCTCATTCCCTTCCCTCAAATCACCAAACGCGTTTCGGGCGGTAAGCCCTTGATCACTGGTCTTGATTGAGACACGGAGGCAGCAGGTACGTAAGGAACTTGAATTTATTGAATATTTGAGTCCCCGCCCCAGTGGGCGTAAACAAGCACAGCATTGTGGTAGATGCAGTCCATGAGCTTGGAGAGACCCTAAAAGTTTCCAAAATGCACCCCAGTGGGTGATGCATGCCCCCGTTGCAAATCTGGAAGCGAGCGGGATGCAGCCGCTTTGACATCAGTAGCTCCCAAGGATGAGGCCTCGCTGATTCCGCTCGGTGTTTGTGATCTATAACACCAGGATCCGCTGTAGATGGCGGCGGGACATCTCCGCGGCCGGGCAGGCCGCATAACATGTAACACCAAGAGTTGCCCCCAAAGGAGATGTCACACATCAACGAGTTACCGCACTCACATCCGTGGCGATGAAAAAGCAGCTGCTCTCATTCCCTTCCCTCAAATCACCAAACGCGTTTCGGGCGGTAAGCCCTTGATCACTGGTCTTGATTGAGACACGGAGGCAGCAGGTACGTAAGGAACTTGAATTTATTGAATATTTGAGTCCCCGCCCCAGTGGGCGTAAACAAGCACAGCATTGTGGTAGATGCAGTCCATGAGCTTGGAGAGACCCTAAAAGTTTCCAAAATGCACCCCAGTGGGTGATGCATGCCCCCGTTGCAAATCTGAAAGCGAGCGGGATGCAGCCGCTTTGACATCAGTAGCTCCCAAGGATGAGGCCTCGCTGATTCCGCTCGGTGTTTGTGATCTATAACACCAGGATCCGCTGTAGATGGCGGCGGGACATCTCCGCGGCCGGGCAGGCCGCATAACATGTAACACCAAGAGTTGCCCCCAAAGGAGATGTCACACATCAACGAGTTACCGCACTCACATCCGTGGCGATGAAAAAGCAGCTGCTCTCATTCCCTTCCCTCAAATCGCCAAACGCGTTTCGGGCGGTAAGCCCTTGATCACTGGTCTTGATTGAGACACGGAGGCAGCAGGTACGTAAGGAACTTGAATTTATTGAATATTTGAGTCCCCGCCCCAGTGGGCGTAAACAAGCACAGCATTGTGGTAGATGCAGTCCATGAGCTTGGAGAGACCCTAAAAGTTTCCAAAATGCACCCCAGTGGGTGATGCATGCCCCCGTTGCAAATCTGGAAGCGAGCGGGATGCAGCCGCTTTGACATCAGTAGCTCCCAAGGATGAGGCCTCGCTGATTCCGCTCGGTGTTTGTGATCTATAACACCAGGATCCGCTGTAGATGGCGGCGGGACATCTCCGCGGCCGGGCAGGCCGCATAACATGTAACACCAAGAGTTGCCCCCAAAGGAGATGTCACACATCAACGAGTTACCGCACTCACATCCGTGGCGATGAAAAAGCAGCTGCTCTCATTCCCTTCCCTCAAATCACCAAACGCGTTTCGGGCGGTAAGCCCTTGATCACTGGTCTTGATTGAGACACGGAGGCAGCAGGTACGTAAGGAACTTGAATGTATTGAATATTTGAGTCCCCGCCCCAGTGGGCGTAAACAAGCACAGCATTGTGGTAGATGCAGACCATGAGCTTGGAGAGACCCTAAAAGTTTCCAAAATGCACCCCAGTGGGTGATGCATGCCCCCGTTGCAAATCTGGAAGCGAGCGGGATGCAGCCGCTTTGACATCAGTAGCTCCCAAGGATGAGGCCTCGCTGATTCCGCTCGGTGTTTGTGATCTATAACACCAGGATCCGCTGTAGATGGCGGCGGGACATCTCCGCGGCCGGGCAGGCCGCATAACATGTAACACCAAGAGTTGCCCCCAAAGGAGATGTCACACATCAACGAGTTACCGCACTCACATCCGTGGCGATGAAAAAGCAGCTGCTCTCATTCCCTTCCCTCAAATCACCAAACGCGTTTCGGGCGGTAAGCCCTTGATCACTGGTCTTGATTGAGACACGGAGGCAGCAGGTACGTAAGGAACTTGAATTTATTGAATATTTGAGTCCCCGCCCCAGTGGGCGTAAACAAGCACAGCATTGTGGTAGATGCAGTCCATGAGCTTGGAGAGACCCTAAAAGTTTCCAAAATGCACCCCAGTGGGTGATGCATGCCCCCGTTGCAAATCTGGAAGCGAGCGGGATGCAGCCGCTTTGACATCAGTAGCTCCCAAGGATGAGGCCTCGCTGATTCCGCTCGGTGTTTGTGATCTATAACACCAGGATCCGCTGTAGATGGCGGCGGGACATCTCCGCGGCCGGGCAGGCCGCATAACATGTAACACCAAGAGTTGCCCCCAAAGGAGATGTCACACATCAACGAGTTACCGCTTGGTGTTACATGTTATGCGGCCTGCGAGGCCTCATCCTTGGGAGCTACTGATGTCAAAGCGGCTGCATCCCGCTCGCTTCCAGATTTGCAACGGGGGCATGCATCACCCACTGGGGTGCATTTTGGAAACTTTTAGGGTCTCTCCAAGCTCATGGACTGCATCTACCACAATGCTGTGCTTGTTTACGCCCACTGGGGCGGGGACTCAAATATTCAATAAATTCAAGTTCCTTACGTACCTGCTGCCTCCGTGTCTCAATCAAGACCAGTGATCAAGGGCTTACCGCCCGAAACGCGTTTGGTGATTTGAGGGAAGGGAATGAGAGCAGCTGCTTTTTCATCGCCACGGATGTGAGTGCGGTAACTCGTTGATGTGTGACATCTCCTTTGGGGGCAACTCTTGGTGTTACATGTTATGCGGCCTGCCCGGCCGCGGAGATGTCCCGCCGCCATCTACAGCGGATCCTGGTGTTATAGATCACAAACACCGAGCGGAATCAGCGAGGCCTCATCCTTGGGAGCTACTGATGTCAAAGCGGCTGCATCCCGCTCGCTTCCAGATTTGCAACGGGGGCATGCATCACCCACTGGGGTGCATTTTGGAAACTTTTAGGGTCTCTCCAAGCTCATGGACTGCATCTACCACAATGCTGTGCTTGTTTACGCCCACTGGGGCGGGGACTCAAATATTCAATAAATTCAAGTTCCTTACGTACCTGCTGCCTCCGTGTCTCAATCAAGACCAGTGATCAAGGGCTTACCGCCCGAAACGCGTTTGGTGATTTGAGGGAAGGGAATGAGAGCAGCTGCTTTTTCATCGCCACGGATGTGAGTGCGGTAACTCGTTGATGTGTGACATCTCCTTTGGGGGCAACTCTTGGTGTTACATATATACATATATATATATATATAATAAAATAATAAATATTACATATATTAAATAATAAACTTAATTAAAAAAAATTATAGATTTAATATACATTTTAATACAAATAACAAATAAACTTAACTTAAAAAAGTTACACACATATATAAATATTATATATATTTACTGTAAAACAATTAATAAACTATTAATTTAAATTTACTTTATGATTTTAAAAATATATAAAAATTTAACAAATAAATATATATATACATATATATATATATATATATATACACACACACACACACACACACGTATACCAATAGCATAACATGTATGTTAAAAAAATTCTATTATTAATGAAAACATTAAACTATTTAAAAATATTTAAACTTAAATATCCCACTCCAGTCAATGCAACAGTAGGGAAAGTGTTGGCTAGCAGAGGGATAAAAATTACTATTCCCACTCCAATGAGTTCAACAGTAGGGAAAGTATTGGATAGCGGAGGGGTAAAAATTACTATTTCCACTCCAGTCAGTGCAACAGTGGAGAAGGTGTTGGGATAGCGGAGGGGTAAAAATTACTATTCCCACTCCAGTCAGTGTAACAGTAGGGAAAGTGTTGGATAGCAGAGAGGTAAACATTTATATTCCTACTCCAGTGAGTGTAACAGTAGGGAAAGTGTTGGATAGCAGAGGGGTAACAATTACTATTCCCACTCCAATGAGTGCAACAGTAGTAGGGAAAGTGTTGGATTGTTGAGGGATACAAATTACTATTCCCACTGCAGTCAATTCAAAATTAAAAAAGAAGAAAATATCAACAACAAACTTTAAAAAAAATAAAAAAATAAAAATTAAAACAAATATATATAAATATGCGTAATATTGAAATACAGGGGGCATGGCCAAGATGGCGGCTCGATAGGGCGTGCTGCTTGAGCTCTCCCGCTGGCCGCCCGACAAAGCACCTGCTTTTTGCCGTCACCAGCAGTTGGGACACCTGTGAAACTGTGGCCGATTATTGCGACAAATACTACAGACACGGCAACAGGGGGAAATTGCGATATTTCCTCACTGGGAGGTCTACAGCAATTGCGACGGGGGGGAGCGAGGCGCTGACGGGGCGCGACCTAGCCCCGAGAGGACCCAGTGCTGGAGCGGCGACTGCCTCCTAGCGAGACTCGGAGAGGCCGCGTCCCCGCAGGAAACACGAGCCTGGGGCAGAGCAGCAGACCAGGCCGCCGCCGCATAATAGCCGGCGACCCATGAGGCCGGCGAGCGTCTGCCTCACCAGTGGAGATTGGCAGGCCCTGTATCAGAGGACACGTCGCACAGCAGAGGTGGGCCCGCCATCTTAGGCAGAGGCCTAGCAACGAGGGAGATTCACCGGGGCCAGTCGGAGCTGCAGCGAGCCCGTGGGCCGTCACCCCTCCAGCGAACAGCAGGCAAGTGACCGCAGCGCAAGGGAAAGTCGCAGTGTATAGCCGACACTGTGGGAGTGCAGAGCGGGACGGTGGGTGACGCAGGAAGTCCCAGGACCCAGGAGGGACTATGCTGAGCAGGGAGAGGCCTCTGGAGGAGTGCGAGTGGCAGCCCGGGGACGCACCAATCCGCCTGGGTGGGCCGTTGCAGCGTCGAGCGACCCGACTGAGTCGAGGGACATAGCACAGTCTGAGAGGTGCAACGGGAGACATTCACTCTCCATAGCACAAGTTCTGGGCCCGCCGCTTGCATGATTGTGACGCTGCCCGGGGCCTACCAGATGTTGGATAAGGGAAGCGGAGCCGTAGGCTCCCACGCATGATCGGAGGCACTGAATCCATCCACCCCCCCTGGAAGCATAGAGCCATCGCTGGGGGGACGACCAGAAGCCAGGACAGTATTAACGGCAGCTACGCGAACTTTGATAACGGGCCGGTGGGCTCCGCTGGTGGTGGTGGGGTCGATCCCCTGAACCTGATTCCCCGGTTATAGCACGTTGGTTGCACGTGGTCCAGCCCGCAACAGGACGCCCTACTGCAGAGTCTTGGGGGCAGCACTAGAAACTGCGTTCCACACTATAATCGCACAACGCTTGCCGGTATATCCCTCAGTCATCAGTCAAAGTACAGTATGTCCACCTCCCGTGGGCGGAAGGAAAAATCCCTTAAAGACCTCTTCGCAAAGGCCCAAGGTGGTTCACAAATGGGAGACACCCCTGCAAGCACTGATCTAGTCCGATTGGTGGAGAAGGCGTAGAGCTGATCACAAAAGCCTTCCTTGAATCCCTGTTCGTAACTCTACAAGAAGATCGGCAATCCCTTAAACGAGACCTCACGGCTGAGATCAAAGATGTCCACAGAGGCACGGACAGCATAGGCAAGAGGGTAGGTGAGCTGGAGGAGAAACGTGATGAGAGTGAGTCGGAGCTATCGACGCTTCAACAGAAAGTCATCCGAATACATGACCAGCAGGTGGACCTACTGTCACATCTCGAGGATTTGCAGAACCACTCCCGCCACCATAACATCAGCATCCGGGGGGTGAAGACCGACGAAGAAGCGGGGACATCTTTAAATACGCCAGGGACCTCTTTAACCATATCCTCTGCGGCAAGCCCTCAGACTCTGACCTAAAATTAGACAGGGCGCACAGAGTGGGACCCCCACGCCGGGCCACGACTCCGCCGTCTGATATACTGGTTTGTGTGCAAGACTTTCGCACCTAAGAAGAAATCCTACAGAAGGCACGACAGATGCATCCCCTGGTGAACAGAATCCAGTACTGTAACAAGATTTTGCGGCGCTAATCTTACAAAAGAGGAGAACCTTCAGGCCTATTACCTCGTATCTCAGCCAATGCGACATTCCATATAGCATAGCTGGGTCCACCCGATCCGTCTGGTATTCCGCATGGAGGGTAGGCTTTTCCAGCTCCGCTCCCTCTCTGAGGCCTGCCGCCTGCTAGGAATTGACCCCCCGACGGAGAACCGTGATGATAGCCCGGCTCCCAGCGCGGATGACACGAACCCAAGATGGAGGCAACAGGGCCGACGGCATAGGCCTAAACGACCAAACCCCGCTGAAATCTCCGAGGGTCAGAAGGCAGCCCTTGAGACTCTGCCAGCAGAACTAGCAAAAACACACCCTGACAGATGCCCGCATCATCAACCAACCTCTCTGATGTGTCCTCTTAAAGTGGGTGCGGCTAGCCGGGGGGGCGCCCTTGACCACAACACATTCCCGTGAAAACTCATTCCGAACATGCATGGATGATGAACTATGTTATACCTCTTGTTCTTTCTCCTTTTATTTTTTGAAGAAGGACTTTATGACGTCATACGTTTGGGGTTGGTTTTTGGGGGGATTGGGGTTCCTTGTCCATCTTTTTTACGTACGCAGCAGGGGTTTACATAGGAAGAGCGCTCCAGGCCCTCATTTGCTTTCTGCTTCCAAGAGACTGCCATTGCCTCAAATACCGCAGGTTCCTGACCCAGCTGTTCTCCTCAGGCCCCACCAAATCAGCCGCGGTGGTCAAATTAGTTGCCCAGAGGTTCAAGGGGGAGGTCCTCCATAAGGAAGCTGAAATTAAGGGCAGGCTTCTAATCTACAGTTTTGCACTGGGAGGCTTAACACTCACTACAGGGTCAGTTTACGGCCCCAATGAGGAACAGGAAAAGTTTTTACACACAGTCCTCACTGAGACGGCAGCCACAACAGACCGCAGGATCCTCCTGGGGAGTGATCTGAATTTAGTCTTTAATAATGACGTAGACGAACAAGTTACTGTAACGATATATCTGTACGAAACATTAGTTAGTGTAAGATCCCTTACCTTAGAATATACCCAGGCGTCAGACTGGATTCGGAAAGTTTTCTCTAGCAGTACATCTGCGCGTCAGTAGGTGGCGTTGTGCGCCTCCACGTCTGTCGCTGGCGTCGTATGCGCCGAGATGACGTCACGGAGACTACTTAGGCGCCACCCATGCGCGCGGACATCAGAGCTGTACACGACTTTCCGCACAGGAACGCAGAGCCATACAAGACACTGACCACTGGTAACTAAAACTAGGGCCCTAAAAGGGAAGACCTTAACCCTAGAAATCAGTTTGCAGAACGGGGAGGATGGGTGGGGCTGTAAGGAATCTAACACTAACTAATGTTTCTTACAGATATATCGCTACCGAAGGTAAGTAACTTGTTCATCTGAAAGAAACACGTTAGTGTTAGATTCCATACCTTAGAATAGATACCCCAGCAATACCAACACCCGGTGGTGGGTCTGCGAACTAAGATCACACCAGAAAATCCCGGAGAACAGAACGGCCAAAGAAACCGTCTCTCCGGACTTGGCTGTCAAGGCAACAATGCTTGGTAAAGGTATGCAGCGAGGAGCTGCTTGACAGATATACTGCAAAGGGACTCCCCGTCCCAGAGCAGTAGTGGCAGCTGTCGCCCGAGTAGAATGGTCTCGCAGCCCCACAGGAGGCTCCTTTTTAGTCAAGGAGACAGGTTTTTATACACAGAACGACCCACCGAGAGATGGTTCATTTGTGCACAGCCCGACCTTTCTTGGTACCCACGTAGCAAACAAAGAGTTGATCATCCACCCGGAACTGTTGTGTGCACTTCAGATACAACAAGAGCGCATATTTTGGATTCAGATGGTGGAGCCTCTCTTCCTCTTTCGAAGGATGCGGAGGCGGAAAGAAGGTGGGCAAAGTGATGGTCTGCCCAATGTGGAAGGGCGTGACAACCTTGGGAAGAAAAGTAGGACGGCTCTTTAACACCACCTTGTCCGGATGAACAGAAAGGAAAGGAGGTTTAGAAGAAAGCCTGGAGCTCACTCATTCTTCTGGCAGAGGTGATAGCAACCAGAAAAGCAGTCTTTAAGGCAGAGGTCTTCAAACTTTTTGATGCTGAGACCCCCTGTCAAAAAATGTTATACGTAAGGACCCCCCTCCGACAAAAAATTCTAGAACTTGGTACTCATCATCATCGACAAGCAAAAGCGCCCCCTAATTACCATGGCAAATCATTTTACGGTGGGGAAATAGTATTAAACAGTGTTAAGCAAATCAAAGGTTTGTTCATGTCAGTGCCCCTAGAAGTGCCCTTCTATGCAGGCCAGACTTTCAGTACAGTGGGAGGCTTAGTGTCTGGAAGGAGAACAGCACCCATGTGAACACGTGTTCCTATGCATTTGGTGCAGGTGGAGGACAACATGTTGCACGGTCAGACTGGCTGAACTGAGCCTTCGCCTTGGAAAGGCCTTTGCAGGGTGAGGGTCAGAAGAGAGGTTGTGAAAGGTTGCAATACACACTCGTCCAGAGATGGAAATCAAAAGACACACGTTGTTTCTTTTTTGTGGGTGAAGTTCATTGTACCCAGAGGCTGGTAATCTAACAGACAGGTAAACTAGATCATTCAAGATCACACAGGCAGTCGGCGAGGAGTTGAGTGGCCTCCAAATTAGGACACACAACGATTCTGTGAGAGTCTGGCCTTGACATGAGACAGACAGCTGTTTACCGCACACCATTGTCTCCTCCTTCTCCCCTCCCCGGTACCTGGGTGATTTATGACGTTTTATTGCTGACAAACTTATAGACCAGTCATGGAAAATGATGCCACGAGAGAACAGTTTTGGCACACATTGGTATTCAATACCACAATGACAACAGAATATATGCGGAGGAACCATTCAGCGTTAAGTCACATGCTTAGTTTAGGATAAAAAATCTTATTGCAAACAAAATGGCGGGATGTGTTCTATATGAACTGAAGACCCACAAAGTATTCACTGCTGCAGAGTGTCAAAGGTATTGTAATGTGTTATCAAAAGAGACTAGCTTAAATATGACCAATATTGTTAGGACTCTGATTAGATTTGTCATGGGCACCTCGTTGGTGAGTTCATGAAGCCCTCACCCACCAACCTGGTTGGTGGCATGCTTCATCATCGGGCCCACCCAGTGACACCTAATGTGTCCCGGGTGTGCTGCGACGCCAGATTACAGCGGAGCTGGTATTTTACTGAGAGTGCAGTGTGAGGTGTAAAATGAGGTGTGAGTTAAAACGGCTTGGCGAGGGTCCCAGTACCCGAGGGTAAATTAAATTTTAATAACTGGGCCTCCGTCAGCGGTTAAAATAAGGCTTGGGGATGTTTAAGCAAGGCGAGTTACTACCTTCTACATCCCTCAGTTGGTCGACATGTTTCAGCAAGGGCCTTAAACTAAATCTGGCTTTCCTCAGGACCTTTTTAAAATAGAGTGTAGTGCAGGTTAAAAAGGAGTGTAATCCTGGCTATGTGTTACACTCACTAAGGTGTTTCTCTAAGTGTAAGAGGGGGGATTCCCTTCTCATATATGCCTGTACTGACAACATTGAAGACAAAGACACAACATGTAAGAAGAGGAGAGTCAAATAGGCGTCTTCGCCACATTGTCACATACATAGAATGCCGAATCTACAGTGCTCAGTGGGTAGACTATAGTCGGCAAAAGTGTAATGGCACTGGTGGTACCATTATTGTGATTATCACAAATAATTGGGGGTGGTGTCGGTAAAACACGGGTATCACACATATGCATGAGATAAGTAAACACTCTTACGCTTAGATTTTGCATCCAATGCTTCCAGGAGTGAAGCAGTAAGGGATTGACCCTGTAGGGAAATAATGTTGGCCACTGGGAGTTAGAGACCTGTAAGGAGGGAAAAGCGCTTACCCAGAGATTGTTGCTTGGAGGTTGTCATACTCACAGCTTTTCTGGTCAGAGCCTGCCTTGTACCTGTTACACCGTCCTCGTACTCCGGTAGAAAGAGCTGGAGTTTCTTGTTCGTTTTTATATGCTTGCTAATTAGATTAACTATCTGCACCTGTAGCTGGGAGTAAGAGTAGAAATACTACCCCGGGTGTGTTCCTAGCTGTCTGCTCATGGGCGGTGGAAAGACACTAGTCTCTAGCACATGCGCGGTGCTGCTTGTGTCTATTGCGCATGAGCGGGGGTGAGACACTAGTTGGTGGAAAGACACTAGTCTCTAGCACATGCGCGGTGCTGCTTGTGTCTATTGCGCATGTGCGGGGGTAAGACACTAGTTATTAGTGCAGGTGCGCGGTAGAGTATGTGTTGTGTTGAAGTTTGCAATCTGCCACTATCAATAGTGCGGACAAAGTGGTCCCAGATAATCGAACAATTGACTCGACAATAAAATCACTAGAGTGAATACAAAGACATTTATAACAACATTGTTTTTAATCACAACGTGTATCGTAGAAAATCATTCATAAAATAGATACATAGTAAATCACATATGATGCCCCTAAAGGATGGAGGAAAGGTAGTGGTGGGATAGTGAAGGTATGGGAATTACAAAAAGGGTCACTAAGACCTGAGATTATCTGGGACCACTTTGTCTGTATCAATTATCTGCCCAGGTCCCAGTGACTTTTTTGGGTTAACCCGTGTTCTTACAGCACTATCAATAGTGCGGGCATGGAATTTCAAGGAGGTGCATTTAGCTCGGGCATAGTGTAATGAATCATCACAGGTTGCTGTAGGAGCGGGAGGCTATGGCTGGGTATGGCAACTAGTCACAACCCGATATGGGTTGGGCACGATTAGGGGTGGTAGCCTCGAGTGGGAGTTCATAGGTCAACTGGGTTGAATGGGTACTAGTAAAGACCTCTGTATAGAGGTTTACGTCAGCATGTGACTGAGTTCCAAGGGATCGCATCGTTCAGGCCATTGATATGTGAGGAAAGGCGATAGATCCAACGCTGTTCTTTGCTCATCAGTCTTCTTTCATTGTCTAATGCCTGCTCAGGGATTTGTTCGATGACTGTCCATGTGAGGTCATTGGGGGTATGGCCATGGGTGATGAAGTGGTTGGTTAATTTACTGATGTTTTTCTTACACCTAATGGTGCTTCTGTGCTCAGTGACCCTAGTGCGTATTTTGCGGGTGGTCATGCCGATATAGCGGAGACCACAGGAGCAGGTGAGAAGGTAAATCACATTACGTGAATTACAGTTGGTGTGGCTGCATTGTGTCCACACCTTGTTAGGTTCTAGGGTTAGAGTTTTGGTGTGGGTGTTTAAGTGACACACACTGCAATCATTGCAGGGGTAGTGTCCAGTTACTTATGGTAGGCCCCATGCATTCAGAATGGTGTTCGGTTCTTGTGTGCCAATGACTCCACGCCCCCTGGGGGTCGCGCCCCATATATTGAATACCTATGCTTTAAGGTGAGAAGACGTAAAGGACAGTTGTGAAGCGGCTCAAAGGGAGCGCACATCAAATAAGTCAACACAAGATTCAAGTCCCACTGAGGCATTATAAAGGGGACCAGAGGGAATGTGTGTGTAATGCCTTTCAAGAAACAACTAACAACAGGGGACTTGAAAAGAGAAGGCTGATCTGGAAGCCTTAAAAAAGCGGAAATAGCCGAGATAGCCCTTGATAGTGCCCAGAGCAGAGCCCTGCTGGGTCAGAGAAAGGAGGAACAGAAGAACATCTGAAAGAGGGGAAGAAAGGAGATCCACAGCCTTCGCTGTGCACCATGCCACAAATGCATCCCACCTGCAGGCGTATACCGTTTTTGTGGAGGGACGCCTGGCTGCCAAGATAACATCACAGACTTCGTCAGGAAGGTCAAAAGCTGTCAACTGTCACCGCTCAATCTCCACGCATGGAGGTGGAGGCTGGACAGGTTCGGGTGAAGGACCGTCCCCTGCTGCTGCGACAAAAGATCCTCCCGAAGAGGCAGTCGGTTCGGAGGAGGGATTGCCAGTCTGAGTAGCTTGGGATACCATACTCTTCTTGCCCAATCCGGAGTCACGAGAATGACTTGCGCCCGGTCGCGCCTGATCTTCTTCAGCACTCTGGGCAGAAGTGGTATACGGGGAAAAGCATACAATTGATGACATTGCGCGTTCTCTTCGGTGGCGAATAGATCTAACCAAGGCTCTCCCCACTGCTGAAAGAGACCTTGCACCACGTCCGATGTCAGACACCATTCGTAATCCAAAATGCATCTGCGGCTGAGTTCGTCCGCCCTGGCGTTCAGGGAGCCTGCCAGGTGTTGAACCACCAGACATGCCCCGATGTTCCAGCCATGTCCAGAGGCGCAGAGCCTCCTGACATAGGGTCCACGACCCCACCCCGCCCTGTTTGTTGCAATATCAAATGGCGGTGGTGTTGTCTGTGAACAACTGCACTACCTGTCCCCGGACAGAGGGAAGGAAAGCTATTAGAGCAAGTCGGATCGCCCGCAGCTCCAGAAGATTGATATGGAGCCGGGACTCCACTGGAGACCAGAGGCCCCTGATCTCCGCTTCTCCCATGTGGCCACCCCATCCCAGGGGGGGAACGCATCCGTCACCACTGTGAGCTCTGGTTGGGGAAGGGAGAGGGATCTGCCATTGACCCAATCGTGGTTCATGAGCCACCACTGTAAGTGTCGTGCAGTGCCCTCCAAGATCTGGACGTGGTCAGACAGGGTTGCCCTGATGCTGCACCCACTGGAACTTTAGGTCCCACTGCAGAGCCCGCATATGCCACCTGGCATGATGTATCAGCAGGATGCAGGAGGCCATCCGGCCCAGGAGCCGGAGGGTAATCCTGACTGAAACCCGGGATTGAGCCTGAAAGATCGAAATCAGAGCCTGAATATCCCGGATCCACTTTTCGGGAGGATAGACCCGAAACTGCACCAAATCCAGAACCGCTCTAATGGACTGGAGCTTCCGAGAGGGACTCAGGTGCGACTTCGGCACATTGATGGAAAACCCCAGCAAATGCAGGGGGTCGGCCATAGTCTGGAGGTGGGAGACGACCTTTTGGAGCGAGTCCGCCTTCAACAACCAGTCATCTACATAGGGGAAGACTTTCACCCCCGATCGGCGCAGATGAGCTGCCACCACCGCCATCACTTTCGTGAACACCCGAGGAGCACTGGTAAGGCCAAAGGAAAGCATGGTAAACTGAAAGTGCTCGTGGCCTACCATGAACCGCAGGTAATACCGGTGGGCAGGACGGAAACATGAAAATAGGCGTCTTGCAAGTCTAACGCTACCATCCAGTCTCCTGGATCGAGAGCAGACAAGACCTGAGCCAACATCAACATCTTGAACTTCTCCTTCCGGAGGAAGCGGTTGGCGTTCCAGAGATCCAAGATGGGGCGCAGACCGCCTTTGTCATTCTTGGGGACCAGAAAGTAGTGGGAATAAAAACCACTCCCTACTTCTGGCCCAGGAACGCACTCGATGGCCCCCTTGGCCAAGAGGGCCATGACTTCCTGCTGGACAAGTGCCCAGTGTTCCCCCGACATGCGGTGGTACTGAGGTGGCATGGCTGGAGGGGTGGACTGAAAGGGAAGGGAGTAACCCTTGCGGATGATCTGCAACACCCACTTGTCCGATGTGATATCGGGCCAGTGGGGGAGATGATGGCGGATCCTGCCACCCACTGGCATGGGGTGCCCCACAAAGCTCCGATTAGGAAGGTTTAGAGGTAGAAGCAGCGGGGCAGAGGTGGACTGACCCTCACGTTGATTCCCAGACCCGTCCCTGGGGAAACCACATCCGCGCTGAGGCTGGTTCTCCACAGACTTGCTGAAGGAAAGTGCCTGGGCGCCCCTTCCGTGGCCACGAAAGGAACGAAAACCAGGAGTGGCTGGGCTTTTCGTGGAAAGACCTAAGGACTTGGCTGTGGCCCACGAGTACTTAAAACGCTCCAGTGCACTGTCGGCTTTATCGCCAAACAGGCGAGTGCCATCAAAGAGCATGTCCATGAGTGAGCTTTGGACATCTGGTGAGAACCCGGTAGATCTCAACCAGGGGTGGCGACGAAGCACCATAGTCGTAGAAATTGCTCTAACTAGTGAGTCTGCAGTGTCCAAACCACACCGAATGGCAAACTTAGCCGCATTTTACCCTCGGCAACAGCTTGAGACAGCACAGCTTGGGTCTCTTCAGTACACCGAGGCAACACCTGTGCAGCTGTATCCCACACCGCGTGGGAATAGCGGCCCAATAGGCATGCGGTGTTCACCGACCGCAGCCCTAAGCTGGCCGAAGAAAACAACCGCTTGCCGAACTCCTCCAACTTATTAGAGTCATTATCCGGCGGAGCCGTGGGAAAGGCACTCTGGGACGTCGAAGCTTGGATGACCAGGCTCTCAGGCGTAGGATGAGTGGTCAGAAAGGCAGGGTCACCCGGCGCTGGGCGATGACGCCTGGCGACGTTCTTATCCACAGGAGCCCCTGTTGCTGGCCATGACCAAGTGCCCAGTAAGACGTCAGTGAGGGCATCATTAAATGGCAGCAGGGGCTCCGACGAAGTGGACACCGTCTGGAGCACCTGAGTGAGGAGAGGAGTCTTTAGGGCCACCTGAGGTTCTGTAAATTACGAATTGGTTCGTGCTCAGCCTCCATTTTGTAAATCGCCTCCATTTTGTGTTGCCCTCACTCAGGCAGCACGGCGAGCGCGTTGTTTTTGTCGTTTCTGCATTCACGTGTCAGGTGGCTTCTTCGCTTATGTTTACTAACGAGTGTCAGGGCCTGGCCGAGTACACTAATTCCTGTCTGAGCTGATTAATCCCCGTCCGGACTATTTGTTGGCTCACACCATTTTTTCCTCCAGGTTATCTTATCTGCTGTCCTTTGCTACATGTCTCATGTATTCTCCTGTTTCACGATTGTCCTTCTACAACATGCAGCTGTGTTTTCTCTACTTGTAAATTGAATTGTGTGGATTCACTTGTAATTTACTCGAGGGGTCGAATAACAAACATAACCGGGAAACTTGAGTTGCTTTAGACTTAAAGCATTGTCTATAACGTTTGCCTATGTCTCATGCTCTTGTGTGATTGCATTTTGCATTGTATTGTACCGTATATAAACCTGTGCGCCACGGAGTTAAGTGGCAGTCTCTTTTGAACCTCGTTATACTGACGACTTCTAAGACCACTGTACTAGCTGCAGCTAATAAATACCATCTTCTACGCCAGTCGAAGGGTCCGTGTCTCTGTATTTGACAAGGCAGGTGAATCCCGGGGATTTTAGGCGTACCCTGCGCCGCCGGGCCATAAGGCTGCGGTTCTCCAACTGGCGCACAACGTGGGGCGACTTCAGTGGTAGCGGTTAAGCCCGAGGTCGTGAGGAGCCCCGTAAGAAAATTCTGGAGGACGCGCACCACGTGATCGACCCCTGTATGTCGTAAGTGGACCGAAGGTCTTTGACAGCGCGGCTACTCCTTTCTGACGGCTATTGAAGACTGCTGCCGTGACTGTCGCCCTGCCTTTGACCCCTCCGATGATGTTTGGTAAAGCGAGACGATAGACGGACCTTCGCTGGTGTAGAACGATGCTTAGTTAAGAATTTGGTGGGTCGCTCCCACAATCCTTTGTTTTGTTTTGTTTTTGGGTTTTGATTCAGTTATTGCAATAACTGAAGCCAAGGGGTAAGTACGTTTGTACTGTTTTATTGATTTATACCCCTTGTTGTTTGTAAACAGTCTAGAGAAGTAACGATGCCTGGACTGAGTAAATTCAAAAGAATTTGTTGTTTAGGTGTACGAGGGATTCCCAGTTGGAAGATTCATGTCCGATTCCTCCAGTTGGAACTCCCACTTATGAGCTCTATTCTAAACATGGTATTGGTACCATTACCTTTAACGAGACATGGGTCCGATACACGAAAAATAGTGGAGTTTTGAGTTGGCCCCAAAATGGTAGTTTTGACTCCGCCATATTAGATAATTTGGAAACGATTCTGTTTAGAAGTAAAGCCCGGCCGGCAATGTTTGACTCTTTTCGCCTTTGGCATAAGGAAGCCAAACAAAAGGAAATTAAGCAAGCGAAAAAGGATAAGAAAGCACAAAATATGTCAATTATAGAGGCTGCTCAACAGTTTAAAAATAATGAAACAGATGGTGCAAATGAGATATTAGAGACACAATATCGCATGGCGATAGATAGATGCTATCCGGTGTTATGTTATGTTATGTTATGTTATTGTTATTTGTTGTGCGCACAGCTACTCCAGCTAAGGAGCGTCCTGGCGCATTTGACAAGGTAAGGCATAACACAACAGGTGCTAACAGAAAACTAAAGGGGGCAACTAAAACAGAAAGGTTTTTATGGCTTTCCGGAAAGCCGTGAGATCCTCCAGCAGGCGAATTTCAACCGGAAGAGAGTTCCAAGTTATTGCAGCTTTAACGCTGAAGGAATGTCCCCCCACGCGGCAAAGCCTGTATCTAGGAACTACAGCAAAGGCCTGGCCTAGGGAACGGAGAGTACGTGTTGGGACGTAGAAAGAAAGAAAGCTGGACATAATGTCAGGGCCTATACCTCTCAGAATCTTAAAGGTCAAACAAAGGACCTTGAAAAGGATACGCTTCCTCACTGGAAGCCAGTGTAAGGAGCGAAGGACACTTGACACCGAGCAAAATCTGGGCAGGCCAACAATCGCTCTGGCCGCAGCATTTTGTACCCGTTGCAGGCGAGTGAGCTCAGCCTGATTAGCCCCAACCAGGAGAGAGCTAGAGTAATCCAGTCGAGAGATGATAGTGGCCTGGATTACCAGCTGCCTGGTTGGGGCATCAAAATATTTGAGGACTGGTCTTAAGCCTCTCAGCAGGCCAAAACAACAGGCAGCTGTTTTTTGGTGTGTCCTACAAAGGTAAGGCCAGCGTCCAGCCAGACTCCCAGATTTTTTAACTCCGACACCGGCGTCGGGGTTGGTCCCAACTCTGGTGGCCACCATTGGTCACCCCATAGTTCCACTCCCCTTCCGACAATCATAACTTCTGTCTTAGTGGCATTAAGCTGGAGACAGTTCCCCGTCAACCAGCTAGCCACCGCCTTCAGTCCATCCTGAAACCTGGGGGCATCTTGTTCCGCATCCCCGCTGAGAGTAACCGCCAGCTGAGTGTCGTCGGCATATGAGACCAAAGTTAGGCCCCACTGCCTGGCGACCACAGCCAGCGGTCTCACGTACAGATTGAACAACGTGGGACTCAGCGAGGATCCCTGCGGAACCCCCATGGCCAATGGCTGGAAATTGGACTTGAAGGGAGGGATGTCAACACAGAAGGAACGAGTGCCGAGGAAGGAGCGGAACCACTGTAGCGCCTGGCCCCCGACACCAATCTCCTCGAGCCGACACAGAAGGATATCGTGAGAGACCGTGTCAAAGGCGGCGCTGAGGTCTAACAATATCAGCGCCGCCGTCTGACCGGCATCCAGCACCGCCCGTAGATGCTCTACCATCACGAGGAGAGCAGTCTCCGTGCTGTGGCCAGCACGGAAACCATTCTGTGTGGGATCAAGGGCGTTGGTCCGGGCGAGATGTTCTGATAGGGCCAAGCTGACATGAGCCTCCGTTATCTTCGCCGGCCAGGGTAACAGTGAAATGGGCCGATAACTTTCGGGCTTCGATGGGTCCAAGGAGGGCTTCTTGATGATTGGGGACACGACCGCCTGCTTCCACTTAGTTGGAACCACACCGACTCCAGTGAGAGGTTGACTAGGGAGCGTACAACTGAGCGTCCCATAAAGGCCTGGTCTCTAAAAAGAGCAGGTCTTACTGGATCCGATGGAGAGCCAGATTTAACTTGCAAAGCAAGTTTGTCAAACCCCTCCAGAGAAAGAGGGGGAAATGAAAGCAGGGTAGTATGACATAGTGCCCCGTTGGAACTTCCCAGGCCGATCCCTGTGCTGGGGAATGCCCGATAGATAGCTTGGACTTTTCCCAGAAAGTAAGAAGCAAGGGATTCGCAGTGGGAGATGGAACCCACAGTCACAGAGGAAGTCCGCTTTGCCAAAAGATCTTTCACGGCCTTGAAGATGGTCTTCGACGGGTTTGAGCTGTTGCGAATTTCTGCAGCATAAAATGCCGCACGGGCTCGACAGATGGCCCGGTGATAGATCTTGACGGAAGCAGCATATGCAGCTTTTAAATCAGCCTCATACGTCTTCCGCCATGCTCTCTCCGCCCGTCTACAGGCTCCCTTCAAGGCACGTAAGGCGCTGTCATACCAGGGACTCGCCTCTCTAGTACTGATTTTACTCAATACGATGGAAATCAGAGTGTCCAGAGCCCTGGTAATCCAAGAGCAAAAGTGGTCATAGCCCTCTCCCACGCCATTCAATGGGGCCAGCGGATCTTCAACTAGAAGGCGATGAAAGTCTTCTAGCCTGAGTTTGTTCCAGAGTCTCCTGGATACCCGTCTGCCCGAAGGGATGGAAGGGGTCACAGGTATGGGACATTGAATGGTCACCAGGGAATGGTCGGTCCACGCTAATGGAGAAATAGATATGATTTTAGTCTCCGGCAGATTAGTAAAAAAGGGGTCGAGGATATGTCCCCCCATATGGGTAGGCTGAGAAACCAGCTGGGAAAGCTGAAAGGCCTCTAAGTCAGCAGAGATGCTGCGTACCGTCAAGTTGGAAGGAGTATCAAAATGTAGGTTCAAATCACCCAAGATGGAATAGTTGGCACAATCTATAACAAGTGTGCCAACAGCATCGGGGAATGAGTTTCTGAACACCACATCGCTGCCCGGCGGACGATACACAACCATCCCAGAAAACGTAAACTGAGGACTGACTGAGATCTTAAAAGATGCACTTTCACACCCGGCAATGTTAAGGCCGCTCCACACGCAGGAAAAACAGGACCTCACTATGAGAGCTATACCACCGCCTCTAGAAGATCTATTAAGAGTAAACATAGAATAGTCAGGGGGGCATGCTAGATTGGAAATAGCCGCATCCGCATACTGGAGCAAGGTTTCAGTGATGGCAAAGACATCGGGGGCTTCATCCTCAATTAGATCGTGGATGTCTTGATGGTGTCTCAATGCCGATCTAACATTCAGGTTTAGAACCCGCAGAAAGGGGGGAGGGCCCTTAATACGGTGGGCAACTAACGAACCCTTCCGGAGGATGGGCCCCGGAGGGTCAAGCGCCCAACCGTTGCAGCGGCAACGGTACGGGCCACAGAGCGGATGAACAGGCGGGAGGCTACACCTCTGACTAACCTGTCCGATGGAATATAGACTTTCTCTAGAGTATGTCAGCATCGTGGCTCGAAGACAGATGTCTCACCTGCCACAGTCCTCCTACCCGCAGCGTCCCGCACGGCCTAAGCGCGGACGGGCGCAGACGGGCAGGACTCTGGCACGACTCCGGCCACGCGAAGGCGCGCCCGCTACGCGGTCCCGCTACGCTGGGGGAGGAGCTTTAAGTAGGCGTTCCTCGCTGGCTACTGCGCACTAAAGCGCAGGTAGCTGATGGTGACTACAGCAAACACTCACCCCACTCAAAGATGGCGCCCAAAACCGGCAGCCCACCCCAGAACCGGACCCGCTCAAGCGGCGGTGAGCAACCGATTATTGTGCAGGTGAGGGGATAAAAGCAAGGGTAAACAAATAAAAATAAAGCAAATAGAATAACAGGCTTGGCTAAAAATCGCTAGAATGCGCGGAAATGCGCGCGCAGCGCTCCAGCAGCGGTACGCTCCTTGTCAGGGCGGGCCACAAAGGGACTCGCCTTAAGTAGGCATTCCTCGCTGGCTACTGCGCACTAAAGCGCACTAAAGTTGCCTACTTCCTCTTCAGATAAAAGTAAGGAATTAGAAGAAGATTCCCTAATGTCTTGTTTATTGAATTCACCTCCGCCCTATGCCCAAAATCCTAACGCACCTTTGTTACCCCCTCCTATCGCTCAACCAGTGGTTGCTCACTTACCGATTGTTCAGCAACCGGCACAGCCCATTAATGCTTCCTTGCCTGCTTCTGCTCAGTCTTTACAGCCTGTAATTCAGCCCCCACCTCTTCTACAAATTCCCACTCTCGTTCCTCAGCCAGCTGCATTTCAGTCTCCGTTACCTTCTGCATCTGTATTGCCTCCCATTCTCTCGAGGGATTCCCCTACATCACACAGGAGACTAGCTGAGGCTGTCTCGAATTACTTTTCTCCTCTTCTCTGGTCTTTCAATTTGTCTCCAGCTTTCTCTAGACGACAATCCCGTTGTCAGCTTCCTCTTACGGATGAGAAAGTAGTTTTGGGTTCCCTCGCTCGTAAATGGATTGAGAGAGGGCTAGACTATAGTACAGAAGATATTATGAGTTCTTTCCACCAATGGGTAGAGCCCACGCAGAGATATGTTTTTAATGTCATGTGTCAGACTCTTATTAAAGGTTGGGAAGATATGGAGTTAGATATAGTCCCTTCTGAACTATTGAAGTTACAAGCCGACTTCGATAAAGGTTTTATTGTAGGGCCATGAGTCGAAGACGCAGTGAATAAACTCATTGCGTTTCGAACAATGTTTCTGTCTTTGTCCCTTTCCGAGACTGATGCTACAAAAACCAAAGGCATTAAGAATTATCCGATGCGTGAAGTTCCTCCCGTATGGAGGGACGCAGTAGTTGGTCCGCCTGCTGTCCCTGCTCATTTCCAGCCTATATGGGTCCACGAACCCTGGAAAAGGTCTGAAGTATTGGCGCTTAAACAAACCCTTCCGGACCCGCGTAAAAACCCGGCTGGATATTATAAGGAGTTGTCTCAGACAGTTGACGCTTGTATTATGAATTTGGCCGATATCGATATGTTGTTTGGGAATGTTGTTCCACAAGCATTGTGGGCACGGATTCGTAGGGAAAATCATAATGCTGAAATAGGTGGTGATTGGGCTGCTATTAGAGCCGCTGATGCAGGCCAAGTGGGTGGTGCGAAACCCGATGATCTGATTACGGCCCTACCCGGCAGAATAATAGAATTGATGAAAACTATCATGCCCGCGGTGCGAGTTAATTGGGATAAGCTGGCCGCATGCAAGCAAAAGAAAGACGAAAGCGTTTCGGATCTCTTCACCCATTTTGAAGAGACGTTTATTGATCACAGTGGTCAGGATTTGAGTGTGGAGGGTGGCCAGCGGTTGTTTGTGGACAAGTTTGTATACAACTTGCTTCCTGAATTGTCGAATAAACTAAAGAGTTCTGAAAGTGCATGGGCTGTCTCTTCCCCTGCAAAAATACTTGCTACTGCACAGTATTATGAGAATAGAGATAAGGAGGAGAAAGAGAAACAAGAGAAGAAAAATAAAGATTTGAAAACGAAGGTTCTTTTACAGCAAGCTTATCCTCCGCGTTCTGCACAGCCTCAGTTTTCTCAACCCCCAGTTTCAGAAAGTGTTTCAGAAACTTGAGTACTTCACGCCACGCCTTCCGTTGGGTCCTAATCAAGGCGCGTATTGTAGAGAAGAGGGACATTTTAAGAATAATTGTCCGGTTTTATTACAGCGTAATAATGGGATGTCTGCTCCACGAGGTCGTGGAAATTCCCAATCCGGATCTAGAGGTAGAGGACGAGGTGTGTCCTCTCAGGAGCAGCGTTCTATTCCTCCATCTACTACAAATTATTTTGATCAACAGAGAGTTCAGTCCACGCAGTATTATAATGACGATTATTGTGAAGACAGGGCTGATGATTTTCAGATCGAATAGGACAGCCATAGACGAAGTGAGGGAGCTGTGTCGATTCCAGTAGATCAAAATGGGCCATATGTCACGATCAATACTATGGGTGTTTCAGAACCGTTTCTTTTGGATACTGGTGCGATGAGAAGTTCTATTATGCATACTAAACTCCCTGGGGCACCTTTGTCTGGCTTAATAAATACTTCTGTAGGATTTTCTGGCGCCCCAGTTCGTAATCCGGTTTCTTGTCCCTTGCCTGTTTCGATTGGTCCCTATGATTTGAATGCTCCGCTTATTCTGACAACTGGTTGCGGCGAGAACCTGCTGGGTCTGGATTTGTTGAAAAGATTACATGCAACATTGTATTGTTCCCCTTCAGGTGTGCATCTTACATTGGGAAAGAAAATGACATCTTCCGTGTATCTGTCTCGGGACAAGTTTCCACCTGAGTTGCTTTCTCTTCCTGAAAGTCTTTGGGCTACAGGCCCAAATGACGTGGGTTGTCTTGCGATTCCACTATATGTCGTTACAATTAAAGAGAATGTGAGAATGCCACGCATTCCCCAGTATCGTATCTCTAGTGATGGAGAGGGAGCACTTTTGGCTATTGTCGATGATTTCATTCAGAAAGGTGTGGTTGAAGAAACAAGAGGAAATGTTTGCAACAGTCCTGTTCTTCCGATTCTTAAAAGAACAGATCCTTCACAACGTCCTGTTTACAGATTTGTTATCGACCTTAGAGAGGTCAATAAAATTGTGGTGCCACAGTTTCCTGTTGTTCCGGACATTACAGCTTTGTTGACGATGATTCCTGCTTCGGCAGCTTGGTTTTCAGTTATTGACCTCAAGAATGCTTTCTTTAGTATTCCTATTGCTGAAGAAAGTAGGGATATCTTTGGTTTCTCTCTCGGTGGCCGAAGTTTTAGATTTAAGAGAGCTCCCCAAGGCTATTGTGAAAGTCCCTCTATCTATAGCAAGGCTCCTAAGTCACAACTTGATGCCTTTTCCTTGCCTCCTGGCGCTACACTTATTCAGTATGTGGATGATTTGTTGGTGGCTGCGGATACGGAAGATGTGTGTAAGGAAGTAACTGTTGCGTTGTTGCATCATTTGTCTGCTCTACATCATAAGGTGTCTCCTTCTAAATTGCAGTATGCCCGCCAAGAGGTTACCTATTTAGGTCATCTCTTGTCGAAGGAGGGAAGGCGATTGACCCCAGAACGTATTCATGCTATTTCACAGATGTCTGTACCCACCACGCAGAGAGAAGTGCGTGCCTTTTTGGGTATCACTTCCTACTGTAGACAATGGATTCCTAATTTTTCACTTTTGGCTAAACCATTGTTGGCATTAACGTTAAAAGATACGCCACATCCGCTCCCTTGGACGGATGAATGTCAGAAGAGCTTTGTTGACCTACGTGCTGCTTTGTGTTCTGCTCCGGTGTTGGGTACCCCAGATTATAGCATGTCCTTTACGCTGTACGTTCACGAGAGAGAGGGTTGCGCATTGTCAGTTTTGACACAGTTATTTGGAGATAAGCAGAGACCATGTGCCTATTTCTCCGCTACATTAGACCCAGTAGCTAAAGCTTTGCCCAGTTGTCTCAGAGCCACAGCAGCTGCAGCGATTTCTATCAGACAATATGCCGGATTAGTGTTGGATAACACACTCATTGTTATGGTTCCACATGCAGTGGATACCTTGTTGAACAGAACCAGAACACAGCATCTTACGAGTGCTCGTTTGTCTGGATACGAGCTGACACTTCTAGCGAGTCATGTGTACATCAAAAGATGTAACACGTTAAATCCAGCTACACTGTTGCCACTGCCAGATGAGAAAGACGTTCAGGAAACACATGATTGTTTTCTTCAAACGGAAGAAGAAACGAAGGGTAGAATTGATTTGAAGGACACTCCGCTCAAGGACCCGGATGGGATCCTATGGGTGGACGGTTCTTGTTTCAAACTTCCAAATGGGGAGACTACTTCTGCCTATGCTGTTACCACTTTATGCACAATTGTTGAGACGGCTCGTATTGGACATAATTCAGCTCAAGCAGCTGAATTGATAGCCTTGACTAGAGCGTGTGTGTTGTCAAAGGGAAAGAGAGTGAATGTGTACACAGATAGCCAGTATGCTTTTAGCGTTGCACATAGCTTTGGTAGATTATGAAGGGAGAGAGGATTCTTTACCTCTCACGGGACAAAGATCCAGCATGGCCAGTTAGTGACTGATCTTCTTGAGCCACTTACCTTACCTGCAGAGATTGCAATCATAAAGTGCAGCGCGCATAAGAAAATCACAGATGATGTGGGTCGTGGAAATGCGTTTGCAGATGAAGTAGCAAGAACTACAGCTAGAGATACAGCTAGTCGAATGTACGTGGCAGGTCCTGCAAACTGGGTTAGGGAAATTGGAATGTGTGAAGATACGATTGAGAGTGTGAAAACGATTCAGGGAGAAGCGACTGAGAAAGAATTAAGATCTTGGAAAGAAAGTACGGGAATGTTAGACTCGACTGGTTGTTGGACGGAATTGTCGGAACATCAGCGATGGTTATTACCGGACGCTTATGTATTGCCGGTTGTAACTATGGCTCATGGTCCAGCTCACATTAGTGCGAAAGGCATTTGTAAACTCTTGGCTCCTGTATGGCAGAATGAAGGAATTCCAAAATGTGCAGAGAACGTGGTTAAGCATTGTATTGTTTGCCTAATGCATAACCCAGGAAAGGGTACCCCAACTCCGGCAGGTCATTTTTCTCCCCCGTCATATCCTTTTGAAGTGTTGCAGATCGATTACATTCATATGGATCAATGCAACAACCTTAAGTATGTTCTGGTGGTGGTATGCGCCTTTTCCCGTTGGATAGAGGCCTACCCCTTGAAAGATAACACTGCTCTGTCAACTGCTAAAGTGTTACTTAAAGAGTTCTTCCCCAGATTTGGTTTGCCGCGAATTGTCTGGAGTGACAATGGAAGTGAATTTGTGGGCCAAATTATGCAGAAAGTATGTTCTGGTCTTGGGATCAGACAAAAATTCCATGCGGCAAACCATCCACAGTCAGCGGGTTTGGTTGATTGTTATAATGGTACACTCAAACTTAAACTAGCTAAGATTCAAGCCAGTACGGGTCTTGCTTGGCCAGATGCCTTGCCCTTAGCTCTTTTGTCAACCAGAACTACTGTACACTCTCGTATGGGACTTAGCCCATATGAAGTGGTATTTGGACGCCCAGCTAATGTTTGGGGTGTCCCTCGCCCCAAAAGATATTCTGACATACCATATCCTTTGTTAATTGACTATTTGCATGATTTGACTACTAAATTAAGTATTATTCGTCAACAGGTACAAAGTGCTTTGCCAGAGGCTTCCACAGACCCAGGTCACACCATTTTGCCCGGTGACTGGGTCTGCATCAAGAACTTTCAATGGACTAGGCTCCGGAGTTTTAAGGAGCATCATGACGCGTTTGAAGTCACTGGAGGCCGACCTTACACGCCTTGAGGGATCATTAGCTGTGGGACCAGATGATGCTACCCTCTCGACCATACGCGAGAAGATCTCTGAGTACGCTGAGGAGGCTGGTAGAGAGGCGAGGTTTAGGGGCAAATACTGGATTGCTAGGCGCTATGGTGAAGGCGAGAGACCAGGGAAGGCCTTGGCTGCGACGATTAAACTGGCAAAAACACCTAATATTATCCTAGAACTTGAGAACCCGGTAGGGGAAGTGCTTATAGATACCGCACAAATCCTCAATTCGTTTGTGGAGCACTACAGCTCATTGTACAACTCCACTAGATCGGGTGACCTCCGCCTACAAGAATATCTGGCTGATGTGTTTCCCTTGGTTGGCTTAGTGATGCACAGAGAGCGTTTTTAAGTGCCCCTTTCGAGGTGGACGAAGTGCGTGATTCAAACATGAGCATGCAATCGGGGAAAGCTACGGGACTAGACGGGATCCCAATTGAATTTTATAAGACTTACATAGATTTTATGGCCCCGGTACTGAGGGAAGTCTACGAGGATGCCATGAGGTGGGTCACCTGCAGCCCTCTATACGAGTGGCACTTATTACATCGCTACTTAAACCAGGGAAACCGGCGAACAAATGTGACTCTTACCGGCCCCTCTCCTTGCTGAACTGCGATGTAAAAATACTTGCCAAACTGATTGCCACTCGCATCAGCCTCTTGCTCCCTGCCCTGATCTTGCCCGACCAGTCCGGTTTTGTACCTGGCAGAGCAACATCGCATAATTTACGTACCTTTTTTTCTGTCCTGGACTCGGTGCATGATGACCAACCGATGGCTGCCGTATTTCTTGATGCCACTAAAGCTTTTGACTCCCTGGAGTGGGACTACGTTTTCCGGGTCCTTGAGAGAATGGTTTTTCCGGCGATATTCATCTCATGGATTCAGCTCCTGTATGAGCGTCCTGTAGCTAGAGTACTTATAAATGGCAAACTTTACTCAGAATTCCCCGTTACTAGGGGAACTAGACAAGGGTGCCCCTTATCGCCACTTCTATTTGCTATAGCGACAGAGCCCCTGGCTGCGAAACTGCGGCAACATCACAAGGACAACGCCCTGCGTTGTTTTCAGCGACAAATACTAATATCGATGTATGCAGATGACATCACTTTATATGTGCGCGACCCATGCGAAAATTTGAACCCCATCCTCAGAGAGTTTATGCGGTTTGGTAGACTCTCTGGTGTTCAGATCAATAGGGGTAAATCATGCATATTCCCACTCACGGCGTCCACAGTGAAGTTCGGACTTGACTACCCCATCACTTGGTGCGAGGGGGATTTTAAGTATCTGGGCATTCACATAGAGAAAGATAGAGGTGAATTACTTAGAGCCAACTATGGCACCACTATGACGCGCATTACCCATAATATAACGAGATAGATCACGCTGCCCCTTTCCTTAGCTGGTCGGACATCCTTAATTAAGATGGTGATCCCCCAACTATTATACCTATTTTTGAATATCCCATTTTACCCTGGCAGGTATTTTTTTCAGCAGCTTCGGACGGAACTCATCAGACTGGTGTGGGGAGGGAAGTCGCCTCGCCTAAAATGGGACACCTTGATTAGACCCTATAGTCAGGGCGGGTTTGGCATACCAAACTTCGAATTGTATTACCAAGCAGCTCAAGCTCATTATGCCTATTTCTGGGTGCACCAGCCTAGATACATGCCCCAACTAGCTGTGGAGCACTGGCTGGCCCATCCTATCCCCATAGAATGAGCATTCTATGCCTTGGTGCCAGGTAGAGATAAGAGACCTACGACAGTGATGAGCACAGTAACTGCATGGTCTCGACTTGCTACCCGACTGGATGCGATAATGCTCTATGCGCCTCTATTGCCTCTGGCTTACCACCCGCGCTTGCCCCTGTTACAAGAAGCAGGCTTTCGCAAGCTGCTTCATAATATACACGTTGCATTATGGGGAGACTTATACCACAATGGTACATTCCGCTCTATGGACCACCTATATGAAGGCATACAACCGACTCCGCTGGATGTCTTCCTATACATTAGGCTTCGCCAGGGTCTGAAAGCCCTTACACCTGACTTTCCACATGAGCCTCCGACCTTCGCTCCTCTGCAGCTTTTACTTCAAAATGACACCCCTTGTAAACTGGTATCGACGATCTATAGATCAGTGCACACACAAATAGACTACCCATCGTTAGCTGCTAGACTGCGATGGGACCAGGAATTAGAGACACCACTAATGGACAAGCAATGGGGATTCTGTCTCCAGCAGACGGAGCGCATCTCTGCTAGCAGTAGATTTAGAATTCTCCATTATAAATTTGTACACCGACTGTACTACACCCCTGTCCGAATGTTTAGATTCCGACTTCGTGCTACTGACACTTGTGACAGATGCCACGCCCCGGGGGCTGATTTTTTGCATCTAGCACGGGGGTGCGATGAGGTGCGACACTACTGGGGCCAGGTATTTGCAGCTTTGTCCAAAATGATTCATGTTGACCTAGACCCCTGCCCTGTTCTAGCTCTCTTGGGATATGTGGAGCCCCTACAGGCAGCGCACCGCAAATTTATCGCTCTGGCCCTCTTCGTGGCCAAAAGAAGAGTTGCATGTCGATGGGGCAGAGGCAGAGCACCCAAATTCAAGGATTGGATTCATGACCTTACTTATTGCCAGGAACAGTTGAGTACGTATTCTGAAATGTTGCCACTCGTCTCACGTCCCAGAGATATCTGGGCCCCACTACAGTGCTACCTAATTAAGATGCATGATGATGCCTCTGATGCGGCGATCACTTAAAAGTTCCATAGAGAGATGTTCTTAGGTATTCCTTTGGTGTGCATGTATGTAAACGGAATTGAACATGTGGGCCTTAGTTGTTGCATGGGGGACCGAGATGCACTTTTGCCCGGCGGGTGGCACTGTATGGCTATACAAGCAGGCGTTGATTTAATTGTTCTACTGATATGTGTAACCTAAGGAGGGGTAAACCAGACACCGTCCCTCGGATTTGCTCACTTATACAGGATCTCCAGTTGGGGCAATGTGTTGTGGATATAGGAAGCTGTAACTGTAGTATGCACTGTTGTCGCGTACGTTGCAGGACTATTTGATGTTATTACAATGTTATCGTGCAGCATAATGTATTTCCGGTCACCTGGTCTATGCATGCCCTGTGGAGTATGACTGAAATGTGTACAAGTAAATGCACTCCTTGAAGATGTACTGTACCTGAAAATTTCAAAATAAAGTTTTTAAAAAAAATGAACTTTCAACGGACTAAGAATCTGGAGCCTCGTTGGTCTACAACTACGCACATTTTGCTCGTCACCCGCACGGCTGTGAAAGTGGTCGGCAAGCGAAATTGGGTGCATGGCGTGCACTGTAAAAAAGTGCCATTGCCATTACCCTTTGACCAGTGGATTTGCAGTGGTATAAGAGAATCGGATACTGCCGCAGTCTCTTGTTTTGTGCCCTTCAGTGATGCTCAAATCTATGAAACTCAGTCTGAGAAAGCAGATGACGATCTTCTTCAAAGCCGCTGTGCCCGCGCACCTTCGAATAAACACCACGGATCCAAAAACACTTTTTAAGGACCAGACAGTGCCGAGCAAAACTCGCTATAACCTAAGGTCGAGAGTTGACCAGAAGAACTGAACACTTTGAACACTTCCTTTCTTTATTGCTCAAAGACTTTTTTTTTTATATATATATTGATCTTTTGCCACCTTGTTTTTTGAAGTGATATTTAGCATTAGAAGTGCCATCCGTCTCCGTCGCAGGGTCACGGTAGGAGACTCAGACTGTAACCTGATTTTTTGTTCTTTTAAGTAAGTGGCTAGCGCCTCAGGATATACAGAAGTATATAGCTGAGTGATCGAGGAAGATTGCAGTGAGCGACATTTTTTTTAGATAAAGATGGATGGTACAATAACCATAGGTAGGGAAAATAGGAAGCAGGAAATTAGATTGAAATATTGTAAATCATTGCGTAGTCGATTTGGCGTAACTTTGTGTATTTTTATGTTTTTGTGTATTTTATTAACCTGCATAGGTTGGATTGTCCATGTTCTACACCCGAGAAATGTTGCTAATTCTACAACTTCTTTGCCTTCTCGTCTTTCTGTCTTTTCACATAAAATGCATACTCTACCCCCTCATGAACAGATAAGGAGAGCTGAATATATGAATAATACATTCATTCAGTTGTTGCACCAACACCAGTTGGCCATTAATATAACTGACTGTTGGGTATGCAGTCTTATGCCACATAATACACAGAAGGGAATGACTTATTTGGTCCTCCCTTTCTCATATGAAGGTTCAGCTTGGGCCTATCTGACTATGTTTTCGGCCGCATACCATAGCAAACTTAGAAATCCTGTAAAAACTTCCGGGACTGGATTGGATTTCAGCCACAGCTCTTTGATTAAAGGTATAGTGGTGATGGCTAAGATTGTAGAAAAGGGCAAAATTCCGTCAGATGAGAAGAGAGCTTATGAAGAATGGAACGTTACCCACTATGTTTCTATTCTTGGTGACAAAACTAAGAAGGGTGAGTCTTCTCTAGTATGGACTGTACCCCATCAAGGTAATCTTTGTCTCCAAGTCAACAGTAAGAAAACTGACGATAAGCAGAGTTGCTTACACACCTACATTTTCTCGTCCCCTGATTTCCCTCCATTGGTTCCATCTCAAGGAACATACTTTGTTTGTAAAGATAGAGCTTACACCTGGCTCCCTTCCAACTTTTCTGGAACCTGTTATGTAGCCTTCCTTCTTCCCCCTACATATTCGGCTCCGTCAGACCACCACAGAAGCAGATATAGCCGAGGTATATTCGATGCCAAGGACACGGCAGCACAAGAAGGAGGGGATTTCCTTAAGGGATTCCTCCCTTTTTGGGGCCCGATGGTTAACAGCAGACACATCAGGCAATTGGTTCGTGTGGTTGAGACCACTATTAATGTTACTGCCGGCGCAATAGGTAACATTACAGCAGAGCTTCAGGCTGATCGTCTTATGACGTTGCAAAATCGAATTGCGTTAGATGTGATCCTAGCAGACAGAGGAGGTGTCTGTAAATTGATCGGATCTAGCTGTTGCATTTATATTCCAGATGATGCTCCGGCAGTATATCAAGCCATTTCCAAATTGCATACCATCTCCGAGTCGATTCATCAGGACGAAGGGGATTGGTCTTTTATGGGATGGTTTTGGAGAATATTGTCAACCTGGGGATGGAAGATCCTAACGTTACTGGGAGCAATTTTGGCCATCATATTCTCTTGTTGTCTGTGCGTTCAATGTGGTCCCGCAGTGTGTGGCCTACTGGCTAATTTATGCGTTCCACGTCCTGAAACTCAAAGGACAGAGAATATTAGGATGATGGTGCAGCAGCAGCTTGAGGACTTTATGAACATTGATGCTGATTCCGACTCAGATTAGCATGAGTTGGTTTGTTTTTGCCTGAGTAATGGCAAAAGGAGGGTCTGAGGTTCTGTAAATTACGAATTGGTTCGTGCTCAGCCTCCATTTTGTAAATCGCCGCCATTTTGTGGTGCCCTCACTCAGGCAGCACGGCGAGCGCGTTGTTTTTGTCGTTTCTGCATTCACGTGTCAGGTGGCTTCTTCGCTTATGTTTACTAACGAGTGTCAGGGCCTGGCCGAGTACACTAATTCCTGTCTGAGCTGATTAATCCCCGTCCGGACTATTTGTTGGCTCACACCATTCTTTCCTCCAGGTTATCTTATCTGCTGTCCTTTGCTACATGTCCCATGTATTGTCCTGTTTCACGATTGTCCTTCTACAACATGCAGCTGTGTTTTCTCTACTTGTAAATCGAATTGTGTGGATTCACTTGTAATTTACTCGAGGGGTCGAATAACAAACATAACCGGGAAACTTGAGTTGCTTTAGACTTAAAGCATTGTCTATAACGTTTGCCTATGTCTCATGCTCTTGTGTGATTGCATTTTGCATTGTATTGTACCATATATAAACCTGTGCGCCACGGAGTTAAGTGGCAGTCTCTTTTGAACCTCGTTATACTGACGACTTCTAAGACCACTGTACTAGCTGCAGCTAATAAATACCATCTTCTACGCCAGTCGAAGGGTCCGTGTCTCTGTATTTGACAAGGCAGGTGAATCCCAGGGATCTAAGGCGTACCCTGCGCCACCGGGCCTTAAGGCTGCGGTTCTCCACACCGTAGGGAGATCAAGGTTGAAGACCTCAGCAGCCCGACGGAGCACCATGCTGTAAGAAGCGCCCTCCTCCATGGTAGGCGGAGGAGAGGCAAACCCCGGGTCAGAGGAGACATCAAGGCCGCCGGCCTCCTCTAACTTGTCCGCCCAGTCCTGCTCAGAGTCACACTGACGAGAAAGAGGGTCCTCTGACCCCTCCCAGTCGCCCTCCACCTCCGCCGTATGTGGGACAGACTGCGGCGGCAAGGCAGGGACCGGGGAAGGAACAAACGGCGCCGGGAACGGCGCCGGACGGGCCGAACCAGCGCCGTGTCCCAATGCAGATCCCAGGTAGGGACAAAATTGTCCTGGAACCTGGGCAGGGGAGGAACAAGTGGCATCCACTGCGACGCCGAGGCGGAGCCGAGGGTGGCACTGGAGCCGGCGGCACAGGATCCTGTGGCGCCAGGGCTGGATCCGCCGGCGGCGCCCACGACCCGACAGGATCCTGACACGGGGCCCAAGGGCACGCCGGCAGGAGCCCGAGGTCTAAACAAGCGGTCCATGGTAGCAATAAATTCTTGCACCGGTGCGGGAGTCGCCGACGGACCCGGGTAAGGTGGGTAGGCCGCAGGAGTCATTGGCTCTGAAGGAGCCGCAGGGGCAGAACCCCTGTCCCCCTCGTCCGCATCAGGGGACCTACGGGGGGACGTCAGGGAGCGACAATGCGTCTTCGACTTCTTTTTGTGTAGTCTCTTACCCGAATCCGAGGGTGAAGATTTGGAGCCTAAGGAGTGATTATGGTGGCCCCGCGAGCGTTCTCTGGAGCGGCCCCATGGCCATGAAAGGCACTGGGACGAGTGCCGGACCTCAAGTAGCTTCCGGCGCAGGTCCCTCAAGGCCTTCAGGGTCATGGCCAGACAGTCCATACAGCACCGAGAGTCGTGGTCCCTCTCCAGGCAGTAGACACAGACATTGTGGGGGTCTGCCACCGGCATATTGCGACGGCAGGCCCCACAAGACTTAAAACTAGGCATCCCTACATGCACCAGAGTAGACTCAACCACACAGAGACAAAAGTCACAAAAAGATAGTCAAAAAGTGACTAAGGTACTCGCTCTAACCGGATCTGCGCTTACTTGCGGGGAAAAAAGAAAGAACTGACGTCTGCCCGCATGGGTGGCGTGTAAGTAGTCTCTGTGACGTCATTTCGGCACATACGACGCCAGCGACAGATGAGGAGCCGCACGATGCCACCAACTGACGCGCAGAGGTACTGCTAGCGAAAACTTTCCGGATCCAGTCTGACGACTGGGGATATTCTAAGGTAAGGAATCTAACACTAACGTGTTTCTTTCAGATAGGTCATGTCAACGCACTGCTCAGACGGGCGCATTATCAAAGGAAGGTTTAGCTTGACTACACGATCTAGACCTCAAGGACCTGTGGCGATGCTTTCATCCCCATAGCCGCGAATACTCTTATTTATTTTATTTTTATTTTAAATTCTTCTAGAGCGCAAGAATCAATCCCGTAAGGGTATCTCCGCGCTGTGCCAGCAGTTGGAAACTCAGTCAGTGAATAAGGAACATTAAAATTAGATGGACAGAAATGCCTCTTGATAAAGGGTAGTTTTTAGTATTTTCCTGAAGGATAGGTAATTAGTAGTTGTTCTGACTTCAAGGGGCAGTTTGTTCCATAAGGCAGGTCCGACTGAGGAGAAGGCCCGGTCTCCTTGTCTGGACTTCTTTGTGGACGGGGGTTTTAGGAGGGCTTGACTACTTGAGCGAAGGGACCTACTGGGCTGGTATGGCACCAGAGATTGAGACAGGTATTTAGGACCTATACCATAAATGCATCTATGGACCGTGCAGCAGATCTTAAAATCGACGCGCTGTCTTATTGGGAGCCAGTGCAGCTCCTTTAGCAGGGGTTTGGAGGGGGTCCTAGCTGGTGCCCCCATAACCAGTCTTGCTGCCGTGTTCTGGACCACCTGCAAACGACCTACTGCGTCAGCATTTGCTAACGTCAGCAGGCCGTTGCAGTAGTCCAATGCACACAAAACATACGCTAGACTGGACTACCTGTTGGCAACTGCACCCATACACGCATTAACAACGGAGGTAAGGATAGGGGTATCCTCCCTTTCCGATCACGCACCCGTTACTGTAACCCTCACTCTTCCTCCCATGCAACGGTCCCCCCGAATGTGGCACCTCCGAGACACCCTCCTGCACCGCACCGCAGTCATAGAACAGGTACAGCGCTCCATCAAAGACTACCTCTCCCACAACGCCAATGACGACACCACTCCTGCCACGCAGTGGGCAGCGCTGAAGGCAGTGATACGAGGGGAGCTGAAAGCCATTTCGGCGGCGGAAAATGCAGAGTGTAGACGCAAGAGAGATGATCTCACCCAAAAAACCAAAGAGTTACAACAGATGCATCAACGGACAGGGGTACCGCGGGTCTGGCGCCAGCTGGAAGACATGCAGAAACAACTTGCGGCGTTAGATCAAGACAAAGCAGAGTTTGCAGCCCTCCGACTGTGACACACATACTACACTGGAGGGGACAGATGCGGCCGCCTCCTCGTCCATAAACTGCGCGAGACTCTGCAGAAACAGGGGGTCCGGGAGATTCAGCGGGGGGATGGTGGACGAGTCTTTGAGGACTCGGAGATCGCGGAAACATTTCGGGATTTCTACGCCAACTCACCATTATCCAGCACAGACGGCGCTGCCTTTCACAACTCCGTTGATCTACCAGCGTTGACTAAGGCCCAGGCTGACCATTTAGACAGGGACATTAGATTAGAAGAAGTTATTGCGGCCATCTCACGCCTTAAACCTGCCAAAGCCCCTGGGCCAGAGGCTTCTCTGCCATATTTTATAAGATATTTTGCACTTTAGTGGCCCGATTCTCACTAAACTTTTCAACTCCTTCGCTGAACCCGGAGAGATCCCATGGGAAATGCTCGAAGCCTCCATAGTCGTTATCCCAAAACCGGGAAAGAACAAGACCAAATGCGGAGCCTATTGCCCTATATCCCTCCTCAACATAGACCTTAAACTGAATACTGGGATACTAGCAGCTCGTCTCTCGCCTCATACGCCCGGTCTAATTGATCCAGACCAAGCAGGCTTTCTCCCTCAACGCCAAACCAGCGATAATACCAAACAGGCCCTTCACCTTAATGGGAAAGCCTCACGAACACAGGGGGAATATATGATGCTTACTATCGCGCTGAGATGACATTTAACCGGGTCCATTGGCCATACTTGGAATAGGTTCTCAAGCGAGCGGGGATAGGGGAGAGGTTTCGCACATATATCTTGAACTGCTATTAGTTCCCAACGGCCACAGTTAGAGTTAATGTCCACACGCCTTCCCGATTCCCCATAGAGAGATGAACAAGACAGGGGAGTCCCTTGTCGCCCCTTCTATTTGCGCTTTATATGGAGCCTCTAGCCCACCATATCCGACATACCTCAGCGATCACGGGATTAAATTTGGAGGCTACACTCATACAATCAGTCTGTATGCTGACGTTGTCCTAATCTCGTTGTCGAACCCCATCCTCGCACTGCCAGTGTGCCTTGCAGAATTAGAGACTTTCGCACGAGCCTCGAGGTTTAAGGTGATTATGGATTAGTCTATAGCGCTTGATCCCTCCCTAACGCCCCACTCCGGCACACACCTACAGGGTCTCCATCCCCTTCAATGGGCAGCAGACACGATCCCATATCTAGTGATTCAATTAGCTCCCTCCTTACCGGACACAGTAACCGCTAACTACACCCGACGAAGGCAGATAGTTCGCAAAGAGTTGAACCAATGGAAACACTACCCTCTCTCCTAGCTCGGTAAAATAGCCGTGGTCAAAATGACCATCTTACCTCAGATCTTATACTTGTTTCGGACCCTACCTCTCTGACCTCCAAAGGGGTGGATACAACAGACATCAATACACCAAACCCCTGTTGCATGGGCGACCAATATATCTATTTCGTTACTGCGGAAAGAATGTCTCCTATCAATTTCTTCCGCTACAGCACCCCTCTTACTCCTATTTTATGGGGGTGTTTTCAGTATATCGCCCTTTATTTTAAAAAATTCAAGATAAGAACAACCTTTTTGTCACTAGTGGAGTGATATTGTTTATCACTCTACTGCACTTACACATTCTTTACCTTGTTTGGACACTCTTTCTTTTCTTTTCTGGGACAACAAAAATGACTGCCTATGATGAGAAAAGGGGCCCAATCTGGTGAGTACCTGCCAGTTACCCTGAAGGCGGTGCACCCGTGAGGGGTCATTTTTGTCTTTCACACATTTTTTCACTTTTTGATGTACTGTTGACTTTCTTTGCAGACATCGGTAGTGTGCCTTTTTTCTTTTTTGACTGTTAATTGAAAAAGGTTGTTCTTATCTTGAATTTTTTTAAATAAAGGGAAATATACTGAAAACACCCCCATAAAATCGGAGTAAGAGGGGTGCTGTAGCGGAAGAAATTGATGGGAGACATTCTTTCTGCAGTAACGAAATAGATATATTGGTCGCCCATGCAACAGGGTTTTGGTGTATTGATGATTGATGAGAGGAGGGCAACCCTGTCGCTTTTTCTTTCCTCTGGGCTCCTTTTGAAATAGAGGTGGATACAACAGACCCAATCAGACCTAGCACAATTTATATGGAATGGCCATAAGCCCCGGCTGAAGTAGACACTTGCGATGCTTCCACGGGAAGGGGGAGGCCTCTGTATCCCCGATCTCCTCCTCTATTACCAAGCAGCCCAACTGCACCACCTAGTTGAGTGAAACCGGTTGGAGTCAGAGAAACACTGGCTGTTCCAGGATCAGGTGGTTGCCTCAAGACCATTACAAGAAATCCCCTTACTCAGGAAGAGACAGAAACCACCCAACTTATATGCGTCCCACATCACACGAGCTGTCCTTGAATCGTGGGATCACACCAACATCAAACACAATCTCACTACTTTTCCCTCACCACTCACTCCGTTGCTGGATAACCCCGACTTCCAACCCGGCATGGACGCAGCTGCCTTCATGCGATGGAGATCATCAGGGTGCCGCTCTCTAGGCCACCTATTCGATGTGGATGGGATAATACCATTCCAACAACTCAAACTAGATTATGAGCTACCCGAAAATGAAAGGCGCAGATACCTCCAGATTAGACACTGAGCACTACACATCCAGGTTAAATCAGCTGCTTGTAGACACCTTTCCACCTACGAGAAGTGGCCCATCATGCGCACATTGGATAAAAAACATATTTCAGATTTGTATAAAATGCTACTGACTAGAAACGCACATATATATAATGCCGGCGAACGAGATGGGAAAGAGAACTCGGCAGAACACTAAGTCATAAGGAGTGGGAGGGGTGTACTATAGGGCTCGCCACCGAGCATATCATATGGGGCTCACTGAGACCTTCGCCAAACAGGTTACATATTGGTATTATACTCCTGAGCGTCTTCATGCAATAGATCCTACTCAGGGGGTGAATTGTTGGCGGGGATGCGGGAGTGTGGGCACTCTGGTACACTTGCTGTGGGAATGCACACACCTTCAGACATATTGGAATCAGGTTCTAGAGGGAGCAGACAAGCACCTAGACACAGAAATACTGCACTTCCCAGTGTATGTCCTTCTGGGCTCTGGAATCCTTTCACCTATCGGCTCCGCTCCCGCAGAGGCCGGTTAATAGCAATAGCGCTGGGCTCTGCAGTGCAAAACATACTTACGCATTGGCACTCCCCACAAGTACCTACCTTCACATTTGGTTATATCATTGTGGCATGTCCTAGGAATGGAGAAACCGACGTTGACAATAGCAGGGAGGGGGTCCATGTTTAATGAGCTCTGGCAACCATTTTTGTCCCTTCTTTCCACTGAATTTAGGGAAACCACCTGCCCCAGGTATCTCCGCTTGCTACGGCTCTCTGACACGCAGCCGACAGGGAGGTAGGACACCTGCTCAACTAGCGCGATCCAGGCGTAATATAGACAGTTTGTTTGGGGGACAAAGAACGGGTTGGAGGAGGGGAAAGGGGGGGCTATTGATAGGCGTTTCTATGATTTGTTCTGTTATGTTTCATGTTGTTTTAATATGTTCTCAATAGGCCCAGCTCACTTAAATGAGACCCATGTCAAATAGGTACCTACAATAAGGTGCAGCTCTGATTTAGCCGAACATATTGAATGTTGGAAAATTTCTATAAAAAGATTTAAACCATAAAAATTGAAATACAAATATATTTAATATTATACATTTAAAAACAAGTTAAACATATTATAATGTTACATACACCTCGCAAATACCTACAAATATTATATTAAATAAAATATTAAAATATTGTTCAAACAAATATTTTTAGTTAGAAATTATTTATAAACAAAAATATGATTACATGCATTAATATTATTTACATCCTTCCCTATAACACCACATAATTCACAACCCACATCTAAATAAAATGTACTTCCATAATTAACATAATTATCAATTAAGCAAATATTAATTAAAAAACTAATTAAAATACAAAAATGAAATAACTTCCCACCCTTTACCCCTATAAACCCCACAACCCGCACCTACAAATAATTACACAATTTCCATATTTGATTTTCAATTAAATAATTAATATTAATCTAAAAACCAATTATTAATGAATTCAAAATACATTTCTTCCCGCCCTTTACCCCTATAATCCCGACAATCCGCACCTAAAATTAATTAAACAATTTCCATATTTAATTTTCAATTAATTAATGAATAATAATTAACTAATTATTAATTATTTAAAAATAAATTACTTTCCGTCCTTTACCCCTATAAACTCCACTACCCACACCTGAAATGAATTACACAATTTCAATATTTAATTTTCAATCAATTAATTAATAATAATTAACAACTAATTAATTAAAAATAAATTGCTTCCCAACCTTAACCCCTATACACCCCACAACCCGCACCTACAATTAATTACACAATTTCCATATTTAATTTTCACTTAATTAATATTAGTTAACAACAAATTAATAATTAATTAAAAATAAATGAACACTAAAAAAATCTCAATTAAATAAATATTAATAAATAACAAATATCATTAATTTATAATTAAATTACTTCCCACCCTATTCCCCTATAAACCTACAACCTGCTACAGAACTAAAAAACGCAAAATGTAATTAAAATAAAATTGATAACTACAAAAAATGTAACACATATATTAAAAAACATAAACAATACTTATACAAAAAATACATCACATACATTTAGAATATATACTAAAATACATAACACTAATTAAAAAATCGATATTTTAAACAACTATATTTTTGCAAACGATATTATTGACTTATATATTTTTTTAAACAATATTTCTTACCTTCAAATCAATATTCTTGACCACGATATTCTTGCTGTCGATATTTCTCCGTGACAATATTTATGACACGATCTTTCTGTAGTTCGAAATTTTCAACTCAATATTTTGTCTGCACACCATCCCCCACCAGACCTGTTATGGAAGAAAGTGTTTCCTTCGCATCGGGCAACCCAGCCTTTCTTACAAACATTTGAATCCAGCGAGTTTGGTGGTACAGGTGCCCACCAGCAAAGTCAATATCAACGCCTTCACTACCACTCCGCCTGATTATGAGTCTAAACAAATTGATGTGTATTAAACAAAATTAGAGAGCAAAGGGATTTTTATCCACCTAGGTGGACGGAAGGGTACTCCCGATCCCCTGGTTAGGTAGCTGTATAATAAAATAAGGAGTACCACCAAAGACAAGGCTTGGAAACCAATATCGGTGGGATGAGACTCTAATGTAAAAAAAGAAGAAGTCCTTCTTTGTTTTTAAGGAACCCCTCACTCACCGACCTGGTCGGTGACATGCTTCATCATCGGGGCCACCCTGACAGCCGAGTGCCGTCAAGGTGTGCTGCAACACCTGAGATACAGTGGAGCGGGTATGTGAGTGATGAATGTAATGAAAAAAAGTCAGTGAATTAAAAATTGTCCTGGTATGACTTATCCAAAGATTATTTATTCTAAGACTACTGGACAATGTTAAAAAAAAGGTGTATGTCGATACAGTGAAGGCTTAATTTAGGACCAAATGTATCTGTGGTATGTGTTAGGTCTACATGTTTCAAACCAACAAGGGGAATTTACCGGTTTTTCTTCAGGACCAAAAAATTAAAAGGAGTTGGGTGGTCAGGGTACACTAACACCCTGCCATACCTGCAATCCTTTTTAGACCCAAACTAGCGATTTGCCAAGTGGGTAGAGAAAAAAGTAACCCAGAAGTGGTTACATTTAAAATGCAAAAAACTCCTCAATGGGGGAATGTTGGCTGCACGGGGATTGAGGGGAGAGATCACAAAGCTCGAAACGTATTAGTTTCTGATGTTCAACATCGACCATCAACCTATGCCGCCCCTCCGCACACCCGACGGGTGCGCGGAGGGGCGGCATAGGAGGGGAGGGGCGGCATAGGTTGATGGTCGATGTTGAACATCAGAAACTAATACATTTCGAGCTTTGTGATCTCTCCCCTCAATCCCCGTGCAGCCAACATTCCCCCATTGAGGAGTTTTTTGCATTTTAAATGTAACCACTTCTGGGTTACTTTTTTCTCTACCCACTTGGCAAATCGCTAGTTTGGGTCTAAAAAGGATTGCAGGTATGGCAGGGTGTTAGTGTACCCTGACCACCCAACGCCTTTTAATTTTTTGGTCCTGAAGAAAAACCGGTAAATTCCCCTTGTTGGTTTGAAACATGTAGACCTAACACATACCACAGATACATTTGGTCCTAAATTAAGCCTTCACTGTATCGACATACACCTTTTTTTAACATTGTCCAGTAGTCTTAGAATAAATAATCTTTGGATAAGTCATACCAGGACAATTTTTAATTCACTGACTTTTTTTCATTACATTCATCACTCACATACCCGCTCCACTGTATCTCAGGTGTTGCAGCACACCTTGACGGCACTCGGCTGTCAGGGTGGCCCCGATGATGAAGCATGTCACCGACCAGGTCGGTGAGTGAGGGGTTCCTTAAAAACAAAGAAGGACTTCTTCTTTTTTTACATTAGAATCTCATCCCACCGATATTGGTTTCCAAGCCTTGTCTTTGGTGGTACTCTCTAAACAAATTGAGACATTTAGCAAACGTATTTTCTACTCTACAAGCCTCTTTTCTCAGATTTGCAAATTCAACAGTAGTTCTGTTGTATATAGCATCAACCTATGAAACCCTTGTGACCTGAGGGGTAGCTTTGCTATCAGACATTGGATCCTGAGGATCTCTGTAAATGCTTATCACCCAAGAGGGTATTCAGGCGTTGTGCTGCGGAGTCAATCAAAGAGCCAGCTCTTTCGTCCTTTTCTGAAGTGGGTCAGTGAGGGTAAAGTACGGAGGTGGAGGGAAGGGTGTTCCAGGACTTGGCGGCGAGTAGGGAGAAGGAGGACATTCCGGTGCGGCAGCGGCGAATGCCTGATACCTAAGCGAGGGCGAGGTGAGCGGAGGTTCCTGGGAGGTAGGTGGAAGTTCAGGCAGTCGTTCATATAGGTAGGACCTTGGTCATGGAAGGCTTGATAGGCGTGGGTCAGGAGCTTGAATTGGCATTTTTTCTGGATAGGGAGCCAGTGGAGGTCTTTTAGGTGCTGAGTGATGTGGGTCTTCTTTGGCAGGTTGAAGATCAGTTAGGCTGCTGCGTTCTGGATTGTCTGGAGTCTCCCCATAAGTTAAGTAGCATAGTATATGCAGGCATGAGCAACATTAATGGCCACCAGTTCAACTGTGCATCATTCTCCCTCAAGTGAGCAGGCATTTCTTGAAGCCCTCATCCATCGTAAGCGTATATTTAATTTTATGACACTTCTTGATCTGATAAAGTATCACGGATAGGGGCATAGTAGTCTGACAGCGGTTGTGGCTTCACACACAAATCATAGCAGGCCACACAGTGGAAGATGTTCGATAGACATACAGTCACACAAACCAGAGGGACACCATTCTTTTGTTCGACACAATTCAACAATAGAATTGCCTGCGCAAATGTCTGTTCGATGCAGCAGAGCAGGTGCACTCTGTATACAAGGGCATGCTACCAGTTGATCATGTGAGACAAAAACACCCGCCCTATAGCCAGGGCAGCAAGGCATTTGTGGAAGTGCCATCTAACTAGTGGGTTGCAGTGCAATAAGCTGGGGGGAACATGGGGTCAGAGCACAATTTGGCTACAATGATTGAAGAATGATTGATTTGGCATTCCCACTGATCAAGAAAGGGCAGGTATTCATACATGTTGTTCCCCCTTTATACGTCAGTTACACGAGGACACCTGTGCTTAATGTCACATATCCCATGGCAGGATAGTCACCAAGGGGGGGACAGGCCATTGCCATGCCTTGCCATGACAGTGATAGCCACTCACACTAACTGGAGCCTCTAGGGAGGATAAATGTTGGAAACACATACTGGGGTGCGCTGGGCCCAAAACCCCTCACCAAAGCTGCGGGGGGCATCATGCTGCCAGGTGTCTTTGAGGGACGGGCAAGGGCATTAAAGGGCTGTAGTTTGTGACAAGGCATTAAAGGGATTCAGAAGGGTCCCAGCGGATCCACCAAAGGGACTGCAGTGAAACATGTGGCACAGAATCTTGTAGTCCGAACACCATTACTGGTGTAAGTATCAAGGTTCACAGGTGGATAGCAGGGACTGGGCATCTGTGACAGGTTGAAGGTTCAGCAAGCAGGGTGGGCTGCGTAAGTTTTCACTCCACGAAAAGATGCAGTGTCTAATAAACAGAACGGCTTGTGCATAAAAACAAGAATAGTGCAGAGTCGTATCTTTCCTGTCAAATTGAGTTGTACCAGTCTCTTAAATATATCATGGATAGTCTTAAAACGTTTGGATTTACGGAGGACCAATTTAACAGATTATTAAACCAACAACCCAAATCAGGGAGCTCCGTAATGAATACCAAAAATGGCCATGACGAATTAATGAAAATCTTAAATCTGAGAAAGAAACTGATAAGAACAGAACTCCATGCGGAATTTCTCATGGGGTATCTTAGAGCGGGAGTTATTCCATTAGGACTCCGCATTAGAAACGAACCGGGACTGTTCACAGAAAATAGAAAGTTTCTTGAAGTATGGTCGCACATAGCAAATAGATGCAGTAGGGATTGGTTAATCCTGATTATTGAAACAGCGCAGGAAGTTATAATTTTGGAACGGCAACAAATTGATGAATTGGAGGCAGCGCTTAAACAAAATACAGCGGTAGATGATGCCAAAAAGAAATTAGAAGAGCTAGCGCAGGATATAGAAGGCTATCAAGACTATTTAACCAATAGAAAATCGAATAAACTTAAAAAAGACATTGAAAATTTCAGCGCAGAGTTAGCATATCCCTTCCTCCAGAAAGATTATTACACTACCAAGAGAGATCAGAGATGGGACAGGCCCCAACAGACTAGACAAATATACTCCAGGGGAGGTAATAGGAGGATTACATTCTCAGAAACCTCTGGTTCAAGTGAGGATGAAGAACAAATGAATGAACACACAGGGAGAACAAACCCGATCCACCAAAAGGAACAGCAACCTTTTTTAGGGGGGCGCCCTTACAGGGGGAACAGGGGATATCGGAACTATTCACGGGAAGAACCCACGAGGAACCATCAACCTCAAAATCTGGGGACTCCAAATTACCTCAAAACAAGGAATGCGAGGTATTGGAGGTGAGTGATTTTCCTATTCTCAACCTCTCAGACAGGATCCTTACTAGTGAGGAGATAGAGGTTTTAAAAAATGGTTTCAGCTTTGCCCCTAGCGCCCCGCCCAACAAATTTGAACTTGAGAAGGATATGAAGAGTTTCTTTAGAAAGGTGAGACTAAACAGATTTTTTGTCGATAAAGAGTATGAACCGAGACCGAACAGGACTGGGTTCAAACCAAAATCAATCTTTACTCCGAGCCTGAATCAGGTGTATAGGAATGTAGAATTATTCGAAAGAATTGTAGAGATAGAGGTGAGGAATATTCTAACATCAAATCCAGTCAGAAACAATAATATGTCCTACAGCCAGAGAACTGCATTAAAAGATCTACAGAACTGTGACAGAATTACAATCAAACCCGCCGACAAGGGGGGGGGGGGTTGTTATTTTCAACAGTTCTGATTATGAAAAGAAAATGAGGTCACTCTTGGGCGTAAAAGAACATTACATTGGGGTTTCCAATAAAATGATTGACAAACTTAAGAAAGAGGTTTCTACCTTCCTAAACTATGGTCGAGAAAATGATGTGATCTGTGAGGATGAATATAACTTTTTGTTGAATAGTAATCCTATAATTCCAGCAATATATGGATTACCTAAAATCCATAAAAACACTGAAGACCCGCCCATGCGACCGATTGTGAGTAGCCTGGGATCATTGTTGGAACCCCTCAGCAAGTATGCGGATTACTTTTTGCGTCCAATAGTCCAGACCCAAGAATCTTACTTAAAAGACACAGCCCATACCATTTCCATTTTTGAGGGAATAGATTTTAATAGGGATACTCAATATCTGGTAACCCTCGATATTGAGGCCTTATATACAAATATTCCCCAGGACGATACTATTGAGGTCATATCCACCATCCTGGAGGAGGGTGACCTCACTGAAGATCATAGAGATTTCATCCTGGGGTGCATTGAATTGGTGCTAAAAAATAACATCTTCCTCTTTAAGGAGGAGTTATTCAAACAGGTGAAGGGGACCAGCATGGGGGCCACCTGTGCCCCTAGTCTGGCCTGCCTCTACGTGGCCAACTGGGAAAAAAAACATATCTACAACGAAGTAGCGCCATACTTTGAAAATGTTACCCACTGGCACCGCTTCATAGATGACATTATATTCATCTGGAGCGGTGCCAGTGAGGACCTTTTGTCCTTTTTGGAATGGCTCAACATGGGCGATAAAAATCTAAGATTCACAGCCCACTACAGTAATAATAATGTGAATTTCTTGGATATTAAACTTAAAGAATCTGGAGGTAGACTAGAGGTGGAGTTATATACAAAGCCAACTGACAAAAACAGTCTTTTAAAATACCAGAGTAATCACCCCAGGTCCCAAAAAGACAATATTCCCTTTGGGGAATTCTTGCGGTTAAGGCGAAATTGCACTAGTCTGGATGATTTCTATTACCATGCAGAAATTACCAGCAGCAAACTACAAGAACGGGGATACCCGAAAAAACTAATAAAACAATCCCTAAAAAGAGCGAGATTTTTTAATCGAGATGCACTTCTGGACATCAATAGACAGAAAACTAACAAAACAGAAAATAGGATTGTGTTTGTCACCCAATATTCAGGAGTAAGTAACAAATTGAAAAATATTGTTAACCGCAACTGGAAAATCCTGAACAGCGAAGTGTCAGTACCATTGGCAAAACCACTGTTCTCTTTCAGGAGGAACAAAACAATTAAAAACGCTTTGGTTCATACCTATAAGAATTCCACCTGTCTCTCTCAAACTACCGTAACTGGGACCGGGAGGGCACTTGGCAATTACAAGTGCGGCTCCTGTTCAATTTGTCCTAGTTGTATTGAGAGCAAGACTCTGCAATTTAACGGCAAAATATTGAACCCTCAGAGTCTAAACAACTGTAGGAGCAAAAGTGTGGTGTACCTCCTTATCTGCCCATGTGGCCTAGGCTATGTGGGCGAGACGGGGAGGGAACTCCGCATTAGATTGCTTGAACATAGATCAGCAATCAAAAATCTAAAAGAGAACGCCCCCCTAACAGACCATTATAGAACTAAGAACCATGGATGCCACGACTTCACCTGGTTTATTCTAGAAAAGGTAAATGTGAGTAGAAGAGGGGGCAATTTGGAATTGATACGCAAATCAAGAGAACAGTGGTTCATGGTTTATCTGGACACAATTAATAAAGGCCTAAACTCGAGAGAGGATTGGATGAAAATTGTGGCCAATCGATGATCAGGGCTTCCTAGTACAGTAAGCAATGCACTTGTAACATTAGATATTTAGCAGAAGGAATTGACAAATTGGTAATCAATCACATATATTGATAGGTCTTATTTTTAGGATACATAAGTCCTGTGGAAGCACATACCCCTCAATATAAAAATAGAGGCAGGGAAACATCGAATCTGTGTAAAGATATAATAACAAAAATAAAAAAGCTTATCTCTGAAAAAAAATACCCTGTATCAATTGACCTGTAAAAATAAAATAAAAAATACGAACAAATAGGAACAAATGTGATGGCTAAAAATACCCTACAGATGTTGAATAGGTGAACTTTCTGCATAAACAAATACGTAGGGACCCTAATAATATGAAGATTAATAACATTGCTAAATATACGCCGGCAAAAGAGAAGGTGTGCTTAGCAATGGTGGCGTTGAAAAACGAGGCTTGAAACACAAGCACAATATGTAATCGACCCCGGATATCGCGTAGTCTAAAAAGAGAATGGGCGCGATCCAAAGCGAGGCTTGGAACCCGCTTGGAACGCAAACAAGGTCGACGCGCGCAAATCCAATGTGCGAGGCGAGGAGGATAATAATTAACCTCACCGGCTACTCATTACAAGGAGCCAATAGAAGAACTGAGCTCCACGTTAAAATAGGGTGGAATAATCTAGTTTGGTCTCTTGACCCGTGTGGAGAAATCCGTTTTGTTCCCGACCAGCCGAGAAGCCGAGGCAGACGAGGGGCGTGGGAGACGAGGACCTTACTCTAGATCGGTAAGACCTTTCAAACCCTTAGAAAAAAACCCTCGTAGTATGGGACTTGAACTAGAGGGAACTATCGATACAGTGAGGTAATTTAATGCGTTATTCCCAACAGATAGTGACAGAGGAGGGAAACCGGTACCCGCCCCCCATGTAAATATAAACTCCGACATCGCTACAAACAGAGGTAAGATGCTCGTTTGTGGGTGTTAAACAAACAACATACAGACAAGGTTAAATTAATAAATAGGTTTTACATGGTTGTTTGCAGATACTGGCCACAACACCAAAGGATAATGAGAAATATCCGGACGGTCTTTTAACAGAAAACAGAACAAGGGGACAGATCACTACTCAGATTAAAACTGAAGGTAAACAAGAATAATATCATGCTACCACAAACACGAGTGTAGCTTGGGGAGGGAGAATTAAGGATTAAAATCTTCCTTTGTTTTCCTTTTCCCAATTATATAAATTACAGGTTCGTTTTTAAAATAAAGAAAGTGTGAGAGATACGACGTTCCAACCTTACCAGAATCAGAATAAGACAGAAGATGCAATGGTAAATAAATAAACTGCTGGATTGGAACGTTTCTTTCCTTTGTGCCCTCTGAGATACAGCGATAATAAAACTATGTCTATCTGTTTGTAACATACATAGGTCAGAAAGGAAAATCGGCCATCTAATCAGAAAATCTGTGCAACACAGTAACATGTAAAAGGTAAAAAGAGATCTAATATGATTAGTTCAGAAATGTGTACAAGCCTGAAATGTGGTGAGATAGGAATTTAGTTCCGAAAATAAATAGGTAATAGTCTCCTAGAGTGAATTATTAAGATCGGAATTGGGTAACTGATGTAGGTAGAAAATACTCCCAAAAAAGACGCATGGAAAACTTGAAATAATTGGTGGGGTAGAGGACAACTCATAAATGTATCTCTTAGAGAAAATGTACTGAAAAAGGTATAAATGAGAATATGTTTAAAAAATTTAGAATATTTTAATAAATATGATGTTAGTATGATGCAAGCCACTTATATTTGAAGATAGGGTTGTAGGATGTGATTAAGGACTTCCACACGCTAGTGAAGATGTGTGCACTAGAAATAGAGATTGTAACAAACTGTACTGTGAAATATAGAATGCACTGTATATGAAACACTGATGGCATTATGTTTATCCACAGGAGAACATAAAATTGCGGGCAACCAACCAGTGCCAAAAATTAGGAGAGACATATCAATTTAGTCTTGATAAAGATGGTAATAGAACAATAAAACCATCGAAACGCGTCGACGCCCTACTGCACGATTAAGGGAGTACAGACCTAGCCTGCAGATAAACAATTAATGTTCCTCAGGACTGTGTCTATATGAAACTCCAGAAACGTGCAAAATTTATTGACAAGCTGACTGTCTTTTGTCTGTCTCTCCATTCTCTTTCTTTTATCTTACATTTTTTATTAAATGTCATAGGTCATATGTTAAGTGATTATACTGTTTTTTGAATTTATGTGTATCATAGAGGGATGTTTCATCCTGTGAGTTTTTAAAGCAATGTTTTTGACATGTATTGTTTTTAATTGACTGTATTTGTACAAATATAAAAATCTTTTTATATATAATAAATAATGAGTTTTACTACAGTTGCTGAAGTGTACTAGTCAGTTTAGTAATGCAGTGAATCCTTGATTGGTCGGGTGGAGATATCCAGTCTTGGGCCCTCCTGTTTTTAGGAATAACTCACCAAGGGAAAAAAATCTTCTCTACTATTGTAGTACCTCATTCCCCTGGTTGTAAGGGGGTCTCTCTCATACCTATAACATCTAATAACGGGCACCATACACATATTCTCTCAAACCTGTTTTGACACCATTACTATGTTTGACTGGGAGCAATCGAAAAGAACTGTGAAATTTTCTGGTCAATGTGGCGAAGTAATGCACCCTAGAAGAAGACCATGAAGACCACAATGTGCAAATTAGCAACCAGTTGGGGACAGGTGAACTTTAGTGGTCTGAAATCACCCCCGGCTCCCGTGGCATGGAGCTCGGTCGGGGGAGGTGATGGAGCCTGCGCGCAGGAGGGTCATTTGCGCTATGCGTAAATTCACTGAGCAGAGGGGATTTGGCTCCATTAGACATTGGTTGCTACACGCCAAATCCACAGGGTGTTTCGAGGACGATGGGGTACATCTGTCCAGAATAGGAATGGACCTGTTCTTGCTGGATCCGGGAGAGGACTTACAAATAGCAGGATGTAAGTAGGAATGCCGGCCTTGGTGGGGGGCCCTGGCTGTGACGGTCGCCACACCCAGGGCTGTGGCGGAGTTACAGGGCGATCCAGAGGCGGAAAGGTACTCAGGGGTACCCTCTTCAGGAGCACAAAGGGTGCTGAGGCCTAATATCCCCAGGATGTCTTCGCGGTGGACCCTGAGGTGCGACGGCGCCCCGTCTGTCCTACGGCGGTTGGAAACCTGTACAACCGGGGGGTCTCTTGAATGCTCCGCCCCTCGTAGGGGGGGGGTGTGAGTAATGGGGTGGACCGACGGTTCACAGGAAGTGGGAGGGGGTATCCCCTCACCATAACCGCTATGCACTAATTGGCTAAGGCCACGATGCAAGTTGGCCCATCAGGTGGTAGGCCGCAAGGGGCGGCTTGCCTGTGGATCGCCTGTAAGATAACCCACCATGTTGGCATATTTGGTATGCTAATAAACCTGCAGCAATTTTCTCCACGAAAACAGTTGTCGCGTCTGTTTATTCATTGGGTATGATGCTGCATGAGGAGGGATGAGTGTTGCCGATATTGGCACTATGGTGTGGTGCGCCAACAGAGGCAGCTGTGCATGGCAGCCCAACGTGGCTTACTGTGCTCTTCTCCGGATGCACCCTTACCGGGGCCGGCGGTCGGATAATGGTCCTCTCTCCCGCTTTCGGCCCCTGGCGCCTCACCACCAGTGGTCCGCTGTTGATGCTGATGTTCTCTTTGTCTTGACCGCGTCCTCTCAGGAGTCCGATGTCCTCTGTGCCTTCACGGGCCTCTTGGCTCTGGATTTCCTCCTTCCAAGTCATGCAGCTGGTGAGTCCTTCGACTACGGCGCTTCAGGGCTTTCTATGCCCACTCTGCTTCCACCAACGTCCTGGCTCCGGATCGCCTCCTCCCAGGTCGCAGCGGTGATGAAGACGGTAAGTCCAAGACGGTTGGCGTGCTATTTCTTTGCCCTGTCTTCTCTTCGCTACGCCACGCGGGCCCGCAGACAAGTGGTTGGCTAGGGGGACTGCGGACTTATACAAGGCTCAGGTGCCCCCTGAAGGGAATTTCAGATCCCGACTGGCCCCCCTATTGGCAGGCAGCTTGACGCCTTTCTTTCCAGTTTTGCCACCGTTTTCTTTGCCCCTCCCCTTTTAGTCGCATTGGAGGGGTGGGGGTGTCATTTCTAGTCCTATTGTCCCTTGTGGGACACACCTCCATTCCGGGACCTTGGTGCTGTTTAACGCACCGACACTCAGCCCCTTTGGGTGCAGGCCTTGACTCATACAGTCTGTAGTTGGTATAAGGCCACTCACTTCGCCTCCAATTTTTTTAAGCATTAAATGATAGTAGGTATTGTAGTGAGGTACCCGGACTCCTCCATGGTAGCTCACTGCCCCAGATGTACAGGTTCTACAGAGGCTATATAATAAAGGTGCTGTAGACTGCTCGGACCTTCAACCGTACTGCCATACTGTATGGCTCATTTTTTTCAGTACGCAATTGTGGTGCGACACAGGTAGGAGTGTGACCCGTTCACCCCCGCACGCGTGCTCCTAGAGCAGTCTGCATGAAGCAGGTAACGGTGCTCGGTCAACCGTCTCCGCTGTCCAGCGCTGATGATTACGCGACTCCCACCTTTACCCAAAGTGCGGTAGTTGTGTTGTGACAAGCACCCTGTAACCCTCTGCGCCATGTGGAAAGCAGAAGACTGTCTGTGCTGCAGAGGCACCGTTCCAGGTGTGCCGGCCGTCGGCGCTGACAACAGAGCGCCTCAGTAAAAACCTGCCCAGTGTATTGCGGCCATGCCCTGATTGACATGGCAGGCCTCGCGAGGCCCAAACGCCTCAATCGCCCAGTGACCCTTTTACTGCTGTGCGCAGACGGTAAACATTGGTGCGGAGGTTGGACAACTATTTCATTGCCGCTGGAAACTGATGGAGCAGTCAAACACTCCCTGTTGCTGCACTACGCAGGGGAAGAAATCTATAATTTATTTGAACACCTCCCCAACACTGGCACAGCGAACAATGATGATGAAGGGGTCAGGGCCCTCAAAGTGCATTCTGACTTGCAACTAAATCCTGATTTAGAACGATTTAAACTCCGCCAAGCTCGCCTGGGTGAGTGCACAGAAGTTTTTTATGCATGCCTCCGCTAATTAGCCAGTACGTGCACGGCGGATGACCAGCTGAAAGAGATAAGAGTGCAGATCATCCAAGGGTGCCGGAATAAGACACTTCGAGGCCTAATCCAGAGACAACGCACATTAGCCTAGTTAATATCCTCATGATGGCCAGATCTCATGCCCTGTCTGCGACTAGGGCCACCGAAATGGACACTGCAATAACCCAGACACCAAAAAAGGCTCCCAACATGAAGCTAGAACATGCTGATGCAGTGTACATGAAATGGAAGACAACCAGGCCATGAGTGCCAGCTCTACCCCTGATAAGAACCTATTGCAAATACTGTGGCTGTGATGAACACCCCCGCAGAGGCCTGTCCAGCCCAAGGATGAACCTGTACAAACTGCAGTAAGATCAACCACTTCATTAAGGTGTGTCGAGGTGGTCAAAAGGGAAGAGATGCCCACGGGAGAAGGATTCCAACAAGGGCTGTATGGCAGCTGCCGCTAACTGACCGAGAGCCTCAAGGAGCCGGCAGGCACCCGCAGCGAAGCAGGCACTGGCTAGAAGACTTGCCGTCGAAGGACGAAGAGGATGTCGTCCTCATCTTATTCACTTGAGATCTGAAAGACATAGGCGGCCACAGCCCATATGAATAGTAAAGATTGCTGGATCAGAGGTCAAGACCCTCATCAACACAGGGGCATCAGTAAATGTGATGGGCATACAGCAATATCGATGTCTCTGACTGAAGCCTACATTATCCCCGTCCCACACCAAAAGATTCACATATGGAGGTCAGTCCCCGCTGCCCCTCAAAGAACCCATGACAGTAAGCAACAATCTAATGATCAAGAGATCCTGAAAACGTTCCATATGTTTGACAGGAAAGCTGACACCTTATTAGGAAGTCACACAGAGGGGGATTTAGAGGTAGTGTCATTCGCCTGAAACATCAAAGCCTACCAAGTCGACGAACAGTTAAGCCAATTCCTCAAACTATTCAGTGGCCCGGGATGCCTGTAAGACCCCCCGGTCAAACTACACATCAATAAGTCAGGCAAGCCTGTAACCCTCGGCCACCTGAGGCTACTGGTGGAGCAAGAATTGGACAAGCTCGAAAGCCTAGGAGTAATCGAAAAAGTATCCAGACCAATGCCCTGGGTGTCTCCTATGGTTGTAGCTGCAAAGGTAAAACAGCCTGGCAAAATGTGTTTGTGCATTGATATGCGCCTCCCAAATAAGGCCATATAACGGGAGCGGCACATCACGCCCACAATGGACGATATTTTTGCTGATCTAAACGGAAAGGTTCTCAAAATTTGATCTCAATGAAGGTTACCACCAACTGCAACTATCTGAGGAAAGCTGGTACATGACATTTTCCACACACCTTGGATTACATAGATACAAATGATTGAATTTTGGCATTTCCTCAGCGGCGATAGTGCTCCAGGATGCCATAAGAGAGACACTATTAGGGTTGCAAGGCATCATGAACTTGAGTGGCAATATTTCAATCTATTCAGCAACCACAGGGGAACATCACAGGTGCCTGCAAGCCACTCTGAAGTGCTTCTGGGAACAAGGAGTCACCCTTCACAAGGAAAAATGCTCCTTCGTCCAAACTTCAATAGAGTTCTTTGGATACGTCTTCACTCAGAAATAAGTGCAGGTCAGCCCCAGGAAACAGCAAGCCATTAAGCAGGCTTCAGCAACTGACAAATGCCTAAGACATGCCTAGTTTACTAGACATGGCTACCTATTGTAGACTATTTATCCCTACCTTAGTGATGATCAATGAATCCCTGAGAGCCCCAACAAAGGCGGGTTTCTGTTGGATGTGGGGCCCAGGCTTTTAGAAGGTAAAGCCAGCACTCCTCAGAACTGGGCTGCTTGTCAATGCAAGCACAGTAGGCCCTGTGAGCAGTACTCACCCAAAAAATAGAACCAGGGACATGGTCACCGCTAGCATTTGCCAGAAAAGCACTCATGCCAACTGAAGCCAGGTATGCCCAAAGTGAAAGAGAAATGTCCTGGTCTTGCACGAGAAGAAAACGGAAATCGGTGTACCCTTTGGATCTCTCTCAGTCCCACTGTGTCAATTCTTGAGTGACCGCAGGGCTACTGTCGCCACCTTCAGAGCTGCCAGCTCGTCCTCCAGGCATGAGATCTGGGCTTCTGCTTCGTTGAACCTTGCGGTGAATTCAGTACATGATTTGGCGATGTGTCGGACAGAATTCTGCAAAATTACTACACGTACTGTGTCCGCTGACTCTCTGTACGTGTTTCTTCCCTATGAGTCATGATGGTTTGATAGATAGGGCTAGTGAGATGTCCTCAGATCTATCTACTGCATTTTCTTTAGTGGTCTCTGAAATAAGCCCGCTGCGGCGCCTATTTCTGCAGAAAAGGAGTAGTCCCATTGCAAGGCATTGCTACCATCCATCTGCGTTGCCCCTTCTCTTGCGGCTAGATTCTTGTGGACCGTCTGGGGGCTGGGTTATGGGGTATCTCCATCCGTGTCATCCAGTTGCGTGCTACTAAAATCACTGTCACCGCTGCCATGCTAACCACCCCTAGCCTGAACTTTCAGGATTGACTCCAGCTCATCGCTGGAGGAGTCAGAGTGATCCGACACGGAGTAAAAGTAATCACCAGAGTCTATCTCCTTCATTGCAGTCTTCGTTGTACTCTGGGAGTCACCCTTCCTCCTAGTACCTGATGTTTCTGCAATTGAAGAAGCCACTATCTCCAGTCCAGTTTTAGTTTTCGCGGGGCTAGATACACCTAATGAAGAGCTATCTTGAGTTTGACCCCCCACTGCATCTTCCATCATTGGAGCTGCAACTTTTATCGCTTGTAATACGGTGTCAGTATTAGCTACATTCAATTGACCAGCAGCAGGATCATGCTCCACCGCAGAGTCAGAAATGTTGCTTATCTCTGATTATTGCTGAGTAGCTTCAATCTGAGGGGAATATACTGTTTTCTTTTCCCATAGAAAACAAGGGGGGGGGATAATACGCTTACCAGTGCTTTCCTTTGGTGGGCAGTACCGTTTTTCTCCCATTACATCACCAGCGATGTCATTCTTACCGGGTTAGATCGATGTGACTGCATTGGCAGAGCTCTTGACAGCTCCGGCTCCAGCCCCCGCGGTGTCAGTCAGGTGGCAAGACCTCCCTCTCCCAGCTTTGTGAGGCATCGTCAGCAAGGCACCGCCCTTCCATCAGCCGTCGTGACCGCGGTACACCACCAGCGATGGCTTCATGGTGCTCTCCAGCGTAACCCGCCGAGATGCTGTGTTGGACTTGGGCCTTAGGGCAGGTTCACCCCTAATCTTTTTGCTTTTATTTGTGACCCAGTGTTAGTGATATTTGGGTCTTGGCGCACTTTTTCCCTGTGTCCCAGAGTAAAGTGCGTGCGTGTAGTATGGCTGGCCTGCCCTCCCATAGGAATGCATGGAGAATGTGTGTGTCCATGTTAGTTCCTGATGTGTGGGGAGTGCAGGCTCGAGTTTGGTATGTGTGAACTCGTGAGAATGAATGCTGCGCAATGGTATGTGCGGCTTGTATGTGTCTAGAAGGGAAGTGCTACTTCTGGACATTGATGTATGTGTGCAGTGAGGGTGCTGGAGGGTGATTGGCTGGAGCTGGCTGGCATGCCAGGCTCCAGGAAGTCTGGATGGGTTTGCCCGGTGGTGAGTGTGAGATCAGCATGAGTGATGTGTGGGAGGAGTGCACCTGGGTCCTGGATGGGCTGGGTTTTTCCCCACACAATGCTGGCTCCGCCCCCCTGTGGTTTGTCTAACGACCCAAGCCTCCCCAGTGAATGAAAGGGGTGGTTGGGCCATCAAGGGTACTCCCAAGCCAGCTGCAACTGGTTTCCCCCCACCCTGCACCCTGAAGACAAAGGAATTTACAGTATAAAAATGGGGCTGTGTCCCCACAGAAGTTGTTCTACTTTTGGATCCTGCCAGAGGGGGCTGTTGCTGCTGCTGGGGCCAGGAGGACCGCCACTTGGGCTGTCTCCCTGCCTGGAGACCCAGTGTGCTGGCTCTGGCCCTGCCTTGCCCCCCTGCCTGCCTCCAGACCCTGCTGGAGCTTTACCTTATGCCAGAGCGCCTGAAAGCGCTTTTATTTGCCTTATAGCGCTGGGAGCGCTTTAGTTTTACCCCAGCGCTCAATAGCGCTTTGCTTTGCCGTCTAGCGCTCCAAGCGCTTTATTTTGACTCTAGCCGGTGCCCACCCGGCATCAGAGCCGATTTGCCGATTTTTGCCGAGCGAGTGCCCACCTCGCTTTATATTTTTATTAGAGGCCGGTGCCCATCCGGCATTGCCCCGTGCTATTTTCATTAGAAGCCGGTGCCCACCCGGCATTGCCCCGTAATCACCACCGCAGCCCGGGACCGAGAGAGTGTAGCGCTGACGTCACCCGGAGAGCCGCGCTGTGATTGGATACAGCTGCCGGGGGCTCGCCGGGCGACTCGCGCTGTGATTGGCTGCACAGGCCGGGGAAGCAGGAAGCAGCCTGCCGCGTCTCGCCGAGGCTCCCGAGGAAAGAGGAGCCCCGAGCCGCCCCAGGAGACAGCCGGTGAGTGTCAGGAAGGGAGGGGCGCCGGGACACATTTTCGGTGTCCGCCCCCCCCTCTGCCCGGTAGCGCGAGCTCGCGCTAGTGTCTAGAGTGAAGCCACGAGGGCTCCAACGGGGGCAGCATTTCGTTGTGGGAGCCAAGGGCTCCGGGGGCAATTTATCTTGACGAGCCTGCGAGGCTCCTGGGGGCAATCTGTTCATCGAGCCCGAGAGGCTCTGAGGTGCCATTTCTTTCCTGCGCACCACGAGGCTCCCCACGCCCGCAATTGTGTGTTGAGCCCAGAGAAGGCTCGAGGGGGCATTTTGTTGATTTAGAGCGCTGAAGCTCTTGATCCCAGCCCACATTTGTTTTGCGAGCCAGAGAGGCTCTTGGGACACGAGTGTGGTCAGTAGCCCCGAGGCTCCCACACAGTGTCTCCTCCCCACCAGTGTTCTTGAGCCCACATGGCTCCAACGTTTGCCTACCTGTGATTTACAACTGTCCAGCACTTAGTGGACAGTTGCCACGTTTAGGCTTTGTGTTCTGGCTGCCAGCGCAGCCTCCCCTGACATTGAGACTCAGGGCATTTAAGCCCCTTGCGAGGCCAGTTGGCCTGAGGGACAATCCTAGTGTTGTGCTATATGCACCCTGCGCAATTTATGAGTTACTGCTTATGTGATTTCTGCGCAAATGTTCTACCTGCACCCCTGAATGTGTTTTAATGGTTCGTGTGCAATTGTTTGTTATTACCTTTGCTAAAAGTGACCTGCTTAGGTAATTGTTTATGTTTTATTCCCCTTTGCTAAAAGTGACCTGCTTAGAGGAATGTTTGTTTACCTTTGCTAAAAGTGACCTGCTTAGGTAATTGTTTATGCTTTTATTTCCCTTTGCTAAAAGTGACCTGCTTAGAGGAATGTTGATGTTTTATTGCCTTTGCTAAATGTGACTTGCTTAGGTGATTATTTTAGGTTTCCTTCCCTTTGCTAAATGTGACTTGCTTAGGTGATAGGTTTTCCTTCCATAGGTCCTGATGATAAGGTCCTAGTTCCCTGCGTGATTTCCCTACAGTGTTTAGGGTGGCGTAGGAGGTATTTTCCCTTTACCAGTAGTTACTGGTTGTATGCTACATTTACTATTTTGTGTGCTACATTCATTATATGTTTATGTGCTAAGTGTTATACCTACAAGTATTATCTCTAAAAAGTGCATACCCCTGACAGTGGTCCAGGTGGCCCTGTCCTGTACATAATCCCTTGTAAATCTTGCCCGTGCCTGTTGGCACATTGTAAAGTTGTGTGTTATCTAATGTGTTTTTACTATAATACAAAGGCTATTTTTATATAACCTTGTGTGGAGTTTCCTTTGTGGTGGGCCTAGGGTGTTGCTGCTGGGGTGCGCGCGCAAACGCTTTACACATCGCCTCCGAGATTAGCCTTGCTGCTCGCACCACGTTACCTAGAGGGTGAGCGGGGGTTATCTTGGTGTGTGACTCCCTTGCCCTGACCTTAGAAATGGTGATCCCTGACTGACGTTGGCGCAAGCCTTGGCCAGCCAGAGATCCCGTTTCTAACATTGGTGGCTAGCGGTGCGGATTGGACTTGCGTTTGCGCTGTACCACAGTGGCGACAGGCCACACTACAAAACTCTGCAATTTTAGATAACCACATTTTGGGGATTATTGTTTTTTAGGGAAGTTCAGTTTTGCTTCTCCTGAAAGGTGTCATTTTGTAATTTCTGTCCAGTACATTTGTTCCCCGCCCTGCTTCCAGAGTTTGGTACCTGTGTCACTTATGGTCAGGTTGAGAAGTTAGGGGTGGTAGAAACTGCCTTACCGGTCCGAGGGGAGGGTGTGTGTGAATGAGTGGTATGTTACACTGGACAGAGGAGTGCAAGTTCTCTGAGATAGGAATCTTGCTGAATTTTGTAATTGTGTACTCCTGTGTAAGCTCAGACCCCCAGGTTCCCTGTGTCAAACTCTTCTTGAGAACGTCCGCCAAAATGAAGGCTACTTTTGATTTCTGTGATCTGTTTAGATACAGTATGTTGGAGTTGGTCAGATTCTGTGAAGAGAGAGACATAGGGGTGGATGAGTCAGATACTCAGTCAGAACTTAGGAGCAGCCTGATCCTATGGCAAAAGGGTCAGTGGGATCTTGAGCGCAGTGAGAGAGATAGGGCCCGGGCCGCACGCCATGAGGGTGGTGAGTCTGTGGAGAGCCCTGAAGAATGTGAGTTGTATGATGATGACAGTGGATGTATATCAGCAGATAGTGAGGACCCCATAGGTAGGGAGTCCCTTGCTGAGCCCAGTGTCAGTACCAGCGCCCCATCCCTTGTCCTGTCCCCAGAGGAGTGGTTAGATAGGAGGGAAGAGCGGGAGCATCAGCTAGCGATGGAACAGCTCAGGTTGGAGCACGCCAAGCTAGAGGCTGAAAGGGCCTTGTTCAGGGAGAAGGTAACCCTAGAGGGTAGGTTATCCCCTGAGTGCAGTTGTGGTTTTCTGGATTCCCCAGGGAGGGTTGAATCCAGTGGTGGCAGCTATTTAAGTGTTAGTGTAGACAGTCCCACTCCCAGTTTCCCGAGTGTGGTGCCTGTTTCCCCAGAGGAGGAGAACAGGTTGAAATTCAGGAACCTTAGGAAACTGTCTCACCAGTCTTGGGAAGAGTTTGTGGATGAATGTCAAGATGCACTGTCTGATTGGCTAGAGGTTCACATGGGAACTGAGTTTACCAAGCTATTTGATCTGGTTCTAAGAGAGCAGGTGCTCAATAGTTGTTTGCCAGGGTTGCGCCAACACCTGTTGGAATATGGGTTGACTGATCCAGACACCCTCGCAGAGGAAGCAGAGCGCTGGGACAGTGCGAGAGGTTCTGTCGAGTCACTAGTGAGTGATTCCAACAATAGTGGGTCAGGTGTCCTCCAGCCCAGCGTGGTGGAGGAGGGTGAGAGTAGCCCAGCTAGGTCCCAAGTTAGTGAGGAGGGTGTAGGGGCTGACTGCCTGTCTCAGTGGAGCGGGAGTGAGTGTGTGACCGAGAGTTCCCAGATGCCCGAAGCCCTGTCACAGAGCCTGGATGGTTTCTTTAGGGAACACCAGGATGGGAACCTAAGCTTGCCTGTTAGTTCACTTGAGGGAGATCTCCTAGTGTGTAGAGGACCTGGAGCATCTGTAAGCGGAGCTTCTATGGTTCTAGAGTCTGGCAGTACCGCTCCAGTCGGGAGGGTACAGGAGTCCAGCGAAAGGAGTGATTGGGGGCTAGTATGTGAGTCCCCAGAAGTCCTGGAGTGCCAGGCATTGGTTCCACCAAAGGTTTTAGACCAGAGGTTGGAAGGCCAGGTTCAGGATCCGCCTGACCTGAAGGGTGGGACTACTGTAATCAGTGTCCCGACCAGTTCTTTTTCCAGAGGTATCGCCCCGGTTGGGAGGGAGCAGGACTCTGGAAGGGGGTGCAGAGGGTGGGAGAGCCCACCTCTGACCCCGGTGCAACCTAAGGGGTTAAACCCTAGGTTGGGAGAATGTTGTTTAGAGGGTACCCCTCGCAGGAGGAGGAGGAACCCTAGAAGAAGAGGTAAGGGGAGGAGAGCCTTCCCTGAGACTCCTGGGCCGCCTGAGGTTGTAGACCCTAGGCTGGAGAACCAGTGGCAGTCTAGCCCTGTCTTGCAGACAGGAAGGGTGGAAAATGGCTATTATGTGCCAGGGGTTACTACCCCCCACTTTGTGAGTAGGCAGGATCCAGTGGTACCTGGATGGCCTAGGGCCTGGTCCTGGCCGAGGGCAGCTGGAGAGTATCAGTGGGGTACCCCAGTTAGTCCCTACAGTAGTTTTAGAAGGAACCCTAGGGGTTCACCGTGGCGTAAAACAGGAGGGTGTCCCTGCAGTTGTGGGCCCGCGTCCGTGTTTTATCGCCCCAAGCAGGGAAGTCCATCACGGTGGTGATTGGTCTGCCCTGCGTTTTGGCTGGAAGGGGGTCGTGTTGGACTTGGGCCTTAGGGCAGGTTCACCCCTAATCTTTTTGCTTTTATTTGTGACCCAGTGTTAGTGATATTTGGGTCTTGGCGCACTTTTTCCCTGTGTCCCAGAGTAAAGTGCGTGCGTGTAGTATGGCTGGCCTGCCCTCCCATAGGAATGCATGGAGAATGTGTGTGTCCATGTTAGTTCCTGATGTGTGGGGAGTGCAGGCTCGAGTTTGGTATGTGTGAACTCGTGAGAATGAATGCTGCGCAATGGTATGTGTGGCTTGTATGTGTCTAGAAGGGAAGTGCTACTTCTGGACATTGATGTATGTGTGCAGTGAGGGTGCTGGAGGGTGATTGGCTGGAGCTGGCTGGCATGCCAGGCTCCAGGAAGTCTGGATGGGTTTGCCCGGTGGTGAGTGTGAGATCAGCATGAGTGATGTGTGGGAGGAGTGCACCTGGGTCCTGGATGGGCTGGGTTTTTCCCCACACAATGCTGGCTCCGCCCCCCTGTGGTTTGTCTAACGACCCAAGCCTCCCCAGTGAATGAAAGGGGTGGTTGGGCCATCAAGGGTACTCCCAAGCCAGCTGCAACTGGTTTCCCCCCACCCTGCACCTTGAAGACAAAGGAATTTACAGTATAAAAATGGGGCTGTGTCCCCACAGAAGTTGTTCTACTTTTGGATCCTGCCAGAGGGGGCTGTTGCTGCTGCTGCTGGGGCCAGGAGGACCGCCACTTGGGCTGTCTCCCTGCCTGGAGACCCAGTGTGCTGGCTCTGGCTCTGCCTTGCCCCCCTGCCTGCCTCCAGACCCTGCTGGAGCTTTACCTTATGCCAGAGCGCCTGAAAGCGCTTTTATTTGCCTTATAGCGCTGGGAGCGCTTTAGTTTTACTCCAGCGCTCAATAGCGCTTTGCTTTGCCGTCTAGCGCTCCAAGCGCTTTATTTTGACTCTAGCCGGTGCCCACCCGGCATCAGAGCCGATTTGCCGATTTTTGCCGAGCGAGTGCCCACCTCGCTTTATATTTTTATTAGAGGCCGGTGCCCACCCGGCATTGCCCCGTGCTAGTTTTTATTAGAAGCCGGTGCCCACCCGGCATTGCCCCGTAATCACCACCGCAGCCCGGGACCGAGAGAGTGTAGCGCTGACGTCACCCGGAGAGCCGCGCTGTGATTGGATACAGCTGCCGGGGGCTCGCCGGGCGACTTGCGCTGTGATTGGCTGCACAGGCCGGGGAAGCAGGAAGCAGCCTGCCGCGTCTCGCCGAGGCTCCCGAGGAAAGAGGAGCCCCGAGCCGCCCCAGGAGACAGCCGGTGAGTGTCAGGAAGGGAGGGGCGCCGGGACACATTGTCGGTGTCCGCCCCCCCCCTCTGCCCGGTAACGCGAGCTCGCGCTAGCGTCTAGAGTGAAGCCACGAGGGCTCCAACGGGGGCAGCATTTCGTTGTGGGAGCCAAGGGCTCTGGGGGCAATTTATCTTGACGAGCCTGCGAGGCTCCTGGGGGCAATCTGTTCATCGAGCCCGAGAGGCTCTGAGGTGCCATTTCTTTCCTGCGCACCACGAGGCTCCCCACGCCCGCAATTGTGTGTTGAGCCCAGAGAAGGCTCGAGGGGGCATTTTGTTGATTTAGAGCGCTGAAGCTCTTGATCCCAGCCCACATTTGTTTTGCGAGCCAGAGAGGCTCTTGGGACACGAGTGTGGTCAGTAGCCCCGAGGCTCCCACACAGTGTCTCCTCCCCACCAGTGTTCTTGAGCCCACGTGGCTCCAACATTTGCCTACCTGTGATTTACAACTGTCCAGCACTTAGTGGACAGTTGCCACGTTTAGGCGTTGTGTTCTGGCTGCCAGCGCAGCCTCCCCTGACATTGAGACTCAGGGCATTTAAGCCCCTTGCGAGGCCAGTTGGCCTGAGGGACAATCCTAGTGTTGTGCTATATGCACCCTGCGCAATTTATGAGTTACTGCTTATGTGATTTCTGCGCAAATGTTCTACCTGCACCCCTGAATGTGTTTTAATGGTTCGTGTGCAATTGTTTGTTATTACCTTTGCTAAAAGTGACCTGCTTAGGTAATTGTTTATGTTTTATTCCCCTTTGCTAAAAGTGACCTGCTTAGAGGAATGTTTGTTTACCTTTGCTAAAAGTGACCTGCTTAGGTAATTGTTTATGCTTTTATTTCCCTTTGCTAAAAGTGACCTGCTTAGAGGAATGTTGATGTTTTATTGCCTTTGCTAAATGTGACTTGCTTAGGTGATTATTTTAGGTTTCCTTCCCTTTGCTAAATGTGACTTGCTTAGGTGATAGGTTTTCCTTCCATAGGTCCTGATGATAAGGTCCTAGTTCCCTGCGTGATTTCCCTACAGTGTTTAGGGTGGCGTAGAAGGTATTTTCCCTTTACCAGTAGTTACTGGTTGTATGCTACATTTACTATTTTGTGTGCTACATTCATTATATGTTTATGTGCTAAGTGTTATACCTACAAGTATTATCTCTAAAAAGTGCATACCCCTGACAGTGGTCCAGGTGGCCCTGTCCTGTACATAATCCCTTGTAAATCTTGCCCGTGCCTGTTGGCACATTGTAAAGTTGTGTGTTATCTAATGTGTTTTTACTATAATACAAAGGCTATTTTTATATAACCTTGTGTGGAGTTTCCTTTGTGGTGGGCCTAGGGTGTTGCTGCTGGGGTGCGCGCGCAAACGCTTTACACATCGCCTCCGAGATTAGCCTTGCTGCTCGCGCCACGTTACCTAGAGGGTGAGCGGGGGTTATCTTGGTGTGTGACTCCCTTGCCCTGACCTTAGAAATGGTGATCCCTGACTGACGTTGGCGCAAGCCTTGGCCAGCCAGAGATCCCGTTTCTAACATGCTGCAACCTGCCTATGACCGCCACGGCCCCGATTCCAAACATGCCGGGCGAGCAGATTTTTGAGTGTTCAGAGAGTTTACCACAGCATATCAAGAACCTTTCTCCCTGCCATGACTTCAGCCGCTACGCAGGTGGGGGGGCTGGGAGCGCCAGCTCACACTTCCGAACCAGTGGACGCCATCTTGCCTCTAACTTCCTAGTGGAATTCCAGAGGAAAATGGGAAGTGAAGTCACATTCTAGTGCTAGATTAGGTACTTCCTCTTTACAGAGCTCTTTGATGTAACACATTCAAAGCGATTGATCTGCATTAATGCTTGCTGAACAAAGAGTTCCTCTCTCCAGGCGATTGATAAAGAGCCAAAAGCCCTGCTGGTTCTTATTGCTGCAAGTTGAATAAAAGGTTTTTGCTTTACTAATAAAAAGAACACTAATAAAAAGACTGAACCCATCAAAATTTAAAAAACGAGCAACAATAAGCTGAAACAAATAATGTTTAATCGTTATATGTAATGACCTGAGAAGATGCAAATCCACTGACGTGTTCTACTTTGCTGTAATTTGGAAATATGGCAGACAGACTGTAAACATTTTATGAACCATACTTATAAACACACACAAAAGCAGTGCCAAAGAACACAAGTATTTAATAAAACATATATAGGCTAGTCAGTAAGAATATGTGGAAGGCTGAAGGCTACAGTAGGTTATGTATTTTCAGAGCAAAGGCAATAGCAGACAAATTAAAAAAACTAAAATCAAGACAGTCCTAGGCTTCTGAAAGACATGCAATCAGAATGGTGTCACCAGATCACAAAGAGGGATCAGTATAAGGTAATTAAGAGAGAGGATGAGGGGGTGTGGCTATGCTGCGTAGTGTGATAGCCGCAAGTTAGGGTCGCTCCGTCCGATCCTTCTCCCACAAGCATATCCGTTACATAAATCAGGCCCACGAGTAGAGAATGAGCTTTCAGAAGATCTGCTGACCCCCGGAGAGCCTAAACTTGAGCCTGAGGGCTCTCTACGAGCGGAGTTAGAGCCATTGCCGATTGCGGCCTCCTCCGGGGCTAAAGCCGGGAACCACAGCAGCTGCTGAGCCTGAAGAGGCGCCGATGACCAGTGGCCTGAGTTCGACGTGAGCCCAGGGATTGGGCCTGCCACTCTATAAACGTGGTTATCGGGAGATGAGGGTAAAATCCGGTGGCAGTACAACAACCCGGCCATACCCAGTAGTGATTGGAGCCCGCGATTGCCAGGCGGCTGAAAGTGGAGGTTGGGGCAACCCGATGGCGGTGCGCCCGCAGCACTGAGATCCTACCCTGCGGAATCGCGAGGGCGAGGCGCCGGTATTAGTGAGAACCCGGAGCGTGCCTGCTACCCGTGAAAGCTGCTTTGGCCCAGGGGTCGCGCTCCAGACAAGGGCAGTGTCCTATACCACATGGCAGGGGGTGGATTGTAAAAAACTCAGACTGAGTGGGCCAGAGTGTTGGTAGACCCAGAGCCCGAGGATCAATCTGCACCTTGGAGTTGCGGGTTAGTGGTCGCTTCCCCCCGATTGCAGACTGCAGTGTGCAGGGCCTTGGAAACACCGCATGGAGGGGACACATCGAACGCAGAGACCTCGGGTGGCAGCCGCAACGAACTTATGTTCACCCTCTCCACCTTCCAGACTCTATTGTTGGCATGTTGGGGTGGAGGCCTGCTTCCTCTTCTTTCCCTCCCTCACGAAGGCCCGCAACCATCAAAAGGAAGAGGACTGCAAGGGGGCATAGTCCCACACTCCCGTGCTGTGACAAGCTGGGAGGGATCGGAGACACCATTCCCTTCCGCGTAAACCCGGGCCTTTGGCCGAACCAGCGAAAGCGGCAATGTCGAGCACAAGAGGCCCCAAAGTCTCCCAACAAAGCAAACTGGGCAGGTATACCCTTCCAAAAGCGGCGCTCCCTGATCAATAGCAATCCATGGATAAATCGATGGGGGGTGCTGAAGGGGACCTCCCTGAACTCACTCTCAAAGACGTTATGGAGGCTATCACCGGGGTCAGAACGTCTCTGGAACAGAGAATGGACAAAATATCCTCTGAAATTATGCTCATCAGGGCAGACCTCACCAAAAATAGAGAAAAAGTCAAGCAACTAGAGCTTACTACAGCGAGCCTGGTGGGTGATACCACACAGTTGCAAAATGAAATCCAAGAACTGCAGACATTCCAGAAATTGGCAGAAAGCAAACTGGAAGACCATGAAGGGCGCACAAGGCGCAACAACATACGCATTCTTGGGGTGCCGGAAAAATCAGAGGGGCAGGCTACAGATCTCTTTGTGGAGAACCTCATAACTAACCACCTGCAGCCTAAGGGGCTGTCAAAACTCTTTGTAATTGAGAGAGCCCACAGGGTTCCTGGAGGACGACCCAAGCCGGGGCCCCCCGTCCAATATTGGCCAGGCTACTCAATTTCCGTGACAGACACATTATACTACAGGCCGCCAGAGAAGCTCCCCGCTTCGATAGGACAATGCTGAAATTGCCTTTTTCCCGGATTTCACACAAGCTGTGCAGAAACAGAGGCGATTCTTCCTTGCTGTCAAAAAGAGACTCAGAGACAAAGGTCTAAAATACGCAATGTGGTTCCCGGCCAGACTCCGAGTGCAGGCCAACAGCAAGACCCAGTTCTTTGACTTCCCGGAGACTGCTGCAGAGTGAGTGGCTGGATGGGTGGAGAGGAGTTGAGGAACACAATTCCTGTTGAGGTAGTGATAAACCCAACTCATACAACGGCCGCTTGGACCGGCTCTGGGGAGCGATGGCCACTCTCTCCTTACTGTACTCTGACTGTACCAGCGTGTGACATAGGCATATAGTAGCTATGGCAGATATGGACTTGTTGAGATACCTTGTTAATTATTGTGTGATGGTTGTGCAGCTCAGCCTTTCTCAGGCATTAAATTGAACTACATACAGGGGGGAGAGGGAGAGACGAGACACAGCATCCCCCCCACTTCTACGTTTAGTAAGTTTGTTGGGCGACAGGCACTCTGCATTGTTAGATTCATGGGCAGTTCCGAGCCCAGAGTGCAGTGGAGTGGGGGGGGGGGAGGGGGGTGTAGTTGGGTTTGGGATTGTTTTTTTTATATATATGTTATCCTGAATCGACACAGTCTATTTGCTTTTTATCAGAGGAATATACGATCCAAGTCCTAATGACTACCCAATGGGACAAGAATATTAAAATGGGAGGAGCTTAGCGCGCACCCAAGATGGTCGCGTGAGCTTAGAGCTCCCGGACCTTCACCACCTCCACCGATTATCCTGACTTAGAGGACGGGTTCTTATTGGCGCGGCCCTGCTGATCATTTCTCCGTTTTCAGACTTCGATTTGGACCCCGGGAGCCGGAGATTTGGACTTTTGAACATTTCCGGCCTGCTCCATGGTACTGCCCCGGGCTTGGTTTCTCTGCCAGCCGGACAGTAATTGAACAACAACGGATCTTGCGATTCTCCCTTGCCCGGCCTTCTACTTTCAGTTTCGTTTCTCGTGCTTGGACCCCTTTGACTTTGCCTCGACCGCCCTGGTTTATTGCTCTCCACCTAACCAAGAAACACCGTCTGGCGTTCCGGCCGTTCGCTACTTATTGCCTGGTGGTAGATCCTCATCTTATTCTCCAAATTGCTGCGGGCGCATCGAGTGTAGCCATTTTCACTAGGTCTCAGAATACCCTCCGGGGCGCACAACCTAAAATGGCCACCAAGCCTGAGGGAGAAAAACGCAAGACCAAACCGGCGCTACGAGGGGGTCCTGTGCAGTCTAATGTTATGGACAGATATACCCTCGCTAAGGGCTCTCCGGGCGGATCGACTAAACCCCAGGCCAATGTTGGAGAAGAATCCCTGATGGGTGAAGATCTATCGCTGAGAGACGTCATGGGCGCCATTGCCGGGATGAAGGCCACACTGGGTCAACAGTATGAAGCCCTGACCCACAAGTTGGACACGGTCGCAATCGATGTTACCCTGATCAGGGCTGATCTTGCGAAGACTAATGAGAAGGTCAAATCCCTCGATCTGAAGACATCTAGTCTTGTTACTGACGTCTCCGACTTACAGGCAGAGGTCGGTAACCTGCGATCCGCCCGTGACTACCTCTCTCGCCGCTTGGACGATTTTGAGGGCCGTGCACGCCGGAACAACATCCGTCTGGTTGGTGTCCCGGAGACGTTGGAAGCATCATCGGTGGACCTGCTGGTGGAGGACTTAGTCTTGAATCATCTAGCGCCCAAGGGCCTCAGCAAGTTTTTTGCAGTAGAACGTGCACATAGGATCCCGGGTGGCCCGCCTAAGCTGGGAGCCACTCCGCGTCCCATCATTGCCCGGATCTTTAATTTTCGGGACAGGGATGCGATCCTGCAAGCTTCCCGCCTATCTGGTCCTACGGCTTATGAAAACACCGCTGTTAGTTTCTACCCGGACTTCACCCAGCAGGTTCAGAAACAGAGACTTGGATTCCAGGGGGTGAAAAAGAGACTGAGGAACAAAGATATGAAATATGCTATGCTTTTCCCGGCCCGGCTACGTGTGGTTTACAATGACCGAACATTTTTCTTTGATCATCCTGGAGCGGCAAGTGCTTGCTGGACACGCTGCCCCCGGGACGAGATCTATCTGATCTTTCGGGATACTCCGGTGGAGGAGAGGGCGGCCCGGTGGAGCAGGAATAGGGAGCGAAATCGGCTCCCGGACCAACGTATTGACTTTCAGCAGTGGTTTGAGGATATGCCACTATTATTTGCTAATATGTTGTCTGATTGGGGTGTGGGTGGGGGTTGGGTGAGTCTTCCTCCTCTGGGGTTCTTTTCGTAGAATAGTTGTATGTTGGGGCGACAGGCACACTGCAAGTTGGGGCGGCTTTTGAGTCTTATGCAGGGGTGGGGGGTGTGATGTATGAGGTTTCTTGGGAGGATGGAGGGGGGCAGTTCACGTTTCTTTGTTTTTATCAAGGCATAGTATCGATGATCTTCTGTTTTGCAGTGTCGCGTCTGGTGAGGGGGGGATGGGGGTGGCATCTGGGATGGGGGGTAGGGGACTAAGGTTACTGTGTTGGAACGTTAATGGGTTGGGAGATAGGATCAAGCGGGGTATAGTTTTGCAGCTGCTGCGACGTTTGTCCCCTGATGTGGCTTTGCTCCAGGAGACGCACTTGCTTGGCAATACGTGCCATGCACTGAATAGGCGTGGCTATCGTCTCATTGCGCACTCAGGTTTCACTTCTGGCTCCAGGGGGGTGGGCATTCTGGTTCGAAACTCCCTCCCTCTTGCTGTTGACGATATTATCCTGGATGATAGGGGACGATACGCCGCCATTGTGGGGCGCTGGGAGGGGAGGGTTATCACCGTGCTCTCCGTCTACGTACCGCCGGGTCTCCAGACTACTACCTATGCCGACCTGGGAAGGGTGATCCTGGGATTCCCCGAGGGTTTGCTTGTAGTGGGTGGGGATTTCAACTCTGTATTGTCTGGGATGTGTGATCGTTACCCTCCCCGTGAAATCGCAAGGTCTCATTCCTGGCTGGGGGACTTCCTGGAGGCTCTGGGGCTTACTGACTGCTGGCGCCTGCTTCACCCTGGGCAATCGCAATATACCTTCCACTCTGGGGCCCACGGCAGTCTTTCGAGACTGGATTACGTGTTGATGCCCTCCTCCCAGGCCTCCTCCATAAGGGAGGTGAAACATCTTGCTAGGGGTATCTCGGATCAATCCCCACTATGGTTGGTCGTGGACGCGCATGTGGGGTCGGAGGGTAGAGTGGCCCCGATTAACCCGTGGTATCTCCGTGATCCCAAGGTCAGAACGGAACTAATTAAAACGATTGACCAATACTTTGGTGAAAATGTGGGTTCAGTGTCCTCCCCTGTCTCGTTGTGGGAAGCATACAAAACTGTTATTCGGGGCCAGGCCCTTTCCTTGATTGGCAATGTTAAGAGATGTAGGCGGGAGGAGGTTGTCCGTCTTCAACATGAAATTACTGTTCTTGCGGGGGAGTTGGAGTCCGAGGTCACCCCGGAGAGGCTGCAGCTTTTGGGTCTGAAACAACTTGATTATAGAGCGTTGGTGAGTGACGCGGCGAAAGAGATGAGCAGGGAACAGCAGGGACGTTTGTATGATGTGGGAGATAAGGCAGGTAAATTGATTGCTTGGCTGGATAGGAGGGAATGTGCGAGTCGGGTTGTCCCTGTGATTGTGGATTTGAATGACGTGAGTATCACTGACCCTGCTGATATTGTTGAATGTTTCGCTGATTATTTTCGGGTAGTGTACTCCCCTGTGTCCGATAGACCTGAACATGACTCCCACTTGCTTCTGCGCGATATCTCGCTTCCATGCTTGTCCGACCCTGAAAGGGATCTCCTGGAGGCTCCGCCTACGGTTGAGGAGATCGCGACTGCCATACGCTCGGTTCGCTCGGGGAAGGCCTCGGGCCCTAATGGGCTCCCCATTGAGCTTTACAAGCTCCGTCCGGATGTGATAGCACCGTATCTAAGGTCGATGTTTTTAGAATCACTGGAGACGGGCTCTCTTCCTCCTGACCAAAGATTGGCTTCCATAGTGGTTATTCATAAGGATGGTAAGCCACGTGACCGCTGCGACTCCTTCAGGCCCATATCTCTGATTAACGCTGAACCGAATATCCTGGCCAAAGTGCTTGCCAATCGTTTGGTGTCTGTCATAGGCGATCTGGTTCACCCGGACCAATCCGGATTTATACCACACCGCAACACGGCTTTGAACCTCCGGCGACTCCATGGCGTCCTTGCGCGGGCGGAGACCCTGCGTGAACCGGCCATCTTGGCGTCTTTGGACGCCACCATGGCGTTTGATACTCTGGATTGGCCATATCTTTGGGCGGTTCTCTCTAAATTCGGTTTCGGCCCCACATTTATTAACTGGGTGAAATTGCTTTACGCTGACCCCTTAGCCCAAGTGGTGGTGAACGGGCGTGTCTCGACCCCCTTTGCTCTCGGTAGGGGAACGCGCCAGGGCTGCCCCTTGTCCCCTCTTTTGTTTGCCCTGGCTTTGGAGCCGCTGGCGGCCTGGCTGAGATGGGAGCCGTCTCTGAAGGGCATTAGATGGACTCCGGAGTTTGAGGATCGTATATCCCTATACGCAGACGACATACTCTTGTATCTTACATCGCCTCGAAAGTCGTTGATCGTCCTTTTCGACGTTTTGACTTCTTTCCGTAAAAACTCCAGTCTTGTCATCAACTGGTCGAAGTCTTGCGTCTATGTCCTCTCCGGAGAGGCTCCTCTCCTGCCTCGTGGCTGTCCTATCTCGGTGGAGCTGGAGAGATTCAAGTACCTGGGTATCTTTATCACCTTAGACCCTGTGCTTCGTTATGAACGCAATTTGCTGCCCCCTCTTCAGCGCCTCCGTGCTGATGTGACTGCATGGGGTAGGCTCCCTCTTTCTCCTCTGGGACGAGCGGCGCTATTTAAGATGATGTCGCTCCCACGGTTTCTTTATGTGCTTCAAAACACACTTGACATCGTACCAGCCAGTTACTTTCGGAAGATTGAAAGTCTACAAAGACAATTGATATGGGGGGGGCGTTCTCGTATTGCCCTTTCAAAGCTGACGCTCCCTTGGTACGATGGGGGCATTGCGCTCCTGGACATTCGTCGCTACTATTGGGCCTCCCAGCTGGGGGCCATCAACCACGGCACTTACGCTCCTTTGCCGAACCCGGCTTTTGAGATGGATAAATGGCTACTGCCCGCTAGAGATTATAACAAGGCTCTGTATGCGAAATCTGCCGGCAGATCTCTCACGGGCCCCACTAAGACAGCGGTGCAGGTGTGGTATCGTGCTACAGCGGCTATGGGATGGGCTGACAAGCCGACCCGTGCTACTCCGCTTTTTGCGTCGGAAAAACTTGGCTCCCTCTGTAAGTCGAAGGGTTTTGATAGGTGGGATGTGATCGGTATCAGCAGGGTTAATGATGTATGGATCAAGGGTAGGGTTAAGACGTTTGAGGAGCTGAAAGTTGAGTACGACCTGAATGATAGAGAATCCTTTCGGTATGCACAAATCCGACATGCGGTACTGTCCGTATTTCCCCTGGGTTCGGATATTCCGGAGGCGTCCCCGCTTGAAGATCGGGTACTGGATGGACACGTCCCTGATAGCACGATCTTGCTCATATATAACAAGCATTTGCAATGCAATAGGTCTCGCATTAGGAAAGTTTGAGCTATTGGTATTGTAAATGACAACTTTTTTATTCATGTATTGGTTTTGAAAATAGCTAAATTAATAGCTTTGTCATTTACAAAGACAATATTTTTAACTTCGCAAATGTGACACCTATAGCATTTGTAATGCAATATGTGTTGTATTTACGTGACTTAGATGTATTGATTTTACAAATAACAATTGCTTTAATTTTTTTTAAATCGGACTCCACGAAAAAACAGACTGCCTGTGCCAGGGTACAAAACAGAGCCCGATAGAGACCCGTTTTAAGACCCCCTTTAAAAAAAACAGCTGGTGCTCAGTGAGACCCGGCCCACTTAAAGCCCTGGAAATGCCAAAGAAAGAAATAGGATTTGCTCTCAAACAGTATTAACCCCTTTCCTCACACATAACATCGGTGCCTACTGATGAAGAACTCCAATTGAATGTTTCACCTTTTCAAACAGGCCGTTTACATTTCAGGTTGTAAATGCCAGCTCCTAAGTCTTCCACAGTCTTCACCCCATGTCAATTTCAAGTGTTATCAAACAGAAAATGACTGCTGTCACAGCAGTCTGCAATATAGCGGGTCCTGGCTGCTGCTTCTGTGCGCTGAACAGACACCTTTAATGGCAATTATGTATGGAAAAGACAAACATGGTGGCACGGCACTGGTGTGTCTTGGTGGATGTTTGGTAGCAAATGGTAAAACTCGCATCATGAAGCTGCAATTTGTTGTGCAATGTGATATGCGGCTTCCAGTGACGGACAGCACGACATAAGCTGCACACTGCATGGAAGGCCTCTCGTGAGCTGTGGCCGCTGGCTGGAGACTGAGGTGAAGGGGAGGTGGCAGATATGTTCATGTTATATGATGAGCTCCACTGTAAACATGCAATGACGGACGGAGTGGGCGGTCAAGCAGCAACGTTTTGGCCTGTCTCTAAGTTGGCCGCCGTTCGTGACTAAGTCACCGTGCAAGCGCAGTCCACTTTGGCTGTCCAGTTTGAGGTCCTGTGCGTGAGAGTGCCGGTGTATAACACCTGTTGATGACGTCCACGTACTGCGGTAAAGGAAACAAACTTACCTAACAAACGCGCATGCTTTACCAATGCATTTGTTTTATCCCACTACATTATCTCTTCACTAATAAATGTTGTGCATAACATATTTGGCTATAGGTTTAACCAGCAAATGTGCAGATTAGCACGAGACTGACAGTATTCTACGTAGAACAAGTGTAGTGTAGCTCCTATTTTCCCAATAGGCTCTGCGCATTGGAATAGTACCTACAGCAGTAAAGGCCTAGGCCAGACGTTAACTAGGTCTACTACTGTCGATACTAGACTTAATTTTTGGGTTTGCCAGCTAAGCTCAGAGTTCGCTAGAAACTTTCTCGAATGTTCAAGAAAGGATTAACTCCCCTGATTAGACAAGAAGGGATTTAGTTTCTGACAACCATAGAACATGACAACTTTGCTCTCCCCTAATCAAGAGTCAATCTCAAGAGTCGTGTGAGCACAAGGCAATTATTTTACTCAGTCAGTACGTGCATTCTTAGTCTCATCAGAATGTAGAGAAAAGGAAGAGACGGGCGTGTTCAATAAAAGATGTTATTTATTGATCAGTCTCTTTTCTCGTACAAGAGAAATGGATCGATATTATTGCAATACTTATAGTTAAGTAAAGTGCATACATTAGAAGCAATAGTATGAAATAATACTGTAAAAACATTGATATGGTTTCTGAGCCATATGATGTTTAAAATGATTAAAATATATTTACATACACATATACATTTGACTAAACGTACTCAACTGGTGTTTCTAAATACGCCTACCCCGTGTACCTGACCTAAGTCTAATGCGTGGGCGGGAATAGAAAGTTACAGTTTAAGTTAAGTTTGTTTTTGCCAAGTGGATAACTAAAGAATTCTCTAGGAGGGGTTATTCAGTTCTGTACCTGGAATTTAGGATGAATGAGGAATGGTATCTCTTTCTCTGCTCTCGATATTCCAGGCTGCCTGCGAGGGCTGCCCAGAAGCGCCGGTGCTGGGTCTCTCGGCTTGAGATAGCAGCGCGTCTCTCAGCGCGTCAGGAAGGCGGGGCTGCTGCCTACGGGGTCTGCTTCTGCTCTCGGCTTCGGCAAGTATGGCTGCTCCGTCTTGTCACCACGCGTGTGTTTGCATAGGGCAAGGTCGGCAATATTTATACCTTAAAGGTGCCGGGATTGACGTAAGGATGGACATAGGTACGTCAATAAAGATGTCATACGACTTGCTCGTTAGCACATTCTTTACTAAAGTTCTCTGTGAAATCAAAACAATGGCCGCACGGATTATCCAGGTTGTCATAGGTTTGATTTGTTATGAGAACGTCGTATGCCTTATCAGGGGCTGGAGGAATGTCGCTTGTCTAATTAGATCTCAAGCGTTATGACCTAATCAGATAACACGTTCCTGTGCCGTAGTGTGACTGCGTCAGATAACGGTATCTGCATCATGGGGGTTTTCTTGCCTCATGGGCTGACTGTTAGTTAACTAGCTAGTAAGTTTAACCAGAATAGGGTCAGGAATAGGGGGATCGATTCAGAACCTATAGAAATACACGACACCCACTCCACGCTAACTATGGTCATATCTACTAATCTATGCATAGTATAACATAGTACAACATACTATAGAGTATAGTGTATACCTTACCACCCCAAAATACATAAATGCATTTTGAAATTTTCAAATATACTGAAAAATTGCAGTCATATATATTGTATGCACTTAAGCTATGAATTAAATGCAAAAGTAAACACGCATTGTTATGCATTATTGCTTGTTGGTATATGAGAAATACACATGAAATGGCTCTTAATATGGCTATACAGAAAAAAAGTCGAAACCATTTCATCACATAAAATATATCGTGAACATACCAGCGGGCAGCTAAAGTCTATATAAAGTCTATAAAGTATCTAAAAAAATAGAAATCTTAGTTCTCTAGGAATAGTTTCTTACTTTAAGCAGAAGATCAGTGTCCCGGAAAAAAATATATAGAAAAATATTTTAAGGGCTTGCTGAAAAAAGTTGCTGTCCGTGAACTGGATTGTAATTGTTCATGTGACTTTATTTTTAGAGTTGAAGGCCGAATTCAGGGAACGCCGTGTGCGAGTTTACTCAAAAGTCTCTATTTCTGTTCCGGAGAGGAGAACATATCATTCAGGCTTTCGAAAAAACTGTCAACAGCTTCATGGGAAAGTTCCACTAAGTCGGAAATAGGGGTAACCATGCATTCATGCGCATGATTGTCTGCATTGACATTCTGATTTGCATTGCTGACAGAAGGTCGTACCTGTTCGATGCTGCTTTCATCTCGTACTTCACTACTCTTCAATCGCAGTGGTGAAGATTCCAGGAATGCCGTCATCAGAATTGGCAGCCTTTGAGGGCAGCACAAAGCGTGAACCTTGGTAGGAACCAACAGTGTATCTGCATCCACCGGCGCATCCGATTGTAGCGTCAGACAGGTGTCTAACACGCATTCTTCTCCGCATAGCAGACACCTTAGTACAGGTAAAACACACCTTTGCCACATTGGTCGAAATGATAGAAACCAAGTCATGTTCAGGTCTCTAAGCCGGGAGAGTCCCAGGATTTTTGATATCCGGTCCCGGTATCCAATGGCTAGGATCGTATCTTCCATTGTCGCGAGAGTTTGATCTGTGACATGGGTTGCCATATCGAAAAATAAGGACTAGGAATAGGATTCCTGCAATTAGTCCTAGTATTAGGGGAAGTCCGCCAAAAATCAAATGGACGAAATCTGGAAAAATACCCAGTATGGCTTTGAATGGTGTTAATGCCATCGAAAATACTGTCTTAAATACCTTTGAGACTCCTGTGGTATCAGAAATATTTAAGATTTCGCTCAGGATTTCCGCGAAATGTACGGGGGAATTGGTTGATAATAATGTATGTATCTCTGCAGTCGTCCTTGCGACTTGTAGATCATACGTTTCTTTTGATGACGTGAGCCTTGTAGGCGTCTGAAGAAGCACTGTTTTCATTCTGCTTAAAGTGTCTATTCGAATAGAAGTAATTTTCAAACTGGGCCATGCCCTCGCCTCCCTGTCTGGAAAGGAGCTGGGGAACAAAGAACGTCCACAGCACTTGACCTTCGCCGTCGTAGTGACGAGATAAGGAGTCCCGGGCATAAGACTACAGCATCTGCGGTCTACAATAAGAATGTAACTCCCATTATAGAGTCTTTGAAAGAATGGTTCTATTTCAGTTGCAGGTGCGCCTTGCTGGTGACATGAAAGGTTGTATGAATTCCCTTCACAGGCTCCGTGCAAACTAATACCGTTACACATAAGCGTGCCGCTTAGTGACATAGCACAATTGTTGCCACTAAGAAACACTTTCTGTCCTTTGTTACTGACACATGCATGTGAATAGGGCAGGTTCCAAGTTGTTTTAAGGTACCCCTTTCCCAATTTCTCGTACATGCCAGCCTGTATATATTTTTGGCAGTATTGAAACCTGAAGGTTGAGATTGGAATATTTATGATTCCGTGGATTATCCATTCACTGACAGGTCGTTCTGACATTGTCAACGGTAATCTTTCTAGTTTTTCAATGCTCAAGATTGTATAATCAGCACCCTTCTGCGCCATACCGATTTGTCTATCAGTAAGGTTAAAGATTTGGAATAGTGACGTAGTGTTGATTAAACGCCAAGGCACATAGCCTGAACGCAGATTTTGTAACGTCCAGCCAAGCTGTACGATAGAACGCAATTGTGACTGACCATGTTGTAATAACAGTAAGTCTTGCGATAATATATCGATTGCTGAAGACACAATGCTGTCCAATGAAAAAATTCTGGAGGACAGAGTCATTAACCCATTGTCCACTACAGAAAGTGATTTTTCCAAATTAATACGATCAATTTCACGTATTCTCTCTGCTGTCTCAATTTGAGTAACCTTCCAGGCCTCATTATATGCTGCATATACAGAGGCTGCTATGAAACGCTTTTGACGCTGTTTGCGTGGTCCCATTATGAAATCACGCAAGTCAGCACCATCAGTAAGTAAAGTTAGGTGTTGCTTAATTTCAGGCAGTGTGGAAGACTGTAGCCATTGAAGGCATAATTTGCCCACACTGTAGGTTGTTATTATCCCTGGGTGATGTCTTTGGGGATATCTAGGGTCTGGCCTGGTCATTTTGAAACCCTGTGTTTTATTCAGGAATCTATCTTGACAGTGATTTGTATCTGTGGGCCAGATCAACCATTGTTTCCAATCAGGATGTGTTCTGTTTTGGTTAAGTATATGGTTTACGTCTATTTCTTCATCTGTATCAGAGTTATTGCTAAACATTGTTGGCTTTGGAATAGACGGGTTATTTAAATCTTTGATTTTGGCTAAGCCAAGACAGGTGGTTTGTTGAACAGTGTCATTTAAAAATATCATTTGTTCTGGGATCATGCAGGCTCTAAACAAAGCTTCTAAACCCTGTACTTGCCATTCTTTTGTGCCCCAAACACTTTTCAAATCAACATTTTTGTCCCAATAATCGAATCCAAAAGTATTCATTTTTTCAAAGAATGAATCAGAATAAATCAATTTTGTGTTGGTTATCATGGTTTTGGTCCCTGTCTTGTTTGACAATTTATAATAAAATGTTTCAGCATTACTAGTGTTAAAACCTTGAAAGTATGAATATTTGTCATAAACGGTTCTAGAGCTCCCTTTTGGAGGTGTAGCACAATGTTCCCATTGATTAAAATTTAAAACATTTCTAGGTTGTGCAGATTTATGCAAGAAATGGTTACCATAGTGGTTATAGCAATACATACTATCATAATTTGTAGAACCTTGCAAATAATCATGTTTTGTAAATTTAGCAGACATTACTAAGTCAGACATCATATTGTTTATACTTTCAAAGTCCCAATCATCAGCAAATGAGTTTGGTTTTGCAAAGTCACTCAAAGAGATCTTAATTTGGTGTGGATATTTCAGGATCTCGACCGGACCATAAATTTCATAGTCAGTGTTGTCCCAGGCTACCCCACCAGGTATTGGAATTGCTGTGAAGTTGGCTGAAGAAAGTTCTGAAGAAAGTTCTCGTTTCTCGACGTGTGACGATGTGTGTGGTTTGAGGACCAAGTTGATGTTCTGACTTGCTGTGTCCATTTTAGCATATTTTCCCTCAATGAAGCGTCCCAAAGTAAATACCATGATGAGCCAAAGTATGAGGATAAATGCACCAAAACCCACCCAAAATTCAATCCATGGAGAAATCAGATATGTTTCTTTTAGTTGTTTCAAAAGTTCCTTCGCTTTGTCTTTAAAGGATTTTGATGATGGCTGTGTCTTTTGTTCGCTGAAGCCTTCAGAGGAATCATCGAAGTTGATGAAGTAACCGGATGCAGTTCTGTCAATTGTTCCAATTGGTTCAGGATTTTTGTTTTTTGCATTTTCACTTGGTACTTCAGTATAGATTGGTGTGTCTCTGCTAAATGTCTTTATTTGGGTTTTCAGAGGTCTAAGTTCTATTGCATTGTTGCATAGTCCTTGTTGTTCTTCTGTAGGCGTTTCGAATGTGATGAGCCTCTTTGTTAGGACCTCTGTACTGGTAGCAAACCTTGGTGTTCTGCTACTTATTGGGAGTCCACTTGGCCTACTGTTTGTTATTGGCCACATGTTGTGGTTTTACCAGGTCGATGGATACAACTCGGTTCTCCTTTTTTCCAGCAAGTGGCGGTAGTACAACTGATCTTGTCCCGTTGACAGACAAGACAGGAACTGCTTTTCTGTAAGAAGGCCCAAATTCCTTCTTTACCGCGATCTTCTCCCTGACTAGATCCCCGACTTTTGGAATCCAGACAGGTCTTGCTGGGACAGGTGGTGATTCTTCAGTCGTTGTTGGCTGTTGTTTCAACTGTATGTTGCTCAGGTCTTTTCTTGTTTTGTTTAAGTCCTGCAAAATAGCCAAACGGTCTTTGACATCAAAGCTTTTTTCTGTTACCACTGAAGTCTGACTATCAAGGTCAGAGATCAACATCCTAGTTCCGAATAATAATTCGTACGGACTGAATCCCTTCAGAGAATTTCTTGGCAAGTTATTTAGACTACGTTGGACACTTATTAGATGTTTGACCCACCCAGCTCCCGAACCTAATATCCTTTCTATTATAGATTGCTTTCTGTCTTGGTTTTTTCTTTACACCATCCCATACCCTCAGGAAGGAAGTGAGAAGATTCCCGCTGGGCTGTGCTCATTTGGCCATTCTTTCCCCCCCCAGGCTGGATTGCCTGAGTGAGAGAAAAAAAAAATGGTCGAACGTAGCATGCTCTTAGCGTATATGCCATTTAGACTCGCAAATCTTGTATAATAGTCCGGACGTCAGCCGAGTGCTGTGGATCTACATTATAAGTGGGAACTAGCCTGTATATGTTAATCGCAAGCCATTCTTTTTGCTGGTAATATTATCTGCCTTGATACGACGAGGTATTAAACTGCTTCTCTCCCCACTGCGATCTCTGTTGCAGTTTGGGCAGTTTTTTACAAAGATGGTAAGATGGAGGCTCATGCCTGGCCACCAGTACCGTGATTGTAAATCTTCCAGAGAATCTTTTAATTTAAGGTGTCTGTGACCCTCGCCCATATGTGCGTCTGCGATTAACAAGTTTCTCCTGTCCTTGTTTGGAATCACTCTATCCCCCACTCCAGGGATTCGAGCAAAAGGGACGGAGTTTGCATCGATTATGTATGTATAATTGAGTGGATAGTTGATCGGTAACGCTGAGCAGTCGCCTTTTGATGACGTTTTCACCGCCAGCAATGTTTCACCGTCAATGTATTTTAATGTATGCTTTTTTCGATCTACGGGAGCCGATTTAGTGGCTGCCGCTGCGGCTGTCTCAGCCAATGAATTCCCTACAACGTGAACGCCATCACGTTGATGACTCAGTGAGTGAGTCACGTGAGTCTTTGGTAGTTCTTTCTTCAAAAGAGCTACTTGTTCCCAGAGAAGTCTCTGCTTTATTGGTGCATCTGTGTCATCTTTGTAACCGTTCTGAATCCATGTCTGCAAATCCTTGTTATATGCTTTGACGCAGAAATATGAATCTGACACTATAAGTGTCGGGAATTCGCGATCCGCATTATCTAGCGCCGTTTTCAAAGCTATTATTTCAGTTTGCATTTCTGAATTTGTTTCTACTGAGTGTGATTTTGTTAATAGAGGTCTTAGTTTACCTCCGCGCCACACTTCTTTTGTGATCTCACATGTGGGATTGTATGCATGTTCTCCCCAAACGGAGGGTTGAGCATGTCCGTCTGTATAGATTACACAGGCGTAATGTCGTAGAGGCAGAATGTCGATTGGCAGAGGATACGTTTTTTCATATTTTAGATTTTTTAATTCTTCTAGTTCTTAAAAGACTGTCAACCAGGCAATACTTGATAATTCATATCCTCCGTACTGGATTTTCAGATGGGCAATTCTGGATTTTTTGAAGTTGAATTTGTAACCCTCTGCAGCGAAACCAAGTATTATGGTGTTCACTCTTTTCAAGTGAGTTTCCAAGTCATCATCTGTTAAGTAAATGTCATCGACATAAGATAATGCTTCATCATCATATTGTTGTAGTAATTCTGTTACTCTCGCTGAGAATACCCCCGGGCTGTTCTTGTACCCCTGGGCTAACCGACAGAATTGTTTTTGAGTGCCATTTACTGAGAAAGCTGTTAAATATCTGCTCTCTGGTGCTATGTTTTGACAAAAGAATCCGTTGGAGATGTCCAAGGTAATTTTGTATTTTTTGCGCACTATGTTATTCATTAGTGCAGCACTGTGTGAGTTTTGCACTGCAAAAGTTTTGCAACATGTGTTAAGGTGTCGGTAATCCAAAACTAGACGGTATGAATTGTCTGGTTTGGAGACCGGAAACAAAGGATTGTTCATTTGTGAGGTGCAAGTTTCAATCACCCCCTGGTATTCTAGCTGATCTAGTATTTCATTTACTTGTTTTTTAGCTTCTTGCTTAATTGGGTACTGCCTTTGTGCAGTTGGTTGTGATTTTAACTGGATTTTGTGAGGAGGAGAATCCTCATCCCATCCTACATGATTTTTGTATAAAGCAGGTGCTAAGGCCACTGCCCACTTCCTAGCAAGTGTGTATTTTTTATGAATCGGGATTTGATTCGAGAAGGCAGGCATAATTACTTCTTCGCCATGAGGGCACTCCCTGATAAACTCTGGTGGCCAGTCTTTTTCAGCTAAAAGGATGTCATAACCCTTTGAGAGGTTATCCCAAAATAGTCCCCTTATTTTCCTAGTCTTATCTCCCTCTATACGTAATGTTATCTCGTATATTTTGTGGGGCTTGCTAACTCTGGTATCTGCAGTTTCCACTTGAAGGTATTCATTCGTGTCCACTGTCTCCAGATGATCCATAAGGACTTTGCGAGCTATGCTCACCTCTGCTGCGCTGTCTAGCATTGTCTGAGCCCACTCTCCGTTTTTCAATTGTGTCCTCAGTATTCTCGGCATTGTTAACTACCTTGATACTGGCTACCTTCTTTTTTGGAAATTGTGATTTCTTTTTCAGTTGAGCAGGTTCCTTGTCTTTGGACTTGGCGTGCTCTTCTGATCATCCTCTTCTTTCCGATTTCTGCGAGGAATTCTGAAAAGATTGAGAGGGACGTGTATCAATGTCTTGATATCTATCAGGTTTTTTAATATTATCCCTATTTCTAAGGTTATATCTATTCCCAGAGGGTTCACTCTGAGGTGACCTTTGTCTCGGGTTTGGAGATTTCTCTCTTCGCCTAGGAGACCTTCCTCTGGACTGGAATTTCTTTTCTTTAGGATTGGATTGTTTGTTCCCATCCCAGTTCTTTTTTGGTGAATTATTATTATTATTAAAAAACATTTTTTCTGGACTTGTAGTCAGTTGCGGTTTTACTGGTATTCCACCTAGACTATCTCTGCCTAGTTCTTCATAGGATTTTTCTATGATTCTGGCAATTTCAGCTGGTTGGTCTGCTATATCTGTCTCTTTTAACCTCTGGCGGATCGCCACGTTTGCTGCTTCACCCTTTATGTTGGCTAGTAATATAGCCGAGACCTGCTTGAAGTCTTTTAGTAATTTCATACCAAGAGTTAAAGCAGGTTCTGGACCGTATTCATCTTGAATTTGTTTTAGCACATCTGGTATCACCGAAATGGATGGAACACCGTGCGTTTTTGTATAGATGGAAGCAAAGACTGTACCCCAAGTGTCACAGTCCTCAATGTGTGATGCGATTCCCATTGGGAGACATATAGTCAGAATCCTGTGTTTTTCTAATGGGGTGGTGTCAGGAAACACCGCCTCTATTTGGGTAATTTTCTGTGCCAACCAGAATGGTATTTGTTCCCGTTTAGCTGGAACTTTACCTAGGCAGGATTGGATGTTCTGTGGTGTAATTTTATTTGTGTTCCCCTGGTGAGGGGTCAGCTGTGGTAGTTTAATCGCTGGCTGTATTGTTGAAGTCCGCATTACATACTGAACTAATTGTCTGTGAATTTTTAGTAGTTGTTTTAGCTGTATTAGCAGCTCTGCTGCAGGCATTCTTTCGATGTCTGGATATGGTGTGTATCCGGCTAAGACCGGCCACGTTGCTCCTGGTCTTCCTAAAGGACCGAGCCTTGTAATGTGATTATTATGTTTTAGGGCGCCATCAAATAAGAGCAAATGCTCTTGGAATTTGAGTGGTACTTCCACCTCCTCGAAAGGAGTGTACTCATTAGGAGGTTCCTCTACTTTGTAATAGTGGAAGTACTTTGTTATAGTATTAGCTGCTGGAAAATGTATCCATGTATAGTATACCTCTGTCTGCCGATATTCGTGTGCCTCGATTACGAATATGACTGTGCCACCTCTAGGTGTCAGTCCATTTTCTATAAGTTTTAAGGTTATAGATCTTCTTTTGGCGACCGGAATGAGTATTATATCCGCGTCTGCTGCTTGCATGGTAGCATCAGCATCTGCTATTTCAGTAGCTAATCTAGTAACCTCTCGTTCTTCATCGCTGTCCATTTTGCTGACAGGATGGTATTATGTTTATTTGCAGATCAGGTTTCTTTATGGAAACAGAGATTAGATGCACAATATTTTGGAACACTGTTTATCCTTCAACGTTGACTTAGACCAAGAACCATACATAGGAGTTCCCTCCTGCGAGGTTTTGGAGGATATTATAACCTTTCACCCACTCCAGACGTCTTTGGAGTATTTGGGAAAAGGGGTCTGAGTGAGAAAGCACGACTGAGTTACTCTAAATGTCTTACGTTAGTTTTATCGCCCTTTCCAAACGCGTTGGGCGCCATGTAGTGTAGCTCCTATTTTCCCAATAGGCTCTGCGCATTGGAATAGTACCTACAGCAGTAAAGGCCTAGGCCAGACGTTAACTAGGTCTACTACTGTCGATACTAGACTTAATTTTTGGGTTTGCCAGCTAAGCTCAGAGTTCGCTAGAAACTTTCTCGAATGTTCAAGGAAGGATTAACTCCCCTGATTAGACAAGAAGGGATTTAGTTTCTGACAACCATAGAACATGACAACTTTGCTCTCCCCTAATCAAGAGTCAATCTCAAGAGTCGTGTGAGCACAAGGCAATTATTTTACTCAGTAAGTACGTGCATTCTTAGTCTCAACAGAATGTAGAGAAAAGGAAGAGACGGGCGTGTTCAATAAAAGATGTTATTTATTGATCAGTCTCTTTTCTCGTACAAGAGAAATGGATCGATATTATTGCAATACTTATAGTTAAGTAAAGTGCATACATTAGAAGCAATAGTATAAAATAATACTGTAAAAACATTGATATGGTTTCTGAGCCATATGATGTTTAAAATGATTAAAATATATTTACATACACATATACATTTGACTAAACGTACTCAACTGGTGTTTCTAAATACGCCTACCCCGTGTACCTGACCTAAGTCTAATGCGTGGGCGGGAATAGAAAGTTACAGTTTAAGTTAAGTTTGTTTTTGCCAAGTGGATAACTAAAGAATTCTCTAGGAGGGGTTATTCAGTTCTGTACCTGGAATTTAGGATGAATGAGGAATGGTATCTCTTTCTCTGCTCTCGATATTCCAGGCTGCCTGCGAGGGCTGCCCAGAAGCGCCGGTGCTGGGTCTCTCGGCTTGAGATAGCAGCGCGTCTCTCAGCGCGTCAGGAAGGCGGGGCTGCTGCCTACGGGGTCTGCTTCTGCTCTCGGCAGTTCTGTACCTGGAATTTAGGATGAATGAGGAATGGTATCTCTTTCTCTGCTCTCGATATTCCAGGCTGCCTGCGAGGGCTGCCCAGAAGCGCCGGTGCTGGGTCTCTCGGCTTGAGATAGCAGCGCGTCTCTCAGCGCGTCAGGAAGGCGGGGCTGCTGCCTACGGGGTCTGCTTCTGCTCTCGGCTTCGGCAAGTATGGCTGCTCCGTCTTGTCACCACGCGTGTGTTTGCATAGGGCAAGGTCGGCAATATTTATACCTTAAAGGTGCCGGGATTGACGTAAGGATGGACATAGGTACGTCAATAAAGATGTCATACGACTTGCTCGTTAGCACATTCTTTACTAAAGTTCTCTGTGAAATCAAAACAATGGCCGCACGGATTATCCAGGTTGTCATAGGTTTGATTTGTTATGAGAACGTCGTATGCCTTATCAGGGGCTGGAGGAATGTCGCTTGTCTAATTAGATCTCAAGCGTTATGACCTAATCAGATAACACGTTCCTGTGCCGTAGTGTGACTGCGTCAGATAACGGTATCTGCATCATGGGGGTTTTCTTGCCTCATGGGCTGACTGTTAGTTAACTAGCTAGTAAGTTTAACCAGAATAGGGTCAGGAATAGGGGGATCGATTCAGAACCTATAGAAATACACGACACAAGCATTGGCGGCCGCGAATAAAAAAAAAAAAAATGAAACGCGAGTGTGGTATCCGGGCTGGGAGGAGTGGGAACGTGCCGCAGCCAATAGAGCCTGTACTGAGACCGACCTGGGAGGGCGGGGGCTGCCCGCGCATGCGCGGCATTTCTAACTTTCATTCTGAGAGCCCCGGCCCCGGTTAGAAATGCCGCGCATGCGCGGGCAGCCCCCACTCTACCAGGTCCGGCAGCTCCAGTCCCGTCGTGAACAACATCGGCGGCCAGCCCCCGCTCTACCAGGTCTGGCAGCTCCCGTCGTGAAGAGAACATCGGAAAGGGCCGAACATGCCTAAGGGGAGAGGAGCCCGGTGAGTGGGGGTGAGGGTGGGGGTGTATGCGCGTGTGTCTGTTCGAGTGTGTCTGTGTGCGCGTGCGTCTGTTTAAGGGGGGGTGCGTGTGTGTATGCAGTGTGTGTGTGCCTGTGTATGCGTGTGGCTGTGTATGTGCGCATGCGTCAGTGTAGCGCGCGCAACGCCATGCACGTTACAAGCAGCCAAGACGCCAAAGCGCGCCCACGAGGTCAAATCTCCGGCAGGAGAAGCGCGTGACAGTCTGCTGTCCACATTCCCCCAAAAGTGATAACATAAGTTGTCTCGCCCTAGACAGCAAAAGCTTTGCTTTTGCTTTCGTCTAGGCGAGACCTAAAAAGTGTGTTAGCACCACGCTGGAGCGAGCACAAGAAAGTAAGGGTAAGCCTTAGGGAGCTGAAGACAACGTTTGCATGTCGTGGCTGAGTTGGAAGCGCACGGAATAGTAAACAATATTCCTATTGGCACAGAGCATGCGCTATGTAGGCAAGACATGGAATCCGCAATCTCCGGTTCCACCAAACGATCAGATATGGCCCACAATGTGGAACTCGGTATCACGCAATAAGATCTCCCCGGTCCTCTCCCAAACCAAATACTGGCTACTACACAAAGCATTTTGGACTCCTGCACGATTATTTTCCTTAGGTCTCCATAGGGTCGCAACATGCTGGAACTGTAATCAAGAAACAGGGGGATTTAGCCCATCTTATCTTTCAGTGTGCATCAGTAAAGCCTTTTTGGGAAAAATAATTTACCTTCTTAACTGGTATGTTTAACTGTACCTTGATCCAACACTTCTCCACCATACCAATGGCCTTCTTGAACGCGGATTTAGGATCTGACGCTGACAATTCTCTACTTGAACTTTTATTAACATCTGCGGTGAAAATAGTTCTTGCCAAATGGAAGGACACAAGCAAGGCATCCTATAAGAGCTGGATAAACTGGATCACTCATCTCATAGGGGCAGATAACATCTCATTACAAAACTCTCCGTGGAAACCATCATCCAGGTTGATGTGGAACTCTATGGACACTTATCTCGACCTTTACAAACCTCCATGAACACTAGTGCATGTCGTTGAATCACACCTCGTACCTTACTGGCGCATCCCTTGTATCTTCTTATCTAATCGTTATTACCTGTAATAGGCTGTTATGTGTAAGGCCTATCAATATCGAACTGCTCTTGAGCCCACAACTGCATAGAATTCAGGATGTATACGATACCGCTCGTCTAATCTTTGTTTTAATTTTTCCTTCTCTTTTCTGTTTTCTTGCTCTCAGCTTCTCTTCTTTCACTATTGATCACTTGGGTTAGCCTCGTGATACTCTCATAGGAGTAATAACCTTATTGTATGCTTTTATACTCCTTATATTTTTGCTTTACATATATGATATGCTAACCCTGATACGGTATTACTCTTTGTATCTTTCGTATGGAAATCAATTAAGTATTTTGAAATTGGGGGGAAAAAAAGCAGTCACTGCACCCCATCACATGCATTAATTTGTCCAACTACCTTTCATTGCAAAGCGAAGTTTGCTTCAAAGGTTTCAATCTTACTTTGAATGTAGGAGTGTATATGTATATAATACGTAAAAACAACATTTTACCTTTGTAGACGACCCCACCAGTTTTACCTGTGGCCCAAAGTACAGCCTCACCCTTAAAACTCGCTTCTAAACTACACTACAGTTCATGACTTTTACATGTGCTTCGCCATACAACAACAAAACGAATATTTCTCCTCAGTCAACATCACATTTCTACTAATTTGTATTTTATTGAGATTATATATATATATATATATATATATATATATATATATATATACACATATACATATATATACATACACACAAGAACCTATCCAATGTTTGAACTGGTCGCTATTGATATGTGAGGACATAGCGTCAACAGAAGTATTTCTTCACTGTTTGTCATCACATGACTGAAATGTTTGAAAAAAAGAGTATTTAAGATTGTAACAAACTGCAGTGTCGCTATGTGATCAAGGTTACTGGATAACCGAAACGCGTCATGCCTGGAATACCATTTTGAGAGCAAATAAATCTTCCCACTAAAAACTTACCTGCTGCTGGGGGTCCTTCTTTCCGTTTGGTGTGGAATCGCCGAGGAAACAGAATTTGCCACGATATATATATATATATATATATATATTTCCAGAAATAACGAGCACAGTACTCCACAAAGCCATAACAACTATCATCTGGCCAAGAGGGAATAAAGTAACAGGCATCGCGAACTCTTTGTCCATGAGGTATTCAAACCATCTGGAACATAAAAGAGCTCTAACAATATACATTCATTTTAGCGACTGGACATGCAGCCTCATCAATTATTACTTACTCTAATTACTTCAAAGTCACACCAAGAAAACATATAAGTGCACTAACAAAATACATCATCGGACATACGAATCCCCCTTCATCTCGTATACATCAACCATCAAGTAAAATCACCAGAAGCCATATTTGTAAAAGACAAAACACAATATTGCACATGGGTCACTAAAGACACGAACCGACGAGATAAATAAAGTGTGTTGCAATATACCCCTAATGTAACCTTAACTACACATCACACTTTGGTGCAAACTGGTCAAAGTCAAATATGCATTCCACCCAGAAGGCGCTTACCAGTGGACGCGTTATGTCAGTTTAAGTTAGAGGCGTGAATTCGGAATCATTTGCTTAACACAGCTTGGCGGACAATACATAAACTTCCGAGCTTGCATGTTTGGTGCGACCTGGGCTGGAGGTGATTGGGGGTGTTCAGTGCTGCTGCTGCGACGACTCCTATTTACAATGCTGTGGAATGGTGACCTCTCCAGTGCAACATACTAGAAGCAGCCAGCCATGCGGGCAGGTGTTATTTATACACCCGCATTTACTAAAGGCACAGATAAATAAGGAATACGCGAGCTGACTGACGTACTCATAAACTGATGGGGGAGAGGGCATACGCCGGAGACGAGAGGCGTGCAACGTGCACGGAAAACAGGAGTTTTTAAAAATGGAGACACGAGGAAGGCAGGAGTACAGCTCCCACATATAAAATGCGAACTAAACCACCGGCAGTGGTGGCAGACACAGGTGAAACAGTGCACACATGTAAATGAGGCATACCAAGAGCAGACCTCTAAACACAGGAAGAAGTCAAATATACAGATATTTATATTTCAAAAGGCATAAACATACATGACTATTCATGTGTGCATACGTACGTACATCCCTCTCTGTGGTTTGCTCAAATAAATAACTTAAGGCAGAGAGGCACATTCACAACAAACACGCTCAGAATCAAACGCAAAGCTCCCTTTCGAATGACCTTCCTTTCCAAACACGTATCACACATTTGTAACACTGATTTCGAAAGCTACAAAGAACCAGGAAGTCAGGCAGGCGGGGGCGGTACTGCGGGACACCTCTGTGACGTCTTTCCCGGGCCGCGCTCTGATTGGCTGCTGGCCCGGGACCTGACGTGCAAACAGGAAGAGGAGCCGGCAGCAGGAAGTGGCGTGAGCATTGCGGCCCCGGGGCTCCCGTGACCAGGAAGGAGCCCTGGATACTGTTTCCCTTAAAGTCCCGGTCCCGAGATGGGGGACCGGGTGAAGACCCGCGGGGCGAAGCGGGCGCACTGAGGAGGCGGGTCTCCCATGTGGAGAGAGAGTCCCGCGTGATGTGGGGAGAGCCTGCAGCTGCGGAGGAAGGGAAGGAGCCTGGAGACCCGGGGAGCGCCTGCCAGACACCGGTGAGTGGAGCCGGGAGGAGAGGGGCTGGTGTGTGTGGAGGGGTTTCTGTGTATGCGTGTAGGTGCGACGGGGGTGTGTGTGCCTGTGTATGGATGTGTATGTGCGCATGCGTGAGTGGCGGTGTGGCTGTGTATGTGCGCATGCGTGAGTGGCGGTGCGCGTGCAGGCAGAGAAATCCAAGCAAAGCTCGTACACCTTCTCGTCCTTCCTTCCCTCGAGACAGCTAACTATACGTCTCCGACCCTGGACGCATCCTTTGGATGCTCATTCCAGGGCGAGACCTAAAAAGTTAATTAATACCAGAATTGACCTACTGGATAGCCTTCGAGAGTTATGGACTAATGATGGTCTAGAACTCGATGATGAAGACTGGCAGGCTGCGATCTCTTCCCCGAAGGAGGTGGCTATCCCGGCACGCCTCCGGTTTCTCCAGCTCAAAATTCTTCATAGGGTATATGTGACTGGTCCTCGCCTGGTACGCATGGGATTCTCGGCGGATGGATTGTGCAAGCGTGGCTGTGGTATGGTGGGCACGTTTCTCCATATTATTTGGGAATGTCCTGCTGTGCTACGCTATTGGACTCGCGTGCATGAAGTTATGAGTGAGGTCACGGGTGTGCAATCATTGCCTGAAGCGCGGAGATGTCTGTTGAATGTCCGGGAGCCGAATGATTATGACCAGGCACAGCTTCGATGGGTGACCTTGGGTAATATGATTGCTAAGAGAGACATTGCCCAGTTATGGGGCGCACAGAGGCCACCGACAGTTCTGGTGTGGCAACAAAACATGGACTGGTGCATGTTTAGAGAAAAGACTGTTTATGTTTCCCGTGGCACGCCCCGCAAATGGGGGAAAATTTGGACTCAATGGAACACATACCGTGGTGATCTATGTACTCCCCCCCGTCTGGAACTGAATACTGACCTGTCGTCCTCCCAACCTGACGTTTCCTCGGCAGGAGTTTAGATATCTTGTTTGCTTCTTGTCTCCTCCCCCCCCCCAATCTCATCGTATACTTCTGACATTTGATTTGCATATGTACCCCCCCCAGCAACGAAGTGACACATTTTGTATTATATTGCCTTGCTTTTGTCTTATTTTTTATGTTTTTTGTTATTTGAATTCAATAAAAAGATTTAAAAAAAAAAAAGAATATTAAAATGATGAGTTGGAACGTCAACGGCCTAGGGGACAAAGTTAAACGTTGTGTAGTACTGCAGCATATTAGACGACATACCCCAGATGTCATCCTCCTCCAAGAAACACACTTGGTAGGTAACTCCTACAAGGCCTTGAAAAGGTGGGGATACAAGCTAGTGGCTCACTCAGGTTTTACCACGGGTTCCAGGGGAGTTGGCATAATGCTGAGAAATTCATTTCCACTGACCATACACTCCACCTGGCCTGATGAATGGGGTAGATACATAGCAATCACGGGGCAATGGGAAGGGAACGTATTGACGCTCATGTCTGTATATGTACCACCTGGCCTTCAGAGCCGCACCTTTAAAGACCTGGGTACCACATTGTTATCACTCCCAGACGGTATCTTAGTAGTGGGAGGGGACTTCAACTCCATAGTTTCAGGCCCACTGGACAGGCACCCGCCTCGAGAGCTTGGCCCATCGTATCGATGGCTACACGACTTTCTAGAGGCCTTAGGCCAAACAGACGTCTGGAGAGCTTACCACCCAGATAGTATCCAACACACTTTTCACTCAGGGGCACAGCACAGCTTGTCCCGAAATAAGGCACATGGCGCGGGGTATCTCCAATCACTCCCCGATATGGGCCCAGTTAGGTATTGGTCAGCAAAGGGTGGGTATAGTAGCCCCCATCAACCCCTGGCATCTCCGAAACCCGAAAATTTGAAAGTTATTGCTCACAGCGATGGACTAATATTTCCAGGAAAATGAAGGGTCGGTTAAATCCCCCCAAGACCCTGTGGGAAGCGTTTAAACAGTAATAAGGGGACAAGTATTCTCCTTGATAGCCGGGGTGTGAAAAGAGAAACTAAGGGAAGTGGTTGACGCAGAAAACGAAGTCCTTCGACTGCAAGAAGAGTTTGGTGAAGAGGTGACACAGGAGACATTACATGTCCTTCAACTGAAAAGATACGACTAAAAGGTGATAGTGACTGATAGAGATAAAATAATAGGGAGGGAAAAACAGGGCAGTCTGTACAATCTTGGGGACAAGGCAGGAAATGTTAACGCATGGCTGGATAAGAAGGAGCTAGCGAGCAGACTGGTGCCAGAGCTGATAGGTAGGGCAGGTCAGTCGATCACTGACCCCCAGGATATTGTGAATGTGTTTGCTGTCCACTATAGTATGATATACCACACGAGTACACCGCACACTGAAGAAGAATCCCAACAATTACTTAAAGACATAGCCCTTCCCTCCTTTTCGGCGGACGATTTAGGTCTGCTGGAGTGCGAATTTTCCAATGAGGAAATAGCTCAAGCGATCAGGGTTCTTCAATCGGGCAAGGCCCATGGCCCTAACAGCCTGAATATTGAGCTTTATAAACTCAGACCAGACAAATTAGCCCCATACATGCTTGCTATGTTTGAAGAGAGCAAGAAGCTGGGAATACTACCACTGGACCAAAGGATAGCAACACTAGTCACCATACATAAGGAGGGCAAGCCTAAGACTGACTGTTGTTCTTACAGGCCTATCTCCCTATTAAACGCGGAACTTAAAATATTAGCCAAACTCCTAGCAAACCGACTTGTCAAAGTAGTCAATAGACTGGTACACCCGGACCAATCGGGCTTCATGCCCCAGCGCAACACTGCGCTAAACTTGCATAGAGTGCATGGAGTTATGGAGAGAATAGCCACAATCCAGGAAGCGGCAATAATAGTCTCACTTGATGCCACAAGGCATTCGACACAGTCGAATGGCCATATCTTTTCGCAGTCCTCACAAAAACGGGGTTCGGGCCTATCTTCATCCAATGAGTTAAACTCCTCTACTCTGAGCCCCTAGCCAAAGTTGTAGTAAAAAAAACAAAAATCAGAAGCTTTTAAGCTCAGTTGTGGGACTCGCCAGGGCTGTCCATTGTCCCCCCCCCTCTTTGTCCTGCCGTTGGAACCGTTGGCAGCATGGATCCGCAGGGATCCAGTGATACGAGGGGTGAGATGGTCGGAAACCTGGAAGACGGCATTTCATTGCACGCAGACGACATACTCCTGTTTTTGGCCTTCCCCAAGGCTTCACTCGTGAGTGTGCTGGATATTTTCGCAACTTGGCAGATATCCCGGATACACCATAACCTGGAGCAAGTCGACACTATATGTCCTCAGTGGGCCGCCGCCTGTCCTGCCAAGAGGCTGCCCTGTGCAGATCACCACAGTGGGCTTTAAGTACTTAGGCATTTTTATCACCTCTGACCCTAACTGCCGATTCGATTACTACCTATTCCCACCCTTGCAGAGATTGAGGCAGGACATAGTAGCTGGAAGGCGCTCCCACTCTCAATGCTGGGCAGGGCGGCTCTTTTCAAAATGATGTCCCTGCCTCGCTTTTTATACGTGCTGCAAACTCCCCCGACCTGGTTCCCACGTGATACTTTAGAGAGATCGAAAGCCTGCAGAGAACTGCTATGGGAGGGGAACCCCGCATCGCACTGGTTAAACTAAGCCTAAGCTGGTATGATGGAGGGGTTGGACTCCCGGACCTTAAATAAATATTATTGGGAGGCCCACTTGGCTGCCATAAATCACGGAACTTACCATCACACGGATGATCGGGGCTATGCCATAGATAGATGGCTGTTACCTGGAGGGAACTACAGCAGGGCACTATAATCTTGCGTAGCACTGAGTGGGGCCTTACCATCGATCAGGAATTACATTACTTCCTGGGTGACGATAGATGACAATTATCACGCATGATTACTAGTATGCCTGAACTTATTACTATATGCAGTTGTTGGACCTGGCCCTTTTTGGCAGGTTCACCCCGAAACTTTTTGCTTTTTCCTAGCCTGTTTCTGGAACCTGGTGTTGGTGATTTTAGGCGTCTGCGCACTTTTTCACTGTGGTACAGTGTAAAGTGCGTGAGCTCTCTGTGTATGTGTGGTGAGTGACCTGCCCTCCCATAGGAATGCATGGGGAATATGTGTGACCATGGTAGTTCCTGATGTGTGGGGAGTGCAGGGTCGAGTTTGGTATGTGCGAACTCGTGAGATTGAATGCTGCGTAATGATGTATGTGGCATGAATGTGTCTAGTGTGGAAGTGCCACTTCTAGACATGGGTGTGCGTGTGTAGTGAGTCTGCTGGCACGCGATTGGCTGATGCCTGGCTCCAGGAGTGTGCCTGGGCCTGCTTGTGGATTGACTGTCTGGTTTGAGGGTGACAGGGGCTGGGGAGCCCCCAGGAGGTTGTCTGAGTCAGCCCTTGGTTGAATGACTGCATCTGCAACTAGAGTGGTGGGAGAAGATAGCACCTGGGAGTGAATAGGGCTGGGTTTTCCCCACACAATGCTGGCTCCACCCCCTGTGGTGCGTCTGATGTCCCCAGCCTGGCCAGTGGAAGGAGTTCCCTATAACCAGTTGTAGCTGGTTCTCACATTGCCTGCACCCTGCTAGACAAAGGATTTTATTGTATAAAAAGGGGCTGTGTCCCCTTGAAAAATGTTCTTGTTTCTGACTTGAATCCTGCCAGGGGCGTGCTGCTGCTTGGGCCCAGGGGAAGGCTTGCCTCCCTGGGCCCTGCCCAGCCCCTGGATGTCCTACCCCTGGATGCTGGAGGATTTTCCTTAGGGGAGCTGTGTTGCTCCATCTTTACTCTTCCAGGACTGCTGGGACTTCTTTTTGCTGGCTGTTAATGTTGCCAGGACCTTGATCAGCCCCCCAGCGCCTTATTTTGGGCAGGAAGTGCTTTATTTTGCCTTTAGCACCTGAGAGCGCTGTATTTTTACGTATAGCGCTGGGAGCCCTTTACTTTGCCCCCAAGCACTTAGTAGCGCTTTTGATTGGATCCTCGAGGGTGCCCACCCCTCGTTTTTAGCCTCGAAGAGTCACCGTCATCGGCCCGGGCCGCGATCAGCCTCGGAGCGGCCGCGCTGTGATTGGCTCACTCTGAGGGGGCCCAGCGAAGAAGCAGCGCAGTAATTGGCTGACTGTTGGGGGCAGTGCCGTGTCAGAGGGGGCTCGTCGGAGGAGACGCGCTGGGTGGAAGCCCCGCGTGTGAGAGAAGAAGCATGGCGGCCGGTCGACAGGGCTCCCGTGAGCTGATGGAGCCCTGCAGCAAGAGGAGAGGAAGCCGTGAGGGAAGCAGAGCCCCCCCCCCGACCAGCCCGGTGAGTGTTGAAGGGCTGGGGGTATGCGGGGAGCTCCGCGGGTGGCAGTGCCTGATCGAGGCAGCGTTCGACCGGCCCCGTGGCAGCGGGCCGCCCCTCCATTTTTACCGCGATGTGTTTTAGAGCCCCGTAGGCTTTCACGATGGCCCGTGTCCTCCCCTCTGTTTAGGGGGGCATAGTTGGTGCAAGCAGGGCGGCCCCGGTTGGTAGTGGGTCGCCCCAACGTTGTCTAGAGCCCACGAGGCTCCCTGGGGGCATTTGTGTTCAGAGCCTCGAGGCTCTCACGACCACGTAGGCATTGTGATTTAAAGAGCCTGTGTGGCTATCCCCCTGGCCCCATGTCTAAGCGCTAGTGTTTGTGGACATATTTATTTAAGGAGCCAGTGGGCTAAAGGGGTACAGTGATTTTAGAGCCTGTGTGGCTCCCATGTGGCACAGTTTCAGAGCCAGTGTGGCTCCAACCCCGTTGGCCTAGTCCTTGTTCTAGGGGCTAGAGAGAGCCCCCTGTCGCCGTTTGTCCCAGCTGCCCAGCAATTAGTGGGCAGTTGCACCGTTTAGGCGCAATTTGAGAGTCCTTGTGTGGGACAGAGATGGCACAAAGGTGCCAGGCCTTCTACAGCTGCGCAGCACATAGTGCCAGCTGCAACTTTCAGGCCCTTGTGATTGTTCCCAGGTGCCCAGCAAGTAGTGGGCACCTGCAATGTTTAGGTTTTGCGCCGGTGGCGCACCCCTGACTGGCGCTGCGTGGCAGCGCGCCCGGACATTCTGGACACAGGGCTTTTTGAGTCCCCTTGTTGGATGGCCAGTTGGCCAGGGGGCTGGTATGTGGGTAGGGCGCAAGGCCCTAATATGATTTCTGCGCAATGTGATTTCGCTATGTTTTGGATAGTAATTGCCTAAGGTGATGTTTTGCGCAATTGTGTTTTCTTACACCTCTGAATGTGTTGGTTATACATCATGTGTTTTTCCTGTGTTGCACCTCTGAATGTTTTTATGCATCATGTGTTTTCCTTCCCTACACCTCTGAATGTTGTGATGCATCATGTGTAATGTGTTCTTGCTTATACCCCTAAATGTATTTTATTCTTTGGTGGTCGTGTTTTGCCTAGTAGAGTTTATACTAGAGAGGTTATGTGTCCATGCGTGATCTAGGCCTATGGTTATTAGGATTGCGTAGTGTGTACCTACCTTTACCAGTAGTTACTGGTTGTGACCTATAATTGTTCTTTTGTGCTACACTTATTCTAAGTTCTAGAAGTGCTATTTCTAAAAGTGTTGATTCTGACAGTGGCCCATGTGGGCCTGTCCTGTACATAATCCCTTGTGAATATTGCCCGTGCCAGTTGGCACAATGTACATGTGTGATTACTATCTGATGTGTTTTGACAATACAAAAGTTGTTTTTATATAACCTTGTGTGGAGTTCCTTTTGTGGTGTGCCTAGGATGTTGTTGCTGTTGTGTGCGTGCGCAAATGCTTTACACATTGCCTCCGGGATAAGCCTGTCTGCTCGTGCCAAGCTACCAAGGGGGGAGCAGGGGTTATCTTGGCGTGTGACTCCCTTGCCCTGACTAGAATGGTGGTTTCTGCCTGGCTTTGGCGTCAGCCTTAGCCTACCAGGAATCTCAGTTCTAACAGCAGTCGTTTACTGTGACGTGTGAAAGGAAACGTTATGTCAAATATGATACTCACACTGTGTTACGAGTTTAATGAATGAACAGTAATTCTGCAATTTATGACATTTACGTTTCAACTTTGGTGACACTTACCGTGTTTGGATAATGTATCCAAATCCTGAAGAAATGCCATTATATTTCCATGTTAGGTACAGTGGCTGATGGAGAATTCATGGTTTTGCATATTTCCTTTATTCGACTATAGAGTTAGATCACTTCATAGTTCACCCTATAATAATCTCAATCTTAGTGATATAATGATAGATATTACATATACACCACTAGTGAAATGAGGCGAACATTACATCACCAATTTTCTGAAACACACGTTTTCACATACCATATTTTATCCTGACAAATCAGAGAATTGCCAACTATTTTAGTTTAATTATGTTTTTTATCTTCCCAACCGAGTTTGAGCCATCTTCTTAAAAATGTGGGAATTACGATATGAATTATTATTGCAACTCCTTGACACACTAGAGAACTGCATTAAACATTTTAGATCGACATGTGGCCTTTTTAAGACGCCCAAAGGTTACTTTCAAGATGTCTGCCTCATCAGACAACAACTCGACAGTCCGTTGTCTATGTTCTCATTTCCGTAATCGGAAAGAGCATCCAATGGGAAGTAAGGTTAGTAATCGACAATTTATAATCGAAAGGCACCGAACGCCGGGAATGTGCACACGGAACACGGAAGAAGCAGGAATAACGGCTTTGCAGTACTCTGTTTGGCGTTGTAGGTAAGAAGAAACTTTGATTCTGAGTGTACTATACTAATAACGCTGTTGTGAGGTTTGGAGTCAGCGGGGGGCTTTTGAATTCAATGACGTTATTATGAGATTTGGAGTTAGCGGGGTACTTTTGAACCTATTACTATTGTTGCTATTTGAGGATACAAATGCATGGCGCAACACTATGCCGATGTTCATAATATTCACCGTAGAATAACTATTGTGTTGCTTGGTTCTGTTGTTAGCGCTTACAGTGGTAATTTGAACTAGCCAAGTCAAGTCAAGTCAAGTCAGAATTTATATAGCGCACTACATACCCATTGGGTCTCAAGGCGCTTGAGGGAGGGGGGGAGGTTTACTTATCGAATATCCATGTTTTAAGTTGTTTTCTGAAGGCTAGGTGGTTTTGAGTAAGGCGGAGGTGGATGGGAAGGGAATTCCAGGTCTTAGCCGCTAAGTAGGAGAAGGATCTTCCTCCCATGGTGGCTTTGTGGATGCGTGGAACAGCGGCGAGGGCTTGGTTGGACGAACGCAGCTGGCGGGTGGGGGTGTAAAAGGAAAGGCGCGTGTTGAGACAATCCGGTCCAAGTTCGTATAGGGCTTTGTGTGCGTGGGTGAGGAGGCGGAACGTTATTCTCTTGTTGACGGGGAGCCAGTGAAGGTCTTTCAAGTGAGCGGAAATGTGGTCTGTGCGGGGGATGTCTAGTATGAGTCTGGCTGACGCATTTTGGATGCGTTGGAGTTTTTTCTGTAGTTTTGCGGTGGAACCAGCGTAAAGGGTGTTTCCGTAGTCCAGGCGGCTTGTAACCAGTGCGTGGGTGACTGTTTTTCTTGTTTCGGTGGGGATCCAGTGAAATGTTTTTTTGAGCATGTGTAGGATGTTGAAGCATGAAGATGAGACGGCGTTGACTTGTCTGGTCATCGAGAGTGTGGAGTCCAGGATGATGCCCAGGTTCCGTGCGTGGTCCGTCGGTATGGGGGCTTTTCCTAGGGCCGTCGGCCACCAAGAGTCGTCCCAGGCGGAAGGGGATGAGCCTAAGATGAGGACTTCCGTTTTGTCCGAGTTCAGTTTCAGACGGCTGTGCTTCATCCACTCGGCTACTTCTTTCATCCCTTCGTGTAGGTTGGTTTTGGCGGTGGTTGGGTCTTTGGTGAGTGAGAGGATCAGCTGAGTGTCATCAGCGTAGGAGATGATGTTGAGGTTGTGTTGACGTGCGATGGTTGCGAGGGGGCTCATGTAGACGTTGAAGAGGGTGGGGCTGAGTGATGATCCTTGCGGGACGCCGCAGATGACTTCGGTGGCCTCTGACTTAAAAGGGGGGAGGCGGACTCTCTAAGTTCTTCCAGCGAGGAACGAAATGATCCAGTCCAGTGCTTTTCCTTGAATTCCGATGTTTCTGAGGCGTTGTATAAGGGTGCTATGGCAGACTGTGTCGAAGGCTGCGGAGAGGTCAAGGAGGATAAGGGCGACTGTGTCTCCGTTGTCTAGTAGTGTTCGAATGTCGTCTGTTGCTGCGATGAGGGCGGTTTCGGTGCTGTGTTTGGCTCGGAAGCCAGACTGAGGAGTCGAGTGATTTGTTAGTTTCGAGGAAGGTGGCGAGCTGATAGTTAATGGCTTTCTCAATGACTTTGGCAGGGAATGGGAGGAGCGAGATGGGGCGGTAGTTTTTGAGTTCGGTGGGGTCAGCTGTGGGTTTCTTCAGAAGGGCGTTGAGTTCGGCGTGTTTCCAGCTATCTGGGAATGTGGTGGAGTTAAGGGAGGAGTTGATGACATCTCGGAGATGGGGTGCGATAATGGAGTCTGCTTTATTGAAGATGTGATGGGGACATGGGTCTGTAGGGGATCCTGAGTGGATGGAGTTCATCAGGCGAATCGTTTCTTCTGTGGTGATTGGGTTCCATTCGAGAAGGATATTCGGGGGAGGTAACCGTTCGGAGGTGAGTGGGGTGGATTGGTTTACAGGTGTGTTGTCAAAGCTGTTATGGATGTCGGCGATTTTGTCGTGAAAGAATGAAGCAAGGGAGTCGCAGAGGACTTGTGAGGGGGTGATGTCGTTAGAGCTGGCGGTGGGGTTGGTGAATTCTTTGATGATGTTGAAAAGTTCCTTGCTGTTGTGGGCGTTGTTGTCTAGTCGGTCTTTGAGTGCTGTTTTCTTGGCTGTCCGGATTAATTGGTGGTGTTTGCGGGTGGCGTTTTTGAAGGCGGCTTGGGTGATAGTGTTTGGGTCTGTTTTCCAAGTTTTCTCAAGGGAACGACAGAGCTTCTTGGATTTCTTAAGGTCATCGTTGAACCAGGGGGCGTTCTTGCTGCCTTGCTTGGTTTGATGTTTTTTCAAGGGTGCTAATTTGTCGGCGGTTAGGGTTAACCATTGTGTGAGGTTGATGGCGGCTTGGTTAGGGTTCGCTGAATAGGCAGGGGGTTTTTGAAGAAGCGATGTTGAGATCTGGTCGATGGTGATTTTGTTCCAGTTTCTTCGCAGAGTTGGTTGAGGGTGGTTGTGGGTCGAGGTCTTATTGTAAATAAAGTGGATGCAGCTGTGGTCCGTCCAGTGGAGGGGTGTGGTATGAGTGAAGGAGATATGCTTGCTGGAAGTGAAGATAGGGTCGAGTGTGTGTCCTGCATAGTGTGTGGGGGTGTTAACAAGTTGTTTGAGTCCGAGATTGGCGAGATTGTCCAGAAGGGTGGTGGTGTTGCTGTCGTTGCTCTTTTCCAGATGGAAATTGAGGTCTCCCAGTAGAATGTATTCTTCTGAAGGGAGGGCGTGTGGGGTGATGAAGTCAGTGATGTCGTCGCTGAATTTTGTACGGGGTCCTGGTGGCCTGTAGAGGAGGGTGCCCCTAAGTGTTGTCTTGGGGTCGGTGTGGATCTGGAAGTGGAGGTGTTCGGCGATAGCGAGGTTGTCATCTGAGCTCGTTGAGATGCGGATGGTGTTCTTGTGGACGATGGCGATGCCTCCTCCTGTTTGGATGGGGCGGTCCTTACGGATGATCTTGTAGCCGTCCGGGATGGCTATGGTGATGTCTGGAGCTGAAGAGGCATTCATCCAGGTTTCTGTTAGGAAGGCGATGTCCGGAGAAATGGTGTCGAGTAGATTCCAAAGGTCGATGGTGTGTTTGTGAACCGAGCGGGTGTTGAGAAGGATGCATTTTAGGTGGTTGGTGTTGGTTCTCTGTTTGGTGTTTGTGGATTTGGTTTGGGACTTGACGCAGGTAAATTTGCAGGATTGGCAGGTGAAGGGTCCATGGGTGTGTCCTGGTGCTGCTTGGACGCAGTTAGTGGGTCGGCCGGGGTTGAGTGCAAAGAGGGAGGAGGCGTCGTATGTAATGCGGGGAGGATGGGTGATGCGGGGACCAGGGGGTCTGGCTCTGGGCGCGGTCCAGGCGCGGACGGGCTTACCTTTGGCGCACCTTCGGCGCGCATGGGGCGCTTCCGCTGCGCGTGAACGCTGCGCGCAAATGCAACTGTCATATATGGTAGTGAGGGGGGAGGGGCGAGGGAGGGTCAGCTGGGAAGGCGGTAGCGGGGTGGAGACTAGGGCAGGGCTACCAACAACAACAACAGCAAAATGGCCGGCGGCCTTACAGGATCGAGCAGCTGCACTATAACAGAATAAGTCTATGGTATCATCAATAGCACACAGCGCAATGCGGCAATGTAAATGTAATGCCAGGCAGGCAGCAGTACGAATGTTCAAATATAGCCAGAGCAAGCAGCGGAGCTGCGCTGAAATCAGACGTTAAGCTGTGATACACAGCGCAATGCAGTAATGTTAATGCAAAGTCAGGTAGCAATACAGTTGCAGTCAGAGCAAGCAGCGGAGCTGCGTTACGATACCCGACAGTGAGGCGAGGCGGGTCAGGGAGCAGCGTGGGGAGCGGCCGTGTCTGCAGGCAGCAGGACGGTCACAGCGCGTTAGGGTCAAAGTTGCGGAGGTAGAGATTAGTGGGAGGGAGGGTCAGCTGGGAAGGCGGTAGCGGGGTGGAGACTAGGGCAGGGCTACCAACAACAACAACAGCAAAATGGCCGGCGGCCTTACAGGATCGAGCAGCTGCACTATAACAGAATAAGTCTATGGTATCATCAATAGCACACAGCGCAATGCGGCAATGTAAATGTAATGCCAGGCAGGCAGCAGTACGAATGTTCAAATATAGCCAGAGCAAGCAGCGGAGCTGCGCTGAAATCATAGCCATAATATATATATATAGTTAATTATAAGTTAATTAGGAGGTGACTAAGTATATGGGCTGTTCTCGTGACAAACTTGGAATAACTCATTGAATTACGGAGCTAATCGTTGTCATGACAGCTTATTGGTTATGTGACTGACCCATTGGCCTTCAGTTGTTACTGTAATCAGTCTGCCATTGTATGGACAGTCGAATACACAGCTTTCTGATAAAATGATTTTGAATTTTAGAAAGAAAGGATTTAAAGGGATGAATAACCTCGATTGGATACACTAAGGATTTGCACATATATAGCGATTTCCACGCTCATCAAAACCCCTGTGTGAGTTGGAAGTATCACCGCACTTACAGTAGGTTGATCTCACATATATACTTAACTATCAATAAGTAGCTAGGTTCTTACGGTACCTTTAGTATACTGACAGGCTTTCTCATTTTCTCCACAGAGAATTTACTCTGGATTACATAGGTATTGTAACTTGATTTTAAACATCACATAAAATAGTGGCTTATTTTCCCATTTCCCTGCACAAAGTTTGATTAAAATAACTATGACACTACAAACTGTACCGCATGTATCTGGGCACGGGTGTAAAGTCTCTGTATATTGAGCACGCTTTCCAATTTCTTTTTTACTCTTTGGGCGATAAGGTTGAAATATCGCGAACCAATGGGACCTTTGAGTTCCGTTCTCTCCATCTTATACGTTATCTTGAATCTCATGTTACGATTTGTTAACATATGTTTTGAAACTAAATGATGCTTTGAGCTTAACAATAAGGATCATCACTAAGATATGCCCTTTGTCTGTTTTTTGAGCATGACACTTACTAGATTTGTATGTTTGTATTTATGCTAATTGAGAAAGTTGGACGGTACGAGTAAAGACAACACAATTTTGTATGTTTATTTTGTACAGCCTTGAGAAAGTCGCAGGAGTACAACCTGTTGCGACGAAACGCATTGGCTGTTGCTGGCTGTTTTGGAAAAGATCCAAATAAAACGAGACAAATAATCAAATTGGAAGCAATACTGTTGATTTGTATCATCTTATCTCTGTATATGTTGAGCTTTTAAAAGGGAAAACTTTGTCTAAATTCGAACGTGTGCTTGGGAGTAAAAATTGTGTTTCAAGAGTTTTCTCTTGCCCTGTGGAGTTTAGTGGTTCTCCATTCCTTTGAGCACCGTGAAATAAATTCTAGGACTAACACAGATTTAGTGTAAATCTAACCTTAGGCGCCAAATACCTATACGCATAACCACGCCGCAATTATCCTGCACTATAATCTAAGCCTTGGTGGTTTCCCCTGACAGGGCCAACTAAGCACTCAGTTCAAATCTGGCATGCCGCGACTAGAGGCCTGGGGTGGGAGCAGAACCTTCCACTGGCTACTCCTCTATTGGATACAGAGGCACTGGGCAGTCTGTGGACATCGAAGGGGTTCGATAAATGAGACCTGATTAGGATCTCCAAGATAGGGGACTTATAGGTGAAGGGCGAAATTAAATCGTTTCACTCTTTACAACAAGAATACGACTTAGCCAACTCAGAATACTTCTGATACCTGCAGGTGCATCATGCACTACAGACACAAATTCAGAAGGGATTCACCCCCCCAGAAGCCTCACCCCTTGAAGATAGACTGCTTGACGGCTATCTACCAGCGAAGGCTATATTGCTAACGAACAAACAACTGATCAATAATACTGCAGACCCTCTCCAACTGACAAGAGAAAAGTGGGAAAGAGACGGCTTAGAGCTAGATGACGAGAAGTGGCGGGACGCAGTTGCCTCCCCAAGAGAAGTGGCCATCTCAGCCAGACTAAGACTCGTTCAACTCAAAATCCTGTATAGCGTGTACATTACAGGGCCCTGTCTAGTGCGAATGGGTAGAGCAGAGGAGGGAGACTGAAGGAGGCGGTGCGGACGGGAGGGAACCTTCATGCACATACTATGGGAATGTGACCACATTCAACAATACTGGCACAAAATACAAAACATTCTGAGTGAAGTACTCACACTCACGATACAGCCGGAAGCAAAGAGATGTCTTTTGAACGTGTGGGAGTCCACAGACCTGAACAGCAAGCACATACTCTGGGTAAAACTGGGCCTGATGATAGCAAACAGAAACATTGTACAGCGATGGGGGGCGGCGCACTCGCCCACAATAGAGGCCTCGGAGGCGAACATGGACTGGTGCATGTTCCGAGAGAAGACAGTGTACGTGGCTTGGGGATGCCCCCGAAAATGGTCCTCCATTTGGAATGCAAGGAATGCCTCTCGAGAAAATGTCTGTAGATGGGTCATCTGTTTCCTGCAATCGTGAGGAAGAATTTTAAGCGATTGCTAATTATTATTTTAGCTGGAATCGACGTTCAGTAGCTGGCCATCTGGACAGAGAAGGGGTTTCAGACAGTTCACAACATTTTGAAGGGGGGTTGTGGTCAAAAGAGGGTAAAGTCAACCTAGACCATTTGGGAATAGGTGGGGAGTTTATGTTGAAAGAAGAGAACCACTATTAAGGATATGTGAGCTAGTGTGGCACAGGCACCTCATTATGTACAAACTTTGGGGCCCATTAGGATGGCCACCGCCCGTATGGTGGCGATCCGCCCGCAATTCTCCGTCGCCCACCTAACATTTCCCCCCCGCCATATTACGATGGCAGGGGGGGGGACCCAGGCGGACGGAAAGACCGTCTGTCGGTTTTCCGCCGGAGGCAATCCGCCCAATTGCCTACAGGGTGGAAAAGGCCAGCAATATGGTGGCGGTGCCTGCCATATTAGGATGATGGCGGTGAATTGCCTTTCCATGGCGAAGACTCTGCCTGGCTGAAAAGGCTAGCAATATGGTGGTGGTGCCTTGCAGGCACCACCATCCGTATTAGGATGATGGTGGTGAATTGCCTTTACATGGCGGAGACTCTGCCATGGAAAGGCTTTTATTTGAGGGCCCATTGCGAGCCCCCAGGAGGTTGGGTGGGTGGGTGGTTGCACTTGGGGGGTACCATGGTACCCCTGACATTAGCATGCACAAGGTGGCAGGCACCGCGCGGTGTCTGTCACGTTGCGCATTCAAATGCACCACATACAGTGTAAATGCACTACATGCAGTTTTTACATGGCGGCGGGTGCTGCTTGCAGCACCGCCCGCCGCAATGTAAAATATGCGTGTTGCGCCTGCCAGTGTTGTGGGCGCATCGTAATCGGCACAGCGAGACCGCCACACCCCTGGCGGGCGGCCAGCATCACGTTACGGTGGCATCGTAATGGTGCCCTTTGTTTAAAAACTTGATGTGCTTGGAAAAGGTGAAGACTAAAATCCTCATTCACACCTGAATTCCTTACTTACGATAAGTGGGCTGCGGAAAAAGGCAATACAGTTACAGACAGTTCTGGAGAGGTAGGATTTTGGTAGGTGCAGGTGGTAGTTAAGTGAGATAGGAAATTAGGCTTATTCCATTTTAAAATGGCCTTCTACTACTAAAGAATAAAGAGAGCGAAGCACTGATTTGTCAACATATTAAAAAGACTACAAATAAAAAGATGACTTCTTATCGGGACGTTTCTCAAAAGTTTTCGGAATAAATGGAGGTAAGTAGTTTTATGAGACTGTTTATGCAGCTTCTCCAACAACAAGAGAGATTAGGAAAATATTCGCTTTTAAATCTGACTAACTTTGGTTCATTATATGTTACCTATCTCTCTATAGTATTTAAAACGAAGTCTACACCACCACAGCGCTTTTGACTTCAGAAACCTCCCTTTCTTTGTAAAGCCCTAAAGGTAAGGATTATAGGCTAAATCTGTAATATAGACCTGTTTTTAAAAATTAAGAAATAACTCTGTTTATAATCTTCGAAAAGATAGGCTTCCTTCCCGTTGTCAAAAATTCTCTTATAAAACCCAAACGGTTTGAAGTACCCTTCATGTGCTTTTTATAGGTCATATTATCGCGCACTGTTGTACATTTGTGATCCAAAAATAAAAAAAAATTAATAAAGTAAAAAAGAATAGCACAGATCTAGGGGCCCGATGTAGGTAGGACTTATTTACCGATTCTTAATTACCGAATTTTACCGATTCGGTAATTAAGAATCGGTAAATAAGAAGAGGGGACATGTAGGAGCATCCAGATGTTTCTTTTACCGAATCGGTAAAAATCTGTATTTACCGATTCGGTAAATACCGACCGGTAATGCCCATTCATTCCTATGGGCTTTGAAGCCCATAGGAATGAATGGGCATTACCGAATCGGTATTTACCGAATCGGTAAATACCGAATTACACAAGGGTGCAGGGGGTGTCACTTTGACACCCTCTGGCACCCCCAAAAGAGGCTCGGGTGCCATGTGGCAGGCATACCTGCCCTAAGGGCAGGTCTGCCTGTCATATGGCATAGGTGTGCATGCACACATGTGCATGCACACCGGAATCGGTATTTTAACATCAAATTGAATTTGATGTTAAAATACCGATTCTGTAAGGCTTGTGGGACTCAGAAGAGTCCCACCTACATCTCATAATTACCGATTCGGTAGAAATACCGATCGGTAAATTTACCGATCGGTAATTTTACCGAATCAGTTACACATGCCCCTACATCCCATTTCTGTAATACCGGTCGGTAACGGCCAAAAATACCGATTTTCGGCCGTTACCGACCGACCTACATCGGGCCCCTAATCTTTCTTTCTCTTTTTCTCTCTACTGTTTTTCTATATTTTCTCTTCTCTCTTTCCTAATCTTTCCCCTTTTTCTCTCTCTCTTTTTTCCCCAAAGCCCCCCATTCCCCCCCTTCCCACTCCTTTCTCACCCCTTAAACCCCTCTCTCCTTTCACCCGCCCTCCTTTTGTTTGTTGTCTTTTCTTTGCTTTCTTCGTCACTTCTTCCCTTCCCTTTCCCCCCTCCCCCTCACTTTCTTTTTTTCTTTCCTTTCTCTTTCTTTTCTCTTCCAATCCTGTTTTTTCTTCCCTTCTTTCTTTTGTTGGCCCTAAAAAAAGTGTAGTAAAAATAAGATACCCACCTGTATAATTGACTGCTCTAGTTACACATTTATATAGATGTATATTTGTATATAGGAATATATTTGTCTGTGTTCTTTTCCCCAGCGATGTATCATGTTATATATATATATATATATATATATATATATATAAAAAAAATGTATGTGTCTGACAACAGATGGTAACACCACTGAATTTAATACTAAGGAAATTATTGTGACTGACATAAGGAGATGTTGTGACTCTTTTTTGTTTAAACTTTAGAATCTTTGCTGAATTTGTCCTGAGGAAGACACAAAGTGTGTGTCGAAACGCGTCGACAGGAATCAGCAACCTCAACTAATTTTGGACATTATCATTGTGTCAATATTTCCGTGATTGATGTAGAATACTTTTGCAGAATTGTTTTTTTAGAAAAATGATTTTTTTATCCCCTTTTTTTAAATCATGTGTATTATGGAATATGTCAATATCAATTTTTATAAATGTAATTCAATTTTCTATGTTATCACTTAATAATTTTTCTTGAGTCCGTTTCTCTTTATGGTGTGTCCACCTTACTGTTTTTGTCAGATTTTGTGTTTTCTATTTTGCCTGGGCTTTTACCCTTACACATGTATGCAGCTTCTCCTCCAGCATTCACAGACCTCTATTCACTACATAAGCTTAAATATATCCAGCACACTGAAACGGTTCCAATTTATAAGAGGGATAGATGGAAAGTATTTGCTATTTGCCCCTGAGGAACAGATGGATAGCATTTACTTTTTGCCTCTGGGCAAGCAGATTTTTAAGAAGGTCAGGTATGGAAGGAAGCCTTGAATTTGATCCATGTGACATCTAGGTTATCTAAGATTTCCAAATCCATGGTTTAGACTTGTATGTGCTTTACACATCCTCCAAGAGTTAATAAGCACAATATATCATCCACATGCTTCACTACCTATTACAGTTAGCAGTCATATGATGCCCTATTGCGGTGTGCTCCACACCTGTCAATAGGCTTAAAAGAAAACAAGATACTTACCTGTAACTTTGGTTCCCAAGTATTGGTACCTTTCATAGATTCCCATAGCTTGTATCATTCCCCGTCGTCGGAATGGGAGTCTCGGTAACAAAAATAACATAGCAGTAGGTACAAGAGAGAAAGAAAAAAGGCCTAGGCCTCATTCCCTTTTGTAGCATATCCGCCTCTTTTTGTAAAAGAGACGAAAACTACGCATCAGCCAATCAGAAGAGCCTCACCCCATAGAACCGCTCCTGAAGGAACCCCAGAGCCTCAGATTTTCGTAGCCGTTGTGCTGAGCTGAGCTTTCCCCGGGAAGGAGGGTGGGCGCATGGGAATCTATGAAAGTTACTAATACTGGGGAACCAAAGTTACAGGTAAGTAACTTGTTTTCTTGCCCCAGTATTGGAACTTTCATAGATTCTCATAGCTTGTATAAGAGTAGCTAGCAGTAAGCAATAAAGCACATTTTGTGACATAAATATAGAGTCATGTAAGTATCTGTACTCTCATAGGAGAAGAAATAAACCATAGATAGAATAACAATCTGTACTAACAGTAAATACAAAATGTGCAACAATAGGAAGGAGAGATAGTAGGGAAAGCTCACCAATTAGTGGAAGAGGTTCCTCAGGCCTGCCTGGCCCACAGCTGTGTCTTCCTGTGTCAAGGATTCCAGGCAGTAATGCTTCGTAAAGGTGTGCATGCTGCTCCAAGTCGTAGCTCTGCAAATGTCTCTGATGTGAACTCCCGCGAAGAGAGCTGTAGATGAAGCAACGGATCTTGTGGAGTGTGCTCTAATCCTGCTGTCCAGTGGCTTACCCGCTGTTGAGTGGCAGTATAGAATGGCACTGGAGATCCATCTTGCAATACTCTGCTTTGATAGTGGAAGGCCCTTACGCAGACCACCAGAAGCGATGAATAATTGAGAAGATTTACGAAACCCTTTGATGCGATCCAAATAAAATTTCAAGCACCGCTGCACATCCAGAGAATGGAGTGACCTCTCTGCTGGTGTGGAAGGGTGAGGAAAGAAAGATTTGAGAATCACAGGTTCATTTAGGTGAAAGTCTGAAGGCACTTTTCAAATGAACCTCGGATTAGTTTTTAAAATCACAGTATTTCTTTTGAACTGGAGAAAAGGTTCCTGTATTGTGAGAGCCTGCAATTCCCCAATGCGTCTTGCCGATGTGAGGGCAAGAAGAAGAGCCAATTTCCAAGAAAGAAATGTCATGTCTGCCCGATGAATCAGTTCGAAGGGATTTTACATGAGCTGTGAGAGAACCAAATTCAAATGCCAAGTGCGAGGCGGAGGCCTCACCGGGGGACAGACTCGGAATAAGCCCTTGAGAAACTGTTTAATTATCCTGGATGACCAGAGAGAAGGTCCAGATGCAGTGCGTCTGTAGCAAGAGATCGCTGCCAAGTGAACTTTTATGGATGAATGAGCCAATCCTGTCTTAGCCAAGGACAAGAGGTAAGGTAGAAGTTGATGAGGCTGAGAAGAGAAAGGGTCAACACTTTCCTTCCGGCACCAAATGCAAAATCTTTTCCATTTCAAACTGTAAGTTTTGTTAGTGGAAGGGGCTCTAGCTTGAGACAGAACTTCTCTTAATTCATTCGAGATGGGAAGGTTTATGAATTCTTGCTGCTCAGGAACCATGCAGTCAGGTGTAATGAATCTGGATCTGGATGCCAAATCTGCCCGTGGGACATCGTGAGAAGATCCGGAATCGCCCGTAAAGGAAGTGGAGGAACCAGAGACAGAAGGTGAAGCTCCGTGAACCAGAACTGTCTCAGCCAAGCAGGAACTATTAAGATCATCTTGCACGGTTCCGCTTTGATCTTCCTGAGAAGCCTCGGGATCACTGGAATGGGGGGAAAGGCGTACACAAATGCTCTTGACCAAGCTATCGAAAGTGCATTCCCTAATGATCCTCGATGGAGAAGCCTGCTTGCGTAAAACCGGCATTTCGTGTTGATCGGGGTGGCAAATAGATTAAATGAGGGTTTGCCCCACGGTTGAAAAATCTCCTCCAAGACCGTCTGGTTCAGTTCCCATTCGTGGCTGACTGACGACAGCCTGCTGAGTCTGTCCGCCTTTTCCTTTAGAACTCCTGGTAGATGTTCTGCCTGCAGCGATATTCCGTGAAGAATAGCCCATTCCAAAATCTTTTGGGCCTCTTGAGATAACGGAAGAGGTCTGGTACCCACTTCCTTGTTTATGTAGTGCATGGCCGTGGTGTTGTCCGTGCGGAAGAGAACCGCCGATCCCTGCAGTTGCGGGAGAAACGCCTGTAGTGCCAGCCTGATAGCCCTGAGTTCTAGGCGGTTGATGTGAAAAAGATGGTGCTGGGCAACCAATGCCCGCTGACATGAAGATCCAGAAGCACCGCACCCCAGCCGTCCAGTGAAGCATCCGTCGTCACCACTTGAGGAGCCAGATTGCTTACGAAGGATAGACCTTGGGAAAGGTTTTTTTGCTTCGTCCACCACAAGGCTGCTATTTTCATTGCCACAGTAATCATCACCTTGTCGTCGAATGAGCCGTGAACTTGCCTCCATTGTTTGTCTAGCTGTTCCTGAAGAGATTGCATTTGCAATCTGCAATGAGGTATCAGAGAAATGCATGAAGAGATCACTCCCAGAAGTGATTTGTAACGGCGTACTGAAAGACACTTTCTTTTTCTCAATAACAGCGCCATGGATTGCAGTTTTTCCTGCCTTTCTAGGGATGGAAAGGCCTTGTTGAGAGTTGTGTCCAAGATTGCCCCCAGGAAACGCGCCGTCCTGGACGGAATCAGAGATGATTTCTCTTTGTTGAGAGTAAGACCCAAATTCTGGAATAGGTTCGTACATGCGCTGACTGCTTCCCTTGCAGCCTTCCTGGACGGGGCCTTCAGCAACCAGTCGTCCAGGTATGGGAAGACCTGAAAATGAGGTTTCCGTAGGAAAGCTGCCACCGGTGCCAGCACCTTGGTAAAGATCCTTGGGGCAGAGCGAAGTCCGAAGGGCAAAACCCTGAATTGAAAGTGGCTCTTGGCTACTGTAAACCGAAGAAACCTCCTGTGCGCTGGGTAAATGGGTATGTGAAAATACGCATCTTCGAGATCGAGAGTGGCCATGAAATCCCCTGGATTGATGAGACGCAAGATATCCTGAAGTGAAACCATCCAAAAGGATTGGGAAATTAGATAGGTGTTTAGCTCCCTGAGATCTAAAATAGGGCGCCATTTCTCCAGCGTCTTTTTTACCAGGAAGAACCTGGAATAAAATCCTTCCCCTCTTTGAGATAAGGGGACTAGCTCCACAGCTCCTTTGAGGAGCATCTGATGAACTTCGAGCTGCAGGAGACGCAGACGTTTCGAAGGAATGGCAGCAGGGGGCTTGGAAGGTGGAATTTGTGTAAACACCAAAATATGGCCCTTTGGAATGATGTTGAGCACCCAACGCTCTGATGTTATCTGTGTCCAGTTGTGGAGGTATTGAGATACCCTGCCTCCCACAGATGTTGCCGTGGAGGTGGGTACAGCAGGCAGAGCCAGAACGCCGCTATTGCCGCTGGATGTATCACGACCCTGACGGTTCTGCTTCCCTCTCGCATTCGATCTAGAGGAAGACAAGGCTTGACCTTGCTTTTGGTGATAGGGCTGACGGTACGATTGCTACGTTGATCCGTATGGATAGTATCCTTTTTGCTGGTATGAGCCTCTGTATGATGTAGTACTCCTTCCTCTTGCACCCCTGAAATGAGCTTTCCGGTATTGAAGTGTGCCAAGAGACCTAGCCGTCTCTGTATCCTTCTTTATTTCTTGGAGGGCATCATCAATGTGTTTTCCAAATAATGCCTCTCCATCAAAAGGGAGGTCCAAGATCTTATTCTGGACCTCCGGCCTGAACCACGTCGCTCTGAGCCATCCTTGGCGACAAAGAATTGCTGCCCCAGCCAATGAACGAAAAGCCGTAGTGGCAATGTCCATGGCACAATCTATCACCTCAGCCGAAGTCGCTTCCCCTTCTTGTAGTATCTTATTGGCTTCACCTCTGGCCTCCTGGGGAAGTTGTTCCAAATAAGGCGATAGGTCACACCATAATTGCGATCATACCTGCCCAGTATCGCCAAAACATTGCCGCTCGCACCAGGAGACTAGCCATTGAAGAGAACCTTTTTCCTGCGTTATCAAGTCGCCTGCCCTCCTTATCAGGAGGAGTTGTAAGGGGTGCCGAAGGGTTGTGAGACTTCCTCTGTGCCGCCTGCGATATCACACAGTCCGGTTTTGGCTGCCCAGTCAAGGACGCCGGACCATCTTCAGGGGCTTTATATTTCTTTTCCAGGCGTGGTAGGACCAGAATAACCGTAGCCGGGTTTTTCATCGCCTTTAGACCCTCATCCCACACATGCTCCACAATGGGTATAGATCGGGTCACCTTCCTATAGGGCTCTTTAAAGTCATAGAGGAAACACTCCGTCTGTACGGAAAGCATAGGTAGCTTGAACCAACTAGATGCTCTCTCCATCAGCGTATGGAAACCCCAGACGTCCGCTGGGGGAGAATCCACTGGGTCTGGACTAGGCAACGCTGGATCTGGGTTCACATACTCATCCCACTCTAAGCCTTGATTAGGTCTGTTATCAATATTCTGATCCTCATCCGAGGAATCATCCTGTACATCCAGTAGTGCTGGAGGTATATTTGGAGCAGGTGTTTGTGGCTGAGAGAACGCCTGGGTTGGCAACTATGGAGAAACCATCATTCCATCATTCGAGTCGTGGGGGCAGGTATAGCTTGAACTGCCGAGACAGAGGCAGCCTGAGTCGTAACCTGAGAGAATCTGGTCTTATAGTCCTGCAGCATGCTATGGAGATCCGCCAAGAGTAAGGAAGGAACAGACACCATCTCCTGTTCTGCGGTCTCCTGATGTTAATAAGAGTGTTGGTAAGAACATTCATGAAGAAACTCGCCTTCAGAATCTGTTTCCTGACATTTTACCAGCAGTTGGGAGGGACTGTGAGCATACCCAAAAGAGTCCTGATCATCCTCATCAGAATCCTTTTCCTCCTCTTCCAGTAACAAAGCGAGAGGCAAGGGGGTAACCCTCCTTGGAGACGTTATGTCCGGAGTTATCCTATTCAAGGAAATATAAATTTTCTCCGTCGAGGTAAACTCGGCGTCGATGTCGTCAACGGAAGAGTCACCGTCGACGACGAGATGGGCGTCGTCGACACTGCCGTCGACGAGACCGCTGACAATCCCGGCGTCGTCATGGTTGTCGTCGTCGAAGCACTCGCCGACGACACCGTCGTCGCCACCATCGTCGTCGAAATCCTCGTCGCCGCTGCCTTGGTCGATATCCCCGTCGACATCCTCGTCGCCGTCACTGTCGTCGGCGATCCTGTCGACGCCGACTGTACCATCGACGAGCCGGTCGACGGTATATCTTTCGTCACCTTAGATTTAGACGCCTTCGTCGACGGAGCCTTCTGCTGCGTCGCCGACGACTTGGAGCTTTTCTTTGACTTCTCATATGTCAGAGAAGAAGGTTTCTTAAAAGTTGCAGCAGTCTCCACTACTGCTGAAGGCGTAAATGGTCCTTCCCTCTCCTTTACACTGTGGTGAGGAGATTTAATAGGACTTTCGCCCTCAGACTCACGGGGGGTCTTTTTTGAGGCCTTAACTGGACTCTCCACTGAAGGTGAAGGGGAAGCCCTACCCCTTTTGACTGACCGTCTGGATGATGTTTCAGAAGAATAGTCCTCACTGTCGCTTGACACCGTGTCTTTTCTGGACTTCAATTTCTGGAGCCAAGTGAGGAGGCGACCCTCACGGTCCCGGAGGGTCTTTGAAGAGAAGGTGCGGCAGATCTTGCAGTCCGCAGGCTTATGATCTGGATACAGGCAATATATACAGTCCTTATGCCTGTCCTCCACATACAGCCTCTTCTTGCCACAGGTGGAACATGACTTGGAAAGGGCTTTCCTCTCCTTGTCAGACATTTCAGAAGAAATACCTAACAATCCTGAAGAAAAAAGTCGAAGAAATCCTCAAATAGAGAAGAAAATGAGCAGAGCTCAAAGGAGACTCCCTAAGCACAACGTGCGGTAAAAAATCTGAGGCTCTGGGGTTCCTTCAGGAGGGTTCTATGGGGTGAGGATCTTCTGATTGGCTGATGCTTAGTTTGGTCTCTTTCACAAAAAGAGGCAGATATGCTATAAAAGGGAATGAGGCCTAGGCCTTTTTTCTTTCTCTTTTGTACCTACTGCTATGTTATTTGTGTTACCGAGACTCCCAGTCCGACGACGGGGAATGATACAAGCTATGGGAATCTATGAAAGTTCCAATACTGGGGCAACCACTTTACACCCATCCACATACTCCATATTCACTACCAGGAGTAATTTCAACACTACAATCTAATTCACACAGTTTCTCTGGTATAATAAGAACACAAAATCCTTCTATGGACTTCACATCCTCTCTCTGGCAAATTATAATATTAGACTCTGCCACTCTGTTTCTGAAGATCTCTCATTTTGAATAGCCTCTTGAAACGTGTGCTTCCCAACCTCTCTCTGTGCTATTAGTCTAAGCATGCCCTATTTCTATAGTTCAATCAATCACACTCTCTTAGAAATAATAATCTTATCAGACCCTCTCTGTGTGCTCCACAAAATCTATCAGTGTTACTGCCCTCCACTGCAGAGTTGGAGCAGTCTACACACATATACTCACCAGAGGTACAATGTCTCCCCTCTGCATGATGTCCCTGATCTGCCGGCCCCTGGAGGTGGGGAAGCTGGCTTCCACCCGCAGAAGGTCCCCCATGGATAGATGGGTAAAGCCATATTTCGCCACAAGCTTCTCGCACTGTATGTCTTTTCCAGCACCAGGACCACCAATTAGAAATATAATCTTCTGAGTTTTTAGCTTTTCTGAAAAACATACAATATTTTCTAGTTAAGTTTCCACCACCTAGATAGTTTCTACTGTGAGAGATCAGCTTCTCTCCCATGATCTATACAAGGATTTATATTCTGTGAAACTGCATTTTAACGTTTCTTTTTAATCTGCCTCTCAAGTGTAGTAAATTTAAATTGGAAGCTGACAGTTCCTAGTCCTTACATCAGCCACTATCACTAATAGTGAGTACCCCTTTTTCCTTTCCAAGCATATCTTTGCTTTAATATCAGTGAGAAACACTGTGTGGCACAAAGCACTTATTGTTTCAAGACCATCACATGACTTTTGGTCATGCCATACAATGCCCCTCCCATTTGTCTTGCCGTGCCTACCTCTCACACAGATAGCAAATAGTCCATCAGTACGTGTCCATCGTCGCCATACTGAGATTCATCGGCGAGACGCATCCATTTCATTGCTGGCGATGAAGAAGACGAAGACACAGTGAGAATATTTCTCAAGCACAGGGTCATTTGGGTGCAGCAAGAGCTGGTTATTCCTCCTGATTGCTTCATTCACTGTGCTCATTCTAGCATAACAAACGGATTGCTGCCCATATGCTAAGAACCAAATTGGGTGCTGTGACTGGAATGGTTCAACAATTATTGCTTGGCCAGGAAAAAGAGGTCTAACAGTGGTAAACTATTCACCATTTCTACACTTTGCCTGGGGTGAAATGCTTGAATATTTCAGGTCTTGCACAACAGAAAGGGTACAGTAGATTACTATTTATCAGTACCCAACTTCAACACTTCTGCCTACAGGCCACTGCCAAATTTTCATTGTTCAATACCCCTTCAACCCTCTTCCTCATCCAAGTCATTATGGGAACAGTGTAAAGTCCTGTAAAATCCCAAACAGGACTGATGAGTAATTTATCCAATTTACGTGCCACTAAATTACTCTAGGTGGCAGGTTAACTGGAAAAAACTGCATTACTGTATCGGTTTCCCTAAGTAAGTGATGGAATTCTTGCATGCACAGATCACAACCCAATGACTAAGGGAAAATTTAACAATTTACCTCCAAACACATATTCATCAACACTTCTCTAATCTTTCCTTTCATTAATGATCACTGCCTCATAGTAGCCTGTTCCATGCAGATTCCCTCTACAGTTTCTGTGAGCGCAGGAAGAATTCATGAGCATTAGGGTTCCTATAATGTTGTTAATCGCATCCCTGAACTTAAGTCTTTCATGCCAGCTTGGTGGCTAAAAGCATTTACAGGTCTGAGTGGCCACTATATTTTTGGCAAAGTGTCTATTTCCAAACGTGGGTATCCTCACAAGTTAAGGGCTTTGAAGAGGAAAAGTAGAACTCAGTAGTACTTGTAAGTAATGAAGGTGTTCTGTGGCAAGCAAAACAGAACCTTGGTGAGCGTACTGAGTTTTGTAAGCCAGGTTGAAAGTGCTCAAAATGTAATTGACAGTAACAACATAAGGTGGACAAGTTATTCAGGGATGCAAGTCATTAAAAGTATAACAGCAGATATTGGCAGAGCTGGGCATCTCCATAGATAACATCTTCAATGTTTCCAAAGCACATACACTATAGAACACACTTCACTTTCATGAAATAGGTATTTCAGCATGTCTCCATAAAGCAGGAAAGAGTGGCAATTACGGGGAAAGTAATATTTCCAAAGAAAGTCAAAAAACCTTGGCACACTGAGTGGGAGAAAGGTAAACAGTATTAAAGGGGATCACCTGTGAATGTTGATACTGCAAAGAAGAGCTGCCGGAAACAGACTGGTGCAAAACACATTGGTCTATAATAGGGCAATAAGACTGAATTCTCAGGAATTTGCAGACAACATGATGCTTTCTAACGACACAGAAGAGCATGCGTAGCCCAGGCCTTCAAAGTCTGGAAGGAGAATGATGAGATATTTGTGGTATTCGTGGTCAATGACTGCCAGAGAAAATAGTACTGTTTGCTTTCTTCATGCAAACATACAATTAAGAGAAAGAACATACTATGCTAGTGCAAATATAAAACAAGAGAATGTGTTCAAATAGTCCATTAGTTGATTTAGTGGAAATAAATTCATGAACTTTATAATGTGAGGGAGATATATTGTCAGACTCTAAGCAAAACATCAGTAACGCACAAGTTACTACTTGTGTAAGGATATATCTGTAAGAGACATTAGTTAGTATTAGATTCCTTACCTTAGAATATCCCCAGGCGTCAGACTGGATCCGGAAACTTTTGCGTAGCAGTACCCTTGCGCGTCGGTAAGCGTCGTCTGCGGCTCCGCGTCCGTCGTCGGCGTCGTGGGCGCCGTGATGACGTCGTCGGAGTACTTAGACGCCGCCTCCGCGTGCTGACGTCAGTTCTTAGACACAGCTTTTCCGCGCCAGAAACAAAGAGCCATGTTAAAAACCAACACTGGTGCCATTGAAACTAGGGCCCTGAAAGGGGACAACCCTAACCCTAGATATTGGTTCGCAGAACGGGGAGGATGGGTGGGTCGGTAAGGAATCTAATACTAACTAATGTCTCTTACAGATATATCGTTACACAAGTAGTAACTTGTGCATCTGAAAGAGACACGTTAGTATTAGATTCCTTACCTTAGAATAGATACCCCAGCAATACCAACCCCGGTGGTGGGTCTGCGAACCAATAATCACACCAGAAAGTCCTGGAGGACGGAACGGCCAAAGAAGCCATCCCTCCGGACTTGGCTGTCCAGGCAGTAGTGTCTTGCAAACGTGTGCAGCGAAGCCCACGTAGCTGCCTGACAGATGTCTTGTAAGGGCACACCCCTGCCCAGGGCAGTGGTAGTCGCCGTGGCTCGGGTAGAATGAGCCCGTAATCCAGCAGGGGGCTCCTTCCTAGCCAGGGAGTAGCATGCCTGGATACACAAGATGATCCACCGGGAGATGGTCCTCTTATGTACCGCTTTCCCCTTCTTAGCGCCCACGTAACCAACAAAGAGTTGGTCATCCACCCGGAACTGGCGTGTGCGATCCAAATAAAATGAGAGCGCACGTTTTGGGTCCAGACGATGGAGCCGCTCTTCCTCTTTAGAGGGATGCGGTGGCGGAAAGAAGGTTGGCAAGGTGATAGACTGCCCGATGTGGAAGGCCGTGACAACCTTGGGCAGGAAAGAAGGTTTGGTACGGAGCACCACTTTGTCCGGATGGACAGAAAGGAAAGGTGGAGTACAAGAAAGAGCCTGGAGCTCACTCACTCTCCTGGCAGAGGTGATGGCAACCAGGAAAGCAGTCTTCAAAGTCAGAAGGCGAAGAGGACAGTTGTGAAGTGGCTCAAAGGGAGCGCACATCAGAAATGTAAGAACCAGGTTCAAGTCCCACTGAGGCATCACAAACGGAACAGGAGGAAACGTGTGTGTGATGCCCTTAAGAAATCTATTTACAATAGGGGACTTGAACAAAGAAGGCTGATCAGGCAGCCTGAGAAAGGCTGAAAGGGCAGAAAGGTAGCCCTTGATAGTGCCCAGAGCAGAGCCCTGCTGGGCAAGAGAAAGAAGGAAGAGAAGAACCTCAGAAAGAGGGGCAGCAAGAGGATCCACAGCCTTTGCTGTGCACCATGCCACAAATCTGTTCCACCTGCAGGCGTATACCGACTTTGTGGAGGGACGCCTGGCTGCCAGAATGACGTTACAGACTTCAGGAGGCAAGTCAAATGGCCTCAACTGTCGCCGCTCAATCTCCAAGCATGGAGGTGGAGACTGGACAGGTTCGGGTGGAGGACCGTCCCCTGCTGCTGCGACAGAAGGTCCTCCTGAAGAGGCAGACGAACCGGGGGACCGACTGACAGACTGAGTAGCTCTGGATACCAGTACCTTCTCGCCCAGTCCGGAGCGACAAGGATGACTTGGGCCCGGTCGCGCTTGATCTTCTTCAGCACTCTGGGCAGAAGTGGTATAGGCGGAAAGGCGTACAACAGACCGCAACTCCACTCGCGACGAAAAGCGTCTCCGAGCGAGTGCCGCCTTGGAAATTCCAACGCGCAGAACTGATGACATTGCGCGTTCTCTTCGGTGGCGAATAGATCTAACCAAGGCTCTCCCCATTGCTGAAAGAGGCCTTGCGCCACGTCCGAGTTCAGACGCCATTCGTGATCCATCATGCACCGACGGCTGAGCTCGTCCGCCCTGGCGTTCAGAGAACCTGCCAGGTGTTGAGCCACCAGGGTCACGCCCTGGCGTTCCAGCCACTGCCAGAGGCGCAGAGCCTCCTGGCAAAGGGTCCACGACCCCACCCCGCCCTGTTTGTTGCAGTACCACATGGCGGTGGTGTTGTCCGTGAACACCTGCACTACACTCCCCCGGACAGAGGGGAGGAATGACTTCAGTGCTAGACGAATCGCCCGTAACTCCAACAGGTTGATGTGGACCGGTCCTCCGCCGGAGACCAGAGGCCTCTGATCTCCGCCTCTCCCATGTGGCCTCCCCAGCCCTGGAGAGACGCGTCCGTCACAACTACGTGCTCCGGTTGGGGAAGGGAGAGGGATCTGCCGCTGACCCAATCGCGGTCCGTGAGCCACCACTGCAGCTGTCTCGCAGTGCCCTCCGAGATCAGGACGTGGTCGGACAGGTTGCCCTGATGCTGGGCCCACTGAAACTTCAGGTCCCACTGCAGAGCCCGCATCCGCCACCTGGCGTGATGCACCAGAAGGATGCAGGAGGCCATCAGCCCCAGAAGCCGCAGCGTCAACCTGACCGAGACCCGGGATAACGGCTGAAAGATGGGAATCAGAGCCTGAATATCCCGGACCCGCTGTTCGGGTGGATAAACCCGAAACTGCGCCGAGTCCAGAACCGCTCCGATGAAGAGGAGCTTCTGAGAGGGACACAGGTGTGACTTTGGCACATTGATGGAGAACCCCAGCTGGTGCAGGAGATCTGCCGTAGTCTGGAGGTGGCTGACGACTGTCTGGGGCGAGCCCGCCTTCAACAACCAGTCGTCGAGGTAGGGGAAGACTGAAACCCCTAACCTGCGCAGATGAGCTGCGACCACCGCCATCACCTTTGTGAACACCCGTGGGGCGCTGGTAAGGCCGAAGGGGAGCACGGTAAACTGAAAGTGCTCGTGGCCAACCGTGAACCGCAGGTAGCGCCGGTGGGCCGGCAGGACGGGGATGTGGAAATAAGCGTCCTGCAAGTCCAACGCTACCATCCAGTCTCCTGGGTCCAGGGCAGCTAAGACCTGAGCCAGTGTCAGCATCTTGAACTTCTCCTTCCGGAGGAAGCCGTTGACGTTCCGTAGATCCAAGATAGGACGTAGGCCCCCCTTGCCCTTCTTGGGTACCAGAAAGTAGTGGGAGTAGCAACCACACTCTACTTCTGGCCCAGGAACGCGCTCGATGGCCCCCTTGGCCAAGAGGGCCGTAACTTCCTCCTGCAAAAGTCGCAAATGATCCCCCGATACACGGTGGTTCTGCGGTGGCATGGCTGGAGGAGTCGCCTCGAAGGGGAGGGAGTAGCCCCTTCGGACGATTTGCAGCACCCACCTGTCCGAAGTGACAGTGCGCCAGTGGAGGTGGTGATGGCGAACCCTGCCCCCCACTGGCGTCACATGGGCCTGAAAGCACGGACTAGGAGGGTTTGGAGGCGGATGCTGCGGGGGAAGGCGTGGACTGACCTCACCGTTGACCCCTACCGCCCGGACGGCGGTTACCACGGCCGCCACCGCGTTGGGTATTGCCCTGCGGAGCGTGGCTAGCGGCACGTGTGGGTGCACCCCTTCCGTGGCCACGAAAGGAGTGATAAGCAGCCGATTGCTGGCGCGGGGCCGAGAGGCCCAAGGACGTGGCCGTAGCCCTGGAGTCCTTAAAGCGCTCGAGCGCATGGTCTGCTTTGTCGCCAAAGAGGCGACGGCCATCGAACGGCATGTCCATGAGTGTGTTCTGGACATCTGCCGAAAAGTTGGCGGACCTCAGCCAGGTGTGGCATCTGACTGCCACCGTCGTTGCCATCGCTCTGCCTAGCGAGTCGGTGGTATCCAGCCCACACCTAATGGAATACTTGGCTGCGTCCCGGCCCTCCACAAGGGCTTGGCCGAGTTTGGACCGTACCTCCAACGGACACTCTGGCAGCACTTCCGCGACCGTATCCCACAGGGAGTGGGTGTAACGGCCCAAGAGGCATGCGGCGCTGGAAGACCGCAGACTCAAACTAAGGGATGAGAATATCTTCTTTCCATACTGCTCATACCTCTTTGATTCCCTGTCCGGCGGGGCGGACGGGAATGCGGTCTGGGAATTGGAGGCCTGGATGACCAGGCTCTCGGGGGTGGGGTGGGTGGACAGGAAACATGGGTCGCCCGGGGCTGGGCGGTGGCGTCTGGCCACGTTCCTATCTACGGGCGAACCCGTAGCAGGCTTGGACCAAGTGCCCAGAAGAACGTCAGTCAAGGCCTCATTAAAGGGCAGCAGAGGCTCGGCCGAGCTTGACTGCGGTTTAAGGACCTCAGTGAGGAGATTAGTCCTCACGGCCGCGACGGGGAGCTCAAGGCCCAAGGCCTTGGCAGCCCTCATCAGCACCACACTATAGGTTGCCCCCTCCTCCGAAGCCACGGTAGGAGGGGAGACAAAACCAGTTTCTGGAGAGGTGTCCAGGCCACTGGCCTCCCCAAGGTCTCCTGTCCAGTCCTCATGAGACTGACACCCTCTGGTCAGAGGGTCCTCAGACCCCTCCCAGTCCTCTTCATCACCCATCTCCTGAAACTCAGGGTTCTCAACTAATGGGGCCTGTTAATAAAAGTGAAACTCACCAAACGACGTCTGGAGCGGCGCCCATCGGGGCCGTCCCGACGGCTGAACAGGAACGAAGGTGGAACCGGGGACGGCGCCGCCCGAGGTCGGCGCCGTATGCGACACCTGAGGGTCCGACGCCGGGGAGGTCGTAAGGTCCACCGGCGACGAACCAGATCCCGAAGGAGGTCCAGCCGCGTCGGAACAACTGAACCCCTCGGCGTCGGGATAGTGGGAACCTGCGGCGCCGGGCCCGAAGGCGTCGGCGGCGTCAGGGCCGGAGCACCTGACGGCGTCGGGGCCGGAGCCGCCGACCCGCTAGGGGTCCCAGACGGGTCCGCTGGGCCCGAAGGCGCCGCGGAGCCCGTTGGAGGAGTGAGTTTCCTCATGGCCATGAGGAAGCGCTCGATCTCCTCCTGCGACGCGTTCAGCCCAGGGACCGGAGGGTGTGGAGCTGCACGCGGCGCCCGCGACTCCGACGGAGCCGCGTGGGTGGTGTCACCCGAACCCCCGGCCGCATCGCGCGAGCGTCGGGGGGAGTCCGAAGAGCGATGACGCCGCTTGGACTTCTTGTGCCTCTTACCTGACGACGACTTCGACCCGGAGGAGTGCGGCCTACTCTTGGAACTGTGGTGGCTCCGAGCCCGCGACCTGTCCCTCGACCTCCCATGGGATCGGGACCTCTCGCGGCGCGGGACCGACTGCCGGAGTTTGAGTCGCCTGCGGGACCGCTCCCGCCTGGCTTTCGAAGAGAGGGCCCGGCAGTCGGAGCAGGCCTTGTCGTCGTGGTCGACGCCTAGACAAGATAAACACACACGGTGAGGATCCGTGACCGACATCAGGCGGTCGCAATCATCGCAATGCTTAAAGCCGGGCATCCCTACGGCACCGTTCGGAGTCGAAAGACTTCGAGAACAATCAAAAATGATCAAAAAAGTTAGTCAAAAATTGACTAGGGTTACTGCTTTTTCCAGATCTGCGCTTGCTGGCGCGGAAAAAAGAAGAACTGACGTCAGCACGCGGAGGCGGCGTCTAAGTACTCTGACGACGTCATCACGGCCCCACGACGCCGACGACGGACGCGGAGCCGCAGACGACGCCTACCGACGCGCAAGGGTACTGCTACGCAAAAGTTTCCGGATCCAGTCTGACGCCTGGAGATATTCTAAGGTAAGGAATCTAATACTAACGTGTCTCTTTCAGATACATGCATCATTTCATAATCTTTCACTTTGACCCATAGAACTGTATTTTAATTAAGAATACCTGCCAAATGTCTACCTTTCGTGCAGCATTTGAGAAAAGAGCAACCCTAGGCAAATAATAGGTCATATTTTATATGTACACCTACAACAAGCAACTTGATATTAACATAGACTCAGTGTACTCTGCATTTAAGTTAAAACACTTCATTTTATTAATACAAATTCATGATAAAAAATTACTAGTGTCAGACATAAAATATCTGAGGCCTATAAGACAAATAAGACATACTGTAATCATCAAAACAACACAGAAAAATATATACTACACAAGCATATGTAAAACAATTCAATAGAAATGTTTCAAACATTAATACAAAAACCAAACATAAATATAAAAGTTGGTTTCATATTGAAACATCGTGGTTCAATGGTGGAAAATTCTTATTTTCTATACACGTTTCGGCATGCTAAGCGCCTTCTTCCGGACAGCCACAGAAATTCCTAACCAAACAATACAATAAACATAATACAAACATAATTGTACACTGAGTCTTAATACCAAACATATTTTGTTGGTTGCTATATAGCATACAATAATAAAAATTGACAACATAATCTCTGTGTCGGATTTATAGAAAAAGGAGACGAAAATGCAGATGAAAGACAATTTCAGAAAAAGAAATTAACAGCCAAGGAAAAAGTGAACAAGATAAAACTTCTAATTATATAGTGGGAGTATAGACCCTACTATCACCGAAAGAGTATATCAAAATTAGAAATTAGAGACAAGAAGATCCTAATACAGAATTACCAAGGACCTGTGATGAATGAGAGCGTTAAATGGTGTAACGGAACTGGATCCAACAAAATACAAGGGGAACTTACCCAGACTATACTATATGTGGGACCAAAATGGATGTTTTGAGCCATAGTAGTTACGGTATAGGGGTAACCTATTCTAAAAAAGACAAAAAGAATTGGCAGTTTCAAAACATATATATACAGAAAGTGAATCTAACCATGCTTGGATACTTTTATCTAATCTGTTGGATAATATTATGACCTCCACTTGCAAACAGTTGATAAACACTGTACTGATTGGACAGGGCCTTCCTTGTAATAGAGTTTCTGTGAATAATATCGCCCAAAGTTAGGATACTGAAACCTGTATATAGTTCCTAAACAGAAATTTGTGATTTAATGATTGAAAAATTGATCATCCAAAGAACATATGATCGTAGAATAAGTTGATCAATAAAATACTGGTACTTGAGCCCAAGTCTCCAGAAAAGGAAAATACCAAAATGGTGTGTAGATCGTATTCTTTAGTTATGAAGCTACAATAGAAACAGCATCACATTATACTGCTGTAAGAAAAAATATATAGAAATATGCTAACAGGTTAAATCTAATATATAAGTATTTACCTTGCTGTATTTAAATTTCCCAATAACTGTATACAAAATTGTAGTTATATATAATTGTAGTTTTCAAACGCGGGACAACATCTCACAGGTATGGCAGAGGATAACCACTGCAGAAAATATGTATAAAAACAAAAAATCAACCATAGAAAAACGTATATTTTATGTATATGTGTAGACCTTAAACAAGGAACTAACTTCAGAGCGCTTGTTTATACTGGTAAGCTTGAAAGAATAGAACAATGCACCTTCATGCGGCATAAGCTAATTAGGAGTCTCAAGGAAGATAAAACCTCATAATTAATCAAAAGGAGTGATTAAATTAATGATCTCAAATTAATTACATAAATAGAGGGACTGGTTGATTAAAACGAGAGTGGCTGGTATACCTACGGAATAAATCTATTGCTTTTCGAAGTTGTTAAGTGCTTAGCCATCCTAGTGCGCTTTAAAGTTTCAGATGCCACATGCGCATTGACTAATGCCCGTGTATAATGCGTGCCGCTAGTGATATATGAATATATCGTTAAATCGCCCTGTCACGTGGAAAGGGCTTAATAGCCAGTGCGTATAACCTCACGCCATACCATGCGGCTTATGCGGATTAGAAGCCTTAAACAAAGAAAGGCCAAATAGTTCAACCTAATGAAAAAGCGACAATGGAAATATAGGCAAAAACACCCTACTACCGATGACTCACGTGTGTGTCGCAGCTTAAAACGAGCAGCCGTATGGAAGTCAATCCCAGATTATAATGAGGAGACAGGCATTTAAAAGGGCCGGCTAGCGTCTAAACGGGACATATCTATGAACTTCTGGAACGTTATGACATCAATCGCACAATAGCCGTCACGATGTAATGAAGAAAGCAAAAAGACTATGTTATGGTCGAAGGCCATAAGTTACATCGCCAAAGAGTACGATATAATAAAAACAAATATAACAACCGTCTGCAAAGGAACTTCAAATATGTTCTGGTTTTATAATTTATAGTGAATCAAAAATTCAGATATACAGATTTTGAAAAAAGTCCTCATTGTAGATACTTGAATCGAGTAAAAGAAGCCTCATATCAAAGTATCTGCCAAGTTATATCCTAATATCTAAAAGTATGTATGGGGACCTAAATTGATGGATGGTAAATTACAAAGTCCAAAGTATCTTCATGGAAATTGGAATGTGGAAAAGACTACAGTCCCTAAATCTATATATGAGGATATGAAATGTTAAATGATAGGCTACAAAGACCGAATAGAACAGGGACATAATACAACAATAGAATCTTCAAAGAACGTATATTGTAGGAGTCTTTAAGTGTTGTATCAGATCGCGTTTTCCCACGATATTTCACTATTGAGGCTGCGTTTATATGTGTTAAACAAGAGAGAGTTAACCCAACTTGTTCCAGGGAACAGGGTTCTTTAGACAACTAAGCAAATTAGAACATCCCTGGAAAAAGCATTACGTACTTTCACTCAGTCACTTTACATACTCTCCTAAATAACCTCACTATACAACTGATTCATACCACTTTAGATTCAGATTCCAGATATACCCACAGACTGAAATGTAATGCTAACACTGTTTTATTAATGTAAATTATCTCTCTTTTTTAAAATTTCGGTAAATGTCCCGAAAGTATGTGTGCAATCAATATAGAAACATTTTTCACAAATATATACATCTCAAAATATCTTGACATCAAATACAGTACAAAAACAATAAAAAAAATGTTTTTAAACGTGCTAGACTCCCAGTTAAAAAACATCTGTTTGATCATCTATTTGATCCAATTGCCGTATGAGATCGCACTGGAACTTTTAGTAAAAAAACTTTTTTTATCTAAATGTCCCTAGGCTTTTTTAGATTCTTTACAGTACAAAGGCGTGGACGCGTTTCGGTGGCTTAAACATATACACAGTGCCACCTTCCTCAGGACACAATTCGAAATGGGGTCACTTTACAGTTTGTATCTATACAAGAGAGAAAACAAAAATCAGCTACAACAGAAACCAGGCATCAATCCCTTCAGTCAAAGACATTTTATCTTATAATCAATTACCTCAGTCTCCTAGTGATAACATCCGATCTACCGCAATACTTCCTCCCCATTTAATATTTAAAACTATCAATGACAACATCAGACAGTACATTTTAAGATCTAGATTTACAACAACACAGAGGAGTGCATTACATTTCGCTGTAAGGTTTTACATTTTGTCCGTACCCCCGGTACCATGGACATTTCTCAATTTCTCCATACCTCTTAAATTTCCTCAACCTTTCATTTTCACAACATTCAACCTCTTTAACAGCCATTACTAACCATGGAATGTGTCAGTTATGTTCCAGATTAGGGCTGGATATAGTCCTATCCTCCGTCCTTGTGTAATACTTGACGATTTCCTAAAGGGGGGAGATGAGTGTGCAGCAGTAAGACGTTTACCTACACTTACTTCTTAATAGACTCCTCCTCTCTTTTTAAAAATATTTTATTACCTTGAAATTCCACTTGTTGGTTTTTCCTTTTTATTTATATGACAGAGATGACTTTTTGTAGTGTGGTCCCTCAGTGGACTATATATTTTAAAAACAATTGTCTCTGTTCCAAAAATACATAGAAAAGAACAGAAATTTCAATATAGTGATTTAGTAACTTCCCTCGGTTCTTTCGTGGGTTGCATGGTTCCTAATTCGCTTACCTTTAATAAAAGATGGTCCTGTCTGCTACTATCGCTCCGGGGGTCATTAATCATCACTAGGAGACTGAGGTCATTGATTATAAGATAAAATGTCTTTGACTGAAGTGATTGGTGCCTGGTTTCTATTGTAGCTGCTTTTTGTTTTCTCTCTTGTATAGATACAAACTGTAAAGTAACCCCATATCGAATTGTGTCCTGAGGAAGGTGGCACTGTGCATATTTTTAAACCACCGAAACGCATCGACGCCTTTGTACTGTAAAGAATCCAAAAAAGCCTGGGGACATTTAGATAAAAAAAAGGTTTTTTACTAAAAGTTTCAGATCGATCTCATTCGGCAATTGGATCAAATAGATGGTCAAACAGATAAAAATACATGTTTTTTAACTGGGAGTCTAGCACGTTTTTTAACGGGGTTTTTTAATTGTTTTTGTACTGTATTATTTGATGTCAAGATTTTTTGAGATGTATATATTTGTGAAAAATGTTTCTATATATTGATTGCACACATCCTTTCGGGACATTTACCGAAATTTTAAAAAAGAGAGATAATTTACATTAATGAAACAGTGTAAGTATTGCATTTCAGTCTGTGGGTATACTTGGAATCTGAATCTGCATATTCAGTAAAGTGGTATGAATCAGTTATATGGTGAGGTTATTTAGGCGGGTTTATATGTGTCCAATACAAAAATCAAAAAAAGTCACTTTTTTTCGAACTTATTACTTTTTTCTCCCTGGGGAATATCGATTTTTTCAATGATAAGCCATTGTATATCATTGGGTGTGTCTTTTTGCTCCCAAAAATGTTTGACTAATGGAGCATTGAGTTTCAATGTGTGTATAGCTGGACGATGTTCTATATGACGGACGTGAAAAGCCTGTTAAGTCTCTCGCACATAGCCCATGCCACATGGGCATAGTAGGAGGTATATCATGTTTTTTGTCTTACACTTAAGCATTTTCCTCGCTGTAATCGAATAACCATTGTGGGTAATGGTATCCCCCAATCAGGCAGTTTCACAGGACTTACATTGTGAACATTTAAAAGTTCCTTTTATCGGAAGTGTTCCATCAATTGTTTTTTGAATAATGCAGTGCCTTCAACATATCTGGATCTTGTAACTATATATTTTATGTTTCTATTGTGACGAAGGGCAAACATGGGCTTAGGTAGTTTCTGCTGCTGTTCTGGGTCACTATTTAAAATGTGCCAATTTGAATTGATGATCTGTCTAACCTATCATTTAATGTTGAATGTTTAGTCACAGAGACTAGTTGATTAGATGTTGAGGGCATCCTGCCTGTCAAGAGTGAATCTCTATCGTAAAATCTTGCTCTTTAGTAAGATTCACGGATCAATCTGTGGGGGTAACCTCTTAGGGCAAACTTTTCCTTCATAGTAATAGCTTGTCTGTCAAAATCATGCAAATTAGAACAGTTTCTACGCAAACGGAGAAACTGTCCAAAAAGGGAATGCTTTGTTTCCGAGTGCGTGGATGGTTGTTGTTGAATTCTAACAGTGTGTTAACTGCAGTGGGCTTGACAAACTAGTCAATTTCCAAAACATCTTGATTGTGGCAAATGATGATATCTAAAAACTCAACTTGGTTATGACTATGTTGAGAGGTGAACTTAAGGTTCTGGTCGCATAAGTTGAGCAATTCTAGGAATTCAGTCAAACTTTCTTCTGTGTCGGTCCAGATAAAGAAAATGTCATCAATGTACCTGGACCAGTAGGTTACAGATTCAAAAAACGGGGAGGGAGATATATTGTCAGACACCAAGCAAAACATCAGTAGCACATGCATCATTTCATAATCTTTCACTTTGACCCATAGAACTGTATTTTAATTAAGAATACCTGCCAATCGAGGAGCCAAGACGGCATCCAAAATGGCAGCTTAGAAGCCCGGCTCCGCCGCTCGCCCTCTCCCTCCCTAGCATCCTGTAATTTATCCTGAGTCTGCACCATACCCCCGCACGGCGGAGGTAGCGCGATGCCCTCCCGTGCAACTCCGGGTTCGCGATCACCTCGGATGGCTGCGTAGCGTCGCCGCGAACAAAGCGGCCTGCGCCAGTCGTAAGCCCGGACCTTGAGCTGTGACGTGGCCGGGGTGGAATTGATCAACAGCGGATGCGGCCAGCGTAAAGGACCGGTTGACCCCAGCGGAGGTCGCTGTTTGTGGCTTTGTTGACGGACGCCAGCGGAGTGCGATGCTAGTGCTTGGGATCACATGGCACGCTTCTGACTGATTTTCTCTGCGTCGGAGCTCCCGAGACCAGATGTTCTTTCAGCCGCCCACATTAAATCTTGTGCTGTGCTGCCCGGGGTGATATGGCCCTCAGTGAGATCGCCTGCCGGTCGCGGTAGGCGCTGGATTATGGATCTTCCCCTGGGCATGGCGGGTGGGAGGCTGGTGAAGCTGCACTTATGAGGGTCCTACTCCACTCCGCTCCGGCCCCAACACGTTCTACCGGGTGATAATGAGACTCCGGACGCCTGCTAGGATGTTTACTATCCTGCCTGGGGGGGTTCCCTGGGGCGAGGAGCGTTGCCACCGCTGACAGTGGAGAAAGGGAGTACACACTGAGGGATGTCTTTTTGGCTGTTAATGACTTTCATTCCTCCCTGAACTGTATATTGTTGGCCCTCCATGACTCGCTGGCGTCTATTGTTCCTGACATGGGACCTAGGAGCGCTGATGGGAATACGATGGGTCGGTCGCCTGTTACTGCTCAGTCGTTTGCCACCGTGGATTCCTTGGGGCGTGAGATCCTGGATTTCAACTACAGTGAGCCTGCCGGCTTGCTTTGCGCGACCGACTTTCCTTCTGGATTTCCGACATATGTACTCGCCATCAAACAGTATCGCCGGGCCCTTTCACTATCGCACAGTGGCTATTGGCGAAGGGGATTTGCTACTGTACAGCTGCCTTTGCTGAGCACCTGGCTGGCTCCTGAGAAGCAAATTTGGTCACCGGGATTGCCTGCCTGTGGAACTGCTGGGTCGGAGTGTTCGTCTACTTTTACTCGGACTGGCCAGGGATGAGCATCGCAAGATTGTTTTACCGATTCGATGCCTTTGGTGATGACGCAGAACTTGGCTCGCTATTGTGATTGTGGGGGTGTGTAACGGACACATGATGATGGCTACCTCCCCTCTTGGGGAGCTTACTCTCTCTTCTGGGAGGCGGTGGGGGGGGGGGGACAGGGGGCGGGTGCAGGGGTCCTCCTCCATTTTCTTGTAACGGGGTTTTAGTGCTTGGGGCAACAGGCATGCCTATAGGGGGGGGGTGGGTCGTAGCCTTCTGCTGGTATGCAGGGTGGGGGATGGGATTTGTTTTCGTTCCTTTTTTGGTTTCTATGGCCCTTCTTTTTCTCTTTCTTCTCGTATTTCTTCTTTGTCTTTTCCATATTTCGCTTGGGTGGGGGGTCCAGTCTTGTTCTTTTTTGGGTCGGAATTTGGCGAGATGCGCTTGCGTTTGTCTTATAACATCTGTTGACCCTGATGGGTGGGGCATGGGGTTGGCGCGTAGCTATTGTAAACTGACATATTCTGATTCACACGAATTTCAGGTAACTCTCTTTTCACATTGGTATGGACGGCGAATACCCTATTTTATGACTTGCTTCGAAATTGACTTTGCCTGACTGTATGTTCTCGGATCCTCCCTCCTATATTATAAAATGGAAGCCTCTCATATCCTGATATTTAGTGGCCACGCTCACATGTAACTCCTGTTCTTTCGATTTGCTATGATTTCGGCGCTGGCGATGCTGACTTGTGTTCTTTTATTCTGTATTGTTTTTTGATCCTAAATTGTGGCCGGCCTGAATGGTTGTAGGCCCATGCCTGTATTGGTTTTAAGTGCTATTTCTGAGGTTTCCAAATAAAAAAAATAAAATAAAATAAAAAAAAGAATACCTGCCAAATGTCTACCTTTCATGCAGCCACAATAGGTAGTAAGTTGTCTGTTGTGACTGCAATGAAACTGAAGTCTCTGACAGATCACATGGAACATGATCGGCTAAAACAGAGGTGATTGCATTTAATTATTAAAAAATCCTGTTTCTGAAAGGAACTGGCATGTGGCAGTCAGAAACCATTTAAACTGTGAGGTTTAGTTTTTATACTTCTTTTGCAAATTTAAAATAATACAGTTGTCACAGTGCATAGCAGACAATCAATATAGTTAAAACTATTAAGATCAAAGTTTGCAGGAAGCTATATCCCGTATCTTGGTTAAGAAACTGTGATGTGATTCTGGTTTAATTATTTTCTAATAACAGTGTCTTTTTAAAAAAAAAATGGATTGGCTGTTGTTGTCACAGTACTTCCCTTGACCCAAGTACAAAGTGGGAAGATCATTTCTTACATAAATGGTGTTGCCTTCACAACTGGATATTTAGAAATACTTTGAACAGTAGTTTTAAATATTTGCAAATATAAAAATGGATTCTGGAGTGCGTGTACCTCTTGTCTCACTGCACAGATAAAAATAAGCCATTGTGATCGGTACTCCACTATAATATCAACTTCAAAATATTGTGGCAAAAAATATTGCGAGCTAAAATATTGTGAAAGTAAGATTATATATGTGGATATGCTTTGTTTTACTGCACTTCACTCTGCATATAGATACCTTGAAGATATATATGTCTTTAAGGCAAGTAGAGGTGGAATTAAGAATAGTAAATCTATGCTTACCTATATGCACTTACCTTCTCAAAAATGTATTCCTCGATATGTAGGTCTCAATATTTTGGCCTAACAGTATTTTTGTCCACACTATTCTGCCATATACCCTCTTGAAGATAAGGCTGCCAGAACAATATTCCACAATTCAGATTTTGACAAATTTCTCATGTGGGAATACTGAAAGTGACCAGTTTTTACCACATGGTAATCAATAGGACATATGGTGTTAGGATACGCATGTGCCTCCCAACATTCAGTCACCCTTTATGCATGTACCTTAAAGTTCAAAAGAGTACCTTTTTGCAAAATTGAGTCATGGATGTCTTCTGCCATACATTGAACACGTGACCCTTTGGAGTCTCTCATTTAAAGAAATGCAGGGGGGAACCTTCAGAGATTTTAAAAGAACCCTCACTTGCCAACCTAGTTGGTGACATGCTTCTTCATTAGGTTCCCACCCTGGAAGCTGAATGCCTCCAAGGTGTGCTTCGACACCTGATTACAGCGTAGCTGGTTGTTTTTGTTTTTATTGAGTGAAGTGAAAAGGTGCAAGTGATTTAAAATTGACTCAAGGGCACCTACCAAAAAGGTATTTTAATCTTGGTGATCTTGGGCAAGTTTAAAATCAGTGTTTGCGTACCGTTGTGATATCACTGGTCTCATGTACCCCTCAACATATTTCAGTCATTTATGCTAAGTGCCCAAATGGGTCACAATGGCTTTTATCAGGACTGTGTACTAAGACATGGGTAAAAGAGCTTAGATTAAAACTCACTTTTTTAAATCGCCTTTTGCATAAATTATCTGTAAAGCAATATTAACAAGAGTGACATTGTGGTTAGGTAAACATATTTTAAGGAGAACAGGCAGTACCCCAGCGGGGCGCATATTAGATCATGCACTATGTTCCATACACACTGGAACCTCCAGCAACAATAGCATTTATCCACGGCATTCCAATCATGCCGTGGGTACAGCATATGCTAAACAAACAAGATAGCCAGACAGATTTATTTTCAGATTTTTTAATCCCACCCAGCCAATTAGTTCTGGAGGGTCATCTATTTTATTTTAGAATTTTTGTATTTTTAGAAAAACATTACACATTCTCATTTGTATATGTCATCAAAAAGACAACCAGCAAACAGTGAAAATATACATATAGACAAGTGAAGTGTGCAATAATGTACAAGTGCTATACAAGTGCTTAAAAATAAATATTGTCAGTTGGTAAAAGCGACACCAAAAACAGTAAATCAAATACCTAATAATCAATTCACAATAGAAACCAGTCCTTTATATTAAATACAAGTAGATAGGCGGAAAACAGTTCAAAAGTAATGCCTGCCTATCTGTCTAAGCCTAGGATAGAGGACAGGGCCAACAACAGAAGAGAACCAGATTCAAGCCTCAATGGGAAATGACTACACGGAAACAGCATTACAAGTCATAACCAAATCTCCAATCATTAACCTTTCGAATAAAGTGTTATCCATGGCAGAGAAGGAGGTCCTCGAATTAGGCCTTTCGTTTGTACCTGGTACATTTATGGACTTCACTAAGATCAAGTTAGAAATGATGGAATTCTTCAGGAAAGTTCATCTTAGATGGTTTTTCAGAGAATCTCCTGACCAACTTCAAACTGAAGCATCTGGATTGCGTAATAAATCATCCTTTTGCCCTTCCAATCAAAACACCTCAAAAAACATCATCACCTTCGAACGAGTAGTGATGTCATCATTAAATGTTCTGGAGAAGAAACGTCCCTTTGTACCACACAACCTGACCAAGGAACAAAAAGAAGCAATCCGCGAATTGAAGAATCAGCAGGATGCGATCATCAGACCGGCTGACAAGGGCGGTGCAGTAGTCTTGTGGTCTAAGGATCTTTACAAAGCTGAAGGAAGAAGCCACGTATATAACAAGGAATGGTATCGCCAGATTTCCCAGGACCCTACAAGTCAAATATCACAGGAAGTCAAGCTACTGGTAAATGAGGCAAAAGAAAAAGGTATATTGGGTCCGAAAGAATCAGAGTATCTGATCAAAAAATATCCTAGGGTACCTCACCTCTACTTTCTACCTAAAGTTCACAAAGACGCCACGACACCCCCTGGTCGACCCATAGTGTCAGGGTGTGATTCCGTCTTAGAGCCAATCTCCAAGTTTGTAGATGTTTTTCTAAAACCTTTAGTAGTCCAAGTACAATCGTATCTCAGAGATACAATGGACTTCATCAACAAAGTGGAAATGCTACAGTATGATCCTACAAAGCAACTGATGGTAACAATGGACGTTGCGTCATTGTATACGCAAATTCCGCAACAGGATGGATTGGATGTCATTGAAATATATCTTGAAAAAAGACCGCGCCCACATCGAGTTCCGACTGAGCTAATCCTAGCCTTTGCGAGACTAGCTTTGAAAAGAAATTACTTCTCATTTGAGGATGAACTCTTTTTACAAGTCAAAGGCTCAGCGATGGGCTGTCCTTTTGCCCCAGAAATGGCCATTCTGTATATGGGACAGTACGAAGAAAAATTCATTTATAACAATAATCCGTACAAGGCACAGATCCAGCAATGGTTGCGATATATTGATGACGTGTGGTGCATTTGGAATGGAACTATTCAATCTCTGGAGTCATTCCATGTATGGCTTAACAACCGTAGCCCCGACATCAAATTTAGTCTCACTTATGATTCCAAATCACTACCATTTCTAGACGTGGAAGTCAAGGCAACATCGGACGGATTGGTCTGCTCCCTGTACCAAAAAAAGACGGACAAAAACAACGCTCTCCACTTCAAAAGTTACCACCCCCGGAGTCTCAAAAACAATCTTCCCTGTGGGCAATTTCTTAGGGTCAGAAGAAACTGTTCAAGAGTTCAAGACTTCGATATTCACGGTCAAGCACTGGTCAAAAAACTGCAGGACAGAGGCTATCCAAGAAAGCTTCTCAAGCATTCCATGAAAAGGGCCAGGTGGACACCAAGAGAGCATCTCCTTGAGAAGAGAAGCAGACCACCAACACAACGTTTGGTGTGTGTATCTACATTCGGACCCCATACACACCCTCTACAGAAAATCATCCGCAATTCCTGGCATTTAGTGGAAGAGGTCCTTCCCGACGTGGGATCACCCCTATTCGCACTCAAAAAGAACCGCCGTATAGGGGAACAGATCACATCAACACGACCCCGAAAGAAGCGCGACACCCAGAGTACAATATTTGGCGCAAATCCAGTGAAGGGTCATCGGAAATGTGGTACCTGCTCGGTGTGCAACCTTACAGTTGAGGGTTCTCTATTTACAGATGGCAGGCAATGTTGGCGGCATGAGGAACATACCAACTGTAAAACAAAATATGTGGTGTATGCCATTCAATGTCCTTGCCAAAAGGTGTACATTGGCAAAACTACACAAGAAATCAGACAAAGGATCATTCAACATCGGTCCAGAATCAACAATAAAATCCTCACTGCTCCATTGGTAGCGCACTTTGTACAGAAGAATCACAAGGCGGAAGAACTGAAATGGACTGTGCTGTCACTTATCAAACTGGGTGGAGGTGGCGACCCTGAAATACGACTATCTCAAAGGGAAGCATACCTCATACTCAAATTTGACACAGCCAACATCGGACTTAATGATCTGTCCGAAATAAGCAATCTGTAAGCCCCCCTGTCTCTGTTGATTGTTCCATGATATGATCGTCATTTGCAGTTCTGGTTACAGCATGTTTCAAATTGTCCTGAGTCTGAATACGTTGCAGTGCGAGTGTTGGCCATCTCATTAAAAACATACATGCTCCGTCATTACTAGTCTAACACACATTTTACCAGTTTTGGGACAAAGAACCATGCCGTGAATGCGGACTACATGTCCCATCATTCTCAACCAAGCACGTGACCCCTAGTGGCCCCTTTTGACCTAGTTTCTCACGCGCGCGGCGCACTGATGCCGAACGCTGCCCGTGAGTGAGGAGAACGGATCGTTCCAGCCGCACAGTGAGTAATACTATCAGCTGATAGCACTGTTGCGCGTCCCGTTTTGTACAAAATAGTGTAGATTTGGAAAAGCTGACTCCGGCTCTTTTCCAGGTACTGCCGAGTAATCCGCAATAAGAGCCCCACAAATCGAGAAAATCCATGTTGAAGCGCATGGCAATTCCCTAAGCCACGCCGCGGGTCCACAACAAAACTGTGAGTAACAAGCGGTTTTTACAAAAAATCCCCTGTGTATTTAGTCATCTTGCGTGGCAGTCTTAAGGAGTGGCAATTTACAACAAAAGCTTTTTTACTTAATCCTCTAGGTTGGTTCCCGCTGGTCCTTCCTTTTAAATCATTGTCCCACTAGATACTCTACCACAAACTAACTTGCGCTAATAACGCTCTTCCACACAGGTAGGCTCTAATCTACGTTATACTTATAAATGTATTTGATTCAAACGGTTTGACCAATGGCAACTGTCTTGACACACATTTCCGTCCGGTTACAGAACCGCGGCACGTGGGAGGCCTTCCACTACACTGCAACAATCTTCGAGTGACAATTTCCTGTCATTCGCAGGTACCACTCTTACTTTTTCTCTGAGTCTCGAGTCTGAGTTTTTAATACTTGTATATAGCTGTGCACAAAGCTTACACCAACCTTTCACTTATTATTTTCAGTTTGGGCTTCATCCAGTCCATGTCCTGAGGAGAACCCGTAATAACTTCGTGGTTCGAAACGCGTTGACCCTGAGCCTTGGAAACAGAACAAGGGTGCCACTAGGGCTGTTAAAATCTATACAGTGTTATCCCTAGTTTTGCAACCCATCAATTTATTTCTCTATCCTAGGCTTAGACAGATAGGCAGGCATTACTTTTGAACTGTTTTCCGCCTATCTACTTGTATTTAATATAAAGGACTGGTTTCTATTGTGAATTGATTATTAGGTATTTGATTTACTGTTTTTGGTGTCGCTTGTACCAACTGACAATATTTATTTTTAAGCACTTGTATAGCACTTGTACATTATTGCACACTTCACTTGTCTATATGTATATTTTCACTGTTTGCTGGTTGTCTTTTTGATGACATATACAAATGAGAATGTGTAATGTTTTTCTAAAAATACAAAAATTCTAAAATAAAATAGATGACCCTCCAGAACTAATTGGCTGGGTGGGATTAAAAAATCTGAAAATAAATCTGTCTGGCTATCTTGTTTGTTTAGCATATTGGAGTGGTCCAAGCCAGTTCAGATACAGGACCCTAACCTTTGTTCTTGCCCTGTGGGTACAGCATAGACACCTTCCTACAGAGTACGTGATGGCTGTGTGACATATCTATACATTGTACAGAAATGGGAAAGAACCTCAAATATCCCACTAGGCTATAAAAGCCAGTGCCAGCCTGGGCACGCCTGGATGTCGCTAGGAGCCAGGACCCCTGGCTCTTTTGGGGAAAAAAGAAATCGGACCCCCCCCCCAAATCATCTATTCATCTGCTACTCTCCATCAGCTAAAGATATCCGGTAAACAAAGTGCTCCATACCAACTTTATTGCACCAATAGCTTTCCTAAAATCTTAGAGGGTCCACTGGCCTGTCGCAGCTGCTATTTTCAAAACTCTACGAAGTCATGTATATATTTGGGGAAAAAGTGGCATTAAAAGTTTTATTTGTAATGTCAGGTCGTAAGATAGGTACTCGAACGAAGTATGGGACTTAATTACCTCACTGTCCCCAGAAATTTGCTTTTGTTTGTACGGAAACATGGCTGAATGCCTCTAATTTCCCAGTCATCACATTAGCCATTAGCCATTCATGATAACTATAAATGAATAAGCTGGATAGAGACCAGAAAACAGGCGGTGGCATTGCCATAGCCTTTAAAAATTCTCTAAATGTCACATGAATTACGACCATTATTACAGATTTGATGGAATTAGGTATATTTAAAATTATCCTTTCTGCCATGTAAAGTTGGAAAGGAGCTCTTATTTATCGTCCACCTGGGACTAAGACTGGTATCAGCCAATGTTTGGTTGAAGAAATAGCCACCTATGCAATAGCCACCAAAACATTGTTTCTCCCGGGTGATTTTAATTACCATGGAGAAGATCATAGTAACACAGAAGTGGCAAAGCTTACAGATGGAAACGCTTGGCCTGTATCAACAAACCAATGGCCCTACTCATCAAGCTGGCCATTCACTTGATTTATTAGTCACTAACTCCGAGTTCATTGTATGTGAGGCACCTATGCCTCTAACTTGGACTGACCATTTTATGATACCCTTATATGTCCAATCTTCTCAAACACCCAATATGATGGATAATTGCAGAACAGCAAAAACAACAAGTAGGCCCTGGCACTTACTATCTCCCGATGCGTTCAGTGAATCATTTCAATTTACATTCATAATAAAGCAAGAGGCAACAAACATGTGGAAGTAATAAGAATAGATGTTGTTGAGTCTTGAATATTGAAGCCAAAATTTGTCTTTAATATATATTTTCATACAGGGGCAGCCAACGCGTTTCACCTTAAAAAAGGCTTAATCGGGGCTGCAAATATGACAAAATTGCATTTATCACAATTAGAAAAGTGTAAATACTGAAAATGTACAACCTCTTAATTAAAAGACTTATCGTTTTTAACTTTTTTCTTTTTCTTTAAAAATACCCCATCCAATGCATTTAGTACTAAATCCACATCATAAACTATCATGTAGGTGAAAAACCAAAATCCCAGAGTTACAGTTCAAACAATAATAAGACTGTCAAAACAAAACACATCCTATCCAAAACTGTGAGAGTTAGGTGTACTTGACACACAAACAAACATGACAGTACAAATACCTCTATCGAGACTTCATACAAAAACACCAGAAAGTGTAATAACAAAAACAATGTGAGTATGTAGAAAAAAAAGGAAGTACAAGACAAAATAGTGTTAAGCCATGTGAGCACCAAAGTCTACTAAATCAGGTGAACTGTAAGGTATAGAGAAAGAAACAACAAAAAAGTGTCCCCCACGTGCCTCATAAAATCCCTTAAACACGGGTCACTATTCTACTCATTCTTAGCACTTCCACAAACTAAATTACTGAACCCATTCACATGTGACAATGATTACTTTATTGCTGTTTTAATATTAATACCAAAGCATTATTCAAATCTTAAAATAATATAATCATAAATTGAAAGTGGGGCTTTATATTTTCTAACGTTGACCACCAGTTTCTAATATCTTTGTCAATATAATTCATCAATCAATACATATGGGTTAAAAACATATTTGATCATAAAAATCACACAAGAAATAGAAAAAATGCATATTCAAATCTGGCCTATAGCCACCAGAATTTAAAAGCATGTAGTTCTCGAAGCGGCGTTTCGGTGGATGATATTCAATAAAAACCCTATTCTTAAGGACAAAAACTTTGTGACAACAATCATCTGTTTAATTGTTGTCCACAGGAAGCACTCGGCTATCAAAAACACTTCCTGGGTGTGTTCCAATTCTTTCTAATGGTTCTTTTGTTACTACCTTCTGGGTTTTTTCCGGAATCCCTCACCATCACACTCTCACTGTGTTGGAGAAGGAGATATTACATTTATTTAATCTCCCGTTTTTATCGTTTCTCCTTTCAAACTTCAAGACGTACTTTGGTTCTCAAATTGGTTACACCAGTCATGCTTCTCTATTAGATCTTAAGAGCCACCTACTTAGCTCAGACTCTTTAACGTTGCCATCAACAAGATCGGGTGTTCTGTTTCCTTGTTCGTGAAGCCTCACTCTAGAATTTCGTTTTTTTACGGAAACATGGCTGAATGCCCCTAATCTCCCAGTCATCACATTAGCCATTCCTGATAACTATAAATTAATAAAGCTGGATAGAGGCCAGAAAACAGGAGGTGGCATTGCTATAGCCTTTAAAAATACTCTCAATGTCACATGGATTACGACCATTATTACAGATTTGATAGAATTAGGTATATTTAAAATTACCCTATCCGCTATGGAAAGTTGGAAAGGAGCTCTCTGATTTATCATCCACCTGGGACTAAGAAAGGTTTCAGCCAACGTTTGGTTGAAGAAATAGCCACCTATGCACTAGCCACCAAAACATTTCTTCTCCTGGGTAATTTTAATTACCATGGACAAGATCATAGTAACACAGAGGTGGCGAAGCTTACAGCAGACATGGAAACGCTTAGCCTGTATCAACAAATCAATGGCCCTACTCATCAAGCTGGGCATTCACTTGGTTACACCAGTTACGCTTCTCTATTAGCTTTTAAGAGCCACCTACTTAGCTCAGACTCTTTAACCTTCCCGTCAGCTCGGGCGTTCTATTTCATTGTTCATGAGGCCTCAGTCTAATTGAAAAGCGTAACAGGTGTAACCAATTGGAGAACCAGAGTACGTTTTGAAGTTTGAAAGGAGAAACGATAAAAATGGGAGATTGAATATCTCCTTCTCCAACACAGTGAGAGTGTGATGGTGAGGCATTCCGGAAAAAACCCAGAAGGTAGTAAGAGAGAACCATTAGAAAGAATTGGAACACACCCAGGAAGTGTTTTTGATAGCTGAGTGCTTCCTGTGGACAACAATTAAACAGATGATTGTTGTCACAAAGTTTATGTCCTGAGGAAGGTAGTATTTATCGAATACATTCCACTGAAGCGCCAAGTCGACAACTACATGCTTTTAAATTCTGGTGGCTATAGGCCGGATTCGAATATGATTTTTTTTTATTTCTTGCGTGATTTTTATGATCAAATATGTTTTAACCTCTATGTATTGATTGATGAATTGTATTGACATAGATATTAGAAACTGGTGGCCAACATTACAAAATATAAAGCCCCACTTTCAATTTGTGATTATATTGTTTTAAAATTTTAATAGTGCTTCTGTATTAATATTAAAAACAGCAATGAAGTCAACATTGTCACATGTGAATGGGTTCAGTAATTTAGTGGGTGGAAGAGCAAAGAATGTGTAGAACAGTGACCAGTTTTTAAGGGATTTTATGCGGTACATGGGGGACACTATTTTGTTGTTTATCTATTTACCCTATCCCCTACGGTTGTGAGGATACCTCTCACATCTTGTGGTAGTATAGAGAAAAAACTACAGCCAATAGGGATCCCAAACACCTATCCATGCAGTGTCTCTTTGTCAAACCAAATAGGATATGTTGTGTTTTGACAGTCTTGTTATAGTTTAAATTGTAACTCTGGGATTTTGGTTTTTCACATGCATGATAGCTTATGATGTGAATTTAGTACTAGATGCATTGGACGGGGTATTTTTAAAGAATAAGAAAAAAGTAAAAAATAATACGTCTTTTAATTAAGAGCTTGTATATTTTCAGTATGTACCCTTTTCTAATTGTGATAAATGTGATTTTATCACATTTGCATCCCTGATGAAGCCTTTTATAAGGTGAAACGTGTTGGCTGCGCTTGTATGAAAATATATAGTAAAGAAAGATTTCAGCTTCGACATTCAAGACTCAAGAACATCTGTTCTTATTACTTACACATGTTTGTTGCCTCTCGCTTATTATGAATGTATTGTCTATAAAGTATGGTCAATGAGAAGCAATTTTTCTTTAGGAATTTACTTGCATACTATAGTGACTTTTTCAGGCAGTGCGACTTTGAATCCCCTGGCTGTATCCTGCAATTTGTGATTAGAATCATTTCACTTTAGTTCGCCGCCTAATAACTAAGATGTTAATGAAATTTTAGACACCTTCATTACTACTTTAACGGAGGCCCTGGATGTAATAGTGCCCCACAAAAAAATAAAGTTCACTAAGTTGCAAATGTCAACCATTTGATATACTACAGAGCTAAAAATAGAAAAGTCTTCAAAATCTTAGAGAGAAGATGGCGCAGAACTTGACAGGTGCATGACAAGGATTCCTACAAACAAGCATTATTTAGATATCCCTTAAACATCAAACTCTCACGACAAAACTTCATGACAAATCTAATTGAACAGGCAGGCAAAGTTCCCTAAGTGCTTTTCAAAATTGTCCAAGATTTTACTAGCCTTCGGGGTGTGCCCAACTCTCCTTAGGGTCATCGGAACTGTGTGACTCCCTTACCAATTTCTTTCAGGAGAAAATCTCCCAGATATATTTAAAATATAACATCCCATTCACTACTGTTACTGACGACTCCAGGAGTATGGCCAATTTGACAGCAGATAGGACTCCCATCCTAAACAGGTTCAAACCCTTTACTCTGGAGGAAATCCAGAGATCCCTAGAAGCAGAAAAATCAGGTTCTCCTCTGGACATTTGCCGTCCTAAAGGGGTATCATCTCTATCCAAATGTCATGCTCCAGCAGTCCAAGAGATATTTCATCTTACGGTGGGAACAAGCACCATCCCTTCTGAATGGAAAGCTGCTTGTGTTCTATATAGGTTAAAAAAGCTATCTTGACCAGAATACTTTCATTTATTATCGCCCTAAATCGTTGCTACCCCTTTTGGGTAAACTGCTCGAAGGCTTAATCAATAAACAATTAAGAACCTACCTGGAAACAAATCAAATCCTGGACCAGGCCACAGCACTGAAATGGCCCTCCTGGCAGTCAATGACTCTGCGAGTCGCACTTGATGCAGGAACCCCTGTGATGCTCGTGCTGTTAGATCCCTCTGCAGCCTTCAACACGGTTTCCCATATCAGCTTGCTAGAGAGGCTGCGAGAGATAGGTATTCAAGGCACAGCTTTTAAATGGCTGCATCGTTTCTTGGATACAGATACCAAACTGTTACCCTCTGCCTTATACCTCATGCAAAAGGCAATTGGATAGGTGAGTCCCAAAGGGCTCTTGCCTGAGCCCTACTTTGTTTAACATTTATGTGGTACCCCTTGCTAAAACTACAGAGCCTTACGGCTTTGAAATAATCTCTTATGCAGATGATACCCAGCTGATGTTCACATTTACATCAGATCTGGCTGCTACAAAAAAAGTGTTTTGTCATGGAAATGTTGGCCTTTTCTAGTTGGATGGATGACAATTATCTACAACTAAACATAGGCAAGACAAAGATTCTACTGTTTGGCAAGGCCTCTTCTATATGGTCCGATGAGTGGTGAGCCCTCCAACTAGGTTCAATCCCTCTGCCTAAAAAATCTGTGAAGAACCTTGGTATAAAAATCGACCAAGCCCTTATGATGAAAGATCATAATGTGGCTGCCACTGGACTATGCTATCAGAATATGCATCTTCTACGCTGAATATTTCCATACCTTCCAATATTTGCCAGAAGAAGATAGTTCAAGCCCTGGTAGTAAGCAGATTAGACTACGGCAATGCTCTACTGGCGGCAGTAAATGAGATGCTGGTGGCTTAACTACAGGTAGTCCAAAACATGACAGCCAGCCTCGTTCTCAGTCCTCCTCCTGGCAATCCTTTGGCCCCTTGTTAACGGATCTACACTGCCTAACAGTGAAAAATAGAAGAATTTTTAAGATCTGCTGTCTCACCCACAAACTGTTAAGGGGAAGGCCTCAGCTATCTGCAACGGAAAATTAAACCGTTTGCACCCAGCAAAAGCTTAAGATCCTATGATAAAGCCCTGCTGAGTGTCTCCCATATCAGTCTGACTAGATGTGGGGGAGAGCTTTCTCTTACTTGGCCCCATCCTATTGGAATAAGCTCCTGCTGAATGTTCATACAGAAAGAAAGTTATCAAGAAACATTGAAGGCTCCTCCGCCCAAGAAACTTAAATTGGCAGAAAATACTTTTTCCCCTCAAAAGAGCAAGCAGCTTTAAAGACAGCCTTGTGTCCACATGCCTATAGAAGAGAAACACCCAAACAAGGACCAATGTCTTGAGAAGCTGGGGCCTATCGGAAGGGACAGGCTACTATGCCTGCAGGAATTGCAGTGTGTGCCATCACACAAGATCGACCAATCTCTGAATCTGGAACCGGGCAAAGTATGGACGCTAAAAAACTAATTGCAATCCCACCAACACGGTGGACCTCATAACTTGCCCCGTAAACTTTGTTACGTGGGGATGACCACGAGAAAGGTGAAGGCATGGATCTGCGAGCACCGCAGTAACATTCAATGCAAGAAAAACACCACAAAGATGACGGATCACTTTCTGTGAACTGGACAACACCAACAACATGAGATAGGTGGGCATTGAACAAATTTACCATATCTCAAATACAGAGGGTGTACTACTGGAAAAACAGCAAAGATGGATTCATCGCATGTCCAGGATTAAATTACAATATCCCCTGGCACCTTGGGAAGAGGTGTGGCGCCGCGGCCAGGGCGACTGACGCTGGAATCTGGGGACCACGGTTCGATCCCCGGCTCCGGCGGCAGGTCAGCCCAGCACCATGTGACTCTGGGCAATAGCTCGCTTAATCTTCCCGACGGCCCCCAGCGCCTAGAGACCCTTATGGGTGATTGTGCGCTTTACAAATGTGGACTTTACTTTACTTTACTTGTATTACAACAACGTTAACTTTGGGATCTTCTTCACCTGATTTCCTGGTCACTGAATTCTGTCAAGATCAGGGATAGAAACTACCTAATGAGGGCACTTGCACCATATGAGGGCACTTGCACCATATGAGGGTACATGCACCACATGAGTTAAAACAGTATTACCCCATCACAAACAGTACAGCCAAAGACATCTGTGATACTCTGCCTCCACTCTACGTTCTGGCTGCTTGACTCTACATAAGGCATGGCAATGGCTAAACTAGGATACGTAGATGGAGTACCTCCCACCAAGAGAGTCATGCCTGTATACAAAAAATTAAGAACTGGGAAATATATATTTTTTAAATATTTCTGCATGCCCTTTTTATTTAAGTGGGACAATATTTATAACAAGCATTGGCATAGCCAACAGGTCTCGCCTTTGGGACCTTATAAGTGGTTAGTCATGCAGCACATTATCCTGGGTGGGCTCAGACAATTCTAGCATGGAAAGTTGTGTTGAAAAGAAAGCCAAGGCAGGCTGGAGATGTCACACTGGCACAGCGCCACGTGCAGTTACAACCTGCATGGGAGAGGGAAAGTTGGGAGGGGCAAGGAAGTTGGGTAGAGACAGGAAATGACTTAACTATGAGGGTGAGAGACAGCAGGAGGTGTTACTGGTGGACAAGACAGGAATGAAAGCGCTAAGGGACAGGAAGTGGGGCAGATATCAGTGAAGATGTAGGGTTGTTTGGATGCATGTGACAAAACAGGAAAGCCAGTGCTCGCGCTTGTAGCTTGTGTGCTAGCACAGAGTATATGTATTCATTCACAGACGTGTATAAGGCCAATTCTGCTCAGGCCTTGCCCCCACTCAGTATGCACACATTAATTGGCCGGCCTAGCAAGAGAAAGGGAGGTGCACCGCTGCCCATTGATAAAAGAGAGGTAATGGATGCCCATCTGCTTCCAAAAAGGCTACTCAGGGCCCCACTGGGCCGCTGGCGACATCTGAACATACCAGACACAGCCCAAATCGCCCCCATAGGCTTCCAAAAACCTAGCCGACAGCTGGAACGTCGATACCGGCCCCTCGGCCATTGCCCGAGTGCCCATCTTACCAATCCAACCCTGCACGACTGGTATTTTTCTGCTTCCGTTATTGCATACAGATATATAATACAACAAGTAACATTACACCTACAACAAGCCAGGGCTATTGGCTTTGTCAATAGTTGTTAGTTGCATATAATAAATAAGCAATGACTACGGCTTTGTTGTATATTGGATTGAAAATGTTCCCGCTCTGAAATGATGAGGCCGTGAAAGAACTGAAATGAGTGTTTGAAGTTACCTCAAAGGCTTTGAGCAGTGGCACTGCTGCAGAGTTAAGGTTTTCTCTTCAACCTGCAGAGCCCGATAGGGACCCGTCTCGGCACCTGCTTTTCAAAACTGCCTGGTGCTCAGCCCCGGCAAGACCCGGCCCACTTAAAGCCCTGCTCGTAACCTGGTTTCCCACACTTGACCAAAATGTGACTAGTTATTAATCACACATATAGTAACGTCATTCATCCTCACCATAATAAAGGCAATAACAGCTATTTTCACTATCCATAGTCTTGCTAACAATAAGCACACCCCTGGGAGTGAGGAATGTATTGAAAAGAATATAAATAACGATGACATTAATTGTAGCTAAATATTGCATAAATTTTTTATTTTTTTAAATATTTGTATTGGTTTTTCCACAAATGACAAGTTAACACAGGCACCGTTGAAATAATGGGGTCAAACCCAGCGAAAGTCAGAGGACCTGGGTATTAAATGGTATAGAAGAACAAAGTGGTCCTATACATAACTTGATCACATCAATAAATGAGACACTTTTCTTGTTTTTTAGAATTCAATCCTGCAAATAAAGAGAAGACAAAAAACACACACAAGAGAGGAGGAGCCAAGATGGCGACGGAGACGGACGTGTAATCACCCGGCTCCCCGAGCCTGTTTTGCTGCTAATATATCCTGATTACTATCCGGCGACAAAGTAGCCGCGAAAGGACGAGCGAGGCGCGCTGTGGCCGGTGGCGTCCCTCCGGTGCTCCTACCTGCCCGATTGTTGGTGTTAAAGGCGGGTTTTCTTGACGACCGAAGCCGAGCCCTGGACCAGTGCCCCGGGTCGATGCGCCCAGCTGGAGACGGCCGGAACTCCACGGCTCCCGCCTGCGAGTGATGTGCCTGCGCCCCCCGCCTTGACTGCCTGTCAGGTGCCCGCACTGATCCCTCCTGTGGAAGGACTCTTCGACCGGCTGTGAGTTCATAATGCCTTTCCCCTCATATCGATGTTAAGGTGCGCTGCCTTGCTTTGAATTCGCTGAGGGGGAAATGGCCGCTGCGCTTTGCCATTGCTACACGCCGGGACGGATTGCCGTCCGGTACCTACAGGATCCAGTGCACGCTATTACACCCCGGCTGCCTATCGTGTGTCCCACCCGAATGAGCGGGGACCCTAGGTTGGTACACAATATGGCGGTCGTCTCCTCCGCGGTACGGATGGATTCAGTCTCTGCCCCTGAGGATCTCGCCCTCCATGATCTTGAGTTGCGATCGGACCCCTTTGTCGTTCCTCGCACTGCCGATTCACTAGATCGGCCACATTCCATCACCCGTGCCTCCATCCTTGCAGCGCTAGCCGAGCTGAGGTCGGACTGGCATGTTCGCTTCTGTGCGCTCGGTGTGAGGCAGGACGCAGCCATTCTCGGGCAGGAGAATGCCTCGCCAGCTGACCCCCCTTGTGTGATCGACCGAGCCTCTCCTGAAACCGGCATGGGAACATTGTTGCAGCGCAATTATCAGCTTGTGGAACATCCTGAGACTGTGCCCTTTGTGGGACTACCGCCAGCCCATGTCGTGAACGCTACTTTGTTTCCCTGCCTGCCTCAGCCTTTCCTGTTGGACAATGGACACTTGTCTTCATTCGTGGCTCAGCTGGGGATACGACTCAGTTTCTACGTTGCCCAGGCCGGAGATGCTCTGGGTTTCAGTTGCTGTTTTGTGCTGCATTGGGTGGACTCGGGTGCGACATTATTCTGGACTGCCATGGTTTGTGACTATGTTTGTATGATCCACGCAGGGGGACCTTCTCCATGTAGAGGGCGGCCATCTTATCCCTTTGTTCTGTCTGGGGCGGAGTGTCATCCGGGGCCATATTTGGATGGACGCTTGAAATCTGGCCAGGGCTAGGCATGATCTTCTTTTGTATTTACTGTGTTTAAGGGGCGGGTGGGGGCCCGAGACGGGACGCCTCCTCGAAGTGTGCTGCAGTGCTTTCTGATGTCTCTCCCTGCTTTCTATAAATATTGTCGCTCTACTCGTTATTATGGGGGGTGACGAGGTTTTATGGCCGGGGAGTTCGGGTGATTTGGGATGGGCCCTCCTCCAATGTTAGGGATTTCTTTTTCTTTTTCTTTCTTTTCTCCTTCTATATTTCGGGTTCTTGTGGGCGACAGACACGTTGTCGGGGGGGGGTAGGCCGTAGCCTCCGCATTGATGTAGGGTGGGGGGGGGGAGGGTTTACTTTCATATAGTTCGTTTCTATGGGCCTTCTATTTTCTGCGCTTTTCTTTACCTGTTTCCGTCCTGGGTCCGAAGGTAGGGTTAGTAGGAGTGGGTGGCGCTATGCGTGGCGTGTGCTTGCCTGTCTACGCTCCTGTTGTTTTGCCTTGATTCGCCATGTTGTTTTAGATGTCGCTTCTATGGGTGATTTTGTACTATGCTGTTGCCTACTCATGATGTGCAGTTATAACGCGGACTCAGTACTCCTTGATCTCTATTCTTCCCTGTTTAAGTTTTATACCTTTAACAATTTTAAAACCTAACCTTCACTGCTCCTGTTTTCCTGGTGGCACGTATTCGTTTGAAGAATTACTCCGTGTATTGCTACTGTTTATCCTGGGGCCGCTGGGAATCTGTAATGTTTGCTTTTATGCTGAAAGTATTGTGGCCGGCCTGACGGTTGTGGGCCCGTATTTGTACACTTTTCATGCACAATAAATGTTTTATAAAAAAAAAAAAAAAAAAAAAAACACACAAAAAACAGCCAGAGGCATGTATAATTCTTACAGTACCCAAAATGATTTTAAACACAAATTAGTCTCAGGCAACTCAATTAGAAATTAGTCTGTTAGACGGCACCCTTACGAGGAGACACTGCCTTGACTAGCAGAACCACTTCCAGATTGAATCGAAGGGCGGAACATTAAGTTGTTCTCTCCCCCCATGTCTCTCCTTCCGTTCCATTGAGCGGAATTTATCTGGAATTGATTTTCCCACGTGGGACTTCTCAAATAAGTCCATATAAGAAACCTGAGACACTACTTGAAATACTGTGGCACACCATTGACAGGTTGCCTAATTCATTGTTGGGGGCGTGTTTTCCCTGCAACCTAGGTCCCTTCCTTTCACCCCGTCCTGAAGAAGACCCATAGCTGAGATGTTAACCTCCCTCAACTGCGCCAGGGTCGAAACGTTGACAATCTCCCCCAATCCGGGGCCTGCACTTTTGGTTTTTTTCCCCCTCCCCCCATTGATCATCGGCGCAGATGCGGTGACACTGTGACAGACACTTGCAATACTTTATGACAAAAAACTTTTTGGGGTAGGCCTCTTATTTTATTTCGCTAAGAGAATTGGACCTTAGCTTAATTCAAACCATTGGATTTTCTTGGGGCGCTAGAGGGCGCACACGCAGTATGGCCGCACTTCTGTGAGGCTCCGGCTGCCTGCGCTGAATATCCATAATTTATCCTGTGATATCACCTCCAAACCCGTTCAAACACGGCACGGATACTGAGGACACCTGTGTGCACCTCCGGTTAAAATTTGAGCGTGAAAGGTCTTTTGGCTCCCGAACTACAGGCGCTGGAGTGTCCGCCCGCACGCGTGTGCGGAGCCCGCTTGTTGGCACGGCCGGGGACTGCTTTCTACGAGAGGCCGGTGCGGCCACCAGGCGGACAGGCTGCTGGGAGCGGACTCGTGGGAGCAGACTCTGGGCTTGCGAAAACGGCAGAGCGTCGAGAGGCACGAAGGCAGGTCGGAGAGTTTCAAACCTGACCCGTGAGGAGAGCTCATTATTCCTGCCAACTGGATCCAGCAGTGGCTGTGCTGAGGTGAGGAGCCCGTGACGTGCGGCGCACTCCATTGCTCCCGCTCCTGATTATTACTGCCCCCCCGGACGTACACCAAAGGTGAGACGCGCTGTGAGGCCCCTCGTTGAGGCACTGGGGAGAGGAACGTGCAGGACCGTCCTACCTGCAGCGGCGGGTGCGTGCACTTCGGACCGGAGCGGGGACAGCAGGCGGAGTGTTCCGACAGACGCGGCGGATTGCGATGCACTACTCCACATTCCCTATACGCTGACTTTCGATTGTTGCAGCTGGAGACAAGCTGGGTGCTGCTTGAATTGCTCTCTTGAACTGCAGTGCAGGAGTGCGGCTTGCCTACCCTACCGGGGGTCGCAGGGACAGGCTACCGCGGACACTGGTGGAATCTGGGGGCCTGGTGGAGCACGCACTGACTCACCCCACGTCATAGGTCTGGTCCATCTACAACAGCCTCTGGTGATCCTTTTGGCAGTGGAATTGAGGTGACAGGTTTAGAGACGCAGCGTACATTTCACGTTCACTAATGGGTCGCCAAGACAATAAGCAGCCCAAACTATCCTTCGGCTCTGTTCCGGCACAACGAAAGGTGGTACGTACGACACCAGACAATGGAGGGGCTCGAAGCCCGTCAACAGAGGGGGTAGGATCCAGCTCGAGTGCCCCGGACATGCAATTGATCCTCCAAGAAATGAAGCAGGGTTTCGCTACAGGGGTGGATAAAGTGGACCGATTATCGTCCAGGATGGATGCAATCGCGCAGAAGATGGATGTCCATGAGGAGCGACTTACCGAAGTGGAGAGGCGTGTGTCGGAGGCTGATGATACCACTGCATCCCACGCTACCCGGCTTTCGAGGATGGACAATATCCTTAGAGTAATTGCTGCAAAGAATGAGGAGTTGGAGGCGCGTAGCAGACGCAACAACATTCGCGTGGTTGGCGTGCCGGAGTCTACCAACACAGGCCGGATGGAGGAGTATGTGGAGAGGATTCTTCAGACGGCAATAGGGGCAGAGGCCGTCTCCAAACAGTTTATAGTTGAGCGAGCGCACCGCTCCCTGGGGCCACAGCCTAAACCTGGTGCTCCGCCTCGACCGATCATCGCGAGGCTCCTAAATTATCGTGACAGAGATACAGCGCTGCGTGCAGCACGGAACAACCAGAAGATGTCGTGTGATGGCGTTAGTTTCTCAATATACCCGGACTTCACCCCTGTTGTGCAGGAGCAGCGGCACAAGTTTCTGGATGTCAAAAAGAAATTACGTGCGTTGCAAATTGATTATGCACTGCTGTACCCAGCGAAACTAAGAGTGACTCATCAGGCGAAGCAACATTTTTTCCTTAATCCTCAGCAGGTAGAAGACTTCCTGAAGAAACTGCGGCGTAAACGTGACGTGCTCCATAGAGACGATGATGTAGACGATGGAGAGGATCAACATCTACCTGATGAACAGTGAAGAACTTGTCTCAGTAGTCTGGGAGTTATATCGATGCTGGAGGGCTCCTTTCTGAGGCCTGTGGAGAAATGCCGGTGGAGCGATTAAATAGGGATTGATCGACTATATCATGGACGGGTATTGGACACATAGGTGGTAATGTATGCCAGGCACCATCCCCTCACCTCGTAAGGCCCTAAGAGGGTGGTTCAGGACATAGGGCGAGGAGCGAGGGGTGGTAATGTGTGCACCTCTAATGTCCCTGAGAGGGAATACCCCATATGCTATGTTGTTTACACTGCAGCTGTTGGGTTGTTTGCTGACAGTGGAGGGAGGGGGGTGGGATGGAGATGCTGGCAAGTTGGGGATGCTTCAGTGGGTGGGGGGAGGAGGGGGAAGACATCTGGTGGAACTGTTGATATTCTATGTTTCTAGAGCTTTACCCGATAGAGCTAGGACTGCACTACCTCTAGTACCTAATAAGAGACAGGTGATGAAGTATGCTTCTAACTCCCAATTGTTCAGTGATGTCTGGAGTGGAGATACGGGGGAATGGGCAAACGTAACTGGGTTCTGTCTGGGGGTAGGAGTTGAAGCGCAGCCTTTACAAAAGATAATTTTAGAAGGATGGTGTAAGATCTGTAGATGTGTTGATATCTGTGATGGGCAAGGGTGGGTGAAAGAGGGGTGGAGAATAACTGACATAGTTGGGGACTGTCAGTGGGTGGGGGGGAAAGGGTGATGTTTACAGCACAGTGTGTTTGCGAGTACGATTCAGGATTCATTGTTGTATGGGTAGTGGTGCAGTCGGGCTGGAGTCTAGACATAATGGTGCAGCTCTTAGAACAGTCTTTACTGCGGATTATGGCTGATACAGGGTTGAGTAAAGTATCAATATTAGCTTGGAATGTGAGAGGCCTAAATGACGCCAGGAAAGGTAGGAATGTGATTGCATATTTAGACAGGCACAATGTGCAAATAGCCCTATTACACTTGAGCCCGCACACTGTACCCACATTTGCTAGTAGATGGGCAGTAATTAGGAAGTTTGCATCATATTCCTCTTATGCAAGGGGGACAGCAGTGATCATCAAGAAATCCCTTCACCTGCATCTGTTAGGGGAGATCATAGACCCTCAAGGTCGATATGTGATATTGTGGGGCAGATTGGGTACTGATACGGTTGTATTAGTGAGTTGCTATGCACCGAATGTAGACACCCCGGAATTTTTCACGACACTCTGGGGGCATGTGATGGGAGTGGGCGCTAATCATATTATATGGGGTGGGGACTTTAATGTTGCACTAGTCCCTGGCATGGATAGGTCGGATGGCTGTGGTCAGTATAACAGACAGGCTAAGGATGCGTTACTAGGCATAATTGAGGAAGCTGGTTTGGTTGATAGCTGGCGGTTTGTCCATCCAGAGCGCAAAGAAGGGACCCATTTGACCACATCCACCAATACGTGGGCTCGACTAGATTATTGCTTTGTGTCCCGGGGGTTGGCCTCGGGTATAGGACGAGTGACACATCTGTCAAGGACATACTCGGATCATTGCCCAGTGTTGCTGCAGTTGACCGTGCCGGGACACGATAAATTGAGGCCCCCATGGCGACTATTCCCATCTGTATTACTTGATACGGTGTTCAAAACTGAGTTAGGAGAAGAAATACAGGCATTTTTCCCCAGAAACAAGGGATCGATGAACAGTGTGGGAGGCGTTCAAAGGCACGGTGTGTGGTTTCTGTATATCCAAGAGCTGCGGAGTGTTGAGAGACATCAGACGAACAATAGGGAAGCTGGATAGGGAGCTGAAAGAGTTGGAAATTGAGATGGCGAGAGGGGGAGGCCCAGAGGTACATAAACGCTTTAGGGACAAGCTTTCAGATGGGGAAACACTGGACAGCGCGTAGATACTGCGAAGGGGACAGGCCGGGAAAAGTACAGGCAGCACTCACAAGGACACCACGGTTCAGTACTAATATATTGGAGATCACCACAGCGGAAGGCGCGCGCTGTCAGAATACACAGGGGATACAGGAGGAATTTCTGGCGCACTATGGGAAACTTTATACTTCACAGCAGGCTGACGACAAAGACTTAGGGAGTTTCTTAAATGATAAGGCGCTGTGTTGGTTGAGTGATGTCCATAGGCAGTTCCTTGGCGCGCCGCTTGAACTGGACGAGATACGGGAGGCGATTATGTCACTGGCAAACGGCAAGGCGGCAGGACTAGATGGACTGCCTGCCGAATTCTATAAATGTTAAATTGATGTTATGGCACCTGTCCTGAAGGAGGTATTTGAGGAGTCTTTGGAGGTTGGGGTGTTGCCGGGATCGATGAGGGAGGTGGTGATAACCTCGCTGTTGAAACCAGGCAAAAACCCGGTAGACACCGATTCATATAGGCCGCTGTCTCTTATTAATTGTGACGCAAAGATACTTGCTAAAGTTCTGGCGACACGTCTGTCTTTGATTATGACTAGGATAGTACTGCCGGACCAGGCTGGTTTTGTACCAGGACGGGCCACAACCCATAATCTTCGCACGTTGTTCTCGCTAATCCCAACCATAGCCCCCGAGATCCCAGTTGCAGCCATATTTCTTGACGCAACGAAAGCGTTCGACTCCGTGGAGTGGAAGTACCTTTTTGCTATAGTGCATAGGATGGGATTCCCCAAGATCTTTGTGGAATGGGTGGAACTGCTCTATACCAAGCCGGCTGCGAGAGTGCTGATTAATGGAGTGTTGTCACCTCAGATGCCCATAACGAGGGGTATCAGGCAGGGGTGCCCTCTCCCCCCGTTGCTATTTGCCATAGCAATTTATTTATTTTTAATATTTATAGAGCGCTACATTTACCCGTGGGCGTCTTGGCGCTGATAAACCATTTATTTAAGTACAAAAGTGAGGTTAGAACCAGTTAGTTAATACGGACTGTAAGGAAGAAATGATTATTGAGTGAACAGCCAAGTTTTCAGGAGTTTACGGAACTGGAGGAGCGTGGCACTTTGTCTAATGTTAGAAGGCAGGGTGTTCCAGAGTCTGGGGGCCGCCACCAGGAAACGTCGGTCACCCCAGGTGACTGTTTTGGTGCGGGGGACGACCAGTTGATTGAGAGTGGCTGATCGTAAAGCTCTGGTGGGTTTGTAGTATTGCAGTTGATGTTTTAAGAAATGTGGTCCTAGCAATAGAACCATTGGCATGCCGCATTCGTCAACTGCATAGGGATAGTGCTTTCAAGTGTTTCCAGCGTCAGATAGGGGTATCACTATATGCGGACGACATTACATTGTATGTCAAAGACCCGCAACTCAACCTTAACCCAATACTGCGCGAGTTTATAGTTTTTGGGTAGGATATCGGGTGTGCTTATTAACTGGAAGAAATCAAAATTTTTTCCGCTTACGCGTGCAGTCACGAGATTCCAGTTGGATTACCCACTTGTTTGGTGCGACACTGATATCCGCTATTTGGGTATTGTGGTATCTCTAAATAAGGAGGAGACACTTAGACTTAATTATGGTGTTGCCATTACTAAATTGACCGACAATGTCTCACGATGGACGTCGTTGCCCTTGTCTATGGCGGGCAGAGCGTCACTCATAAAAATGGTGGTGCTACCTCGCTTTCTTCATCTATTTCAAAATATCCCTTATTATCCTGGTGCATATTTTTTTACTAGGCTACGATCGGAACTACTTCGACTCTTTTGGGGCGGTAAACAACCAAGAGTGCGTTGGTCAACACTGACTCAGCCCTACGAGAAGGGAGGCTTCGACGTGCCAGATTTCGAGTTGTATTACATAAGTGCTCAGGCGCAATATGCGTACTATTGGATGCATCCTACACCTTTTATTCCACAACTGGCGGCAGAGGATTGGATCGCACGACCTCTTCCTCTCAGCTGGATGATTCAGGGAACGGTGGCAGTTATAGACACACCGGCCACTACAGTGACATGCACGATCGATGCGTGGCATAGATTAACGAGGGTCCTTCACACTTCGCTGCTATACTCCCCAGTTATGCCACTCACATATCACCCCCAACTATCGCTACTACAAGAGACGGGATTTCAAATAATGTGTAGACGTATTAAGGTTGCCACGTGGGGTGACTTGTTCCTCAACGGGCAATTTCGCACTAAGGAGCAATTTTTTCAGGGAACGCAACCAACCCCCCTTGAGGTATTTTATTATATCAGATTGCGTCAGGGGCTGAAGGAAGTGTTGTTACAATTTCCGTATGAACCAGAAGTAGTGTTACCGTTGCACGCTATGTTGCTGTCAGATGGCCGCCATCTTGTTTCTAGATTGTATAATAATGCCAGGCTACAACGCGTGGGGCTGGAAGACGCAGCGCGACAGAAGTGGGGTTTGGATGTAGGCAGGGAAATTACTGACGATCAATGGACTTATTGTTGTACTATCACAGCTAATATTTCTTCTAGCTGTAGGCTCAAACTCATACACTACAAGTTCTTGCAGAGGTTCTACTATACCCCGGTTCGGAAACTGCGATTCCAGCTGGCAGATGATGATAGATGTGCTAGATGCCATGCAGAAGGGGCGGGATTCCTGCATCTGGCGTGGGAATGTCCCGGGGTGTATAGCTATTGGTCACAGGTACACGAGGCATTGCAACTTATGACAGAGGGGGTACTGGATAGGGACCCGCTGGGTATGCTGTTGGGATATACGCAGCATGTACCTAAGCCCATCAGAAAATTTGTGGACACTGCTCTACTACTTGCCAAAAGGAGAGTTGCATGCAGGTGGGGTAGGGGAAGACCCCCGAAGTTTAAGGAATGGCTAGATGATTTAACCTATTGTCAGGATCAACACAATATCTATGCTGATTTACTACCGGTCCGTAGCAAGCCGAAAGATATCTGGGGTCTTCTGCAGGTGTATCTGATGAGAAATACTGAGTCACAAGAAGGGTCGGATAATGATGATCAGGGTGCTGAGGTATAGATGCACCGCTCTCATGATCTTGCCTCATGGTGATGCTGTAGACATTTAACTAATCCTTTTACCTGTCTGCTATTATGTGACATTCCTGATATCCAGACGTGATTATTGATGGATGCTCCTTTAGCTCATATGTGCTAATGACTTTACTGTCCTGAGTTTTCAGATATGTGACCTTGCGCAGCCTTTCTGTAAATGCAACGAGTGAGAGCACGCTCGCATCTGCGAACTTGATTGACTCCTTAGCCTCGGACACTGTACCTCTTCAATTGTCAAATGATTGTTTCTTGTATGATTGTAACCACTGTGACTATGTCTGTTCCATGAAAACTGATAAATAAAGGTTTAAAAAAAAACATTGGATTTTCTTCTTCAAACTTTCTTGAATTCCTTTTTTCCCTCTTCACGTGAGCACTTACCTTTGCACTGTCTTCCTACTGCACCTGGCAGTATCCCCCAGCCTTCACTGTTTCTATTTATATAATGTAAATAAATTGCTAATTGAGTTGCCTGAGACTAATTTGTGTTTAAAATCATTTTTGGTACTGTAAGAATTGTACATGCATCTGGCTGTTTTTTGTGTGTGTTTTTTGTCGTCTCTTTATTTGCAGGATTGAATCCTAAAAAACAAGAAAAGTGTCTCATTTATTGATGTGATCAAGTTATGTCTAGGACCACTTTGTTCTTCTATACCAAGTTAACACAGGCAGCATTGCATAGTCAAATATCAACATCATAAAAAATCTCAGGCTGCATGGCCCCATATCCCCCAACCCCCCTCCGTCCCCCCCGCCACCGGTGTGCCATAGTTACCCGCATCAGAATCATTAATGGAACATCCAATTCTCCTGAGACAGAATAGTTAACAAATGTAGTACAGCACAGGTAACATACTTTCATGTTGGATCAACGCTGGCTCCACGGTGCATGCCCAGATTCATACTCCTTTTGCTATGGCGTCAGTTGCACCTTCTTGGTCTTCTAGAGCCGAACCCTCCTCAGAACCCGTCTCAGGTGCCTGTAGCAGTGCAACCAATGCCTCCCACGCCCTTGCTGCATCCAGTGCCTTTTCATTAGTTGATTGTAGAGCCTGTTGTAGCCTAAGTGTACATTCTCTTAGTGCCAATTTGTGGAATTCCGCCCTCCATCTCCCCACCCTGGGCCCACTCGCTGATTTCCAGTGAAGTGTGATCTCCCTCTTAGCTGATACAAGGCCCAAGTCTATAAATTTGCTCGTCACTTTAGTTTTAGAGGTATGCAGGAACCAGTGCAATAAACAGACCCCCTGATCCGGGTCTATGTTACGATCCCTTATTTCGTACAGCAGATCAAGTACTTCCACCCAATACGTTCCCAAACAGGTACAACCCCACATCCTATGCTGGAAATTGGCCCCCTCCAAACTACACCTCGGGCACCGGGCGGCAGCCGTAGTAAAATAGTGGTTAATCTTAGCTGGTGTTAAGTACACTCTATGCAGTATATAAAATTGCGGGATCGGGTGATTCGAGCACTGCTGAGTTGAATAGATAAAATCAAGACGTTTACTGTGCACCAGGAACACCCTCTACTCTAGGGTGTGGCATATACTAAATGGAAATTTACAAGTTCAATAATCAACTCGTATGCCTGGGCACAAGTATATGCTGCGTACCAGCAAAAAAAATTTCAATGAAATGCTTGGTCAAATGCAGTTGTTGTAAGTTGCTTCTTTATTCATAAATCACGGATTATGCTGACATCTTCATGTTACTCCACATTAAATGTCTTCATCAACAAATTTCTTAAGGTTTTAAGCATTTAAATCGCCAAAAACATGGCCTCCAATGACCTCCCAATGCATTTTGGCGCAAGCCAGCGCCTTTGTCAAGGGATCTGCAAGTTTAAATGATAATAATTACCACCATATCTTAAGCAATCAACAAAACTAGCTGCACCAAAATGGTGCCACTCAACTGTTACAAACTGTCATAAATACACCAATCTTTAAACAAAACATACATTGCATGCTACACGAGAGACTGTTAGAAAAAACGCGCTGCATGTGTCTAAAAATAACTCAACCATCATAAATACGAGGACACTCGCTGAATACATCTACTAGTGTACGATAGATCTGATCTCTACGTGGCGCGTCTGCAAGCCTAAGTTAGAGCTACAAAGTAGCGGATCGTTCTATAACGGTAATGGCGCAAAGCCGCGTTATCTGTTGAGATACTTAACACACTGCTGAAAGGATCACAGTTCCTAATGTTTGTTGTAAAACCTCTAAATGTGATTACGCTTGCCTAGTTGAGTCGGAATCCCGCTCTCGACGGTGTGCTAAGCTCTATTCAAACGCTTTACTCGCTGCTTAAGATGAATAAACTGCTGAAGCTATAAATGCAATCGCGCTTACCAAGTTAAGACGAAGTATCGCTCTCAACGGTTTACTGAACTCCGGCTCTTCCAATGTCAAGTGGCGGGAACGGTTAAGTAAATTAAGGGGAGGAGTTAAACTCCTTGCCCAGCGCTGTGCATCTTGGTATATGTAGGCAATAGCCTCACTATAAAAAATATTATACTACGTATAGGTGCGCTGTGCAATGCATTATGGTGTAAACCTGCTGGCTTTTAAATCAAAGGCATACATGCATACATTATATAAATAATACAAACGGTAATTTACAGATAACATTGAAACTCCACCCTTTCGTTGAGCCCAAACGGTTTAAGGGTCCTAAGGCGATATATCCAGTGGTTTTCTCTTTTGAGAAGCTGGACTTTGTTGTTGATTCCTTCATGCTTTTCCACATTTTCCAATATACAAGCTTTCAAATCATTGATTTCATGGCCCAATTCCATAAAATGTACAGCGACCGTGGATTTAGGTTGTTTTGTGCGAATGTTACTTTTATGCTCATTCAAGCGAGTTTTCAGTTTGCGCTCTGTATGGCCAACATAGTGCAATTTGCAAGGGCAGCTTAAAACATAGATTACATTCATCGAGTCACATGTACCGTTCACTCGTAGCTTGATGTTATCTTTATATTCTGGGGGTGATAGCTGATTGCCCTTCTTTATGTTCCCACAGTTACTACAATTCAAACAAGGTAGTGTACCTTTCCAAATCCTATATGGATTAGTTTTAGTTTGGCTTTTCAACAATTGACCAATGTTTTTAGGGCGTGTGTGAGCAAACAAAGGGTCTAATTCAAAGGCTCCCTTAAAATCCGGTTCTATGCGCAAAATAGCCCAATGTTTCTTGATAATGTTTTTAAAGGCTGTACTTGCTGTAGAAAATTTACTTACACATGTTATCCGCTGTTCCTTCAAGCTGGGTTTACTGCTCAATAAGGACTCCCTTGTTATTTCCTTTAGCTTGTCTGTGGCTTCTTTTAGTATGGCTTGTGGATAGCCTCTTTTTTCGAAACGTGTGGACATTTCTGTCATCTGGGTAACTGCTTTTTGTTGGTCCGAGACGACTCTTTTCACCCTCATAAATTGTGAAAGTGGCAAATGTCTTTTGAGTGCTGGAGGATGAAAGCTGCCAAAGCTTAATAGGTTATTCCGATCTGTGCTTTTCCTATAAAGAGTAGTATCAAAGCTAGATTCTCCTCGGGTTACATTCACATCTAAAAAGTTAATGGTTTTGTCCTGAATGTCCCAGGTGAACTTAATACGTTCATCTATCAGATTTAATTTAGAGATTTCTGATGTCAGGGTTTCTTTTGCACCTTCCCAGACGATAAAAATATCGTCAATAAAACGAACATACAGTTTGATATGTTGTTTCCAGATGTTTTGACTCAAAATGTTCGTCTCCTCAAAAATCCTCATGAAAATGTTGGCATACGTAGGCGCAGCCGAATTTCCCATGGCTGTACCACTCTTCTGGATGTACCATAGTTCTCCATGCTTAAAGTAACTGTGCATGAGGGTAAACTCTAGAAGCTCCATCAAAAAAACTTTCATAGTGTCTTCATAATGGCTATGTAGTAGCACTTTTTCCACTGCTTCAATGCCTGATAAGTGGGGTATTGACGTATAAAGTGCTTGAACGTCTATTGTAGCCATGTAGATAACTTGTTCTTTATTGATTTCTATATCCACCAGTTTTTTTAAGAAATCTGTAGTGTCTTTGATGTACGAATAAGATTCTACTGCGAATTCTTGGAAGTATTTATCAAGAAATTTCCCTACAGGCTCATGTATACTTTTGACAGTTGACACGATAGGTCTACATGGGGGTTGATTCAAATTTTTGTGGATTTTCGGCGTCATATAAAATGACGGGCTCCGTGGATCTGCTTGCGTGAGGTATTGTTTGGTCGTCTCTTTGATGGTGCCATTTTCTACTGCTTTCTGCAGGATTTGCATCAGGATATCCTGTATTTCTCTGGTTGGATTGTGTGTAATGCTCATATATAGGTTAGTATCGTTGAGGTGTTGACTGACCATTAGGTCATAGTATGATCGGTCCATAATAACAAGTGCGCCACCCTTGTCAGCTTTCTGGCATAATATACTTTCATCCTGGCTGATGTTTCTGATGATATTTAATTCACCTGACGATATGTTGCAATGTTTTTTTCGATGAGGGTTAATCGAAAGTAGATCCTGCTTACATAGAGTTTCAAATAAGTCAATGGTTTTATGGCTAACTGGTGCCATGTATTTACTCGATGTTTTAAGTCCTTTTAATTCATCTGGTTCTACCCCAGTGGTTTCCGTCACAACATTATCAAAGAAGTTTCTGAGTCGTAATTTCCGAGTGAGCTTGAATAGACTCACTTCCATTTCAAGAGTATCTGTTCCTGTGGTGGGAATGAAGGACATGCCTTTCTGTAGTGTTTGCAATTCTTTAGTTGTCATGGATTTGTGTGATATATTGATGACTAGATTGTTTTCATCCATTACTCCTGTCGTTATTTCCTCCTCTTGGGTTTGTCTCTCGTTGTTGGTTGGTCTTGCTCCTTTTCTACGTCTTTTGCCCCTCCTGGTTCTGCCCTTTTGTCTGGGCCTGACTCTAAAAAAGGCGTTTGTGCAGAGGTTGACGGTGTTTCCTTCGGTACCTGTGCCTGTGTCTTCTGTTGACCACTCCGTGTGGATGCCTCACTCCCTGTAGAGGAGGAATCTGTCTGTGAATTTTGTCCTCTATTGATCCTTCTTTTTGCATACACCTCCGCCCATGAATAAACTTCCTCCAGTTTGTAATCGAGGGTGTCTCGGCGATACTTTCTGATTTTACGCTCATTCACCTCTTGTGTATGTTTGACTAGTTGTTGATTAATATCTTCCAGTGTCTTAGCCGGTTCTTCTGAACTCATAAATTTCTTCAGTTCATCCTGAACTCCCTCAATTTCAGTGTTCAATTCTTGTAGTATTTTCGACAGCTCCTCAATGATTAACAGGATCAAGTCTAGGCTGCATTTATTCAAAATTGCATACCACTTATCGACAAATTGTTTGCTATTTTTACATAACGAAGGTTTTAGAGGGATCCTTAGTCCTCTTGGAATCCGTTGCGATTTGTGGTACCTGATTAAGGTACTGGCATGCAGTCTTTGATTTATTGTCTTTCTTGCGCCGAAATGCATTGGGAGGTCATTGGAGGCCATGTTTTTGGCGATTTAAATGCTTAAAACCTTAAGAAATTTGTTGATGAAGACATTTAATGTGGAGTAACATGAAGATGTCAGCATAATCCGTGATTTATGAATAAAGAAGCAACTTACAACAACTGCATTTGACCAAGCATTTCATTGAAAAAATGTTTGCTGGTACGCAGCATATACTTGTGCCCAGGCATACGAGTTGATTATTGAACTTGTAAATTTCCATTTAGTATATAAAATTGCACCAATTGGAATCTGGCGTTCCTCGTGCTTTTCCAGGCCCTTCTAACCAGCTGAATCCACGTCTTCTCAGGGATTTCCCTGCATAGGTCTGCTTCCCATTTCCCCGGTAGTGCACGCAACGGTTCTAGTGTTTCAGTCAGCATGCGCCCATACAGGCATGTGATAGCCTTAAAGGTTCCTGCAGCAATTACCACATATTGGCATGCCATTGAGGTCTGCGGTTCCAACAATACCGTCTTCCAGTACCGTTGCATTGCCGAAATTAGCGCTGTATGCAGCAGGTAATCCCCGAGGGAGACCATATCTGTCCTGCAGAGCCGGAAAAGATAAAAGAATGCCGTTTTCATAGAGGGCCCCCAGTACCTGAACCTCCAGCGCCTCCCATTCAGCTAGCGCCGCTCATTACCCGCCATGCGGGAGGGCCGTACACATGCCCAGCGGAATCTCTGGGGCGTACGGACAGGCAATCCCAGCTCGACGCTGGCTCCGGTTCCAGCACAATCTCAGCGTCCGCTCTTCATTAGTAAGCGGTTCAAGGCGCATCTTCTGCTGGAGCACTATAAAGGACAATCTGTATTGCGGGACCCATCGTCCCTCAGGACCGTCTGGGCCTCGAAACTCCCGAGCCACAGCCTGAGTGAGCCACTGGAGCTGCGCGGCTAAATAGTACTACTCAAAGTCCGGCACTGCCATACCCCCGTCGGCTCTCGGACGTATCATTGTTGCCATTTCAACCCGCTGCTTGCCAGTCTCCCAGAGAAACCCCCCAGCCATGGAATGGAGCTGTCGGAACACAGAGCCCGGCACCCAGATTGGTAGCATCCGGAAATAATACAATAACCGAGGGAGCGCCACCATCTTCAGAAGCGCCACCCGGCCTGCCACCAAGAGCGGCAACGTGCTCCAAAACGCAAAGCTACCCCTAAGGCCTCTTATGGCTCGACCCAAGTTACCCTCTAGTAATTCTTCGAAGGAATGATAAATGGGAGTGCCTAGATAAGGCAAGCATCGGGGTTCCCACCGAATACCCGCCACCTGGGGAGGGCTTACCTCAGTCTTAACCACCGGAAACAAACAAGTCTTTGCCCAAACGCATGAAGCAGTTGCTTCGCATCCTCCAAGGCCGTTGCCGTATTTGCGAGAAAAATTTGCAAATCGTCCGCATATAGGGAGATAAACTGCATATCTCCACGGAGTTCCAGTCCAGTGTAATGCATCCCCAACCTGGCATGGGAGGCCAATGGCTAAGGCGAACAACAACGGAGAGACCGGGCACCCCTGTCTCGTACCCTGCTCTACCAAACAAGAGGAGGAATTCGTCACACCCGTCCGTACCTGAGCCGTCGCCGAGCGGTAAAGTATCTGTGTCCACCCCGCAAAGGATTCCCCCAAGCCCGAACGCATGAAGAATCCGGAACAAATATGGCCACTCCAGGCCGTCAAAAGCCTTTTCGATATCTACTGAGAGAACCGCTGCTGTGGGGGTCTCGCTGTGATCCTCCCCTAGGATTCGAAGAAGGCGTCTCACGTTAGTCGCCGGAGTGAGTTTCGGGATAAAACCCGTATGTACCAGTTGAGCCATATAGGGAAGGTGCTGGGCCGCGAGAATCCTATTCAATATCTTATATTCAGTTGTTAACATTGATAATGGGCGGTAGGCCGACCTAGTCAGGGGATCTGTTCCCGCTTTCAACAACGGGATAATGATAGCTTCGCGAGTGGAAACTGGCAACCTCCCCAGATCCCGGCCCTCTTGGTATACTGCCAGCAGCCTGGGGGCCAAGAGATCAACGTGTGTCGAGTAAAATTCTATCGGCAGGCCATCAGCCCCCGGTGTTTTCTTGCATGCCGTATGTTTTATCGCGCTACGTATTACCCCCACTGTAATCTCCCACCCCAGCGTGTCCGCCTGGTCCTCCTCAAGGCGTGGCAGTCGCACCTCTGCTAAGAATTCCTCTAGCCTGTCGCCCATCTCCTGTAGCTTACTCCTGGTATAAATCTGTATAGTAGTCCAAGAATAACCAAGAATATCCCATTAACCCCACGCTGGGAATACTCTGGTACTCCCTCAGGGGAGGTCAAGGCCAGGATGGGTGTACCCCTCTGGCCGGATTTGTCAGGCGCTGACTGGAGCCTGCCGTGTCCAAAGCACCTACTATGACCGTCACGTATGCCCTGAACTACATCTCTCAGAATGCCTGGTGTGGGAGGAGCATCGTCTATAATACCCAGTAAGGTGTGGGCTGAGGTGCGCGTAATCTGCCGTTTGCATTTGGATTCCATAGCATTGAGTCTCACGCTGGTTGCGTGGAGGCTCTCTCTGTTCCTGATACCTAGCGGAGCGGTGTGCCTCTCACCGGTCTTTCCTTGTGCTCTGAGGAAGCGCTGCTTTCTCCGCCTCTGGAGAGGCTTCTTTCGGGCGCTGCTGGAAGCGTCATTTCTCGGACTAAGGCACTCGGAAAGGAAGGGGTGTTTGTGTTTCTTTGTCGCCGGGGCTGGAAAATCCCTGTTTGTGTTGATTTCTTCGCGCTGAAGGAAGCGCTAATTCAACACAGTGTTTTTGCCTTCAGCCTGGAACCTTCGGGAGGAAATCTTATCGGATTGATATTGGGATTGTTGTTTTGTTTACTTTTCCTAGCGCTGATGGAAGCGCTTCGTTTTCTGGAGACTTCCCTTCTCCTACAGTAAGCCGAACATTTCCTTTGTACTCGTTTGGGAATAATCTGTGGTGACTGGTTGCTCGAGTGGGAGCTGGATTCCTCCTTAAATTTGCGCTGAAGGAAGCGCTTGCTGTTTAACTGCTTCTACACTCGAGGAGTTGCCTCTCCTCCCTATGGACCCTGAGTTTATTATTTTTTGCTTTACTTTTACCTCATACTCCGAACTGGCGGAGCACCTTTCTTTGGGCTCGTTCAAATCTCATTCTTGGATGGGAAGGAAGCCCTATTTTGGGAGCTGTGTTTAAGTTGGATTTGGATGAGTGATTACTGGGTATGTATGTTAAACTACTTCCCATTTGTGAGTAAGAGCATGTAAGTGGAGTGGAACATTAATCGTTGTGGTTTATTGTTGTAGGAAGGCCTTAAGTCAGAAGCTGGAGTCCCTACCTATTAGAAGTACTACTACAGGAGTTTACGGCCAGTGGAAAGGTACTAGTGAGTTCTAGTGAGACCTTATGAGAGTAGTAAGTTTTGACAGGATATGTATTTAATCTGTATTCTTTTGTTGCAGGTCTCCCGCTTCCCACTGGTCCATTCCTCATCCATATTTCCCTCGCCTGACTACCTCACTACTCTGAGTTGCTTTTTTCCAGAGTTGGGGAAGTCTGGAGGTGGACTCCTTTTGGCATCACACGGAAACAGAGGAGTGGCTTGACGCTGACAGGATTGGCCAACCAAGCCAGGAGGGTGCCCGCCTTATCTCTCTCCACATGAGCCCGCACCAAATACGCTTTTTAATCCAAGCTGCGCAACCGCTCCACTTGCGCCGCCACTTCCTCTCTTGCAGCCATCTGGAATATCAGGGCGGGCTTTTTCGGCCTGACGCAGTCGCAGCTCCTCCCTCTATATCCTGCAAAAGGGTTTTCAGCATACCCGCCGTCTTAGCCACACATATGCCCCGCACCACCACCTTAAAGGCGTCCCACTCCAGGGCCAAACTTGAAGCTGTACCTTCATTCTCAATGAAATACTGCTCTATACCCTCCTCTAATTCAGCACGGAATACCGGGTCCTCCAAGGCCTCTGGGCACAATCGCCAGGTAGGAATTGCAGGCCTCCCCCAGGACCAATGCAATGCCAGTAACCGTGGATTATGGTTCGATATCGTCCTCGCCAAGTATTCACCATTGCATGAACATCCAGGGTGCACAATATGACATACAATCGTCACACATGCAAGTCATGCAAGGCGGAGAAATAAGAATAATCCTGCTCCTCCATGTGTTGCGCGCGCCATGTGTCTATCAACCCCCACTCGGCTTGCCAATCCCGTCAGATATTCGAGAGCCTATGTATAGGTGCCAGTGGCAGATGCAACCTATCCATCTCGATATCCGTGATTGAGTTGAAATCCCCTCCCATTAACACTGGGCCAGTCAAGTAAGGCGCCAGTTTTCCTCACAGTCGAGCAAAATAGGACGCCTGGTCCACATTAGGGGCATACACACTGCACAATGTCACTTCCCGCCCATCCAAACGCCCTAGGACAGCCACAAACCTTCCCTCAGGATCCACTGTCTGTTGGATTGGTTGGAAGGGAACTCCCGTCCTAACCCAAATCAGTGCACCACTGGCACAGGCAGAGTACGTTGTATAGAAAAGCATACTTGATACATAACTCTGAAAATGCAGAATGGTTATGTGTACATTAAGAACTAGACATCAGTAGTTGTTGATCTATCTTCATGTTCACTATATTATATATGATAAAAAAAATTATTAATTTTTCTTTTCCACTCTCTCCACCACACCTGCATGATATGCATAAAAGCACACTAGAGAAGGAGTTTGAACTATGGGCATCAATAATCGTCCCTTTATGTTATACTGGTCTTATAGAGTACCTACATATCACACATAGTGTTTATAACATATATTTTGCCTCTGATGGTTCTCTCCGATTTTTGAGTCGAACTATGGATAATCTTCATGTGTAAAACAATAAAAAATATGTGCAACATACTACATATTTATATCGACTCATCACCTTCATTTTCACGGATAGCGCATCATAGCTGACAAATAGCGCAGTAAATCTCGAGAAAGTGCGAGGGTGTCCGTTATGTTACGCCATGATATTTAATTGTAGTACATTATATATACTCTTTCTTCCTTATTTGCACGATAAACATTTAGGGGCCTATTATGATTGCGGTTTTTCCGCATCCTCCGGGCCGGCGGAAGCCACCGCCGGCCCGGAGGATGCGGAAAAAACGCAGCGGACCCACCAAAGACCCACCGCCACATTAGGATGGCTGGTGGGTCCTGGTTTCCGTCCGCAGCTTTTCCGCCACGGTTGACTTACAACCGCGGCGGAAAAGCTCTAATATGGTGGTGGTGTCTCTCAGACACCGTCCGCCATATTAAGAAGGGCTTTAAAAAATGCTTTTCCGCAGCGGGTTTTCCGCCGTGGAAAAGCATGTGTAACTTCACTGCGGGGGCCCGTTGCGGGCCCCCTAGGTGAAGGGGGGGTGGGGGTGCACATGGGGGGTACCTATGGTACCCCCCTGCATTTGTATGCAGAAATCGGCAGGCACCGCACGGTGCCTGCTGCTTTCTGCATACAAATGCAATGTATGCATTTTTACCATTGCGGCGGATGCAGCTTGAAGCCGCACCCGCCGCAATGGTAAAAATAGAGGATGTGACCGCCAGGGTGGCGGTCACATACTAATTGCACAGGAGGGAACTCCGCAGGCAATGCGGAGGTTCCCTCCTGCTCTATGGTGGCGGACGGACTCAGGTCAGTCCGCCATCATAATCGGCCCCTTTGTCTGTTGTCCAGTTTGAGGGAGGCTGGATCATCTATAACGCTATGTCTTTTGATCATTGGTCCGTCATTTATGGCAACACCCTTCACCGCCCATTTTGTTGTGAGTCTGTCATCGATTTCTGACGTTGGGTCTGTATAATACGTAATATCATCCGCTTGATTATTGGCGTTCTAGAACGGCAATAACGTAGCGTGCCAATTACCTTTGCAAATTAGCTCTTTGGCGGGAAACCTGAACATATTTAAAGCTCACTGGTCCCTTCGCAGAATGCTTGCATCCCGGTAGCCATACCTTCAGCACCAACGAGACCATCGCGGTTGGACGCCTATAAGCATTACGAAATGTGTGCCCAAAGGTAAAACATGTGCTTGAGGAATTCGATTTTTTCGGGACTAGATTCCGTACTTTTACTTATAAAGTCTAATACGTGGCACCTGGTTTTTACCGTAGGATAGCGGGCACGGCCGGTATATGGTCCGAGATCCGAGGCGCCACCACAGAACTAAGGATAGCTGTATATATATCAGAAGAACTATTCGCATCAGGCCCAGTAAGTGCCGGTCTAACACTTGAATACCGAGGCTATAGAGATTAGAAAGATATATGTACAAACTTTAGGGTATATAAACGTAAAATCATATGGATGGTCTCTCTCTTTGTTTACCTTCTTTATAGGATGTCCTTAGTTGGCTGATAGAGGATTGATCGCGGACTTAGAAATTACGACAATCTTTCCACAATGATGTAATATTTTTTAATTTTGGATATCCCTTGTTTTTCAAGTGAGTGTCCTCTCTTTGATAGATATAATTAGGGCATACATAAAAATAAAATCTATATATCTAAGATGTCACGCTAAAAGTTTTTTTGGGTTTCATCATGTGGTTACAGATTTGCACAGAGAATCTGATGATAGTATCAATGGATTACACCAAGATGAAATCGGATATTTCTTTCTAAACATATATGGTTAGTAACCATCTTCTCTTATTTTGGGCTATGATATACAGTGTAAGTGAAATTAGGACGAGCAGAGTGTGTCCATGGTTTCTGTTGCTTAGAAAACAAATATATGTGCTAATAAAAAATCGAGCCTCCCTGAGACAAGTATATACAAGTGTGTTAGTTAGAGTAGGATATTCGTTCCATACATATGATTGAAGAACCCAAAACTCTATCTCTATAGTATATATCAGGCAGACTCTCTACCTTTTGAAGGCGCTAGATATATATTTTTCTAAAAAAATATATCCATATAGCCAATCATGAACTATCTTAAAAACTGCTTAGATGAGCTTTCTGGCAATAACATAAGGGTAGAGCAATTCGGTTTTGCTTGAAGACCATTGATGCTTCGTAATAACCATTCCTGTCTAGTATTTACGCTATGTAATATATCATCATGAGAAAAATGGACGGCATTTCTTATGAATCGTTCTCTCTTCTAGCTTTTAAGCTCTATTCATGTATGGAGGTGGAGGCGACAGTACCGTACACCACGTATAAGCACCCCGAACATCATATATAAGCCAGTAATTCTGTCTACATGAGTGGGTGCTCGAGATAGATCTAGTAGGTAGGCGCTAGCATTTTATGCAGGACATGCATATTGTAAATCATGACAAATCACTTAAGGTTCTCTTCAGTTGATGCAACCCAAAAATAATGATCAGATATATGTATATATGTACAGTTAGTCAAATTCTAAAAAAATGAGTAAATTATCTAGTGAATTTGAAATAGAGACACTGTGATGTAATGTTGTATTTGACTATATATGTTCCACTGGTTTCAGTTTTTTTAATACACAAATAGAGTCCCTTTGTTTGGAAATAGAGGGACATAGTTTAGCTTGGGTATTTTTATTAAATATATCGACACTCTAAAAACATGTAAAGACTCATATGTATCCATAGATGAGGAAATAAGTATTGAGCCTTTCTCTGTATGATATTAAATGTTATGTAACCACTGTATAATGTTTTGTTATATGTTTTTGTTTATTTGTAGTGCAATGGACGGTCACCTGATGAAGGCAGCAATGCCGAAACGCGCTTAGTCTACATCTACCGCATTGACCCCATAAATTTTTCATCTAAAATATTTATCCATTATTTGATTGACATGTTCTCAGTATATCATGTAAAGAATGAAATAGTTTTTATATAATGAGAAAAAACCAAAGAAACATTCTAATATAAAAAAATCTTTTTGATATGATTGTTTTGAAGAATAAAATACATATATCTTTTGGAGATATGTAGAGTCTTTGTATGCAATAGTGGTTACTGTCTACATGTATATACATGTATATATATATATATATATATATATATATATATATATATATATATATATATATATATATATATATATATGCCTTCACAATTTGTCCAAAAAAGAAAGCGCCACTCCACAGAAGATTAAAGCGCAGCTTTATTCATTACAGGAGGATACTGTGCCAACATGTTCTGGATTCAAATCAGCCTAATGCATTTCGAGCCCCCTGGCTCTTGTTCACAGGCTCTTGCTGAGGAAACGGAAACAGTAAGCTCTCTGCATTTTAACAGGTGACTTCCTTTTACGCCGTGCACTCTGGTTATTGAAGTGCTTGAATCAAAACCTTCCAGTAGGTCGTTCCGTTTCTCAGGATTCATTCCTTAATATTAAAACCCTCCAGTGGGCCTCCAAACCACGCCGCACAGTCAATTAAGAATCTCCTGTGGCCAACACCGAGGCACGAACAGTTCATCGCCCCGGCAGCACCTTACACATTTTTTCCTCAAGGCGGTGCGCTCTCACGGCGGGACAGCCGGTAGTTATGCCTTCACAATTTTTCCAAAAAAGAAAGCGCCACTCCACAGAAGATTAAAGCGCAGCTTTATTCATTACAGGAGGATACTGTGCCAACATGTTCTGGATTCAAATCAGCCTAATGCATTTCGAGCCCCCTGGCTCTTGTTCACAGGCTCTTGCTGAGGAAACGGAAACAGTAAGCTCTCGGCATTTTAACAGGTGACTTCCTTTTACGCCGTGCACTCTGGTTATTGAAGTGCTTGAATCAAAACCTTCCAGTAGGTCGTTCCGTTTCTCAGGATTCATTCCTTAATATTAAAACCCTCCAGTGGGCCTCCAAACCACGCCGCACAGTCAATTAAGAATCTCCTGTGGCCAACACCGAGGCACGAACAGTTCATCGCCCCGGCAGCACCTTACACATTTTTTCCTCAAGGCGGTGCGCTCTCACGGCGGGACAGCCGGTAGTTATGCCTTCACAATTTGTCCAAAAAAGAAAGCGCCACTCCACAGAAGATTAAAGCGCAGCTTTATTCATTACAGGAGGATATATATATATATATCTTGTTGATTGATCCAGTTTACAAGCTATAGACCTTTACCTACTGTAGAAAAGCATCCCCCTCCATCTGCGCTGTAAAGCCTGGCCTTCAGCTCAGTCTACATGGGTCTCTTGATGAAAGGCAATCTGCACTCCCCTAATCACTAAATAAGAATGGACAACTGTGGCGTGTCAACATTGTATGCATCCCCCGCACATTCCATGTAATACATTTGAACTCAGGTGATGTCCCCATTATGTTGACTGTCACTCTTCCACAACTGCACTCCCTGCATCGCCACACCGGTGGCTCTAACTACCCCAAAACAACCCCAAAACTCACCCAACCATCCCTCCCCAGAACAGGCTCTAAACAGCTAGCACCCATCCAAACCATCCACTAACAGTCCCTCTGGGCCCTACCAGGGATTCACTCAGTGAGCGAAGCTAAGGGGGAGCCCTAGAGTCTAGACAATCTGGTCTGCAGCCTCATAGAGTCAAAATGCCAAACCCCACTAGAAGAGAGACTTCCAAACCCCCTGCATCCATCCCGTCAGAATCAGTCCCAGTTGACCCTTTTTCAGATTCCGTCGCACCCATCAGCAACGTTCCGGTCGCCTGGGATATCTCAGTCACAGCCTGCAGAGCCGCTGATCTCTCCTTCTCCGTCTGTGACATGGAAGGCTTCTGTGTCCCAGGGCGACGTCATCTGGTACGCCTTGTATGGCGTGGTTGCGGCGCCTCCATTGTCCGTCTCGTATCACCTCCTGCCTCACCCATCCCTGCACGGTTGGATTCCAGCCAGCTCCATGCCTCTTCAGGATCATTGTGAAAGAAAGTCTTGCCGTCCATCATCACTCTCAGACGAGCCGTGAACATCAGGGAGTATTGGATGCCTTTGCCCCGAAGGGCCTTCTTGACCGCCAGAAACAAAGCACGCTGGCGCAGCACGTCGAAGGTGTAATCCGGGAACAGCAACACATTTTTATTATCCACTCTATACGGGCCTGCGGTACGCGCCTTATGCAGAAAGAGGTCCCTGTCCTTATAGTGGAGTAGACGGGCCACCACAGGCCTGGGCGGTCTTCCAGGCGCCAATGGTCGGGCCGGCACCCAATGGGCTCTCTCCAGTGTATAAAAAGGTGTCAGGCCCTCCGGAGCAACTTCAGTGCGCAGCCATTGCTCCAGGTAATCTGCCATGTTGCTCCCTTCCACGCCTTCCGTAAGGCCCACCACTCGTATGTTGTTCCGTCTATTATGCCCTTCGGCATCTTCGGGCCTCCTCTCCAGTACCAGCAACCTGCGAGTGACTTCTCCCACCTGAACGTCCAATGCTTTCTGGGAGGGTTCCAAGACCTCCAAAGTGGTCTCAGCCTGCTTTACCCGGTCGACCAGCTTCGCATGATCCGCCCTCAGGAGACCCAACCCCAGCGACACCTGGGCAATGTCCTCCTTGAGTGCTTCCCTCGTGTCTGTGATAGCTCGGAGAATTTGGTCCACGTGTTGCTGCTTCAGCCCTTCCGGTTGCGAGTTGGCCACATCATGCTTGCTCTGCTCCGCAGTGTCATCCTTCGGCTCCGGTGGGCTCCCCCTTGTTAGCCTCTTGGTTTCCCCATGGTGGTCAAGCTATCAGGTCCCAGCCTCAGCCCCAACACTCGGCGCCTCCTGCACCTCAATAATAGAGTGCCCCTCCTTCAGCCGGGCAAGGGGGCTCTCCGGGTCACCAGCCCCCGCCTTCTGTCATGCCCCCGGGGGCTCCTCGTCCCTTTACTATACCCCACGGTAGCCCAACGGAACAGTCCACCACAAGGCCAGCCGTCCAGTGATTAAGCGAGGGGGGGTCCAAGCAGGCAGGCCCAAGTTCAGCTCAGTCGCCGCACTGGTGCTCCCCGTGTCCGGCTCAAGTCAACGGTCACTGCCAGGTCAAGGTCCCCCCAAGAGTCTGCGTATCCCTCGAGGAAGGGCCGGTAAGCAGGGTCCCAGGAAGAACCCCAAAGCAACACACTAGGCCTCTGCAAGCCGCAGCAGGGTGTCCGCCCCGGCCGGCCGGGGCCGCCGCCCACCTGGCCTCTATTTAGTTCCCGGACTCTCTCACCTCCACGATCAGCGCTAGGGTTCCGCAGGCACCACCCTGATCCGCCGTTAGCTCGCCCACCAGGCGGCGGCGCTTCACCGCCAGGCCCGGGGGCCGACCAAAGCACTCAGCCCCCTTTGGGCGCCCAGTATGTCTCCTCCTCGAATTGCCAGCCAAGACTGTGGCTGCCTGCCACACCTCCAATAGACTCTGGCGTCCCCAACGGTCGGGCGCCCGCAGAGTCATACCGGGGCCTCCGCCTCTCCTACCAGTGTCGGGGAGATCAGGGCCCCACAGCAGGCAGATGCATCACCCCAGCAGGAGCCAGTAGAGAGCGTCGCTCCAGGCCCTCACCATCTGGTCCGTGGGGCCGATTCCATTCCCCAATGCCGGTGTCGTGAGGTAAGGGCACTCACGTAAGGGCCGCAGCAGGAGGCGCTCACCAGCCCTCCAAAGCCATTCGCCGGGCAGAGAGCGGTCTTCCCCAGTGCGCCGCCATCTTCGGTTGTCTACGTCGCTGCGGCTGGGCGCTCCCAAGATCACTTTGAGGCCGCAGCGCCGGAAGCTGCACCGCCACTCTCATCGGCTACAAAGGAGAGCCGGGCAGCCAGCAAGGGTGCAGTGCTCGTCGCTTTCTAGGGCAGATCACTCGCCTGGCTATGTCTAGGCTGTTGCCGCTTCCCGGTCCCCTCCAGCTGGCCTGCCAGCAGACACAGTCGCCATTTTTCCACTTGTGTGCAGGTCAGGCCTCACATTACTCGGGTCCGCAGAGTAACTCCGGAGGGTCAAAACACTCTCGATCCTGGTCGTAGCAGGCCCCCGCACCTGCCGACACCCTCCCAGGTTAACAGAAGAGCCAGTCCGGCTCTCCGTGGAGGTGGGGATGGCGTGAAGCTCTCTGCTCACGCGACCGTCCTCATCGGCTCCTAAGCCACGCCCCATTAAATATTGCATTAATAATCACCGTGATAATAATCGCATTTCTGGGAGGCGAAGACATTTAGTTGTTAGATTGCCAAGTATAAAAACAGTAGATTATACAGGTTTTCCATTTGATCAGAGTCCAAGTAAACAATGCCTTTCTCCTACTGCCCCTCGGTGTCTGGCTGCAAGTGAAGCAGGGACATCTTTCGTACCCCCCGGCGCTGCCACGTCCCAAAAACCACTCCTGACGCCGCCTGCACCGAGTGTATTCCGGCTTTGCTCTGTGGTGTTTGCTCCAAGCCCTGAGCTGGGCTAAGATAAGAGAACAATGCCGCCTGGTGTCCCTTTCAGTAAACACACCAGCCCACGGCTGCACCCAGAGCCTTCACCAGTCACACAAAACTACAAGAATGCGGCTGTCCGTGGCCCCCGCAGGGGGCCAATCCAGCAGGGCAGCACTTTAGTGCCATTTTGGCACCGCCCACCACCGCTCTAGTCGTTGTGGGCTCCTGTAGGAGCCCTCTAGTCAGGTCGCCACTGTGGCGTCCTTCCGGTTCACCAGGTGGGGGGGAAGGTATATATGCCTCCCCCGCCCCTCCTGGAGGTCTCTTTTTGCCAGCCACACCGCCTTGGCTTGGTCTTCATTGCGGTCTCACCAATGCGTTTTGTCCTGCTCGGATGGCATTGTGGCTGGGGCGAGCGTCAGTGATTGTATGCGGCGAGTCTGCCCTTCCCCCCTTGAGGGACAGTATTGTTTGCCTCGCGGTGGAGCCTTTTGCCACCGATTGCCTACGGGCATGCATTTTGACGGGGGCCCGATCTGAATGTGTGATGGAGGTTGGGCGACACAAAGACAGACACTCACTGTGTCTGTCGAGGATAGCGGACGGCGTGCGTTGGAATTCACGGCTCCGGCATTTGAATCGGGAAGGCATTGCGGAGGTGCTGTTTGGTGGGATTCATGCCCAGGCATAAGACCACTGGCGTGGTGAGTGCTGGAAGCTGGTTATTGCTGGGCAGACGGACCGAGCGCAGTGCAGCTCGGACCCTCCCTTGTTGGGTCCGAGCGCGGAGGCATGTTTTGTTGATTTGGGGCCCAGGGGATCTTCTGAGTTCTGGAGCAGCAGCGGGGCACACGGAGGGGGCAGTCGCGGGGCGGAGGGCCAGACACCCTGTTTGTGGCGCTTGCAGGTGGCACAGTGACGGCAGGGAACAGGCATGGCCTCAGGTGTTTGTTTTGTTCGGTTGCGGGGAGTTCTGGTTGCACTGTCAGTGATCCACGGCCTCCCCCGCGTTCTGGGTCTGTCGCTTGTGACACTGTGCGGTGACACTGGGTGCTAGAATCTGTGTGAGGAAATCGCAGGGAAGCACATCTTAAAGACCCAGGACACCCCCCACGCCGCACGGCTACACAGCTGCGAGCGCGTCTCTGACCTCAGCGCCGCAGGTTCACCCCTGGCCTCGTTGTCCCCCTGCCGCTACCGTGTCCTTTTTCCCGCTGTTGCCCACTTGGGACTTGATTTGTGATTTTATCTTTTGTATTTTTAGGCGTCTTACTGTTTCCCTTTTTTATTTTTTGTACCCCTGCCCTCTGGTGTGCCCCCCCGACCCCCGCTTCCCGCCGCTGCTCCCTTGTGGCCCCGCCCCCTTTTTTCTGTACCCCCGCCCATTGGACGCCCCGCTCCCGCCTCCCAGCTGCTCCTCCCTCCCACTTCGCCTCATATGGAGGCCGCAAGGCGGCCGCGCGCAGCAGGCGCGCCGCAAGCCCGTCTGCGCCCGTCCGCGCCTGGACCCCTGGCCCTCCCCGATACCAACCCACCCGACGGACTTACGACGCCGCCACCCTCCACGCACTCAACGCCGGCCGGAACCCCGCCTGCCACCAAGCAACCCCGAAACGCACCCACGGACCCTTCACCTGCCAAACCTGCACATTCATCTGCCTCCGTACCTGCACCGCACCCGCCAAGCCAAGCACCAGCAAGAACCACCTGAAGTGCATCCTGCTCAACACCCGCTCCATCCACAGGCACGCCGTCGAACTCTGGAACCTCCTCGACACAACATCACCAGACATCGCCTTCCTCACGGAAACCTGGACGAACGCCTCCTCAGCCCCCGACATTGCCATAGCCATCCCGTAGGGCTACAAGATCACCCGGAGGGACCGCATCAGCCAAACCGGAGGAGGCACCGCCATCGTCCACAGAATCACGACTAACTCCGACGACACCCTCACCGCCGCCGAGCACCTTCACTTCCAGATACACACCGACCCCAAGACCACCCTCAGAGGCACTCTCATCTACAGACCCCCTGGACCACGCACACAATTCAGCGAAGCCATCGCAGACTTCGTCAGCCCGCACGCCCTAACCTCCTCAGACTACATCCTCCTTGGGGACCTCAACTTCCACCTGGAGAACAACAATGACAGCAACACCGCCATCCTGCTGGTCAACCTCGCCAACCTCGGACTCAAGCAACTGGTGAACACCCCCACCCACTATGCCGGCCACACGCTTGACCCCGTCTTCTCCTCCAGCAAGCACATCTCCTTCAGCCACTCCACCACACTACACTGGACAGATCACAGCTGCGTCCACTTCAACTTCAGGAGGACCACGACCCACCACCACCCGCAACAGGTTCCCCGCAGAAGCTGGAGCAAGATCACCGCCGACCAACTCACCACCTCCCTCAGCCAGAACCCCCCGCCAACACGACGGACCCCAGTGAAGCAGCCCGCAACCTCACACAGTGGCTCACCAACTGCGCCGACGACCTCGCACCACTGAAGAAACCTCCCAGCAGACCCGGCAGCAAGAAAGCATCGTGGTTCACCAACGACCTCAAAAACTCCAAGAAAAACTGCCGCACCCTCGAGAAAGCCTGGCGCCACGACCAGACAACAGACAACATGGCAGCCCTCAAGAACGCCACCCGCAAACACCACCAGCTGATCCGCACCACCAAAAGAACATCATTCAGAGAACGACTGGACAACAACACCCACAACAGCAAAGAACTCTTCAGCATCGTTAAAGAGCTCTCCAACCCCAGCGCCTGCAACAACGACATCACACCCTCGCAAGACCTCTGCGACTCACTTGCCTCATTCTTTAACCGCAAGATCGCCGACATACACAACAGCTTCAGCGCTGGCGTTACTCTCGGGGGACCCGCTGTGGGTGAGACTCGTTGTAGAGAACGATTTTTTGTGGCGGCTTATCAAGGTCTGCCCTCCCCTCTCTGAAAACACCTCATCTCTACTTATAAATTATATCTCAGGAACCCCTTATAAGTGTTACTTTTACTTGTACTTTAACTGATTTTTGAACTTGACCTTATCCAACTTGATCGACGCCACACTTATTGCTTACACCTATCCAGTGTTTGATACCTTATACTTTGTGCATTATATGACTACTGGGACCTTGGTCGAATTTTATATTGCCTGTCGGATTTGGACCAACAGATTTCAGTTTGTTCATTACCATTTGATTAATTTGCCCTGACGAAGCTCCCAAGGTGGGGAGCGAAACACGTTGGCTGTCCTGTGCACCCCATAAAAAACAAAAAATTCAATAAAAAGAAGTTTATTCCCAGAACATTTTGACTTTGTGACTTTCTCCATAACTGGTGCTGCCTCTATAAGTCTTCTTCAGCTTCGGCGCACAGACCACACACCCAACTACCGAACCAACGCCCCCCACCACCACCCTCTGCACCTGGACCTTGGTCAGCACCGAAGACACCACCCGCACGATGAACACCATCCACTCCGGCTCCCCAACCGACCCCTGCCCACAACACATCTTTAACAAAGCCGACTCCATCTTCAAACCCCAACTCCGGGACATCATTAACAGCTCCTTCGCATCCGCCACCTTCCAGGAGAGCTGGAAACATGCCGAGCTGAGCGCCCTCCTGAAGAAACCCACCGCGGACCCCACGGACCTCAAGAACTTCCGCCCCATCTAGCTCCTCCCTTTTCCGGCCAAGGTCATCGAGAAGACCGTCAACAAACAACTCTCAGCCTTCCTCGAGACAAACGGATCCCCGACCCCTCGCAGTCCGGTTTCCGAGCAAACAACAGCACCGAGACCGCACTCATCGCAGCTACCGACGACATCAGGTCCCTGCTCGACAACGGGGAAACAGCTGCCCTCATCCTCCTGGACCTCTCAGCAGCCTTCAACACCATATGCCACCACACCCTGATACAGCACCTCAGCAACACCGGTATCCAAGGATCGGCCCTGGAATGGATCATCTCGTTCCTCGCCGGAAGAACCCAGAGAGTCCGCCTCCCCCGTTCCGCTCCATGGCCACCGAAGTCACCTGCGGCGTTCCGCAAGGATCCTCGCTCAGCCCCACCCTCTTCAACATCTACATGAGCCCCCTCGCAGCCATCGCACGCCAACACAACCTCAACATCATTTCCTACGCTGATGACACCCAGCTGATCCTCTCCCAAACCAACGACCCCGCCACCGCCAGAACCGGCCTCCAGGAAGGAATGAAAGACGTCGCGGACTGGATGAAGCTCAGCCGTCTGAAAATGAACTCAGACAAGATGGAAGTCCTCATCCTGGGACCATCCCCCTCCGCCTGGGACAACTCCTGGTGGCCCCCGGCCCTGGGCACCGCCCCCAAGCCAACGGACCACACACACAACCTAGGCTTCATCCTGGACTCCTCCCTGACGAGGACCAAGCAAGTCAACGGCGTCTCGTCATCCTGCTTCAACACCCTGCGCATGCTCCGAAAGATCTACCGGTGGATCCCCACCGAAACCAGGAAGACGGTCACCAGGCCCTCGTCACCAGCTGTCTGGACTACGGGAACACCCTCTACGCTGGAACCACAGCCAAACTCCAGAAAAGACTCCAGCGCATACAGAACGCCTCGGCACGACTCATCCTGGACATCCCCCGTCACAGCCACATCTCTGCCCATCTGAAAGACCTGCACTGGCTCCCCGTCAGCAAGAGAATCACGTTCACACTCCTCACCAACGCACACAAGGCTCTCCAGGACATGGGCCCCAAATACCTCAACAGCCGTCTCACTTTCTACACACCCACCCGCCAGCTCCAATCTGCCAGCCACGCCCTCGCCCCCGTCCCTCGAATTCGCAGAGCCACCACCGGAGGAAGATCCTTCTCCTACCTGGCGGCCAAGACATGGAATTCCCTCCTCATCCACCTACGGCAGACCAAGGACCACCTCTCCTTCAGGAAACAACTCAAGACCTGGCTGTTTGAGCAGTAGCGTCTCCCCCCCCCCCCTGCGCCTTGAGACCCTAGCGGGTGAGTAGCGTGCTTTACAAATTTGTATGATTGATTGATTGAACTTAAAATGATGACTGTATTTATGTTCTTTCTTTTAAATGGGTGTTTAATTCTTTTTCCTGAGGCAGAAATAGCAGCAGAAGAGAGAGGCCGGGGTTAGATTCACATCAAA